>NW_028281056.1:0-722500 GCF_059751285.1 Brachycentrus maculatus | reverse complement strand
ATTGAAATTTATAGCTTAACCAGAAGAGGTAATGGGTTATGTCAGTATTGTGCTATCTCATCATATCTACCACATAATGTCCTATCGTTTAAAATCTAAATACTTGTATTAAATCTCTGGCATGTTGCAAAATATTTGACATATATATCGCTTCGATGTTGTAATGAAGTTAACGCAATAACCTTCTCAACAATGAAGGATTCAACCGGTCAAAAACATGGCGACATTATTTTCAAAAAATACATTTATTTGAGATCTTTTTATTAATTGATTCAGCTGCCACTTTCTAGTAATATCTAAACATTTTTCATATATGTATATTTTACTTGGTAAGTACCACTGTTTCATAATTTCAATTGTGACATGAGTTTCGAGGTATCTCGTCATTCATTTCCACAAATGTAACAACAATAACGTAGAAATCCTAAAAATTATCAACACAAAATGTCTGTAACATTTTTAAACAATAGAAATTCACAAAAATATAAATAATAATACACCCATAATTGACAGTATGACAATATTTTAAGCTTTCCCTGTATTAACTATGTTTCCACTGATAAAAAATAAATTATAATTAGAAACAGCACCTACTCCCTCTTCATCCTTCAACGTCCGAGGGACATAACTCTAAAATTTTGACTTAGCTTCACATAACGGTGTTTGAAAAAAAAAACACTTGTCACAATAGATTTTTAGAAACATTAATTAACCAAGTAGCACTGAATTGAAAATGAGATATTTTTATGTACATCTCAATATAGAAGAAGTCAAATATGGAAGTCTGGGGATAACTATAGATTCAGCAGCCAATTTGTAATAATATCTATCCATTTCAATTTAAATTTTACTTGATAAATACCACTATATCTTAAAATCCATCACGACACGTATTTCAATGCATTCCACATCCTTTTCAAACACAGTTTGTATATATATACTAAAAATTTATAAAATACTTTATATTTCCAATAACACTAGTCTCACCTTAATACATATAATATATTTAATTAATCAATTGATTTAGCGTTTAATTTGTAGATTTTAATTTATGTATTCATTTTTAAACCAAACACAGATTTTTTCTGAATGATGTCTGAACGAAAAACGGATGTAATTAGTTTGAAAATGCCATAACTACGCAAAACAATTGTCACAATATTAATTTTTATGTGTTTTTTTTAAATAAAATATAACTTAGTAGACTCAAAAAATATGTGTTTGATTTAAAAATTAATACATAAATATTGAATAATTGTAATGTGACATTAATAAGAGCTTGAAAATTTACAAATGAACCCGAGACCTCCAGCACGGCAGTCAAACGCGTTGACCTTCAATACGCAGGCGGACAACAAAGAAAAATTACTTGAGAAAAATGTAAGACTGGGAGAAATTCCATAATGATTGCCATGTTTGCGGTATTCACAATTCACGTTAAAAAGCTCTGAGAAAATATTCCAGTTTTCCGTTTTACAGCACAAAGTATGTCCTTTATTGTTTGTTTGCTTGTTTTACGTTATATACTTTATTACGTAATATGCGGTGTGTAATAATAAAACGTGCGCTCTCATTAAAATTACATACGAGACGTAATTTAGTTTATTATGTGACTACCATGTAAACAGAATCTCATGAAAAAATATAATAATAATAAAACCCTTATCCGCACCCCAATGGTGCATAGGGCAGTGCGTTATATAAACGAAGTGTTATCTTGAACGTTTACGCATGAAGGAAAGGTGATCAGCCCTCCGCTTCAGATACCAGTCCAGGGTAAAGTTGAATAAATATGACAGTGAAAAAATCACTTGTATTTATTTTACCCCCCTTGGGAATCGAACCCGGGACCTCCAGAACGGTAGCCGAGCGTGCTGACCATTACACTACGGAGGCGGACATACTACGGCTAAAAAAATATATGTAATCATTTATAATTCATAAAAGCATAACAGTTTGAGCTAAACTGGTATTTCACAAAGAAGTCCTGGTACAAAATAATGGTAAAACAAATTTATGAGGTGAATGTTGGTGGATATAGGAGCCGAAGAAATGAAGAAAACTTGGCATGATCAAGTGTTTCACGTGGTTAAACCAAGAATTATCGGCGGGAATGTATGAGGAGATGCAAAAAAGAGAAGGAGGTGAGGAGTGTTTGCAAGTACAGATTGGTGTGGCTTTCTATTCTCTCTGCCTACTCCTGCGGTAAAGTGGCGTGGTGGTAAGTTTTCTTAAAGAGAAATGTTTGTGTTTTTATTATTTACACAAATATTTTAATTTCATACTATTACTGTGAGCCTAAGCGGCTAAGACTTGGCACGATCAGATCAATCAGAACCTAAAATCTGGTGGTGTTTAAAGTCTGCGTAATCGGAGGGCATTTATGACTAGATGTATGTACTTCACCCATGTGTGAAGGAAGCTAGGAATGTATGTCAGGACAGAAGAGTGTGGCATTCCATCCACTCTGCCTTCCCCTGTATGATTTTTTATTATTATTTTTTTTAATCAAGAGAAATATTTGTGTTTTTTTTTATTATTTACACAAATATTTCAATTTCATACTATTTCTAATAGTGAGTCTAAGCGGCTCGTTATTAGAAATAGGTATCAAATTGTGGTAGAGTGGGTTCAAACCGAGAAACTCTGACTCTGAGTCCGCAACACTAACCACGGGACCACAACCCGACACTAGTTAGTAAATCAGCTAAAATAAAACGGTGATGCCTAATACAGTGTCACTGTTTTTCGTATTTGTAGGTATATATGTACATACACACCTTTGTGGTCATTTAAACATTTATACACATCGATATATAGTAAAATAAATTAAAATAATCGCTTATTTTACTCAGAATTATGTATTTCACTTAAGACGTGCAAAGGATTTGGACACACTCAAAATGTTCTGAATCAAATAAGGTCACTTATATTCTAAAGCTGTATCTTGCATGGTTTGAAGGTCAATGTTATGAAAATTACATACTAGTGTTTATATTTGTTTGATGTAAATACATATCTTTTATTGTATTGCAAATGCATGTTGCATATTAAAACATAACCAAAAAATCATTCTGTTTAGTCACGTCAGCTGGTCACGTTCTGTTTACAATGCACAGAGTAATGTTTATGACGATAATATAATAATTTTGCACTCTGTCTTCCGAAAATGGGAAGCAAACCCATCTTTGCGTCAAAACAACAAACCCTTCTACCCAAGGATACGGGATATTAACATTCAATTAAATTCCACATAATATATTCAAACAGTATCGCCAGACGACAATACTCAATAATAAATCATGACAATATTTTAATTGTGTCCAAATATTTGTTCACAAATTTGGGTATTTCCACTTATTTTTACATTTTTACATCTCATGTAAATATACTTATTGCGAACAAGTTAACTGTTTTTAGTAACTATTTTTCTGAATTTGCACATCACTCATTACATACACCCATTTTACACACATAAACTAAAATTATTACAACATTTTGAGTGTGTCCAAATACTTGTTCACAAAACTGGATTATCTTCAATTATAGGAGTATTTTTCATATTATTTTTTGACATCTCATCGAAGATGAAGAAGAATATGACGGTCGTCAGCGCCGTAAATGTCCAGACTTCCATATTCTTCTTCATCTTTGTTGAGATGTCAAAAAATAATATAAAATTATTACACCCAGTACAACACAAGGGCCAAATAATGAATAACTTTGAAAATTTAAAAATCCAAAAATTCTTATAGTAATAATATTATTTCAAAATTCATCACCTTTACTTTCCATTTTTCCTAAATTCTCAAACTCCATCCCTTGACTCATCCCCTCTCCCTAACTTACTCCCCCTTCCCACCTCATTGACAGTACAGATAATTATTTATGCTTAGTTTATATTTAGACCCGAAGATGGAAGCATCTGTAGCATCCGAAACTAGCCATAAAAAAACTAATGTTTTAATTATAAGCTCAAAATATTGTGAATAAATAAATAAATATGTATAAAAATAACCCTGAAAATTAGCACATACCTCTTAGTTCTATTATTAGGTTGTTGACAGTAAGTAGCTACCGTTCAATGCCTTAATTAATACGTAAAATACACTTCCTGTCTAATTGTCTTAGGTACCCAGTAATTATAATTTCACTAGCCCTCGATGTATCAATCCCTTGCCTTCCGCATTGGATCAGATTATATTGTTCGAAAAGGTTATCAGACAAATCGATCCGGTGCTTCGTTTTGTTGAAAAATAATTGAAGGCCAAAATATATATATTGTTAATCATGTTCACACGGCAGACAACGAGTTAATTATTTTAAAAAATGTCTTCTTGGAAGTCGTAAAGGATAATAATACAATTTTAAAATACCAATTGATTAAGAATCTTTCTTTAATTCGGCATGGGATACAAAAATTAAGTAACTAATTATCACGCCGCTTTAGGCAGAGAGAATAACACACCACACCAATCTGTATTTGCAAACAATCTTTACCTCTTCCACATTCGTACGTCGTACATCTCCTCATACACACCCGCTGATTACTCCGACTTCTGATCTGACCATATTGAAGTATTTGAAATTCTTGATCATGCCAAATTTACCTCGCTAGCAATTTAACACAGTGCGAGGAGGCGATACATGGTCTAATTTTTTTAGGTTAAGAAACAAGCCGATTATTTAAATCTGTAGACGCTTCAGACGATCAATCTTCTTCTTTGCATCATACCAGGTCCCCCTAACGTCCACTATCACTTGAGAATAATTGTCGTCTCTAAACAACGCCTCGACGGTTCTGAACCCCATCCAATCTCATATATTCTGGAGCCAGGAGATCTGTCTTCTGCCTAGACCTTGTCAATCTTCTATTTTGCCTTTTATAATAAGGTGATATAGCTCGTACTTCCTTTTCTAAACACATTCCGCAGATAGGACATCTTCCAGACTTTGATATCATTCAGGAAATCTCATTCTGCTCTTGCTCTTTGGAGCGCATTCACCATATCGGTCCATAGAATGCGTAGCATTCTACGATGCAACCACACTTCAAATGCATCTAACCGGTTCATAGGGCTCACAAGTCATTAGTTTATTTTAAATCTGTATTAGTACTACCTATGTTTATTTGTTGTCTGGCTCAAGTGGACGTCCCGTGTTCGATTCCAAGGGGGGTCAAAATAAATATAAGTATTTTATTTTGCTTTAATATTTGTGTAATATTATCAATAAGTTTGATATTTGACAGCAAACATTAGAAAAATACATGAACGATAGAAGGATGGAATGAGACATACTGATTTTGACCGTATTTGAAAGAGAGTTGCGCATTCTTTTATACAATAAATCCATATTATAAATGGTTTATCCTTTAATCGTTTATTTACTGTCGTATTAAAATGATAAACAAAGAAATAAGTTTATATTAAAGGAATAAAAATTAAAACATCTCCAGAGAAGTAAAATTTAAAGGTCATATAATTTCATATTGACTTTTTATCGTTTAAAAAATGTTACTATTGTTGTTTAAAGCGTCCATATGAAATAAAATCACTGACAATAAATATACATGAGAACAGCGTGGGTTTTTGCTGTTAAATGTATAAATTTAATGTAATTAATAATATTTACAATATGTAATCATCGTGAGTAGGTTGCTGATCATCCTACACAGCCGTTTACCCAGTTACAGACTGGTTTAAGTCTGATTCAATTGCTATTAAGCGCTTTTAACAAAACATAACCTAACCTAACATCGTTAAACTTATCGCACCTGCACTAATCGTTGTCTTTGTTGATTTATGTAATATTCATCATACACATAATTTTAAATTACAATATTTTGTCCTTAATGGGTTTTCCCGTGCCGAGAGCACATTTTACAATACAATCAAATACAATACAATCAAATTCGACATGGCCTAATAATGTGATCTATTTCAGATCTACCCACCTCCATTGTACATTTATGAATAGCTATTTTATACTTAGTGCATTTTTTTAAAGACCGTTTGGATTTTTTTTTTCAAAAGAAAAATACTTGTGTTTTCATACTATGTCTGTGAGCCTAAGCGGCTCATTATTAGATATAGGTATCAAATTGTGGTAGAGTGGGTTCGAACCGAGAAACTCCATCTTAAGAGTCCGTGACACTAACCACGGGACCACAACCTGACTCTGTAAAGAAAGTAATCACTTAAACCAGACATTGTTCAAATCGGGTTGTGATCCCATGGCAAGTGTCGCGGACTTTTGAGTCACAATTTCTAATTTATTATTAGATTAAAACCAATATTTTTAGCTTTTCCACTTTTTTATTTGACCAGCGACCGGGTTTCGTCGTTACCGATATCATCAGACTGGTGAGAGGCTATACAAATTGTTATGTTATATATAAAAGAAAGCAGCCTTCTTCTTTTATATATAACATAACAATTTGTATAGCCTCTCACCAGTCTGATGATGTCGGTAACGACGAAACCCGGTCGCTGGTCAAATAAAAAAGTGGAAAAGCTAAAAATATTGGTTTTAATCTAATAATAAATTAAAAATGCAATTCCATCACGAAGTGTCAGTGGATAATATAAATCTATCACAATTTCTAGATTCGATTTGTTCATAATTATAATAACGGGCCGCTAGGGCCTACAAAAATAAATTTTAATTTCATTTTCTCCAAATTTAATTTATTAAACCAAACATTCTCAAAACAGGCAGAGAAATATTACTTTTAAAAAAAATCACTTCAAGTTACTTCAGAATCTCTTCAGAACGTTTGACGTTCAAAAAATTGCTTCATAATTAATTATAGAAACGTTTGATATTCAATCAATTACCACAGAAGCTTTGACGTTCAAAAAATCTCTTCAGAATCTCTTCAGAACGTTTGACGTTATGGATTTACGATCATTTACCTCTCACCTACCGATACGTTCTTAAAAATAAAACCAGAGGTTTATTTAAGGCGTAATAAAGCTATTACAATACTCATTATAATATTTTTTTAATGTAAGGTATTGTAAGAATAAAAATATGTGAACAATTTTTATGAGGCAGTAAATATCTCTTCAAGTCGGCGTTCATACCTTTAAAATTTAAATTATATTATAGGTAAGTACTTCCATATGTCTTCGCCTAGGTAAGCAGTGCCTACATTTTATACAAATTAATCGTCTAGTGATAAATCAAAATGGATTTAATAACTGGTTTTATTTGGGATTACTTTAAAGCAGGGTTGCCCCGAGCATCGTCTGCGTAACTTTTTCTAGTTGCCCGCTTGTCGGACTATAGTCCGTAAATTATAAGTTTTATAAGACTCACATTTTTATTTAAAAAATTGCCTCCAAAATTCAAGTGCGTCTTAAACTCAAAATTAATACAAAAATGTCCAGTACATATTTGATTTACAATTCCTACCAGTTTTAAAATGACCACATATTCGATACCACGAGAAACCTATCTCTAAAGGGCAACATTGTATTAACAAAAACTAATTCGTTTGCAATTCGCGGGAACAGAACCCACGATGCCAGTTTCGCAGTCGATCGTCTACCCAACTACGTCACGACACCTGTCTACATCAACCATCTCTGTTGACGATTATTCTTAACATTACATCAATTTGATGCAGTGCCCTATGCACCATTGGGTGTGTACAGGGGTCGGTAGTAGTACTAATGTTAATTTTTGGCTTAAAATTATTATTTTTATGAGTACTTAACAATACGATGTCGGTGGAACGCCACCTACAATTTAAAAAAAAAAGGTTGCTCACGGAGATCGAAAGTTAGACCACCCCTGAATTAAACTATTAAATTCCTCTTTGACGCACCCTATGAGACCATACCAACCTTTTTATATTAATTACGAATTATGTTTTTTCTTAACGTACGTAGCTTAACAGAACTATGATATAAGCCGAACAAATAAAAAAAACTTTATTATTTATTGACTTGATATGAACTTTATGGAATAACATGACGATTTAAATATAAAAAAGAAACACTTGTATAAGACCACTTTTTGGGTTTAATAATATAAACATGACTAGTTTGGAGAACAATAGATATTCAGGAAAATACATAATATACAATAAAATACTTTTCATTTCTTGAATGTTTTTCGCAGATACTTTGTGGCACATTTTATAAACTTTATAAATTAAAACAACTTTGTTTTATATTTCATATTTTCATATGGTGTACGGAGTGCGTGTAAGTTTTTGGCAAGGGAAGGGTAAGAAAAGGTTCTTGTCGAAACCGGTTGGATAAAGTGTACCAATAAAAAGTGGTTAAAACAAAGTTGTTTTATTTTATAAAACACTTTTCACCTATTTATGAAAACATTAGTAGTTCTCGAAGCTAGTCCTGTTTACATATACTCAAAAAGCTGTCTTATACAAGTTTTTTTATTTTTTGTATTTAAGGTTATCATACAATAATTTTATCTTTACCATTTCTCTTGTATGGAATGTTAATATATATTTATTTACTTATACAAAACAAGTGCTTTGTACATTACATTCAGGTCATTAACAGGGTACCCTAATCAGTCTCCAAGATGGGTGGGCAATGATCAGCTCTTGTTTAAGTAATTTTGAACGAAAACAACTCGGGGAAAAATACCGAATGATGCATCACAATTTTTTACTGAAAAAACTCAACTGACCAACTAATCATCAAGCCTACTTCCACATTCATGCTTCTCCTCATACATACCCGATAATTATTCAGACTTTTAACGTGACCACTTTCAAGTATTTTAAATACTTGATCAAGCCTTCTTTTCTTTTCAAGTTTTCTTCGCTCAAAATCCGCATATTCATAGCAAACCAATTTTGATAAACGATAAATATAGGAATTTTATATAGAATTTGTTCTACTCGTGCGAAGAGCTAAGGTGTCAGTTGCCCTGGTGATTCGGCTGGAAACATTGAAACATTACGTTCCAACAATTCCAGCTAGTCAGTATTTTCAGCGTATAAAATCTGTGCAATGTAAAATGTACGTATGGCGTCATATTTTATGATTAAGTTCCAGTACTCAAAAATCCACCTGTGTTTCTAAGATGTTTTATAAACACGGGAATTTCGGTACGTCACAAACACCAACACTTTCCTTTTTATCTCTTATTATCAAGTCTAACTCCCTCTCTCCTCCTTTCTCCTACCATCAGCTGCAGTCGGTAATACTAAACAGCGTACCACTTGGCCGTCCCCAATATTTCAACTTTACATATTCTATTAGTCATAGTTTCTATTGAAGATACGGCCAAATCAATATGAGTAACATAATCGCAGGTTATCGACACATAATCTTAATTTCGTTCTCAAATTTAACTGGTTTTTCCACACTGACCGTCATAACATTACGAAAATTGGGGAAACTTATCACGCGGATGATATTTGTCAACATATGTAATTACAATGTCACTAATCTGTCATCTATTATGTTTTCTTAAATGAATTTACGCTCTTTCTAAATTACCTTTAGTTAATACTTTTTTTTATTATTAGTATTTAACGTGGTTACAGGGATTTTTTCATAGTTAAATAAATTTTCTGGACGTTTCTACCTTACAATCATAAAATTAATAACCCAGTTCTCTGCATTAAAGAGACTAAACTCTTGTGCTTGTAGGGAGTTTGTGAGTGATATAATTTTTAATTGTTTTATCGTGTTATACATATGTGTTTTTTTCTGAGATAATTTTTTTTAATCATATTTAACAAATATTCGAAACAGATGAAGAAGATTTCAGTAATAATAATATATAAGTATGAAAATTCATAGGTTTTGAGAACTTTCTTTGGCTGATTTCAGCTATCACTTATACAATACAATAACATTCACCACTGTACCAATGACTGGGGTTTTAAAATAATTGACTTTAAAACATCATTTGCAGTCTGATCTTTTGTCGTATAATTAAAGCAGAAAACATATGTGATATACCTGAAATTTATTCAAAAGGCTTTAAAATTTGTGATACTTATTTTAGTATATTATTATTATTATCATTTACGTTATTTTAATTACCTATTTTTGTAGACAAATTTTTTTTTGAAAATAGAAATGACAACAAAAAATATGTTTTACGTTATGTAATACAAATATTTACACGAGGCATTGCTACAGTTTAAAATCGTTTAAAAAAAATATTTTGTAGTACGCAGTTTGAATTTGAAGTCTTAAACGTATTTTACATGTTTTTCTATGTTTACTAAGGTATATTTTTTACGTAATTCATATTCAGTAGACATATTGGAATTCTTACATTTCGTGGTAAAAATATTTAACTACTACTACTACTACTACCATCACGCCGTTTCCCCGCAGGGGTAGGCAGAGTAATAGTAGGTAATAATAATAGTAATAGTAGGTAGTCCGCCTCCGTAGTGTAATGGTCAGCACGCTCGGCTACCGTTCCGGAGGTCCCGGGTTCGATTCCCAAGTGGAGTAAAATAAATATAAGTGATTTTTTCACTGTTATATTTATTCAATATTACCATGGACTGGTACCTGAAGCGGAGGGGTAAACGATGTGTGTAATAAAAATAAGAATACCAGAGTTGCTTGTGTTAAGTATAAGTGTGGTATGTCCGCCTCCGTGGTGTAATGGTCAGCGTGTTTAGCTACAGTGCTGGAGGTCCCGGGTTCGATTCCCAGGGGTTGTGAAAATAAATATTAGTGATTTTACACTGTAATATTTATTTAATATTACCCTGGGCTGGTGCCTGAAGCGCAAGAGTGATCACCTTTCCTTCATGTGTAAACGATCAAGATAACACTGCGTTTATATGACACAGTGCCCTATGCACCATTGGGGTGCGGATAAGGGTTTTATTATTATTAAAATATATATTTCAATTAAGTAAGATGATGTTAGTACCTATCTCATTTCAAATGCTATAAAAATGAACAAAGTATATGCCGCTTCAATTAATTTCCCATTAATTTTTAATTGATAGAAATATTTATATAGTATTTTTACAATCATAATATATCTTGATGTTTTATATCGTCTTTTTATAAACCCAACATAGGTCCATAAATCATATCACGCTTCTAATTACCAACTGTTAACACCGGACGATAATTGGTTACAATTAATATTTTTAATTGGGGGATAAACCAAGTTCTCTGTTACAAATAAAACATATTATATTATTTTTTGACATCTCATCAAATATGTAGAAGAATATGGAAGTCTGGAAATTAACGGGGCTGACGACAGCCATAGGTTTAAGTGATCACTTTACACACTGGTAACATTCACCAATTTGGAATAAATGCCCAGACTTCCATATTCTTCTTCATCTTTGATGAGATGTCAAAAAATAATATGAAAAATAACTCGTTTGATTGGAGATAATCCAGATTTGTGAACAAGTATTTGGACATGTTATTATTGGAAGATGTTATTATGTTAAGAAAATGTGCAAAAGAAGTTTTAAAAAACCACTTCTTTAATATACCTTTACGGTCAAAGAACATACATTATAGTGAAATAGTTTTAACCAACTTAATTACCATCGCACCGTTCTCCGCAAGGGTAGGCAGAGAGAATAAAACGCCACACCAAAATATCTTCACCTCTTTCACATTTATGCATCTCCTCATACATGTACGCCGATTATTCCGACTCCTGACCTAAGCATGCCAAGTATTTGAAATAATAATCATGTCAAGTTTTCCTCGGCTTTTCTCTGCTCCTATTTCACACAACATTATCCAAACTATAATACATTTGCATATGAATATGTTTTACCGTTCTCTCCTCACTCATCCGTTCTACGTATCAAAACCATTTTAACAAAACCTTCTTTACTTTATCGATAATACTAATCTCAGCATTCTTTCCTCATTTCAACATTTGAACGTCTATCACACATCGTTTTGCCAGAAAATTCGGGCAAAGAAAGATTTTGGAGAGCATTTTGACTACATTCAGTTTAAATATTTTAGTTCCTTACTAAGCAGTCAACTTATCCAAGCTATTGCAAACTTGTACGAGGATAGCACTGCATGCAATAGGGTAAATGGCTCATTTTCATCTTGTTTTGACATATCTAAAGGTGTTAAACAGGGATGTGTAATGTCACAGTGGATGTTTCATCTATGGATGGATAATTGCATGAACTAAAATATTTAATATTGTAGTTGAAAAGATCGATTTGACAATCTGTTGCCTTTTGTGAAAAAAGTAAACTGAATGTAGTCGAAATGCTCTCCAATATCATTCTTTGCCCGAATTTTTGCTGCTTACTCCATACTCATATACATACATACATAATGTTTGATAATGATGCGGAATGTATCAAAACACGAGACACATTAGATTTAAGGATAAAATGGTATTTACCAAGCAAAATTTTATTTAAACATAGGAAGATATCGACTCACACTGACTGCCGATTCAATTAATGAGAATATACCATACATGATGTTGATTCGAAAATTAGATTTGCGTACAACACACTCTTACGTCTTCAAATTGAAACATCCCATCATGAATACACTCGGGAGAGCTTACCATAATTGCATGGGCATATAAAATTTAAAATTGATTTCCTTTTTTGTCGGTGAACTTAATAGCGTCTCGAGAAGAGACTTTTTGCCCCTACCGCCATCATCTGACGTTTGCCAGTAAAATCTTTTAACGTTTTTTTTTCTTTCACCCCACTTTTTGATGAATCACTTTAAAAACTTTAAACAGGGCCCCTCAAAATATTTATATATACAGACTGTATGCTGTATTTATATAAATTATATTTTTTTTCAAATTCAAAAAGTATTCCGCCGATTAAAGAGATTTTTGTGAAGGCTTTAATAAACTTAAAATGTATTTTCTTAGTTTTTTCAAAGCAACACGAATATTTTGAGTCTAATGATAAAAAAGTTTGTTTTATATTTAACTTGTAACAAACTTGTGATTAAGTTTCTGAACACGTGGTTTACGAAAAGATATTGTTACTTGCGATGTAAAACTGTGTCCGTGAATTTTTTTCTTTAAAAAAATTCATTGACAAAATTAGAATAAAATTAGTAGCATTGAGATAGAGAATATTATTATACAATTAGCTGAATCCAGCCACTTGTTGCTGTGGCTCAGTCTTGTTAAATGGAAAGAAAAGAAGAAAAAAAACATTTCTTAAATCTCACTATCGTAAACATTGTTTTATCAGTGTCAAGAAGCATTATGTACGCCATGAGAAACAATAAACATTGCGTTGATTGCTGTTTAGTATAACAGATGGCGCTGCCATTCCAGTCATCAAAAACATGGCTTTACCTGTCACATGTACGTATTCAAATGCATTATTGTGTCGAAATTTCAAAGCAATCGATGAATAACAAATTTACAGATTTTGTACAAGCTTTAACAATTTCATTTTATGTATCAAATGTTAAAATCAAACACTTATTTTCAAGTCTACTAAATCGTATTTTATTGTTCATAAACAGATCAAAATAAAATTTGTGACAATTGTTTCGCCTTGTTAAGCAAACATTCGTTTGTAAATGCCATAACAAGGCGAAACAATGGTCACAAATTTAATTTTTATGTAACAACAAAATACAATTTAGTAGACTCTAAAATCAGTGTTTCATTTTAACATTCAATATTTAAATTAAAATGGAGTTCTACAAATTAAACGCCAAATCTAAATATTAACATTTTATTTTATTTATTGTTTCGGCATTAACTTTGTGGTAAGACATGTTACAATAATTAAAGAAAACACTTCGTTTTTTACCACTTGAGTTTTATTATAGACTACATGTTTCAGAAGCTAAACTTATTTTAGTTATTATACAGACCTGAATGATGGAAGTTTAGCTTCTGAAACATGTAGTCTATAATAAAACTCAAGTGGTAAAAAAAGGAAGTGTTTTCTTTAATTATTATTAACATTTTAATTTGTTTAGATACGTTTATATAAAGAGCAGTTTGATAATTCGCTACAGTTATAGTGCTCCTAAGGTTTGTTGACCTGCTATACATAATTTTAACACAAATATGTAAAACGCCAAACGAGTTCATATAAATAAATAAATAGTTTTTTTTCTGCCGAAACTTGCCGGCACTAATGGCCGGAATATTAAACGCCTCGGCAAACATTTGCATAAAAGGCACTAACCATCAATACTGTATCATTTTTTGAATTTCATAGGTGTAAATAGAATCAGTTTTTTTAACGGGATATGCAAATCAACTCTATTTATAACTGTGCTCAAATACGACATATTGAGTGTGTCCAAATACTTGTTTACAAATCTGGATTATCTTCAATAACAGGAGTTATTTTTCGTATTATTTTTAAAAAACTCCTATAATTGGAGATAACCCATATTTGTGAAAAAGTATTTGGACACACTCAAAATGTTGTAAATAAATTAACTGGTCAAATTATAAGCTAAAATAATAAAAATGAAAATGATATTTTCTGGCGTTTCTCATGCATGTGATTATAATCCAGGATTCATATTTAACAGGACCTTGCAAAGTAATTAAAGAGTTTTTCTGCTCAGTAAAAAGCTTCTTTTCATCTCACCAATAGATGTATCTAGTGAAGTTCTAGTGATTCAAGAACAACGTTTTGAAATTCGGTTGATATGTATTAAACCAGAAACAGAATTTGACCAGTTATTTTATCAATATTTTTCAGGCAGTGACTAAAACTTCCCCCTATTTTTTATGTTTCCACTGATAAAAAATAAATAAAAATAAGAAACAGCTCCTACCCCCTCTTCAATCTTTAATGTCCCAAGGACACATCTCTCAAATTTAGACTTAGCTTCACATACGATGTCATAAAATGATGCGAAATGCATCGACACACAATAGATTATAAGAAATAGTGGTATTACCAAGTAAAACTGTAGTAAAAAAAATAGAAATATAGTCGTAATAAAGTATTTTTATGAGTTATTTTATAACTGCTCCATTTTTCGTCTACTAAGGTTTTTTTGTGACTACATCCAGTCTTCATTCATCCCTCTTTTACCAACTCCATGCTTGACTTCCAAACATTACGGTATAATATTACGTGAATATTAAAACAAGATTGCTGTTATAAAAAACATAATTTATGATGAGAAATTAGCATAAGCCCTTGAACTACTGAAAATGGAAGCAAGTAGACTCCCATATTGGTCACGCAGTCTCGTAATATAATATTTTATTATAATATACTGAATAAATTATTCATTATCATTATTTTCAATTTAAATTATTGACTGTACGACAACAATAAATGACTCGCAGTAAATTGAATATACGATATTACACTAGTTTTACCCGATTTCGGTATCAGACATAGTGTTATATAACTCATTACACTATTAAAATATATTATTATGTAAAAAAAACTAACTGACCATCACGACGCTTTCCGCAAGGGCATGCAGAGAGAATAGAACGCCATACCTAGCTGTCTTTGCAAACAATCTTCGCCTCTTCCACCTTCATGCATCTCCTCACACATACGTGTCATAATAGATTATAAGAAATAGTAGTATTCACCAATTACAATTTAAATAAAAAATAATCCTGATGTCTGGGATATTTTTCTCGTACCGTTACATCATTAAAAAATAAAAATAAATAATTTCCTCAATTTTCATGCTTAATGATCCAATCCTGTATAACAAGTATGGATGGCGGTAATCAATCAACCTAGTAGTGTATTCCTTTGTCTTTTTTTTTTTATTCTTAAGTTTATGTAACTCATCCGAGATTTATGAATTCCTTTTTTCCGACATTGTGTTGTTAATCTAGAATATAAATCTGTTTATTTTTCGGAGGCGCTGACTTAATTTAAATCTTATTAATTAATATGACCTCTAAATATAATTAAACGTATACAAATGAGGTATATATATACTTTTATATTATACATACTAACAAGGCTAATAAAAAATTGCCTTTGATATTCATTACTTGATACAGTGAGTGCTTTTTTAATATTAGCATAATTTTGCAATTATGTCCTAATTAACAGTATTTGCAAACAGTGCAAACAGTTTTAACAACTCTACATAGATAGAAAGAATTTTTAAAAATATGGAGATCAGAGTATTTACAGATCACTCTACCAGCCTATGACCTGTCATAGGCTGGTAGAGTAATCACTTTGCACACGTGATACAATCTTGATTGACAACCCACGATTGACATTTTTTTAAACTCCTAGATTTATATTATTTCGAGAAATAAAAATACTTTGTGTTCTGATCCACTCACATTTTTTTATAAAATAGTAATAAAATAGTAATAAATGAAACCCTGAAGAGGGCAACAGGTTGTTGCCGAAACTAGTTGGTTAATAAAAATGTGAGTGGATCAGAATCAATATGATCCACAAAGTTAATGCTTTTAATATTCAAAACATCCTAGATATGTGATTAATCTCATGACATAGTAGGTACATATGAATTCACAATAGCCATCATGTTGTTTTGACATTTTTTTAGTAAAGATCCTAACCGGATTTTTTCATACGCAGAAAAACGTCTGAAAATAACAATTTTAATTTTTTTATTCATTTTTACATAATTAGTTTTAAAATATTCATTTTTTATTAATTTTAATTCAAATTCCATGTCGTAAAAACAAAACTATATTCATTTCAATAGTTAAAGGATATTTTCTTTTAAATATCTTAAAAGCTTTTAAAATTCGTATAGTTATTTTAAAACATATGATAAAATCATTCATGGAGATAAAACCTTCCCTGTGAGAGATAAAACAAAATTCAAAAAATTACACAAAGGATCTTCGCCCAAGGTTATAACATCATTTATCCTTTTGCATAAACAATACGTTTGGAAATAAAATCATAAAAAGAACTACTATTAAGAAAGCTATTAAAATTCACGCATCTCGAAGGAACAAAACACTTCAATTTCGCCGACCATTTTGCCTCCAGCGTATCATCAGTAACCCTGACATCCAGCGAATGAACGAGACGAGAAGGAAAAAAATGACTTCTGAAATACCTTACATCCGAGTGACTCTGAAATTTAGCTACGGCTTATGCAACGCAGCTTATTATGGCCCTACTTAGGTTTCAACTTCATAAGTTGTGTAGCCTATTTTCACTTGTGAGTTTATTAACTCTTTATGTTTAAAGTTACTATAATTTCATATAATTCATTAGTGAAAATTCTAGGCAAAAACACTCGCTATTTCGTTTTAACCACTTTTTGGTTTCAACAAGAACCTTGTCATCATCAGGGTTTATTAAATTTTAAAACATTAAAAACATTTAAATACTCATAATAAATTACATTCCTTTACCAAAAACTAAATCCTAAATGTAACCGGTAAGTTAAAGTGTGCTAATAATAAAAAGTGGTTAAAACAAAGTTGTTTAATTTTATAAAGTTCATAAAATGTTCAAAAATGTGCCACAAAGTATGTGCGAAAAACATTCAAGAAACTTACCATTTCGTTAAAGGCATGATTTTAAACAATCCATTGATTCTTAGGAAATAATGACATGATCAAAGATTTCAAATACTTGAAAGAGGTTAGGTCAGGAGTCGGAATAATCGGGGGGTATAATTGAGGAGATGCATGCATGTGGAATGCTTAAGCGATCACTTCATTCACTTGTGTAATGTTCACCATTCTGCCCATTATTAAATATCCATAATTGCTTAAGCCAGCCAAATGCTCATAAGCCCTGGGATGCTCAAACTTTCATATTCTTTCTTAAAAAGGGAAGAACGATACCAATTTCATATTAAGTTTAGACACCTTTAAAATTGATATCTCATCAGTAGTCTGAATAATCCAGTATCCGATACCATAAATTGTACTTGTATTTTATTTATTTTTTTATTTAAACTTTATGTACAGAAAATAAATAAGTACCACCAACCTCTTCCGACCAACCAAAAACTGGCTAGTGATATTGATCAAAACGTTTGATACCATAATATATAGCTGTTTGCAATCAGAGGGTAGATAATACTTGAACATTTAAAAAACATATATTACAATTGACATTTAAAAAAAAACACAAAAGATGATAATAAGGAGGGCAAAGGCAAAAGGGAGTTTAGGAAGGAGGTAGAGGGAAAAACTAAGGGAGGAGTTTGATGGACAGTTGGGATTCTAATGATATATAGTAATGTCTCAGACGTTTCTTAAAAGTTATTATGGAAGGTACTTTTTATTTTAATGTGATTTATTTTCTTGTGTATTAATCTAAAAAACGACAATTAACTTTTCGGGATTTATAGGCGCCCGCGTATGTAGACGCAGGCACCGCCGATAATTACTCACAAATTCGCGGTATATAAGTACGAAGCGCCCCGGTCGGCGCTCAGTTGGTCGCCGCAAGCGTCGAGACCACATCCTCCGCCATGGAGCGCCTCTCAGTACCGGTCTCATTAGCGTGCGCGTGCTGTTTCGTGCTGGCAGCCGCGCAGTACCCGCCACTCGTGCCCGGCGTGCCCGCAGTGCGAGATCAGAGAACCATCGACATACCCACCCAGGACATCAACAAGAGACTCTCCGAGCCCCAGGAGGCCAGGTTCAAGAGGAGATACGCGGTCAAGCATCCCTTCATCATCACGAAGGAAGATATCGATAACCAGGATAGCATAGTAGAAGACAATATCATCGTCGAGTCGAATGTGCTGCATCTCAACAAGAGGGTTGATAACGAGTTGGGGAGAGCGAGAAGGGTGCGCAGAGGGTGGAATCTACAGAATGTGATAGTGCCGGATGATCCTATATACCACAGAGTGAGATAATGTGATTTATTTGGTGGCTTACCATAGATTACGGGACATTCGTAAAATTTACGACGAATAATTTATTTTTTTTGGATACAATACATGTAATGAATATAGTGACAACTAGCATTCATAATATCTCATTTTTTTCTGATATTTTACTTTATATTTTTACAAAGTTCTCAAAAAATATGTTCCACTTATTTATTTAATGTATTTAGTGATCATTTTTGGTAAAAAGTTTTCATTACTTCGTAAATATTACGATAATCCCGTATTAATGTACATTGAAATAAGTCCCGTCTATAATTTATCAAGACTCTTATCGCGGCCGATGAACTTTTAAAATATGAATAATTGCGTTTTCAAGCTTTTCAGTTTCTTATATAAATTACTTCTCCTCCGTAGCGTAGTGATAAGCGAGTTAGACTGCAGTGCTAATGGTCCGGGTGCGATTCCCAGGGGGGTCCAAATAAATTTAAGTGATTTTCACTGTCATTCATATTTAATATCATCTTGGACTGGCGTAAGAAGCGATAATTTAATCATCTTTCCTTCGTTCAATTAACGATCAAGATAACACTGTGTCGATACGATACAGTACCCTATGCATTAGAAGAAGAAAAGGAATGTAAATTGCAAAGTATCTCCGTAATAACAAATGTTAAACGCGTAAAAAACTCAATTAACTTTAATTTCGGCGCTCTTGTGTAACAACTACATATATTTAGATAACCAAATTACTTTTTCAATGATGCGACTGCGTCAATGTCTAAAGTGGCCATTGTGCTCTTAATGGGATGAATATTCGTGATAATTTTGTGATTTTCTGGAAAATGACCTCAAAGTAATACCTTTTATATGTGTAACATGTGTTCAAATGCGCATGTGTTTTTATTACGTATGTGTCTTATTTCCGAATTATAACGAGCGATACGTTTCAAGGTCTGAAAACATATCTCACTTTAATGTGAAAATTAGTATGATAATGATTCATTAAAATATGAATGAGATTACGTGAGAAACGTACTCTACTTTTCGAGACTAAATTAATGAGAACAGATCGGCCATCCCTAAAATGGCGGGATCGTTCGAACGAGCTTAGATTACTTTAAAAAGACCGATGATCGATTAATCAAAGATTGCTCAACTGTTAAAAGTGACACGACGTATTCAACACCTACAAGAACCGATTCTTTTAAACCCGTTGCAGTTGTGATTGATCGCATAACGACGAAATGGGTTTTGATTCATTTGAAAGGCGAATTTATCATTTTGAATTCATTAGAGAACGTATCACGGTATAGCAGACTTCTATGACACTAATCGTGACAGAAATTCGAGGTCACAACCATTATGGTACAATCCCGGTCGAAATTGAGAACGAGTAAAATGCGGTGTACTTTTCTTTTAGTGCGTAAAATTAACGATTTATTGAGAATTCGAAATTTAAAATAATCATATTACGGTTGTCTCAACGCATCTATCGATTTTATACGAAAGAAGATGGAAGTTTGAGCATCCTAGGGATTACGACCTGGCATTTGGCTGGCTCGAATGATATGTTAAACAACTTTATTGTATTTTTGTTTTAATGATGTACGAGTATATATATATGCACTGTTGTTGGATTCCTTTCATGCGTTAGTTGTTATTTGATAGATTTATAATTTTCGCTTACGATGTAGCTTAGTCCAGTGGTACATATGTGAGATTCCTTCCGAATCAATTATTTAGAACAGAGAGTCCAAAATAATAACTCAATTTTTAGATACTACTATTTAACCAGTTGATTATTAACAATGTCAGACACAGGATTATTCACCTGCAGTTTACACAAATTTAACTGATGACGCTACCGTCATCTGAAATTCCAGATTTATCAAATTACAACTTACATATGAAAGGAATACAACAACATTACAAATATGTCTTCATCTTTCAAAAATAATTCAATTTGGATGTTCAATAATGGGCAGAATGGTGAACGTTACACAAGCGTATAAAACGATCACTTAAGGCAGCTAAATTCTAGGTTGCAAGCCCTGGGATGCTCAGACTTCCATCTTCTTTTAAAGCAATAGATGCGTTGAAACACATATAATGTTATCACTGAAGCCAGCTGAATTCCTGGAAGATGATGAAAGCTAAGACTTCCATCATCTTTCGTATTAGAAACGATAGATGCGTTCAGACACCTATAATGTTTAAAGATATTAATGTTTTATTTAGAAGTTGATTACTTCTTTGTTCGGTTACAGATTACGGATTTCCGGTTGTGAAGATGTTTTCGATTAGAATAACAGTAAAGATTTGGGCGCAGCAACAGTCTACTTTTCGGAGAGTTTCCATTGAAAACAAATCAAAAGTATCAAATAACGGGAGTCGGTGAAATTACCTCCAATATTAGCGGCGCGTGCCAAGTTTACTGCACAGTTACTCGTTTCGGTAGAAATATATTAAGGTTTTACGGAAAATTGAGGCCAAAGAACTTAGCGAGTAATTGAAAATATCGAGGTTATCGTATTACACGAAATTTATGAACTTTTCAATAAAATGAATGTGTAATAACAATACATTAACCAAAAATTGGATCCACATTTTGAGTGTTCACAAATCTGGGAACAAGTATTTAGACGTGCTTAAAATGTTATAAAATAACTGATCAAATTATAAGGTGCATAAAATTGAAAAATCATGTTTTCAGGCGTTTCTCAAAATGTAAAAATAATTCGGGGTTCGGATCTAACATACATAAAAAAGGGATCTCTACTAAATAAAAGCTTTTTCTTGAGATAATTCTTGTAAATTCACGATTAATCATGATATACGTAGGAACTTCAAAAAGTTGAGTAGTGTGTTTATCAATCATGGCTAGAATGGTGAATGTTGCACGTGTGATCTCTTAACCAACCATGACAAGTCATAAGTCGTAACTCAGATTTGTCAAAATGCAAAAATATGATAATTTGTCTCGTCTTTATGTCAAATACATACAGTTTCTATCGTATTTTAACGCGAAACGCGCGGTTATCTGAACGATTCATGTTTCTGTGAAAACTTTCAATCAAGCCTGAATCAACTGGGCTGAAGAAGTCGTCCAGAACACTGAGTAATGTATGGTTTTGAGACGAATGCGAGATTTAGCCCTGGAATACTAGTAAGGTTCGTTGTTTAAAAGAAAATATCCGATAGTTTCAAGCTTATATAAATAAATGAAAATAACTAATTCAATACCTTAATAAAAATTTAAACATATAGCATTTTCATAAACCGATTTTTATCCTTTTTCTCTAAACATCCAGTAATTCGAACGACCCACTCCACGATTCTCCACGATTTACATTGTAATTATCAAGCTAGCACTTATTTACAAAAAAACAGCCAAGAAAAGAATTGGTTTAACACTACGCCTTTTTTAATTAAGGAATGGAATTTCCTGGAATTTAGACATTTCAATGGTTATTTTTCTTTCCAGATTCCGAATCCAGCTGAGTCCAGACAGTGGGTGTCTAGACCCGTGGGACGATCCAAACTCTACTGGGCCGATGGTCCTTCCAAACATACACGGCAATATGGTCACCCCAGTTGGGGAATCGGAGTTCAAAACATACATCAATGGCCACGGAAGATATATGGATAATGCAACCATAGACGCAATTCATTATTATTTTGTATCTAAATGGAAGCAATTATGAACGCGAGGAGTGTCGAAGAAAATTGCAAGAGATTGAACTTTGATGGAAAAAATACACACATCTTACAATTCACAAAAATTGAATCAAAATGTATCGGCCATTCGCTTACGTAGCTACTAATTTTTACAGTGATTATAGCTATTATTGAAAGTACATAGTCAAAATTGCATTTTTTTTAGTACGCAAAAACTGGTGCTACGCTTAAAATCAAGATATTTTTAATCAAGGAAGAGTGATACTTAAAGAATTCCTTGATTTTAATTGAATCAGTTTATGAAATATTAAATAACATGTATTTTTAACTAATTAGTATACTTTAGACTCATTTTAAATGAAAATTTTTACTTTTAAATTGGTTATTTCAACATATTTAGAAGGACAACGTATGTTGTCTTTTTTTACATCCAAATATAATAATTAAATTCGTTTTAATTATGACTCTATATGAATCATAATAATTAGGACAACATATTTAAAGTAGAAAAATCTATGTAATAAAATAACAACTATAAACATTTTCTACACCTATTGAATTTGACCATTGACTGTGTTTCGTCGTTACCGACTTCATCAGACTGGAGTAAGGGTTGACAAAGTTTAAAAAAAATATTTACACAACATGGCAGGGGTTTATATGGCAAATAAAATGAGATAAAATATTCTTAAAACCTTTACTATAACGTAAATATAATACAATACTTAAATTCATTTAATTTAAATTTATTTTATCAGAAATTGTTCATAAAATCATGGTTTTACACCCCTACCTTGTTTTGTATATAATATTTGTCTAGCACCTGTCTCATGATGTCGGTAATGACAAAACCCAGTCACTGGTAAAATAAAATATTTGTGGAAAATTCTACATAGTTGTTATACTATTATATAAAATGCAATTCCACCAAGAACTATCAGTACAAAACTTAAATCTAATAAAATCAATTTTCATATCCTTTTTAATATGATCGAATGGCCGATTTATATCTAATTCTGTTTTCTGAATAATTTTGATCATCAAGATTCTTTGTGAAGATTTTTGCGAGAACTTCGACAAAATAAGACATCTCAAACAATACTTGAAAGTGTTCCCACCATCGTGACGTTGTTATTTTGCCTGTGGCAGAATTATATTAAAATACATTAAGTTTATTCAATATATTAGATATATGTAAGTCCTGTGTTAGATATAAGATTAAATTATGTTTCTTATTATAAATAAACCCGACATCCGTTTGTCTATACGCTGTTTCAATTGTGAATATTTTACACATACAAATTTCGCATACATAATCTGTGAGAAGTGAAAACTACTGACATTTATAAACAACTGGGAGTACCTTCTTCTGGCCTTGGATATAATAATAATACGCGGTAAGCGTTATAGTGTTCAATAGGCTTTTCTCGTATTATCATTCAATCTTTACATAGGGGAGATCCGTCCAAAGTTGCCATTCGTCCGACATGGCGAAAACTCACATATACCAAATCTAATGTGCAAAGGCAAATAGCCGTAGGTTAAAAACAGTAGTTTTGAGATAAACGGTTTTAAAGTTAACTTAAAATGATGTTGCTTTTTGCCAACATATGTATCAATTTAATACAATTTTGCAGCTATTTGGATAATGAATATCTCGGTAAAGGAAAGAGATAGAGCAAAATCTGTGATTGTTTATGATAGAAAATAGTTAGAAGAATGTTTTGAGTTTTTAAGTGTTACGCCAAACGACCGCAACTTGAGTTACGGCTAGTTGCCTTTACACATTAGAAATGGTCTAAAATACTATTTCTCAAAGTGGTCCTTACAGGCGTCCAGGGATGCCCAGAATATTTCAGGTGGTTTATAGAAAATTTAAATTGATTTAGGGGTCCCTAAATAACGTCATTGTGATTTTTTCATAACAACATTTATTTAATATTACCCTGGACTGGTACTTTGCGGAGAACTCATCACCTTTCCTTCGTGTGTTAACGATCAAGGTAACACTGCATTTATATGATGCAGTGCCCTATGCACCATTGGGGTGCGGATAAGGGATTGAAGAAGAAGAAGAAGAAGAAATAACGTCAAGGGGTCCGTAAAATTAAAGAGATAATTAAAAAAATTGTGTGCCATTTTTATTATAATTTATATTTGAAGCAATAACTTTGCGACTTTCCAATTTATATTTAAATAAAACTTTGTTTTAAAATCACTATCTTATTTTATTATTAATTAATTATAATTTCTACCGGTTTCGAAGCTAACCGCTTCTTTTTCAATCTATTTAACAAAAATCAATCTATTTAACAAAATTCAAAGTATTTTGGCCGTTAGGCAAAAGAGCTTGGGTAGATCTCAAGTGGCTTTATTTTTGTGTTGATTAACAGTTACAACCAAAAGGGATCAGGGATGTTGATGTTGAACACACTCAAAATACCAAAAATTAATTTATTGTATTGTCATCTTTACCAATTTAAACGGATCTCCCCTATATACACAATAAAACACAATACAATACTATATAACAATAAATCTTGTTTTAATACCATACTCAGTCTTAATCCTCGTAAGAAAAATCTGAATGTTAATAGATTAAAAGATAAATTAGAAAAATTGTGCCCTTCAACTTATCCATAAGTTATTTTATTCAAGTAACTCTCTTTGGCTTTGAACTTTCAATGGTTCAGTCGATTATCAATGAACCTTTATTAAAAACATAGTTTCTTTGAATTGTTTGATCAATTTCAACACCAATACAGTGGAACCCCTGAAATCATAAATTCTGGAAAATCAGATAAAGATTTTGTAGAAAAACAATTGTAGGAAAACGTTTAAAAAAACACGTTTATTATGGAGAACAGCCTGAAGAAGACATTTATTATTACTTTAATTTTTTTTTTATATGTTACCTTTTATAATATTGAAAAGTTAATAAAGTATACAGTCCTGAACCTGTATTGCTACTCAAATACTGTTATATTACAATCAAATGTAAAAAGCTACAAATAACAGCATTAGGCGGCGCGTACAACGTAACTACAGTAATGTAAAGTACAATGAATGTACTGTATTACAAATTTTTTGGCTAATCCGAACTTTTCCAAATCCGAACGGGCCACAGGTCCAATTAATTCGGATATCCAGGATTCCACTGTACACGCGAAATAAAGTATTTATTTCCAACATTTTGAGTGTGTACAAATTTTGGTTCACAAATCTGGATATCTCCAATTAGGAGTTTTTTTTCATTATTTTTTGACATCTCAACATAGATGAAGAAGAATATGGTCTCTGGGTCTCTGGTGAAGTCTAACACTGCGTTTCGAGTTTGATCAAAATATTTAAAGTTCCAAGAATTTGAGTAGTGTGGTTGTTAATCATGGGTAGAATAGGTGAATGTTACACGTGTGTAAAGTGAACACTTAAACCGGCTAAAAACGGTCGTAAGCCCCGTAAATGCCCAGACTTCCATATTCTTCTTCATCTATGTTTGAGAGGTGGAAAAATCTATTATTTAAGTAAAAGTGGGCTAATAACTTATGTAAAGCAGAGATTGTGTGCGAGAAAATAACATGGAATATAGAATATTCTGCTTGCTGACACATTTTATGGAGTTGATAATGTGTATTACATGAGAAAATTTCATCTAAAATGGAAAATGTGATCTCGATTTATGCCTATGACATAATACTATCTCAAGGCAGTAAAAACATAATTATTGTGGATAAGTGCATAGAATCGATTGCGACAATCTGCACTTTTTATCATGTGAACACTCTTTATTATGTGGAAAACTATACAGTGTATTATATTGATTTGCTATCAATAATATATGTATGTGTTTGTATTAATGTGAGTATAAAATACAAATACATATACTGGAATCTAAAGCGCAAGGCTGATCACCGTTTCTTCATCTATTTAACGATCAAGATAACACTGCTTCCATACGATGCAGTAACCTATGCTATTTAAGAGTGGAATCCCAGTATTTTGTAACAGCATATATATGTATATGCATACATATAAACATTATTTTTGACATCTCAACGTAGGTAAAGAAGAATGAAAAGAAGAAGATGAAGAAGTCTGGGCATACAGGACCTAAGACTGTCATAGGCTGGTTTACGTGATCACATTACACTTTACACTTAAATGTAATAATTGACTCCTCTTTATTTTGTAGGACTTCACACGATATAATAGAATAGTCATTAATATAAATTTAAAACGGACCGTTTTTCCACATAATGGGTATTGTTGTGCTTTGTTCTTCAATAGCAGAATCATTGATGCACAAGTTTAATAAATGAAATCGATTCGATATCTGCCTTTAATAAAAAAAATTACATATAAAACACAATCCATAAAAAAATACGGTGTAAAAACTGGTAGTTTTTTTTTTCGCAATTTTTTAAATTTTTCAGCGTAGCATTTTTCAGTGTGGAAATATCGCTCACTCCTTTCAACAACGTCATAAATCAAAAATCGTCAATTTTCAGTTGTGCATGTTTTTTGAAAGCCTATAAAATGCACTAAATTCTAGCAAAATTTGCATGTTTTTTAACTTAATATTTACCTGTTGCTACTGGGCAGAAAGTGTTGTTTTTGCATTTTGAAGAAAAGGTTTCGTTTAATTTTTTTTTTAAATATACTAAATATTTTTCAAATGTAGAAAAAACATTCAGGTTATACCTAAAACGATCTGTTGTACAGTAAAAAGTTCAATAAGTGGCTTGATATTTATTTTTTATACAATATGTTATATTTTTGATCTTTAAAAACGACCTCCTGTAAAATCAAGTTTTTTGATTGGCGACGTTTTTGAAAGGAGTGAGCGATATATGAACCAATTAAGAAACCTTGTTCTTGAATCACTAGAATCAGCCCCGTAAATGCCCAGACTTCCATATTCTTCTTCATCTTTGATGAGATGTTAAAAAAAGTAAGAAAAACAACTCCTATACTTGGAGATAATCCATATTTGTGAACAAGTATTTGGACACACTCAAAATGTTGTAGCATTTTTCAGTACGGAAATACGTGTAACGACTTTTAAACAAGTAAATAATAGAAAACCCACGTGGTCGCGGAAACTAGTTTACCCTATTGGCTATCGGTGCAAGAATGGGCGAAATAGTTGAAAGTGCGCCCCAATAAATGCAGTTTCAACACCAGACAAGTGCGACTAGGCACGGCTCGTGGCCGGCACGAAACTATGCAGTCACGTTGCAATCAATTATGCAATTCAGATCAGCCGTTCGAAGGCGGCTTTAGAGGGATTGTTGATGTTTTCAAGCCGTTTTCTAAATTTCAAACCGTTGCAGAACCTTTACCTATTACTTTACTTATTTACTGGCTGTCGGCTGTTTACTACCTGGCCACGCTTTACTGTAGCTCAGCCTGTTCAAATGGAAAAGAAAGAAGAGATAAAGGATACCTTTTTTTGTTTTGTTTTTATTTTTATATTTCATATGCAAATAAATTCTATGAAACAATAATGCAATGGAAACATTGAAAATGTTGTGAAGAAGCACGCTATCCGCGATGAGCAATGTTTTGTATTGCGCGTGTTGCTGTTACATTCAACAGATGGCGCTGCCATGATAAAAGCTGTTTTCCAAAAAAGCGTGTTTTTTTATGCGTCATGGGTGTTTTTACGTGTGACAGGTGTTATAACTTAAGAGATTTTTTTTTTAACTTTTTGTTTAAATAAATTAGGTTTATTTTCACCCCCTTGGAATCGAAACCAGGACCTCTAGCATTGTAACCAAAATACGGTTACCACTACGCTATGGAGGCGGATGAAATTTTGTTCACATACAATAAGTATTTTATTTAACTAAACGTATTTGGGTCGTTCACATTGAAAATGTCCGCTTACCGCAATTCGTACTCTTCATTTCAACAAGTGATTTAATTTCATTACCATCTGAATTAAATAAAATCAAAAGGATTCAAAAGTTGATATTCGATACAATCAGGTATCATGGTCCCCTGGTATGACCTTATTTCTTATGGACTTGATAGCATTGGAAAAACTGCATACTGTTAAAACTTGCAAGTTTTTTTTTAACTAAACGTATGTGACAAATGAGAGAAATGTAGTAGTAATAATAAAGTTACAAACATCCTACTGGACCAATCAATTTTATTGAAATGATAAACTGAAGATTCAAATGGAAAATATGGCATAATTTTAGCAAATAATACATTTAAGTCATATTATTTATTTGAAGAATAGTTAAATAAATCGGTAAGTCTTTCAAAGTCGTCGTTTCACAATTTATTTTATAATCTTTTTTATTATTTTCTTGCTTCGACAG
Source organism: Brachycentrus maculatus (assembly GCF_059751285.1). NCBI lineage: Eukaryota > Metazoa > Arthropoda > Insecta > Trichoptera > Brachycentridae > Brachycentrus > Brachycentrus maculatus. The sequence continues at coordinate 693,741 of NW_028281056.1, read as the reverse complement.
TCACTTGGTAATAAACATCAATCCATTTTTAATTAAGGTTTTACTTGGTAAATACCACTACTACTTTGAATCTATTATGACACGTTTTTGATCCGTTCCGCATCATTTACGGTGTTTGAAAATAATGCGGAATGCATTAAAACGCATGTCACAATAGATTTTAATAAATGCATAGAGTGTTTACCAAGTAAATCAATGTAGATCGTTAGGCACTTATGTGCATTCTCTCTGTTTGTATGTGTAAATACACATATATATATATATATATATATATATATATATATATATATATATATATATATATATATATATATATATATATATATATATATATATATATATATATATATATATATAAAGCTATCTCTACTACCCCAATTAAGGAATATTGTCCAAACTAACCGAACCAAAGTACTACTAGTGCCTTGGTTTGGTGTTCGTTCCTTGCGATTTGGTCCAGATGCCTTGTTTAACCGGCATCTCATATATGTAAGCGAAATCAATATAGAAATTCATGCACATATACATAAATCTCTAGAGAGAAAGAAAATACAAAAAGAAACAAGATCCATTATAGATTTATCCTAATATGGATAAGAGCTAACTTTTATCATCTCTTACACATGGAGATTCCAATTGGCTAGATGATTTATCATCGCCAATGTTCAAATCAGATCAAACATGGGATCGATTATAACAATAAAAGTCCAATCAAGTTGCAACAGGTATTGTAAAAAGGTAATATTTGATGAAAAGGGAAAGTAACTACACGAGTTTATGACTTTATCCCTTTCGTTGAGGTAGTACAGTTGACCATATTTTTATTAAACAAGTCTAGAAACCTGTCATACGACCGCAGTTTTTTATCCGTCTAAACCCCATTCGTTGAATTGTAGTTATTTGTAACTGAAGGATTATGAATAGGATTATCTGTATATTTAAAGGCAGACGCGAGTTAAACTGTTGACGTAAAATAGATTTATCTTATATAATACAAGTTTACTAATATCGAATACACTATATCAGGACTAACTTATTTTATTCGAATGTGTATAATTTTATTACTATTATCGGCGCTTTATGTGTAATCAAAATGAATTATTTTAATTAATTAGGCATACCCGGCTACGCGTTGCTGTATCTCAATATGGCTAAATGGAAAAGAAAGAAAATATGAACATGAAATCCCAACAATTATTCCTACGAGTAGTCATAAACTGCAACATTTTGAAATAATGGGAATTCATAGAAATATAAATAGTGAAAACCCCAAAATGAACCATATGACAATGACTAAAGCCTCGCCCCTATTGTTTATGTTCGTATTTATAAAAAAATATATAATTAAATAAAAATAAGAAACAGCTACTACCCTGTCGTTATCCTTCAACGTCCCAAGGACACAACTATAAAATTTAGTTAAGCGATTCGGCAGTCACTTTGTTGTAAAAAAACCTATCTTTGTTTATGTTTTATTTAGGAAATACCACTATTCCTTAAAATGCGGTGTTTGAAAATGAATGACATGTATCGAAATACGTGTCACAATAGATTTTAAGAAATAGTGGTATTTACTAAGTAAAACATTAATTAAAACTATAAAAATTAGACTTTACTTCACGTACGTAATTCGAAAATATTGCGGAAAACATCGAAACACGTGACACAATAGATTTTAAAAGATAGTTGTATTTACCAAATAATAATTAAATTAATGATGAAAAAAAAAACTTATGCTGGTAAGAAATATAAACCGAGAAAAGTATCGAATACCTACCGAAAATAATACCGCTAATCGAAAAAGTAATTGTTACCAGTTAGTCGCATCTCTACAAAGTAATATTACTTCCACACGGATGAGCGTCGTGGAACAATTTTGACATTCGAAACTATAATACCAATTGGCATTCAGGTTTGATGCTGTGATCACGTCCCGAGACGTTTTTCCATTCACTTCAAACATCTATTCGCATATTTGAGAATTCTGGGGTCTTATTAATTGATTCGGCACTCACTTGGTGGTAATATCTATCCACTGTTTATTCAAATTTTACTGAACAGATACCATTATTTCACGAAATGATACATCATATCGCTCACTCCTTTCAAGAACGTCATAAATCAAAAATCGTATATTTTCAGTTGTGCATTTTTTCGGAATGGCCAGAAAATGTACTATATCCCAGCAAAAGCGGCATATTTTTAACTTAATATTTACTCGCTACAGGGCAGAAAGTATTGTTTTTGCATTTTGAAGAAAATGTATTGTTTAATTATTTTTTTGAATACACTAAATATTTTTCAAATTGAGAAAAAAACCTTCAGGTTTTACCTAAAAAGATATGTTGCACAGTAAAAAGTTCAGTAAGTGGCTTGATATTTATTTTTAATACATTGTATTCTATTTTTGAACTTTTAAAACGTTCTCCTGAAAAATCAAGTATTTCGATTTAAGACGTTCTTGAAAGGAGTGAGCGATATATGATAATGCAAAGCAAATACTGTTTTTCCGCCGATTTTCTTAATTTTCATTACTGAAAAAAAAATTATGTGCACAAGCAAATTGAAGACTGTTTACTGATTTTGATAACTTATGAATAGAGATTCAATATGTTCATGTTATTACATGAATATCAATGATTTACTACGACACATACACAAGTGTTGACATCTAGTGTAAAATTCCGGTTTTTAAGTTAAATACACATTATATTCAGAGTTTAATACTTTAAGAGTTTAATAATAAACATATTATTTTTTGACATCTCATTAAAGATGAAGAAGAATATGGAAGTCTGGGCATTTAAAGCCCATTTAAAGCCCCGTAAATGCCCAGACTTCCATATTCTTCTTCATCTTTGTTGAGATGTCAAAAAATAATATGAAAATAACTACTGTAATTGGATATAATCCAGATTTTGTGAACAAGTATTTGGACACACTCAAAATGTTGTTAATAATCAGCCTTTAAATTAAGCATTTTATTAAACATTATACTTCGGAACGGGTCTGTTGGACCGCTTAGTAGACAAAAGGTTAAATAAATAAATTTTTAAGAAATTTGGAAAGAAAATGGTTAAAAACGAAGTCGACTTCATTGAGAAAATAAATTTAAAATAAATGAGAAATTAAAACAAAATATTTCCCAGGAGGCTATGCGACCGAAGAGGTTTGGAACCTCCGTAATACGCCAAAACAAATAATAATACAGGCTCGGCGAGCTGTCAAGATCAAAGGACAAGGTCCTTTGTCTTTAAATCGCGATGTTTGAACTGGTTTTCTGCGCCGCTGCTTCTGCAAATATGTCATTGTGATATTTGAATCCTTTGTGGTGGCTTTTTTGTCGTTTTTTAACGATCCTTTTAAGTCGAGACTTGTTATTATCAAGATTGTGACTCGCAAAAATCATTTTATAATAAATAAATACCAAGTCTCATAAAACTGACATATTTTATAAATTATTTTTGATGAATAATATGATTTAAGTTTTTCTTTTATTTTAATATTACATTATTTTTTTAGATATTTTATTGAATACTTGTTTTATCCGGCTATTTCTGATTTTACATAAATATACACAAGTTGAAAATCATGTTTTCAGGCTGGCCTTAGTATTTATGTATGTGAATATAATCCAGGATTTTAAATTGCATACAAATAGAAAGAGTCTTAGCTTAATAAAACCTTTCCTCAATCCAACGTAGAATGTATACCGTATTTATGATAATAATTTATTTAAAATAAAACTACGTACGTATTCATGACCATATTTCAAATATTCTCTCTTGTTTGAGATTTGTATTGTTTTTTGCAAGAACCTTTAACAATAATTTGCATAAAGTATTTTTCTTACGATACGACACTAATGGCATTTTTTCATAACGTTCTACCTAATATATATTATATAACACTAAATACTAACTCAAGTGTTTTTTTTGTTATTTGTTTTAGCTGAAGGTCATACAAATAGTTACAACGCCATCACATTTTTATTTGTTCTTATTTTATGAACACTATTTGTTTATTATTATCGTAATAAATTATTTAATATATTTTTTCTTAAAACTAGAACAAGGTTTGGAGATAAATTACATTTGTTATTGTTGTAAAACGGTTTACATTATTGTTATTTTTTAAATTCCATATGTTACATTCTGTTACATGCATTTTATACAGGGTGGCTCAGATCTCACTTTACTATTTAAAACATTAATATTTTTTTGGTATTTATAATATTTTACTTTGGTTATTGATTCGCCAGTCAGTTTGTGGTACGTATTTTATTTACGGTGTTTGATTATGATGTCGAATGTATCGAAACACGTGTCACAATACAAACCAAACATATCTCACGTGTGGTAAATGGGGTTTGAATATTGCGCGATAAAGCTGAATAACTTGTTCTCATTATCTATATAGTCATTAAAAAGTGAAACTATGTATAAAATAACTATTTAAAACTTTTTTAAATAACCGCAGCATTTTGAGTGTGTCCAAATACTTGTTCACGAATCTAGGTTTTCCATACTTATTATCTACATAAAAAAACATAATCAAGTTTTCGGGCGTTTCCCAGTATGTAAAAAAATCCGGGGTTCGGAACTCGCATACGATTAATAGGGTCTCTGCTAAATAAAATCTTTCTCAATTCAACCCAGATGGGTGTTGTGAACTCATACGTACTGTGTCATGAGATTGATCAATATATCTAGCAGTTCCAAAAATTTTAGTGTTGTGGTTGTTAATCATGCGTAGAAAGGTGGTAAAGTGATCACTTAACCAGCCTATGACAAGACAAACAGCCTGTACCATACCCATTATCCATATTCTTCTTCATCTATGTTGAGATGCCAAATTTTTAACATTACCAATACGCCGCTTTCCCGTAGACAGAGTGAAAAGAACGCCACACCAATCAGCGTTTGCAAACAATCTTCGCCTATTCGACACTCATGTATCTTCTCATACATACCCGCCGATTATTTCGACTCCTGACCCGTCCATTTTAAAGTATTTTAAAATACTTTTGCTTCTCACATACTGACATATGAAATCATTTTAAACTATTTTTCATACAAAAAATTAAAAATTTGACGTGAAAGTAAAATTAAACAAGACATCCTAGGATGTTATTAGTTTTTGTCTTCATTTCTTCAGGATTATTTCGACAGCCCCTACGTTAAGTACTCTATCTGCAAATCTGTTACTTTACGGGAGAGAGCTTAGAAGATATTTTCAATGTATTTTCTTTATTAATTAACGGTTTTATCTGAATTTTCAAACTAGTATTATACATTCAAAAACACGATAAAATAATTCAATCGTTTTGAAACTTTATGCTTTGTACAAATTAATATAGTTCAGTTCATTTCGAAAATTCGATGTAGATAGCGTCCTATACGCCTGAAAACTAGGCGGTTTTTTTTTATTTGTTTGTTTATATTTGTAGATAACAGTCAGTTCATAACATACACCAAATATCTCAAAATTGACAAAAATGTAGTTAGAGCACTTTACGTAGGGCACGTCGATTTCATCTCAATGATTACTTTTTGAGTTAAGTTCACTGAAATCGTTTTTTTTGGCTGCACGATATTTATGTTCAAAACAAATCATAATTCAATATACCATATTTCAATACATGCAGATGTTTTTTTATATCGTCGCCGTTTTGATACAATTTATTACTTTTAATTCTTGCTCATGCGATTGTGCAATTGGTATGATAAATGTGAAATGCATTTTTCGAGTCCTAAATTGAATGCATTGTAGGCAAGTCAATTATTACAATGATTAATGAAAATATAGACTGTAGTAGACTGAATGCAGTCGAAATGCGATCTCTCAGAAGAATGTGCGACAAAACGATGTATGATAGATGTACGAATAGTGAAATAAGGAAGGAATGCAAAGCTGAGATAAGCATTATCGATAAAATTAAGAAAGGTGTGTTGAGATGGTTTGGACATGTAGAACGAATGAGTGAGGAAAGAACGGTAAAACAAATTTATGAGGCGAATGTTAGCGGGAAAAGAAGCAGAGGAAGACCGAGAAAAACATGGCACGATCAGGTACGCCAAATACTTGAAAGTGGTCAGGTTAGGAGTCGTAACAATCGGCGGGTATGTATGAGGAGATGCATGAACGTGGAAGAGGCGAATAATGTTTGCAAGGACAGAGTGGTGTGGCGCTCTATTCTCTCTGCCTACCCCTGCGGGAAAGCGGCGTGATGGTTAGTTAGTTAGATCTGTTGCACAATAAAAAGTTCAATAAGTGGCTTGATATTTATTTTCAATACGTTTTATTATATTATTAACCTTAAAAACGATATATCAAATACGATTGACGTACGACGTCATTTGCAAACATTATAACATTTTCCGTTAAGGAGAATTATTTTGTGCCACCCTGTACATAAAAAAAACTACTTTTTTACTAAAGTGTTAATAAAATATTCGCAAGTGGTGAAGAATTTCGTTCTTCGATTGTACGCAAATAAGTTTATGGCTTAACATATCAGTGATAAAAGGCTTTAAGTAGGTTAAATGTTAATGTTGTGGAAATATGGTCATTAGAGCCATTGTGCGGAAAGCCTTTATTTAAATGCGTTGAAATCAGGAATTACGCCTTTGTGTATTTATAAAGTCAACAAATAAATAAGGACATTATCCTGAAATGTGTGTTGCAACCAGAATAACACTTATTTAAAAAGACTCGAGGAGCCAAAAAAATTATAGGAAGCCAAAAAGATTTTGCTGTAAATACACCTTATAAAATTGATATAATGATGTTTGGTACTTTGAAATTCAATATAAACAAAACAGAAATACTATATTTTATTTATCAATTGTTTTATATATCTTATATGTACCATTATTGCAAATAAGTAAAGTTTATACAGACTTAAAGCTCCTTTCCGCACCCTATGGTGCATAGGGCACTGCATCGTATATAAGCATCTTGTTATTGATCGTTAAATACATGGACGAAATGCCATCAGACAGCATAGTAGTAATAAAGTTAAAGATACCTACAGTTTTTTTATATAAATTCATAAGTAGATTATACAACAACAAAAAAACAAACACAAACCGTGTTTTTTACGACTTTTATTTTTGCTACTATTTTTCCAACCGGTATAGGCAAGAATCTTGTCTTCTTCAGGGATGGATACGTACATTTCTGACAAAGTCAAGGTGCTTGTCGAAATCGGTAAGAAAAATAGTACCAAGAATAAACTTGGATAAAAACATACATTGATTGCGTTTTATTTAATTTCAATTCACAAGTTTATAAAATTTACTACAAAGGATCAGAAAAAACAGGTAAGGTATTTTTTTTATAATATGAAACAAATGTGTTAGGTCCTACCTGCATGTGTTGAGCGGGCATGGGGGGGCGGAAGGGGGCCTGCGGGACGGGGAAGTGCAGGGGGAGACGTACGGGACCGCCCAGAGGTACGGGGAATCCGCTCAGTACTTCTACGTTCTCGGGCATGTCACTGAAAATAAACATTTTTTTCATATTATTTTTTGACATCTCAAAGATGAAGAAGAATATGGAAGTCTGGGCATTTACGGGGCTGACGACCGTCAAAGGCTGGTTTAAGTGATCACTTTACACACGTGTAACATTCACCAATTCTACCCATTATTGACAACCACACTACTCAAATTCTTGGAAGTTCTATATATATGAACCAATTTAGAAACCGTGTTCTTGAATCAATAGAACTTCACTAGAGACATCTATTGGTTAGGTGTAAAGAAGCTTTTTATTAAATAACTCCTGTAATTGGAGATAATCCAGATTTTGTGAACATGTATTTGGACACACTCAAAATGTTGTAAAGATTTTTTAATTATTAATTAATATAATTATAACAGACAAAACGTTCATTAAAGCCCAAATATCAAGCGTTCAAATCAAAACACGCTCGGTCGGGCTCAGGACCAGACGTTTGTTTTGTATTTTTTAGAATGTGTTTTGGAATTCTTTTGTTTTTTAGAATATATATTTAAAATTAATTTTTATTTTTATAAAACTCATTTCAATAACTCTTTTCTTTTCAACACCATATAACTATTCCGAACAAATCCTTCTATAACGCTGATATAGGTACCGCGTTATCGGAGTGGACGTTATAGGGAAGTCATTATTTTAAATTGTATTTAAATTTAAATTACTCATTATAATAATATCAGCTTATTAAAATGTAAAAATACAATTTAGAACATTATCCCCTTATAAAATTCCGTTAGATAAAGGGGTACGTATGTCAACGTCGTAGGGGGGGTTTACTGTATTTGACATTCGAAAAAACAAAAACAAAAAATTAATCGTCTTATCATAACTTAGTATTATCAATTTATGTTCAATTTTCTTAGGAACCATTTTGAAAAAATCATATTTATTTATTTACAAAGCTTATGATGGTATAAATTACATATCGCTCACTCCTTTCAACAACATATATCAAAAATCGTCAATTTTCAGCTGTGCCATATTCATATTTTCGGAATGCCCAGAAGATGTACTATATCCCAGCAAAAGCGGCATATTTTTAACTTAATATTCACCCGCTACAGAGCAGAAAGTGTTGTTTTTGCATTTTGAAGAAATCGTACTGTTTCATTATTTTTCTTAAATATACTAAATATTTTTCAAATGTTGAAAAAACATTCAGGTTTTACCTAAAAAGATCTGTTGCATAGTAAAAAGTTTAATAAGTAGCTTGATATTTATTTTTAATACATTTTATTATATTCTTAAACTTTAAAAACGATCTCCTGAAAAATCAAGTTTTTCGATAAATGACGTTGTTGAAAGGAGTGAGCTATAAGTATGTGTATTTTAGCTCGTTACACACAGCCTCTGTGGAGCCAAAATATGTAATTTCAATTAAAAATTACTATGACAAATATGTAATTTGAATAAAAATTAAAAACAGCCAATTTTTTTTGCTTAAGAAGCAAATTACCAAAGAAATATTTACACAATATAAAAGTATAAAGTAAAAGATCAATTATATAAAATGTATTTATCCGAGATTCCAACCAAAATATCGAACTAAAAGAAAAGTCATTTTATTCTTCAGATGAAATGGGGCCTTGCTAAAGAGGCTTAATACTACTCGAGTCAAGGTAACACAGATGGCGCTATATTTACTCGATGCACCATCTACCGTTAGATATTTGAAGCAAGTTCACTTCTATAAGACAGAAGGTAGTATTTATTATAACATTATATTATTTGCTACAGTAAATATGTAATTTTAATTTCTACATCATATTAACATGCATTTTATATGTATTACTAATATTTCTGAAAGTTATGCCTATCCACTAAATGTAATATCATAAATATTATACTATTTTTTAACTGCAGGCCATCTTAATTGTTATGAATAAATATTCTAAATGTTTATGCCTAGAATTTTCACTAATGAATTACAATAAATTGTAGTAAATTTTAACGTACAGAGTCAATCCACTCACGAGTAGGTATAGGCTATAAACCATGTAACATTAAAGCCTAAGTAGGGCCATGATAAGCGGTGTTACATAAGCCGTAGCTAGATTTCAGAGTCGCTTGTACGTTAGGCAACTTTTAAAAATATCGTGTGACATTTTCGTGTTTTTATCACTCTAGCGGCTATTTTAATAAACAAAAAACATTTTCCCCAAAATGGAACATCAATTTTTGGGGTCAAATAAATATAAGTAATTTTTTCACTATAACATTTATTCTTTATTACCCTGGACTGGTACCAGATGCAGAGGGCTGATCACCTTTCCTTCACATGAACACCTTCCAACACATGTTAGCAATCAAGATAAAACTGTGTGTATATGATGAAGTGCCCTATGAACCATCGGGCGCTGATAAGGGTTTGAATGAAAGTGGAGAAAATCCAGATTCATAAACAAGTATTTGGACACACTCAAGAATATTTAATTCATACCGGTTATCGTTTCCACTCTCGCAGAAAATCGCCATCCTCTCCCCGGTGACCCTCTCCAGACGAGGGTTGGTTGTGAGGTTCAGGCCGAAGGGGAGCTGCAGGCTCCGGGGCTGGTGGTCAACGAGCTCTTCCGCCTTGCGTTTCTCGACCACGCAGTTCATGCGAGACCTGGAAAACGAGATTTGATGATTTACTACGGAAAAACTATTTTTTTTATTTGAGTTCTAGAGAGGAAATAATAGCTTGAAATAGAAGCTTGGAATTCAATATTTAGGAATCGATTACTTCAATAAACTCCCTAAAGAAATTAAAAAAAAAAAACAGATTAAAATTCTAACGAAAATAATTAATGCCCATTACATGTAAAGCCTTAAAAATTTTATAAAGGAAATAAAAAAGACTATTATACCATTAATCAAATAAAACAATAAACCTTGAGTGTAAGTCCCTCACCAAGCACGAGAGCTTTTATATTTCTATAAACTTTTTTTTGAGAGACAAAGCTTTACTGTAAAATAATGTTACAGTTTCGCAATAAAACAGGCTAGGGATTTTAGAATAAAATTTAATAATAATTATTATATTTGTAATTGTATATAGATGTTTAATTATACAATAACCCACAAGTTGAATGAACTAAATGTGTATGAGTAACTCTATAAGGCATATTACATACGCGCATGCATATTAATAAACTAGAATTATGCTACATAAATTACTTCAAACTTCTTATTACTTCATAATTAATTAACTCCATAATTAATTTTATGTAAAGATTTTCAAAAGAAGTGATTTAAGATAAATATCTAAGAAACATTTTAGAACGAGACATTGGAAATTAAATTAAATCTTTCAAATGTTCATGAAAACTTTAATAAAACAACAACTACATGTATAGTTTTATTCAACATTTATTTAATTGAAAAGTGACAGAGTTTGACAGTCTGATGATATCGATAACGATGAAACCCGGTCACTGGTCAAATAAAATAAAAGTAGAAAAAATATAATATTGTTTTATCATACATTGAAATCTTCTACCGCATTTCCTTTCTGACAGAATCTCCAATCTTGCAATACCATTTTAATCTACATATTTTATATATGTATATATATATATATATATGTATATATATATATATATGTATATATATATATATATATATATATATATATATATATATATATATATATATATATATATATATATATATATATATATATATATATATATATATATATATATATATATATATATATATATATATATATATATATATATATATATATATATATATATATATATATATATATATATATATATATATATATATATATATATATATATATATATATATATATATATATATATATATATATATATATATATATATATATATATATATATATATATATATATATATATATATATATATATACATATATTTATTTATATATTTATTCATCATTTGAAATTTGGTACCTCTGATTCTTTTCCATCAAAGCTCCGGCAAGTTCATCAAAGTCCAGTTGAAGAGGCAGGGTAATCCTGATGGGCTCCCTTCCGACCTCACCCGAGGTGGACTCGTCTGAGGAGTCATCGGATTCGGAGGACGAGTCAGATTCTGAGTTGGAGTCTGAGTTAGAAGAACCTGAATCTCCTTCCTGATTGTCGTCGTCCTGGTGATCATCCAGTGACTGCAAATAAACAGAATAGTGGCTTATTATACAAGTTATTATAAATATAATCTCGTTTTTTTTTCTCATTTTATGCATCTCTGCTTAGTTTAAAAAAATCTTACTCTACTCAAATATCTACGGTTCTAGAGTTCCAAGAGCTGGCATGTGAAAGAATGTGTCAATTTAAGAATATATTACGTTTACATCGTCCAAAATTTGAGATGTGTTGTCAATCATAGGCAGAATATTAAATGTTTCACGGGTTTAAAGTGATCACTCACATCAGTCTATGATAGGTACCAGTAAAAAACCAGACTATATTATTCTTCACCTATCACATATCGCTCACTCCTTTCAAGAACGTCATAAATCAAAAATCGTCAATTTTCAGTTGTGCATGTTTTCGGAATGTCCAGAAAATGTACTATATCCCAGCAAAAGAGGCATATTTTAAATTTAATATTTACCTGCTATAGGGGAGAAAGTATTTAATTATTTTTTTAAATTAACTAAATATTTTTCAAATGGAGAAAAAACCTTCAGGTTTTACTTCAAAAGATGTGTTGCACAGTAAAAAGTTCAGTGAGTGGCTTGATATTTATTTTTAATACATTGTATTATATTTTTATACATGAAAAACGTTCTCTTGAAAAATCAAGTTTTTTGATTTATGACGTTCTTGAAAGGAGTGAGCGATATGAGTAGTTAAATCAAGATTTATGAAGATTTAAGATTTGGACACACTCATAATATTGTTAGTAAAATAACTGGTTTATTCAAAGGTTTAATTAAAATTGAAAAAGGTTTAATTAAAGTAATTCAATATGTAAAATAATCCGGTTAGGATCATTCATTAGTTATTTCTTCTTTATATAAGAACATTAATAAACACTAAAAAATATTAAAATTTAGCAGATAAAATTTATTCAATATCACAAATTTAGTCAATATTATACGTGAATAGTATTTCAATAGATTCTGTCTGACAATCATCAGAAATCCATTTCAGAGACGGTGTTATTGAGATTTTTTACGTCATTCTTCAAATTCAAACAAATCTATCACATTATGCAGTCAAAAATGATATTTTTTGTAGAAACATGGCCAGTTTTCAATGTCACAATAACGAACTCAGCAACAATCACCTGCTTCACTTTTACCACTCAAGGTTTCTGTGTGAGCTTAGAACTGCAAACATAACTCGCTCATAGCTGTTCAAAAACACTGTCTCACGCTTATATAAACACAAAATAATTCTTTATTGTGGCTGGAGTTACATAAGATTTCCTTTTAAAAAACCTTTAGAGTTAGTACAATTACCAGCGGCTTAATCCATTGTACTTCGATGTTTTGAAATACCTGGTTATTTACTGTAATGTTGAATACTATTATTTGATTAAAAATGCATCTGGCTCCTGAGAATTGCATTCAAATCTCACGTCTTCGGATAACAATGATTATAATATCATTAATTATTATCAGGTCGTGTCCTTTGCAATCACAGTACTATTTTTACATTTTGATATCGACATAAATATCCAACATAAATGAAGAACATACACACTATGGATGTCTAAGTATTTACGGGACTGTCGTAGGCTGGTTAAGTGATAACTTTGCACAAATATAACATTCACCATTCTAACCAAGATTGACAATCTCACCACTCAAATTTTTGGAACATGAGTTCATGAGTTGTATGAACATATATCAATTTTGGAATTCATACAAATCTCATAACGCTTGGATATGTGTGTTGTGTAGAATGAAAATAAAATTCTAATTTTTAAAACTAAATTACTAAATCTGGATTATCTCCAATTAAAGGAGTTATTTTTCATATTATTTTTTTCAACAAAGATGTAGAAGAATATGGATGTATTTTTTTATTGAAAGCAGTTTTTCGGTCCCAAACGTTAAATTACATATACTGTTGTGCCACAAATTTAAATGTTAAATTTTTCATGCCCGGGCAAGTTGTTACGGCTCGGGTTCGCAATGTGGAATTATTCAGAGATCACGATTTCCAAAAAATATGTGAATTCTAAACGAATTTCGTGATTCACGAAGAGGATCTGAAGCGAAGAAGAGATGGGACTTTGTGCTGAGTCACGTCGCCATACACATGACATTCTGAACCATTCTCCTCGCAGTACCGTAATACTGCATACTACACTCCACTTGTGTATGTATATACATATATACATATGTGCATATACGAGGGTTGTTCAATTAATACGTGGACGTTATAAAAATGTACTTTATTTAGAATTTACATTTCTGGATCTCCTTCAAAATATTCACCTCCCCGAGGCACTTATTTATCTTTCCGCTATTTCCACTTTTGGAAACAGTCCTGGAACGCTTCTTTGCGATGTCTTTCAGTTCTTTTGTCGCTTTTGCCTTAATCTCGGCAATCTTGTTTATATATATATATATATATATATATATATATATATATATATATATATATATATATATATATATATATATATATATATATATATATATATATATATATATATATATATATATATATATATATATATCTATATATATATATATATATATATATATATATATATGTATTTATATATATATATATATATATATGTATTTATATATATATATATATATATATATATATATATATATATATATATATATATATATATATATATATATATATATATATATATATATATATATATATATATATATATATATATATATATATATATATATATATATATATATATGGGTATGTGTGTGTACCGGCGTAACACAAGAGTGCAAATCCCAGACATGTCACAGTACAAGAAGGTCATCTCGGTATCATTTTGTAATATAAAACGAATAATAATATATAATACATCACGTTGCGCAACAGTGCCAGTATGAACATTTTAGGCCACTTCTTTTTTTAAAGTTTTTTATCTCATATATTTAAGAAAGAACTGTGTATTTTGTATCGTAACGATTTCATACAAAATTTGTTATCATTTTTTACATTATGTAACATTAACCTCTCTACCCATATATATAATAAATGTTTAACTTGAGATGAAACCTGAGCCATAAAGTTTGAGCATTCCAAAGCCTCCGTACAGCCTGATAGCTCTGGCTTATGTGATCACTTTATATATTTATGTTACATTCTGCCCGTTATTGAGCAGCATCCCTATTGCATTAACTTTATTTAAATTTGTGCATGTAAAATGTTGATGGATTTCTTCAACTTAACCAATCTAAAGCAATCTAAGCAATCGTCTAAGCTAGAGAAATGACACTTCGTAAGCCTTGAGATGCTCAGACTTCCATCGTATTTTATGCATAAAAAATCAAAGACGTTTCCTCGCAAGACATCTATAATATCAAATAAGTTTCATTCATACTTGCGTCTATATGCATTGTATTAGTTAGCGGACATTTATTACCGCATTGTCTTTGTAATTCTATTCATTCCAGCTACAGATTGCAACTAGATCGAATTGCTCTTATCTCTTCCACCATTCTTCAAAGATTCGAGTGAAGGTGCCCTCATAAGATGCACAAGCAAAGCTTAATGTAGGTCTGTAGGATTGTAAGCGTTCAATACACGTTATCCACAGTTCTCCATCCTTAAGACATCTCGCGTAGGCGGATCTGCTCTCGATTCGCTGGAGTTTCTACTCCACAACAAAGATTGCAAACTTAACGGTTATTTGGGAAAGTAATATAATATGATCTTAGATAAAAGTATTATAATTCTACATTTACTGGGTCAGAGTGGAATTAACTCTCCTTGTTGAAACGATCTGCCAACAAATCGTCTCTTTTTTAACACCTTAATGGCAGGTAAGAAAGTCAAAATATGCAAGAAATTTCTAAAATTAAACAGTAAATTTAAATCGTTGTTATGGTTAGCGTATTAAGCTACCGTGTTGGAGGTCCCGGATTCGATTCCCAAGGTGGGGGGGGGGGTAAGTAAAAATACATATTAGTGATTTTACACTCTAAGATGAGGATTAATCACCTTTTCTTCGTGTAAGCAACGATCAATATAACACTTTCTCAATACAGAGCAGTGCCCTATGCACCAGTGGGTGCGGATAAGGGTTAGAAGAAGATCGTGTAACATTCACCAATTTTACCCATTATTGACAACCACACTACTCAAATTAATTCAACTCGTATATGTGTTTAACTTGATGCTACTGAACTGTTAAATACCCATAAAATATAATATGAAATAACCGTCAATAACTTTGACCAAATAAAATCCGAAGTTACATAATAAATAATCGATTGAATTCACTGTATAACTAGTTGGTCATAGAAGACAACCGATGGTAATCTATCATTGTTTGCGATTCGAATGTTTATTTTACTTTACGAGTATATTTTCACACAATTCGCCAAACTTTCTGGCATGATTTCATAATAAAACAAAAATTTTACTGCTATAATGTTTTTATTTTTGAGAGTTGCAGAATTTTTTTTATTTATTTTAAAGATACATTTTATTTTTAATTATATGTATTACGCCTCTTTAGGCGTATACCTGTACTGAGCCGAAATACTTACAGGAGTTTCAAAAAATGAGTAGTTGTGGTTGTCAATCATGGGTAGAATTAGCGAATGTTACACGTGTGTAAAGTGATCACTTTACCAGCCTATGACGGATCATATGCCCTGTAAATACCCAAACTTCCATATTCTTCCTCATCTTTGTTGAGATTAAAAAATTAATAAATATTTTGTTATTTTTTACACTTTACTTATCAATATGCGCGTTTCATAATAAAAGCGTAATATGGTCTAGAAAACATTGGATTTCACATATTAAATTACCCGTTCATCTGAGCTCTTATTGTTTATATATATATATATATATATATATATATATATATATATATATATATATATATATATATATATATATATATATATATATATATATATATATATATATATATATATATATATATATATATATATATATATATATATATATATATATACATATTCATATATATATACTATTAATTGTAATAATGTCTATTGTATTCTTGCCAGCGCCCTTATTGTAGCCTAAAATATAATGTATACCCACACACAAGCCGGTATATACCGGTGAGATCTTTTTTTGCATTAATATTTTATTATTATAGCACTTAATTATAATTTGTCCACCTCCGTAGCGTAATGGTCAGCACGCTCGGCTCCCGTTCTGGAGGTCTCGGGTTCGGTCAAATAAGTGATTTTTTCACTCTAATATTTATTCAATATTACCCTGGACCGGTACTTTAAACGGGGGGCTGAACAACTTTTCTTCATGTGTTAACGATCAAAATAACACTGCGTTTTATGATGCAGTGCCCTATGCACCATTGGGTTACGGATAAGGTTTTGAAGAAGAAGAATTAGAATGTATTGTGAAATGCAAAACAATTTAAAATAAAGAAAAAATATTTATAAAATGGCTGACATTTCCTAAACGATGGAGGGATAGCTGGTCTTCCACCTTCCAGGAGCGGACCGGAGAATGACAGGACCTAGTCCTAAAAGAAGAAGAAGAAGAAAAGAATTTAAAATATCCAGTGCCCTATGCACCATTTGGGTGCGGACAAGGGTTTGAAGAAGAAGAATTGGAATGTATTGTGAAATGCAAAAGAATTTAAAATAAAGAAAAAAATAATTTAATGGCTGACATTTCGGTATCAAAAATAACCATGACGAGTATTTGAACGCACGGTCAAGCACCGTACCGGGCACAGAACACTGCACACCGCTCGCAGTACACCTTTCACGATCTCTGATCGTATCCGTTCTCATAGTCCGTCTAGTCGGGTCATCGATCGCACTAATAAATATTATTAACAGCATTATACAATCACCGCAAAATATCGTTATTGATCACCTTTCACGAGATTATGCCTGATATCTTTCTCTTCGCTAAAAAATACTAAACGTACAGCAAAATATTTTGTTTGTATTATTAGTATTTTTCACGTTTAAAGCGTTTACTTTGTGATTAGTCATTTTTACTTTCTCAACAACAAAAAAACTATGGCTTATGCAATACCGCTTATTATGGCCCTACGTAGGCTTCAAATTAATAAGTTTTGTAGCCTCTACCTACTCGTGAGTGGATTTACTACGTTTAAAGTTACTATAATTTTGTAGGTAAAAATTTTAGGAAAAACGGAAGACAAAAATCTGTGTAAAAGAGTTAGAAGTTGAAGAAGGCTCACATTTTTGTTAATAAAAATCTAATCTTATTCTAATATATGTTTTAACTTTATCATTTCGCTCACTCCTTTCAACAAAGTCATATCTCAAAAAATAGATTTTTCAGGATATCGTTTTTAAAGTTTAAAAATATAATTGAATATATTAAAAATAAATATCAAGCCACTTATTGAACTTTTTACTGTGCAACATATTTTTTTTTGGTAAAACCTGAATGTTTTTTCTCCATTTGAAAAATATTTAGTATATTTAAAAAAATAATTAAACAATACCTTTTTCTTCAAAATTCAAAAACAACACTTTCCTTTTCAAAAACAACCAGTTAAAAATATGCCACTTTTTCTGGGATATGGTACATTTTCTGGGCATTCTGAAAACACGCACAACTGAAAATTGTCAATTTTTTATATATGACGTTGTTGAAAGGAGTGAGCGATATGATCTTCATTATACCATGACTTCGCCATGAATTCACGGGTTAAGTTGTACCATCGAGTGAAATCTCGACGAATCTAGGTGAGGACCATCCATCCATTCTCCATCGCCATCGGATATTGCAACAGTCTAGTACAGGGATAGTGAACCTATGGTACGCGTACCATAGAGAAAAAACAAAAGTTATTATTTTAAAAAAATAAAAAATTTTCGAAATAGTATAAAAAGAATTCAAAACATATTTAAATAGCCATGTGTATTGCGTTGAGTATAATAGTCTCAGAAACAACGAAAACGAAGGATACGACATAAGAAGTAGACATACAGACGAAAATACTTCTGCTTGTTTTCTATTAAAAGCTACCAGCTATGAACTCGATATAAAAATTTTGTCATCTAGCATACAACAAAAAATCTTCACTAAGAAGTTTTAAGGGTTCTATTTTTTTAAATTTTACAAAGTCTATTTTTTATTTATATGTTTTATTTTGCTATTAAAAAGTACTTAATATTTTTTTGGTTTAGGTATACATGCTTTGAAACACTCATATTCATTCATCGTTTACTTTATGTAATACCGCTTTTTTTCGTTGTTTTT
This sequence comes from Brachycentrus maculatus, assembly GCF_059751285.1. Classification (NCBI taxonomy): domain Eukaryota; kingdom Metazoa; phylum Arthropoda; class Insecta; order Trichoptera; family Brachycentridae; genus Brachycentrus; species Brachycentrus maculatus. The sequence goes on along the minus strand of NW_028281056.1, from coordinate 674,830 downwards.
TTTTTAATTTATCTTCGAGTCCACTTTTAAAAATATTCCTATTGTGATTCGTTTGTCTTCTTTCTCTCTTTCTAAATTTAATTTTCTTACAAATGTCAAATCGTAATAATTTTATTGTAATGACCTGATGATGAATTGATTTTCCGAAACCAGTAGTCACGAATAAGTGATAACTTTATAAACGTGTATTACACAAAGTAAACGATGAATGATAAGGAGAGTGTTATATTACCATAGCACAAAGTTATCAATGCTTTTAATTTACCAAATATATGAATGATCTGAAGTAACACAAACTTTTGATGCATTTTTATTTCCATGGTATGTGGCACGCGACATATTATTGTATTTAAAAAAATTGGCTCTCAGGTTCAAAGAGGTTTGCTACCCCTGGTCTAGTACGTTCCGCCTCGTACGAGTGTGTAAGCCACTTGAAGATACATATTAATGCAGTATACCAAACATGGCTTCATTTCTAGTCTGTTGGACTTTAGCAGAGTTGCGTCACTGAAGACGCTAATAAACTTTTCTAAGCTTAGACAGGCAAATGTAATATGCAATATAAGCGAATGACCTATGGAGCATTCAAAACAAAATATTTAAAGAGCAAGGTTCAAGACCATTTAAAATGCGCTGTGATACAAATATTTACCATTTATAAATCCTAAAATACACCTTAAACTAAACATCTTTGTATTTTATTCAATCTTAAAATAGAATGTACGATTATATACACTTACTTGCTGTTCTTAGCAATATGTTGTGTGTTTGTCTCTGATATTATTTATTTCACAATGCTTCAGAAGCAGTGAAAATGTTTAATATTAAACATCGATGCAATAGAAAAAAATGAAAATGCTAAGTGACAACAGCTGTCTTCAAGCACGTTGTCCGGCGTTAGCAATGCACTGCTGTAACGTTCAACAAATGGGGCTGCCATTGTGATAAAAAATGTTTTTACCTAATAAAATTACCGGTCACAAGTGTACATTAAAAGAGGTAATGAGGGGATCCCGAGGGGTGGGGATGAAGTGTCGACCTCTGTCCGTACATCCTTCTCCCCCCTCATTAATTGAATAGAGCAATATTTATTTCTTCAGAAATATTTTGAAGATTTTCCTCTATGTGCAGCTGACAGAGAGTCCCTCAGGACTCTATAACTGCTGCGGGTGGATGGTGGGCTCAGATTCCAAAAAAAAAAAAGTGTACATTGAAATACCCGAGTATTTAACGCAACGTGTCAAATTTTAAAAGCAATAGGTGAATAACTTTAGGAGATTTAAGATTTTGAACAAACAAACATTTATAATAAGCTCTTCTTATTTTTATTACACGATAACTTGCATTACGTGTCGAACCGAAAAAGTATTAAATTTACAATACAATATACTTCAGTACCTAATTGATATCTACTATAACAAAAATTCAGGATAACAGCCAAAAACCATTGATAATATTGTATAATAAAGAAATAAATAAGAATTCTACGTTTGAATTAAATGTAGGTACAATAATAATCAGTTTCAAGGCATAAAAAGATCGTTAAAATTTATTATGTATATTATAGCATAAGAATGTCTGTCAGTACAGCTAAATTTAACAAAAATATCTAATGATAGCCAAAAACATTTAGTGCTATTAGAAAATTCAATGTATTGTAATATATCAACAAAGGTTTGATAGTCCCAAGAATTAACAATAAATATGGAAGTCGAACACTGCAATATATCATTCCGAGCATTTTTAATTTGTTGCCAATGAAGGTTAGATGTCAAAATAAAATATGGAACAAAGGCAAAATAAAGGAATGGGTAAATGATCGAGAGTTTATTCTATGAAAATTGTAAAATAGTTGTATATTTTTAATTTTTTTCTCTCTTTTTTGTGTGTATATCAATAAAATATGTATGTAAAAAGAACTCCACCACCGAGACACACAAGGTGGTTTGGTGGATCTCTGCAAAAAAAAGGTTTTAATTGTTTTTTAAATAAATGTATACAATTTATGATTTTAAAAAATAATTATAAATAATTATTGTACTAAATAGTTTTTGGATATTTTTTTAAATTATTTATTAAATAATTGCGCGTATAAATTTATATTTCTATAATACTCGAATATACACTTGACCAATTTATCATAAACAACAATTTCACGAGTAAACACTATTTATGAAACAACTTAAATTAAATTTAATAATGAGAGTATTTGTACAATATGTATATATGGACATATGTATATTGCATTTATGTGGGTTCACTTATCAAGATTTTCATATAATTTTCTACGGTTGTTGGTATTTTTCGTCATATTTTATAATTTTTATAAATTACAAAATTCACCAAAATAGAGAGCGCTGCCTTGGAAATATTTGCTATCGCAATCACAAGATTAAAAAACGAGCACTCATCACCTGCTTGAAACTATTTATCGTTAGTCAATACAGTGTTTTATTTTTAATATATTTTGGTGGAGAAATCGAGTGTATTTTAAACTCACTTATTTTTACGTTGAAATTAAAAATATATGTATGTGCGTGTGTGTGTATTTAGAAGTTATATGATTAAACTAATGGATAAATATGTTTACAACGTTTTGTGTCTGTCCAAATACTTGTTCACAAATCAGTCTTATCTCCAATTATAGGAGTTACTTTTCATGTTATGTTTTAACATCTCAACAAAAGAAGAATATGGAAGTTTGGGCCAGAAATTCAGATTTGTGAACAAGTATTTGGATACACTCAAAATGTTGTAAATAAATTAACTGGTCAAATTATAAGCTAAAATAATAAAAATAAAAAGGATATTTTCTGGCGTTTTTCATGTATGTAATTATAATGCAGGATTCGGACCTCACATACAAATAAAAGAGTTTCTGCTCAACAAAAAGCTTCTTTTCATCTCATCAATAGATGTCTAGTGAAATTCTTGTGATTCAAGAACAATGTTTCGAAATTGGATCATATATATAAAACTTCCAATGATTTTAGTAGTTTGTCAATCATGGATAGAATTGGTGAATGTTACACGTATGTAAAGTGATCACTTAAACCAGCCTATGATGGTCGTAAGCCCCGTATTGCCTAGAATTCCATATTTTTCTTCATCTTTGTTGAGATGTTAAAAAATAATAGGATAAATACGTATTTACGTCCAACCTAAGGCAGTATTATTTCAATTTCATCTAGGTACTTGTTTTGAAAACTCTGCATTTAAATGACATACTAATTATAATTAAAAACTGATTTAAATTTATTTTTTTTATTGCTCGATTATCGATTGTTCAAAACCTTAAATCTCCTTAATCTATTTGTTATTTGCTTTGATATTTTGATACAACATCCCATTTGATTTATCAATGTCTTAATAAAAAAATGTAACCTAGGAACAAGGATTTTACTTTACTTGTGACAGGTAAAAGAAAGCCTTTTTGGTCGCAGTGGCAGGGTCATCTTTTGAACGTAACTGTATACACAATACCAGACATTTTTTACGGCTAACAGCGTGTTTTTTACAGCTGCTTAAATATTTTACACCCATAAGCATTGTGAATTTTTTTTTTATAGAAATGTGTACTTTTTCTTTTCTTTCTTTTCCATTTTGTCACACTAAGCCACAGCAACGTGTGGCTCAGGTACATCAAGTTTTAAGTGATAATCAATATATATACTGTTAAAATTTACAGTTAAAACTAATTTCTAAAACGAGATTATGTTTCACTCAAATCACACAAATTAAAATGTAAAATATATTTGAATGTCACCTGGACGTCACGAAACTTTAGTTGGTAATTAAAATCAGCAGATTTCTCTTCTCTGCGTCAGTGCAAATAATTATCTATCTCAGTGTCAATACAAAACACTTGTCAAGTCTCGGGAAATTGACGGAAAGCGTTCAGTTTATTTGCTCATTCAACTATGCGAATTAGTCTCTCTCAATGATAAATACCAAAATGATAAATCTTTTCAAACGACTGAAACATGAACACTACTTATATCTATAGACAAGACTCTATGACGAGGTCATTGGTTATTTTTCAAAAATCCTGAAGGAAAAATATACATTTTTTCATTTTTATACTTACGTGAACGAATAATATATTTTTTTATTACATAAATAGTGAACATTTATTTAAAGAACAATTTTAAACATATTAAAAATATTTTTTGCAGAGACCCACCAAGCCACCTTTTGTGTCTTGACGGTGAAGTTCTTTTTACATACTTTTTTGATGTTTTTATCCATTTTAACCTAACATACACCCAAAAAAAGAAAGAAAATCAAGAACATTTTACAATTTTCATAGAATTAACTCTTGATCATTTACCCATTCCTTTATTTTGCCTTTGTTCCATATTTTATTTTGACCTCTAACCTTGAATGGACACTGCTGCTACTGACCGTTAACTGCACCTAATGGTGCATAGGGCACTAAATGAACATTTCATCAAATTGATGCAATGTTAATTTAATCGTTTATTAGATTTCAAATTTGTACGGATATTTCTTGTTGGAACTGCATTTTATGCCATAAAATAACTATACATTTAATTTGATCAGTGACCGGGTTTCATCGTTACCGACATCATCAGACCAGTGATCGTTTGTTATATTTGGGGTAGTATTAAATAAAAATGATTTATTTTGACCCCCTGGGAATTTAACCGAGGAACTCCAGCATGGTTGCCAAGTGAATGATCAAAGTCAATACAAAAATTGTTTTAATATATATTTTCCTACCATCGGTGTATGAGAAAAACATTAAAATATATCATTTTATATGATTAAACTGTAAAAAGTGCATGTCTTTCCAAATATGTATTAAAAAAACACTCGTAAGAGCTAATAAGTACCTACCTAAATATATTTATGACGATTTTTCCTTAACAATCTAGTTTCAAAAATGGATTAATTTAAAAAATAAAAAAAAACTTATATCATTTATTTTGTAGTAATCGTTCACTTACTCTAACGTAAGAAAGAAGCATCTTCCTAACAACTAAACAGAATTATAAATTAATCGTTCATCAGTGTACCTATTGTAAAATAAATTAATTTTATTCGTGTCTCTATGTGTGAATAAAAATAAATCTTCGAGTCGTAATGAGTTTCTATTCAAATAAGTTAATAATGTACTTTGCAAACGTGCAAAAATACCATAATATAAGCTTGCGTTATATAAACTTGTGTATGTGGCAACGATAATAGTACCTGGCCATAATAAAATCGTAGATTTGGCAACGTCGCAATCCGTCATCACCATAACTAATTTAAACAACGTCGCAAAAAAATTCCTCGGAGCGTCTTGTACGTAACACTGAATGCGGAAGCCTTAAGGGTAGAAATTTTACTAGTTTGTCTTATTTTTTTAATTATTTAAACGTACATAAGTTACATATATACTACTCCCGATAAGTGATTTCCATTACTCATTATGGGACATGGGATTAATATTAACGAGATTGAAAAACAAATTAGAACGTAACAAATAAGAAAACAGGGCAAAATGTAAAATATTAATCCATAAAATGTATAGTAAATAGGCGTATAAAAAACATAAGGTAAGAAGCATGTTTAGAGGAAAAAAATGAGAAAATATAACTAATCGCTAACGCAAATATTTTTCCATAAAGTATTTTTTTATAATTAAAATGTAACTTTGTTTCAAAATCACTATAAATATATTTAAAAATATACTATTTTATAGTGATTTTAAAACAAAGTAACATTTTAATTGTAAAATGGAAAATCACAAAGTTAGTACTTCAAATACAAATTGTATTTTTTTAGTTCATCCATTTTGGATTCCTGACGGGGTTCTAATTTATATATGTCAGGCAACTGGTATATTTGGGTATAGGCAATATATTTTAAGGACCTTACTCCAAGCTTAGTTGTAACTATCGGCTCCAAATTATTTTTATTATGTCCTCGTGTAATATAATGATGAATTTCTGTGTTAAAAATCGGTTTGGTGTTGCTGTGAGTCGTTTTAAACATTATTTTAAACATTGGGTTTGTAATCTGATATGTTGGGAGAATGTCAATATGACTAACCTGCAGTTTGTCTTCGTTCTTGATGTGCGAGGACTCTTGTCCTTGGAGTGCGTCGTCCTTCTTCGTGGCTGATACTGGAGCATCCTGGTGAAGGGCTTGGGGAAGCCCAGGAAGGTGAGAAAACTGAGAAAAGGAAGGAAAATAGGTTAATTTTAAATCCACGCCACAAAGTTTTAAGAAATAAAATTATATATTTTTACTACGTAGTAGATAAACTTAACTGTAAAAACAAATACACATTGCTTTTTGTGTCACCAAAAAAGCAATGTGTATTTGTTTTTACTGATTGGAAATATAAACTAACATTATCTAACAATAATAACCTACGTAGTTAAAACGTTAATTTCCGTATTTAATTGATCCCATGTAACTGGGTCTTTATTACTTTTGTTGTTATTTTTTGTTAAATGTTTCAATAAAAATAAAACAACAAAATTAAACCTTTAGGACAGGCCATGTGACGTAAATGCTCGACTGCGAAACTGGCATCGAGGGTTCGATTCCCGACAATTACAAAATGAACTCTAAAGATTAATTTTTAATTGAAGTATTTATGATGTATCTTTCACATTTACTTCTCGAATACTTTGCAGGTCATTCCTTTCTAAAAAAAATATTTTTTGAAAATCATTCATTGACAATTCACTGTTATTATTAAAATGAATTCAAGAAAAAAATATTTTTAATTTTTCCAAGTGTTTGTGATGTATAATATATATTTACCATCCCTATTCTTACTATCCTACCTGCAAACAAGCCACTATAATAAAGGCTTTGTATGTTATCCCTTTTTAAAAAATGTTTTTATAAATAGTAAATTTACAATTCACTTTATTTTATAATATATGTAATATATTAAACATATTTAAACGTTTTTTCCATTTTAAACATCTTACATATTTAAACATTTGATAAACTAAAAATTGTAATTCATTTTAACTATTTTATTATTTAAACATTTGAAAAACTAAAAATTATAATTGATACTTAGTTTCCAATGATAAACAAGTAAAAAACATTTATTATTCAATAAAAAAACATATTAAAAATGAAGAGATAAAATTAAAGCTCCATTAAACCGAGAGAAAGCAATAACGACTCGTGTATTTCTAAAATGACGCTGCAAAATTTCTTTCTGAGCGTATCTTTAAGTGTTGCCAACATTACGCCTCATAACTTTTCAGAGATGACATTTAGACGGAGTCGACCTCTGCAACTTTCACTCATTATTCCCCGCACTAACCCACACTCTGAGCCAAGAGGTCGACTTTATTAGTACAAATATAATCCTGAACAATGCGTACGAAAAAGGGAGAGAATAGAAATTGATGAAGGGTTGTCAAAATGATAATGCATCACGAATAAAACCAATTTTCACATTTTGGATGTATCCAAAGCCTTGTTCACAAATCTGGTATTCTCCTCATATGAGATATTATTATTAGTAAAAATATTTACTTAAGGCAAATAACGGAATGGATCAAGACTTATCAAAGATAAAGAAGAGTATGGAAGTCTGGGCATAACTCTTGTAATTGGAGATAATCTAGATTTTGTGAACAAGTATTTGGACACACTCAAAATGTTGGATCAAGACCTAATATTGTAAAAATGTTAAACTACATTTTTTTTTCATTTCTATTATTTATTAAACCATATAACCGGACATTCATATTTTTTTCAAAATGGTATTTTTTTGCAGAGACCCACCAAGCCACCTTATGTGTCTAGCCAGTTGCGTTCTTTTTGCATACGATTTTTATCTGTTTCAACATAATACATGTACAAACAAAAAAGGAAAAAAAATTAAAACTATTTTACAATTGTTACAATGTTATATGTAACATAACAATTTGTATATCCTCCCACCGGTCTGATGATGTCGGTAACGACGAAACCCGGTCGCTGGTCAAATAAAAATAAAGTGGAAAAGCTAAAAATATTGGTTTTAATCTAATAATATATTAAAAATGCAATTCCATCACGAAGTGTTAGTGGATATTATAAATGTATTAAATTGTTACAATATTATCTCATAATCTATTTCGTTATTTTTCCTTTGGTTCATATTTATATAAATTGGTAGTGTAAAGGCAAAGGGGTATATCTGTCTCAGACCAAATTTTACAGGAAAGCAAAAACCAACTTGTGAAATTAAATAACTCATTGGTTTTATGTATTTTTTTATTAAAATATCTTAATAAAGTATTGCAACTACAGCTATCCCTTTGCCAGATTATGGAATATACTATTTTAGACATATTGTGGAACAAACTTAGAAAATGAAAAATTTGACAGATATACCCGTTTGCCATTACACTACCGAAAGAATAATAATAACTTCTAAGTGAAGAAACGCAAATTTGTGAAGAAGGATTTGGACGCACCTGAAATATAGTGAATATAATAACTGGTCAAATTATAAGCTTCATAAAAAAAATGTTTTCAAGTGTCTCACAGTATGAAAAATAATCCGATCAGGATCATACATACTCGTTTATTTAAATAAAGGAATCTCTACTAAATAATAGTTACTTAACTGCCAAATCATCAATGTTATTCACATAAATATCAACTTATTAATATTTTTTGCAGATTTTGCTGACAATTCGTGGATTGTCTGAATTCAAACTGAAATTGAATCTTTTCAAAATTTGAAAATAAAATAAAATATGTAAATATGTAAACCACGGCCATTTTAACAAGATATGTGTAATAAATATTTTTGAGAGAAAAAGAGAAACATACTTTTGAAACAATCAAAAGCTTACTTTAAGTATCATCGTCTAATCTCTTAGAACATAAAATTTTTCACGTAAACTTACTAATTCAAATTTTCACAATGAATAATCACTTTTAAGTCTTAACTTAAACCTATTTTAAGACCGTCTTAAAAATGTATGAAATAAATATTTACGTAATTATTGCTGATGCGGTTTTTTCTTCTTCTTTAATCTTATTAACACTCGGTTAAGAATGATAAAACGTAACCTAAATTGCTTTTTACACATGTAATAATAAACAAAGTTTATTTCCAAATGACTCTAATAAATACTACATGCATGTTCCATATACTGGTGAACATTAACATCAGTCTTTACGGCTTTTTATAATGCGATATTACAAAACAATTTTTTACATACATGAATATTACGAGTTCATTTAATCTACGAAAAAGAGTTACTGAAATAAATAAACATACTGGTAACGTTTAATTTTTAAAAAATACTCTATATAAATTTTATGCACGAGGAATATAAATAAATTGCATGTGATTGCTTTATTTTGAAAGCAATGTGTTTATTTTTATGAATTTAAGTTTTATTTCGTAAATATCACTATTTCTTTAAATCTAATGTGACACGTTTTTCGGTGAATATCGCATCATTTTCAAACATGCAGTTTTTGAAAATGATGCAGAGTGCATCCAACCATACAATTTAAAGGAAAAGTGGTATTAACCAAGTAAAACATAAATTAAAAATGGAAAGATAATTCCACAAAGTGACTTATGAAATTATATTTTCATGTTTACAGAAGTTCCACAAATCAACTAATGAAATTATATTTTCGTGTTTACAAAATTTATGGAGAACATTTCATTATTCACTTCTTTTATATAATTTACATATTTAAATATAAATTCGTATTTATTTATCGTAATCATAATTTTTAATTCGCAATGGCAGCGACCTCTGTTAACCATAACAGCAACACTAAATTGCTGATGCTGGACAGAGTGCTTCTTGACAGCTGCTGTCACTTAACGATAACTTTTTCAATGTTTTCGAAAGCCTTGTTGTTTAATTTTTTTATTAATATCAAAAGATTTTTCATATTTAAAAAATTTGTGCTTTCGGATTTCTTTATTTTCCATTTTAACAGACTGAGTTACAGAAACGCGTGGACGGGTACAGAAAGTCAATGTTTTTTTTATTGAGTATGAAAAAAATGCGATATATCTAATCTATACATATAATTACTTTATTATAATAATTCTCAATAAATGATCTAAACCTGAATATGTTTCTTTGTTAATATCTCATTATTGTCAGTTCTGTATTTTACAAACACCATTAGTTATTAGAAAGTAAGAGTGATTTCAAACAAGTATTATTTACAATTTCACAGATAATTACATTTACAAATGCAAGTTCTCTAAAACTATGATAAAGACCAACGAAGGCAAGTACTTTTTTTATATATCGGCATACATACTCGTGAGAAGCGAATGAACATGAAATTTATAGAAAATAACAAGATTTTCATTGTGCCAAGTACCCACATATGTGTGCATATACCGACTTTAAGCTTTATACGACTGCATTAGGTATATTATTACTATTGTTCAAAGTTCCCACATTTTTTCACTACAATTTTCACTAAAAACAATGACGTATAATAATGTCATTCGCGCGATGAACACACTTCATTTTCAGTACGATTTTATATTGAAAACTGAAAATTGTTTGGACTGAAAAGGAGCTTTTTATTGAGCAGAAACTCTTTTATTAGTATGTGAGGTCCGAATACTGGATCATAATCACACACATGAGAAACGCCAGAAAATATCATTTAAATTTTTATTTTTCATCTCACCAATAGATGTCTCTAGTGAAGTTCTAGTGATTCAAGAACAATGTTTCAAAATTGGTTCATAAATATATAGAACTTCCAAGAATTCTATCAGTGTGTTAATGCGTGTGTGTAAAGGCCCAGACTTCCATATTCTTCTTCATCTTTGATGAGATGTCAAAAAATAATTTGAAAAATAACTCCTATAATTGAAGATAATCCAGATTTGTGAACCAGTATTTGGACAAACTCAAAATGTTGTAAACAAATCGCTCACTCCTTTCAAGAACGTCATAAATCAAAAATCGACAATTTTCAGTTGTGCTTGTTTTCGGATTGCCCTTATTGCCCAGAAAATGTACTATATCCCAGCAAAAGCGGCATATTTTTAACTTAATATTTACCCGCTACAGAGCAGAAAGTGTTGTTTTTGCATTTTGAAGAAAAAGTATCGTTTAAATTTTTTTAATATACTAAATATTTCTCGAATAGAGAAAAAACCTTCAGGTTTTACCAAAAAAGATCTGTTGCACAGTGAAAAGTTCAATAAGTGGCTTGATATTTATTTTTAATACATTGTATTATATTTTTAAACTTTAAAAACGTTCTCCTAAAAATCAAGTTTTTTTTATTTATGTCGTTGTTGAAAGGAGTGAGCGAAATATATTTATTAAAAAAATAATAATAAAAATAAAAATACGAAAATAAGAACATCTTATTTTGTTATCAGTTATGATAATTTGGAAAGTTAATAATCTTATAGGTTTTTTTTTTGTTGTATAAAAAAATCAGTATACTTTAAAAATAAAGCATCCGTTAATTTGATTAAAATTCATCGATACTAAATAAAACGCAAATACTCGTCACGATTTCTCGGAATATTCCGCAGACTTTCGGATTCTACCGGCAACCTTAATAAAATTATTATTTCATCCGCGATTCGCGAGCTTCTTTTTTCTGCGCAGAAACCGTCATGAATCAGATATGTAAATACTTTTTGACACTAATTTAAATGTTCTTCGAGAGTCACAAGCGACCTTTTTGGACCATCACGATTTGAAAGTCGGACGCGTGATTCGAATTTCAAATATGTACTTAAAAGCATAGATATTACACAGCAACAGATGGACGCGCTCGAGTCTATGGTGCATATTTGCAGGAGCGAAATGGGCAAATATTGTTTTTTGTTATCGTTGATTTTTTTCTTATATCAGTGATTTTAATAAATATAAGAGATTTTTTCACTCCAATATTTATTCAATATTACCCTGGACTGGTACCTGAAGCGGAGGGCTGATTACCTTTCCTTCGTGTGTTAACGATCAAGATAACACTGCGTTTATATAATGCAGTGCCCTATGCACCATTGGGGTGCGGACAAGGGTTCGAAGAAGATGATTTTTTTCAGCGAAAATATACTGATTTTTTTAAAAATAATCTTCTTATTAATCAGACAATTTTAACACATTCAAATCCATTTAACCCTCTCGAACATATTTTTTAGATGTTTATACGGTGATTTAACGTAAGAATGTAAATATAGAAGATTTGGGCATGAGAATCTAATGAGTGAAAAAAAAAACAGTTAAACAACAAAAAATGTTAAACTGCTTTTTTCTAGTTGATGTTGATGTTGATGTTTTTTGTAGTTGTGTTTTTTTTATGATGCGAACGTAGTTGGTAAGTAAAGCAGAGAAGAAGATCGAAGAAAATTTGACATGAACAGTATTTAAAATACTTGAATGCGGTTAGTTCAGAAGCCGGAATAATCGGCGGGTATGTATGAGGAGATGCATGAATGCCGAAGAGGCGAAGATTGTTTGCAAAGACAGATTGATGTGGCGTTCTATTCTTTTTGCCTACCCCTGCAGGGAAGCGGCGTGATAGTAAGCTAGTTAGTTCTAAGTATGATATATATAAATTGAAACTTAATTAAAATTACAATACGCTTCTGCTTTTTATTGGCACTCAAACGGAAGCCGTGTTGTATATAAGGAAAATCATTTAATTAAAATACGAACCTAAAAAGTCAACAAAGAGTGCCATTACGTCCAAGTTTATGAAACCAGTTTTATCTTCATAGCTATTGATGCTTGTCGATTGAAAATACAGCACAAGTTTAAATGCACTGTCAATTGTGATATAATGAATAAATTTTAATTTTAATTTTCCTTTTAATATTCAGTTTTTGAAAAACCAGCCCAATTATCAATATCTTAAGGGGAAATTCACAAACAAACAATTCAGAAAGCGATCGTGTTTCCATGCACATTTTTTTTAAAATACGTATTGGAATTTGTTTTTCTTTTAGAATAAATACTGAGTAGTTATTTTAATAATTTTTCAACTCATTACCTTTCAATAAGTCGTTTCTTTTCAAAACCATGTATGTATTTATTTTGATGAAAAGTTATTTTTTCAATACAAAAACGATGATTGAAGAAAAAAACGCAATTACATAAAATGTTACATGCATTTAAAGAAAATTAGGTAGCGGGCTATCAAGAGGTGATATTTTTTTATTTATCTTTTTATTACATAATTTATTATTGTCTTTCTTGTTTACTTTTACGCGGTACATGAATATTGTATGTGTATGTATGGATATACATTTAATATTATGTGTATGTAAATGTAGAGTATGATGTTTGTTAAAATATTTTTTTCGGTATTTATACTTTGATTTAGTAATTACATTAGTAACCCGATGATAAAATGCAAATCGGGGAAAAAAGAAAAAAATAATAAAACATGAAGGATTTTTAAAAAATGTACATACATAAGTAACACTAATTTTTTACTAGTAAACAGCATAATTTTTACAATATTTTGTTAAATAAAGTACTAACGTGGAGACAAAGGATTCTTTCTTATTTTTGGTATACTATTGTACTTACGATGAATAGTCTTCAGAAAGGGTTGGTAACAGGAATAGGTGAAGAAAATGAGTAAAAAGACGATCTCACACGAGATGCATAAGTATTTGTTTATTACCATGAGTTATAAACATATTTAAATAATACAGTCTTATATAATACTTTTACCAATAATATCACGTATCTTGTACTAGGATTACATAAATAGTTGAAAGTTCTATCTTTGGACAAGAAAAAATTCCTCACAATGAATCGTTCCGGTGAATTAAATTTTTCTTAAGTACAAATAAGTTCACAAAAAACGCTAAACCATAAGATTTTAATTATATTTCACGCTGGCTTGAGCGCTCTATTACTTTTGTTTTCCGTCCGATTTATTTAGAGTGCATTGTAGAACTCCGTTGTCTGGAAGTTCAGACGTGACCCAGTGCAGCTTTCTGCTCTCCGGGTAGCGTAACCTCATGTTACGCATGGATAATTATGGAGATCGTACAATAACGTTTTCTAGATGGCAATCGGAAGACGTTGAACAGTAAGACAATGGATCATACAACTCCAGCTGAGTTGAAGAAATACTTGAATAATGCTTTAAAATCTTTGATGTTATATTCGCATTTTAATTAACATTTCAAAGGCTAAAAATGACTTCAAATTTTAATCGTAAAATGATATTAACATCATCGTACTTTATGTAGGTACAAAAATTTCAGTCACTTTAGTCAATTAGTGTGTTGACAGTATTTTGATTGTGCCTAAATCTTCATACAACTCATCAAACTCTATATAACTCCTGCTGGGTTGAAGATTTACTTGAATACTGCATTAAAATCTTTTTAATTATATTGAATTTTAAATAACATTTTAAAGACTAAAAAAACTTCAAATTTTAACCAAAAAATGAAATTAACATCATCATACTTTATGTACAAAAATGGCATAGTCACTTAAGTCAATTAGTGTGTTAACAACATTTTGATTGTGCCTAAATATTCCTAAATAAATATTACTGATTTTACACTCTAATATTTATTTCATATTTCCCTGGACTAGCACCTGAAGCGCAGGAGTGATCTCCTTGCCTTCATGCAAGTAGCAAAAATATAACACTGCGTCAATACGATGCCGTGCTCTATGCACTATTGGGTGCAGATAAGGGTTGGAAGGCAGGAAATCTTAATCTATGTTGAAAAATTAGTATAAAAAATACATATCACATATTAAATGTTTAAATCAAACACTGATTTTTAGTGTTTACTAATTGTATTATATTATTAAGAACACATAAAAACATAATTTGTGATAATTGTTTAACCTTGTTCTGGCATTTTCAAACTACTGTGAAGACTAAATGTACTGAGGTTTCTTATATAGCTACACAATTCTAGGTACTTAAGTAATAGTTAGTCGTATCCGGTTTAAAATTTAATCTTCAGAGTTGTTTGATAATCCCATAATAATGCGAAACAATTGTCCCAAATTTTGTTTTTAATAATAAAATACAATTCCGTGTTCTAAAAATCAGTGTTCGATATTAATATTTAATAAATAAATTTAAATGGAGTTCTACAAATTAAACGCTAAATCTACATATAAAGAAATGAAATTCATTCCGAATTATTTATCATATACTTTTTAGGGTCCTCAGACTTCCATCTTCTTTCATATTTAAAAAAAGATACATGTTTCATCTCACGTTGAAACACTTTCGATATTGAAATTTTAATGAAATACGTAGGACTGTTCAATGTATTTCTCTAATTTAAGGGTGTAAGTTTATTGTATTTATAAATATTTATAAATATTGTTCCCAAATATATACTACATGGTTGAATTTGTATGACGTTTGAACATTACAGAGATTATGACATTGTCTAAAATGAATTAAAATAATAATACAATAAAAGACATCGGTGCAAGGCACAGAGCCATTATTTTGTATACATTCAAGGTTGAGGACTAATGTATGGAAAAGATATGACGTGGTTACTGCTAATGGGTGGATTTTTTTCATTATTTTTTTTATATTAAATATCTAAAATTACATTTTTGTAAGTACCAACAACGTTCATAAATATACTAAATATATTTAACCAATCTCCTCATAAAACAGGCTTTATATATACATATATATTTCAAACCGTTGTTATTTTAAGTCTTTCAAACCGTTGTTATTTTAAGTCTTTCAATACAGTACATTTGTATTGAAAGACTTAAAATAACAACGGTTTGAAAGTTTATATTGTATATTTCTTTTAACAAAAAAGATTTTTTTAAATACTTCGTTACCATCATATTATTTTTAATACGATTACTTGAACTGCTCCAATGAAGGGTTAAAGAAGAAAATAATTGCACTTTCTTGTGATATGATAGATCTGGAGATTAATGTTTTAATTATAATTAGACCAATTGTGTACAAATTGAGTGTATCCAAATTATTGTTCACAAATCTATGTTTGTCCACTTAAAAGTAAAGTTATTTATATTGACATCTCAACAAAGATCCATCTCATGATTGACAACCACACTACTAAAATTACATAAGGATACATACAGCTTCCGAATTATGAGTTGTGAGGCTGTCAATCATGGGTAAAATAGTGAATATTACACGTATATATGTATTTAGAGTGATTATTTCAACCAGCCTGTTACTGTTCGTGAGCCCTATAAATATAAATACCCTGACTTCCATATTCTCCTTCATCCAACAAATGTTGAGATGTCAATGCAACGATTTTTTTGTAGGATTTAATGTCCTTTATTTAATAATTACGAAATTAGTATATTATTTCGAGAAATAAAAATACTCTGTGTTCTAATCCACTCACATTTTTACTAACCAACTAGTTTCGGCAACAACCTGTTGCCCTCTTCAACATCTTCCCTTTTTATAAACGAAACTAGTTGGTTAATAAAAATGTGAGTGGATCAGAACACAAAGTATTTTTATTTCTCGAAATAATATATCAGTATGATCCACAAAGTTAATGCTTTCAATACTCAAAACGAAATTAGTAGTTTATCTAAGATATTAACTATAGAAACTAATAAGAAAAACTTGGCACGATCAAGTTGCCGAATACTTGAAAGTGGTCAGGTTAGGAGTCGAAACAATCGGCGGGCATGTATGAGGAGATGCATGAACGTGGAAGAGGCGAAGAATGCGGGGAAGCAGCGTGATGGTTAGTTAGTTAGTTAGTTAGAAACTAATAAAATATCAACGAGATGAAAGTAATCAACAGGCAATTAAAAAGATGATAAAAGAATGGAAATAATTAATGAGTAGGTAAACATTTTTACGATTGTGTATTTAGTATTTAAATAACAATAATAATACTCGGTTTCGTAATTGGCTTTCCAACTTCACACGATTAGAAGTCTGGCACAGCCTCTTTTTCACACATTTATCAAAATTAAATTAAATATTTGAGTGTTCAGTTCCGAAGGCGTCTGTCCGCGGGTCAATGCACCCAGATCCGAGAGGAGAAAGGAGAAAGCAGAGTGCCATACAAGCGGAAGGCAACACAATGCAGTGCAGCGCCATGCGACGATGCTCTGTCTGAACCGACAACAACGGAACTGTTGGGTAATATCGCTCACACCTTTCAATAACGTCATAAATCAAAAATCGTCAATTTTCATTTGTGCATGTTTTGGGAATGCCCAGAAAATGTACTATATCCCAGCAAAAGCATCATACTTTAAACTTAATATTTACCCGCTACAGGGCAGAATTTATTTCTATTTTATTTCAATTCTAATTCAATTCTGATTTTAATTCTATTTATTCTTTGTGAAAATCATACATCGCTCACTCCTTTCAAGAACGTCATAAATCAAAAAACATGATTTTTCAAGAGAACATTTTTAAAGTTTAAAAATATAATAGAATGTATTAAAAATAAATATCAAGCCACTTATTGAACTTTTTTCTGTGCAAAAGATCTTTTTAGGTAAAACCTGAATGTTTTTTCTCCATTTGAAAATATTTAGTATGTTTAAAAAAATAATTGATAAATACCTTTTCTTCGAAATGCAAATACAACACTTTCTGCCGTATAGCGGGTAAATATTAAGTTAAAAATATGCCACTTTTGCTGGAATATAGTACATTTTCTGGGCATTCCGAAAACGAGCACAACTGAAAATTGACGATTTTTGATTTATGACGTTCGTGAATAGAGTGAGTGACATGAGTTTTTTTGCATACAAATGCCTAAACAGAGGGAAAATGTATTACTCAAATAATATACTTCTAAAACAGTAAAAGTTTTTGATTTTCCTATTTATTCCTGTTTTATTTTATTTCTATGTCGTATTTTCTGCGAATGTTTAGTAACAACGTCACTCATAGGCAGTTAAGTAATCTAGGGTTAAGTCCTTATTTGAGGTCTTTAAAATAGTCAGTTAAAAGTGCCACCAAATTGTTTTAATAAAATACAGGTAAACGGCGTTATGGTCAGTTAGTTATTTATGAGATTTGGCTTGTTTTTAAATTATTTTTAATGTAATCAAGTCTTTTTAAATTCTGATTCAATGTATCCTTAATCTAAGCAAAAAATAGAAGTTAATTTTAACGTAATGGTTTAATCTGTAACGGATTAATAAAAAAGTAGATACTTAACAATCATAAAAAGTAAAAGATCGCTAAAAATTATGTTACAACATTTTATTATTCCGTATAAAAAGTTTTTTTAAGTAATATATTAACTATAATATGAATATACCGTGCATTAAGCAATGAATGAAATACAAGATAGATTATAAAAAGTAACCCGTATATTATAATTTCAACATTCAATGCACATAACATTCGAAATAACTTCATAATTACCACTCGAACAACTCGAAATCACACCCGAGATCTTATTTATTTATAAAATTGTTTAAAATACCGAAAATATATGTCTAAAATTATTATGAAACCCGGGTTTATTATGAAAACCTGTCAAACCCGAAACCCGGATTATAAACAAAATCGGGTTCGTTAAAAATTAAAAACGTTAATCATATATGGTTCGCCTTCGTAGTGTAATGGTCAGCACGCTTGGCTCGCGTACTGTAGGTTCCGGATTCAATTCGCAAATAAATATCAGTGATATTTTCACCCTAATATTTATTCAATATTACCCTGGATTTGTACCTGAAGCGGAGGACTGATCACCTTTCCTTCATGTACCAACGATCAAGATAACACTGCGTTTATATGATGCAGTGCCCTATGCACCATTGGGTGCGGATGAAGGTTTGAATTGATCGAATATTAGTCGCACTAAATTGACAACATTTTGAGTATATCTAAATATTTTTCACAAATCTGGGTTTTCTCTACGCCTGTCAAAACCAGCCCATGACAACTCAAAACCCCTGTGAATACCCAGACAAATACCCAAATAAAAACCCAAATACACTATAAATATCTCCTTCATCTATATAGAGATATCAAAGAAAAATACACCAAATTGACGCTATGATTATTTTTCTTGTGTTTTTTTTTTGAGTGAATGGGAAATTAGTTTTATTCGGTTTCTATCATTCGTGGCAACACGACTAATTACTAATTGCCTACGTCACGTCACGTCTCAGCACTAACAACCGATGGCGGTGGAGACGTGGCATTGTGACTCGAATCTTCTGTTAATACAAACAGGCATCCTCCCACTGTTGACACAGTGGTAAGAAACTTTCTTTTCTGGTTTTGTTTGGCAACCATCGAGCTCGGCTGACTGTTGCGTATCCTTCTACAAGATCCATACACAATTTTTAGGATTCGCGTATTTGGTAATAGCAGGTCGACGTGCCTCAAATTTATACAGAATTTTCATCAAAATCCACCATCAATTCAGCAGCAACTTTATGGAATGTATAGAGCAGTAATTACATGTTATAGTAATCAAGTGTCGATGGAAATACTGTAGGTTTCAAAACTAGTCGTATGTAATGAAATAAAACTCAATAAGTGGTTTAATACAAGTGTTTAGTTCCGATTATAATCCAGGATTCGGACTTCACATACTAATATAAGAGTTTCTGCTCAATAAAAAGCTTCTTTTCATCTCACCAATAGATGTCTCTAGTGAAGTTCTAGTCATTCAAGAACAAGGTTTCTAAATTGGTTCATATATATAAAACTTCCAAAAATTTGAGTTGTGTGGTTGTCGATAATGGGTAAAATTAGTGTATCATTTAAATCAACCTATGACGGTCGTCAGCCCGGTAAATGCCCAGACTTCCATATTCTTCTTAATCTTTGATGAGATTTCAAAAAATTATATTCAAATAATATGTAAACCCTAACGCATTGATAATTTAAATAGTGTAATTCATATTTAATATTGAAGATTTAACTTTAAAAAATTAGGTAAGGTTATATGTATATATTTGTATATATCTACAACACATTCGACACATATACTTGTATTAACATATTCAATGGTATTTCAATCTACCATGAAACAAAACCATTGAATAAAGGCAAAAAAGGACAAATGTAATATCTTAAACGTCCTCCTTCGGATTTGTACTGTGACATATATCGTTCTCTGAAAAGCTCGCCTTCGTTGTTTGTGTAAAATCATGTTTTGTGTACGTCGAAATGATTTACGATTGTGTGTTTTTCAGGAAGTATTTAGTAAGTAAAGATCCTTTGTGAGCAGTAGTATTGTTTAACTCGTTCTTTACGTGCATAAAGTGACCATAAGCGACCAGGAAACAAAATTACTGCGTTATTTAAATAAAAATACGAAAATTACAATAAGACTTAAATATTGGTCAATATGAATGACTATGGCAAATTATGAGTCCGCTATAGACAGCAGGTGAGATTTGTTTGTAAATAATTATTATTAAAGACTAATTTACTTGACTAAATAATCGATTTAATAATTGATTTATTATATATTACAATATATAATGAATCATATTATTTTGTCCGCCTCCGTAATGACCAGCATGCTCGGCCACCGTTCTGGAGGTCCCGGGTTCGATTCCCAGGGGGGTTTAATAAATATAAGTGATTTTTTCAATCTAATATTTATTCAATATTACACTGGACTGGTACTTGAAGTGGAGGGCTGATCACCTTTCCTTCATGTGTAAACGATCGAGATAACACTGCGTTTATATGAAGCAGTGGCCTATGCACCATTGGGGTGCGGTAAGGGTTTTATTATTATTATATATTACATCTTTAAATTTGTAAAACAAATAATTGTGTTATCCTTCAAATCCTGGAAATAAATTATTACATGATTATTACATGGATAAATTGCGTTGAAAACCATAACTGTTTGTTCGTGAACGACTCGACAACGGGTCGAACGGATCCTAATTTTAAGTTAATCTTGTTTACTACCTTATGATCTATCGATTCACAGATTTCTGATCATAAAAAGTACGGTTTTATGAGACGAAAATCCATTTACTAAACGACTTTTTTTTTAAAGATTTGCCAACAAAAATTCTACCCTCCCCCCCTCCCTTGTCTGCAGTAAAAATTCTGAGCTTAAGAAAAAATATCGTTTGAGAATAGAAATATTCTCAGTGGCCTATTTTCGGTTCTCAGCTCTTGTCAATAAAATTCGTGATAAAAATTATCTATCTAGCCTTGGCGATTTGTCTGAATAAAAATCCAATGATTAAACGTGTAATTGATCCGGTATTAGTGAACGAATCACTTAAGTTATTCGGATCCACTGATGCACATCTTTTGAATGACCGAATCTTACCCACCTCGAATTTAATATATGGCCAGGTAAACATATTCATAAAAGTGAATGGTGTGCTTTACATGTTTATAGCTTCCTTATTTGAAAAATCACAGCTCGTCACTGATAAACAGACCATAGAAAATAAGGTTTACCATAGATATTAGAATAACAATATTTCAAATTCTCCCGCCGTATCTTCATAGCGTTCCAAAATGGCGTCCTCCGAAATCGTTGGACATTTGAAGCGACGAGAAAAATAATGTCAAGTATGGCGAAGAAGTCGAATACATTCAACTGTCGTTTTAGTCTTCAGACAAAGGCTTAAAGTCAAGCCATAGGAATACGTAAACGATGAAGACAAAAAATCATTCTTATAATACTACGCACATAGGAAAAAAACGTCAATAGAAAATGAGCTCATTCAAATGCGGCAAGGTATTATGTCTTTATTTAAAAGACCATAGACTACAAACAAAAACTAGTTAAGTACCTATATCAATATATTTTTTACCCACGAACTGAATAGCGCAATTGATAGGTACCGTACACGATCGATTTGTAGTTAATTAATCACAAATTACACGACATGATTCCATAATTGTGATCACGCATACTTTAAATACAGACCAAAGATACTAATGATATTAGACAGCTTATAAAGCGCCAATTTCGTAAAAAAATATATTACCTCAAGGGTTTATCGTTGTGATATTATATTATATATACATTGTTTATTTTTGGACAAAACAAGAATAATAATTAAGTCAATGGTTTACTTTCCTTTGTGAGTAGCGTAAAATTGCCTACTCGAATTTCGCTTGGATCTGTTGGGGTCGCATAGCCATCGAGTATATTTTTAATACATATATCGCTCACTCTTTCAACAAAGTCATGTATCAAAAATCGTAAATTTTCAGTTGTGCATGTTTTCGAAATGCCCAGAAAATGTACTATATCCCAGCAAAAGCGGCATATTTTTAACATAATATTTACGCGCTACAGGGCAGAGAGTGTTGTTTTTGCATTTTGAAGAAAAGGTATTGTTTAAATATTTTTTTAAATAATCTAAATATTTTTCAAATGGAGAAAAAACCTTCAGGTTTTACTTAAAAAGATCTGTTGCATAGTAAAAAGTTCAATAAGTGGCTTAGTATTTATTTTTAATACATTTTATTATATTCTTAAACTTTGAAGAAAATGTATTGTTTAATTTTTTTATACTAAATATTACGGGAGCGATATTGTTCTCTTTAAGAGTATATGATTTTAACGACGGGAGGGTTATGATTATCATTGTTAATAATTTGACGTTATATTCGTATTTAGCGACAACACGGTTAACGATTTCAACGTTTGCATGGCAGATTAAAATCATTAGCGCTCCGTTGGCCGCTTCTTCTAATTTCTTGCATCTTGATTATCACTTGTATTCCCGACATCGCGCATCGATGGGAGAAACTGCAGGCTATACCAACCGTGAAATTACTTCGGCTCTAATCGAAATAGAGCACTTTCCTTCCACAGACAGCCAGTAACTAGAAACCTGCACTCTGCATACAATAACAACTGCGAGTTGCACTGCTCATCAGGCCATACCGTTTGTATGTTTGGATTTATTCTCTGCAAAACTTTCAGCGCCATGAAAACTGATATCTTAATTCCAGTTCAAGGGAATCTGGTCACTAACATATTCATCACAGATTTACAAGCGTGATACTTGAGTATGTGTGGTGAGTGTTATCGGTATTTCTGCCTTCTGCTTTTATATATATTTTTTGATATTGTATTTTATATGGTAAAATGTATATACCATATGAGCTTAAGAGGCTTAGACAGATTACTTCAATGCTTAGAATAAAGATAGATAATAATGTGTATATGTGTGTGTGTGTGTGTGTGTGTATGAGTGTGCGTGTGTGTGTGAGTGTATGTGAGTGTGTGTGAGTGTGCGTGTTTATATATATATATATATATATATATATATATATATATATATATATATATATATATATATATATATATATATATATATATATCATCATCATCTTCTAAAGGCAGCGCCTTGTAGTGTCAGCCACTTGTCTCTGTCAGTCGCCATCCTCTTGAGCTGCGAATAGGAGGAGACGTCCATGAGCCGCTTCAAATCCTGGAAGTATGAAGTTCTTGGGCGGCCTCTTGTTCGTTTTCCCAAGATTCTTTCTTCGAAGATGTTGCTAAGAAAGGTGCTATTTCTAATTGAGTGCCCTATTAGCTTGGCCTTCCTCTTCAAAATATGATTTAAAAGCTCTCTTCTTTCTTTTACGTCCTGCAACACCTTTTCGTTGGACTTCCTTACAACCCATGATGTCTTGGTCATCTTCCTCCAAACCCACATCTCAAATGCTTCAAGCCGGTCTTTTTCGTACTTTTGGATGGTCCAGGTTTCACACCCATACAACAATACACTCCAAACAAAAGCCTTTATGAATCCTTTTCTTACTTCAATTTTTAAATGTTTGTTTGATAGGAGGCTGTACTTTTTCATAAAAGTTTGCTTGGCTAGCGTTATCCTCTTTTTTATGTCTAGGGTACATTTATTGTTATATGTTAGCGTGCTACCCAGATAACAGAATTGATCCAACTGTTGAATTACTCTATTTCCGAGAAGTATTGTTGGATGGAGGTCAGATTGCTCTTTTTCAACGATCATTGATTTTGTTTTGGCGGCATTAATTTTCAAATGGAACTTATCCAGAGCATTAGAGAGAGTGTTTAACATGTGGTTCATGTCACTCTCGTCCTCTGCTATCAGGGCGATGTCATCAGCGAATCTTATACAATGTATTTGTTGACCGTTTATTTTTACTCCATTTGTTTTTTCCTTCAACTCTTCAATGGCCTCCTCTATGAACAAATTGAATAGATAGGGTGACAGCGGACAACCCTGTCTCACACCTTTTCTTATCTTGGCTTCTTTTGAGGAACCATTAATATCTATGAGAGTGGATTGGTCCTTGTACAATTTGAGGATGATTCTTCTGTCCTTCCAATCAATTCCTCTTTTCTTCATGACTTTAAACAAGAGGTACCAATCCACTCTATCAAAAGCCTTCTCTAAGTCTATAAAGGTCGTGTATGTTATAAGATTCACATCCAGTCGTCTTTCCAGTATCTGTCTCAGTGCCAAAATTGCCTCTCGTGTTCCAACTCCACTTCTAAAACCAAACTGATCCTCTCCAAGCTGTTCCTCCACTTTCTTTTTCAACCTGCCCTTTATAGTGTTCAGGAGCACTTTGGATGCGTGGGATAGAAGTGTTATGGTTCTATAGTTGTTGCAGTCTGCTGCATTTCCCTTTTTAGGTATTGTTATAGACTTACTCTTTACGAAGTCGTTGGGCAATTTTCCCTTTTCGTAGCACTCACTTATGATGTTATATAGTGCTGTCTTCGTCCGTTCGTCTACATTCTTTAAAACCTCAGCAGGTATATCATCTATCCCAGTTGCTTTTCTATCCGTTAAGGCCTTCACTGCAAAATCGAATTCAGCCCTTGTCAAGGGTGGTCCTTTGCAATCGGGATCTACTTCTTCTTCTGGTTCCAAATAAATCCTTTCGTCTTCGATATCATTTCCACAGTACAGATCTTCTAGATATTCCTTCCATCGCTCAGCTACCTTTTCATTTTCAAATAATAGGTTTCCGTTTTTGTCTTTAACAATATTGCTCTTTGTTTTAGGTGTATATTCTAGGCTTTTAACTCTGTATATATGTATATATATATATATATATATACATATATATATATATATATATATATATATATATATATATATATAT
Source organism: Brachycentrus maculatus (assembly GCF_059751285.1). Lineage (NCBI taxonomy): Eukaryota > Metazoa > Arthropoda > Insecta > Trichoptera > Brachycentridae > Brachycentrus > Brachycentrus maculatus. The sequence continues at coordinate 649,792 of NW_028281056.1, read as the reverse complement.
ATATATATATATATATATATATATATATATATATATATATATATAGAAACATAAATATAACCATATCCATACATATGATAAAATCCCCGTAGCATTTTTAAGTAGATTCAAATTGGCTCTAAATGTTGACGTAGGTTTTTATAAAATAAAATTATATATAATCATACTTAAAAGCCTTACCATAACTTGAATGTTACTATTGTTTTAATACACTGCTTAAATTCACTCAATTTAAAATAATTTTGTCAGAAAAAAAAATATAAAATCATGGTTTTCAACCCCTGTCTTGTCGTGTACCTATATAAAACATACAATGTTGTCTAGCCCCCGCCAGTCCGAGGATATCGGTAACGACAAAACCCGAACGCTGGCCAAATGGCCAAATAAAATATACGTGGAATGAACTATATAGTTTTCATTTTATACATAGTAAAATGTGCCGCATTTTTTACTATGTGATTAAAGCACATTCAAAAATAGATTACCAAAGCTGAGTACGATTTCTCAAGATAAACTGACGCCGAATTTGTCATTGTAATAACCAGTCGAGCTCCAAATACAGTCCGAGCATTCTTACACTAACTGCCCATTCTTATACTCTATGTATAATTCATCAAATGTTTTGGTGATAATGGATAAATATCACGATGCGTGAATATTGGCTAATAAATTAATATGAAAAATCACAACACTATCAGTAGCATTCTAATTGAAATATGTAGAGAAATAAGGGACAGATGAAGGTTTAAACATAAGATATTTTTATAAAACGAAAAACGTGCGTTCGCATACGTCATCAAATTTCCGTCATCGAACGTTTTATGACGTCATATGGTTTATTTTATATGGTTTATAGAGCTGTAATAGTAGTAGTATGGATTGTTTGTTTACCACTACACTACCATTTGTGTTATACAAATATGAGGAGAGGGGGGGTGGGAGGGTGGACCATAGATATCAACAAATAGAGCCGCCAATAATTTAGCAATGACACCAACATTAAAGTAACTCCATCGTTTCTGTGACGTCATTCATTGCCAACTTACGAAAATAACGTTTTTTCGTAGGCGAATTTTCCAAAAGAAAATGATGAATGAAAATATTAATTATACCGGCTGATATACATACAAAATGAGTCTAATACAATCCATTATAGGTTGAGTGCGTTAAATTAGATATTCCTCCCGTCTGACAAAGATCCATTTGTCATTGTTAATAACCGGTCTAGCTCCAAATACAATCCGAGCATTCTTACACTAACTGCCCATTCTCATACTCTATGTATAATTCATCAAACGACTCGGTGATAATTACCCCTTAATTGACCGGCGAGCTATTGTTATTACTTATTGTTTGATTTTCCCCATCTATTTTATTTCACCGAGATTTTTTTCCTTTGTGTAAATACCTGTCATGTGATTGGATTGGATCATTGTACATGACATCACGTAGCTTATTAAGGTGATATTCGCAAACACAGAATTCATTCAACCGGAGACCACCAGAGAGGTCACATGTCGCTCACTCCTTTCAACAACGTCATATTTCAAAAATCGTTAATTTCCAGTTTTGCATGTTTTCGGCATGCCCCATCAAATTAATCGAAGAGCTCATCGGTTTAATATAATTACGTTATTAAATACTCAAAGGTGATAGGAGATAAATGTATATGACATATCGCTCACTCCTTTCAACAACGTCATATATCAAAAATCGTTCATTTCTTAGTTTTGCATGTTTTCGGAATGCCCAGAAAATTTACTATATCCCAGCAAAAGCGGCATATTTTTAACTTAATATTTACCCGCTATAAGGCAGAAAGTGTTGTTTTTGGATTTTGAAGAAAAAGCATTGTTTAATTATTTTTTCAAATGTACTTAGTATTTTTCAAATGAAGAAAAAACATTCAGGTTTTACCTAAAAAGATCTGTTGCACAGCAAAAAGTTCAATAAGTGGCTTGATATTTATATTTAATACATTTTATTATATTTTTAAACCTTAAAAACGATCTCCTGAAAAAACAAGTTTTTTTAATTTTGACGTTGTTGAAAGGAGTGAGCGATGTATGTTCATGACCGATTTTTTTTAAATAATGTAAATTGGATATTTTTGGTTTTTTAGAATAAGTATATACCATAGGTATAGAAAAAATATTTATGAATTTTTTTTAACTGCTCACCTTTCTACAATTTTTTTCTTTCAAAACCGTGTAATTATTTTTTTTTTAAACTTATTTTTTCCATGCAAAACCGGTGTTTAAAGAAAAAATCAATACAGGGAAAATTATTTTGCGACTTGCGACAAATACTGGGCATTAATGCGATCCAATACAATGGTGGTGTACAATATATAAATTATGTTTTTCTATTAATTCTTCTTCAAACCCTTATCTGCGCCCTAATGGCGCATATGGCACTGCATCATATAAACCCAATGTTATCTTGATCGTTAAAACATAAAGGAAAGGTGTGCAGCCCTCCGCCTCGGGCACGAGTCCAGGGTCATATTACATAAATATTAGACTTAAAAATCACTAATATTTATTTTGACCCTCTTGGGAATCGAACCCAGGACCTCCAGAACAGTAGCCTAGCGCGCCAACCACGACACTATGGAGATGGACAAATGTTTTCCGTTCATTAAGTTAATATTCTGTTAGACAAATCAATAATTCACGTGATTAATATCTTGGGATGGGAAAATGATTATAGATGGGGGAATTCTAGGAAATTATTATGAATTTCCATGCAATTTGTCTTATTATGTTCATATCAATTAGTGTAATCAAGCCGTAATAACAGTTTGTATATACTGTACACTGTTTGAATGTATCAATAGTCAGTATATAATGATCATCATAATATAAGTTGTTTTTCATAACTATACGATACTGGGAATCATGCCACGTGTATGCGTTTTACATGTTATTTTACATATCTACGTACACTAACCACGGGACCACAACCCGACACAGTTAAACAATTATATTAAAATATATATATATATATATATATATATATATATATATATATATATATATATATATATATATATATATATATATATATATATATATATATATATATATATATATATATATATATATATATATATATATATATATATATATATATATATATATATATATATATATATATATATATATATATATATATATATATATATATATATATATATATATATATATATATATATATATATATATATATATATATATATATATATATATATATATATATATATATATATATATATATATATATATATATATATATATATATATATATAAAATCGTGCTCTCAATACAAAAAAACCTTTATAAAAATATTTTTAATATCATATATATATATATATATATATATATATATATATATATATATATATAAATATATATATAATATATATATATATATATATATATATATATATATATATATATATATATATATATATATATATATATATATATATATATATATATATATATATATATATATATATATATAAAATCGTGCTCTCAATACAAAAAAACCTTTATAAAAATATTTTTAATATCATACAATACTTAAATTCACTCAAATTAAATTAATTTCTCAATAAAATTATATCAAATCATGGTTATCAACTCCTGCCTTGTTTTATATATAACATAACAATTTTTATAGCCTCCCACCAGTCTGATGATGTCGTTAACGACGAAATCCGGTCGCTGGTCAAATAAAAATAAAGTGGAAAAGCTAAAAAAATATTGGTTTTAATCTAATAATATATTAAAAATGCAATTCCATCACGAAGTGTCAGTGGATAATATAAATCTATTATATTAAAAAATGTAATGACAATGCTTATAGAAAATTCATCAGGTATACTTGCACGGACCACATTAAATACTGATTGCAACAACCTTGTACTATGTACGAACAATATTGGCCAATAAAAATACAATAAATTTCCTCAAGGTTATTTTCTGGGACGTATCTAATTGCCGTACCGATGATTCAGCATCAGGTTCGTTATTGATAAGGTGATGAGCATAGTTAATGAGGCGATCGAAATAATTATTTTACTGTTTTTTGGCATCGAAACATACATGAAGAAGAATATGGAAGTGTTGGCATTTACGGGGCTGACGACCGTCATAGGCTGAGTTAAGTGATCACTTTACACACGTTCAACAATTCTACCAATTATTGATAACCAGGCTACTCAAAATTTTGGAAGATCTATATATATATTATATGAACCAATTTAGAAACCTTGTTCTTGAATCACTAGAACTTCACTAGATACATCTATTGGGAGATGAAAAGAAGCTTTTTACTTAGCATATTATCCATATTCCTATGATGAGATGTCAAAAAACAATATGAAAAATAGCTCTGGATACAAATCTGGATTATCTCCAACTGTAATTAGAGATAATCCAGATTTGTAAGCAAGTATTTGGACACACTCAAAATGTTGCACATTAAACTTGTTTAATGGATTGTCCGCCTCCGTAGTGTAATGATCAGCACGCTCGACTACCGTTCTGGAGGTCCCGGGTTCGATTCCCAAGGGGGGTAAAATAAATAAAAGTGATTTTTTCACTGTCATATTTATTCAATATTACCCTGGACTGGTACCTGAAGCGGAGGGCTGATCACCTTTCCTTCATGTGTAAACGATCAAGATAACACTGCGTTTATATGACGCAGTGCCCTATGCACCATTGGGGTGCGGATAAGGGTTTTATTATTATTATTAATGGATTAACTAGTAAGCCACGTTTAGAATCTATTCACTGAAGTATTCACTATCTGAATATGATAAATAATACAAAAAAGATGCCTCGTATGGTTGGGAAAACCTAACAGGAGTTTCGAGAATAAGTAACAAGAAAAAATGTGTGGTTTTTAAATAGAATAACAATATTGTTCGCGGTCAAATAAAGGATAAGTATTGTAAATCGTGGTATGGAAATATGATGAAAGTACGTATTATTAGAAATCGGTTTATGGACTCGTCTTTTCACACGGCAAAGCAAACCAGATGATGATTTTTGTTTTAAGTTCTTATATCCTACAAAAGTAAAGAATTGATCAAAATACTTATATTGTTTTAAACAAAAATTTTACTAATATTAATAATAAAATAATAATAAAACTCTTATCCGCACCCAATGGTGCATAGGGCACTGCATCATATAAACGCAGTGTTATCTCGATCGTTTACACACGAAGGAAAGGCGATCAGCCCTCCGTTTTAGGTACCAGTCCAGGGTAATATTGAATAAATATTACAGTGAAAAAATCACTAATATCTATTTGACCCCCCCTGGGAATCGAACCCGGGACCTCCAGAACGGTAGCCGAGCGCCATTACAATACGGAGGCGGACACTACTAATATTAGTATATTTATAACCACTCATTGACATGCGGTGAGTGGTTATATACTAATATTACTAACATTTTTGTAAAAAAAATACTAAAGCAAAAATAATTACAAAAACTACAAAGTAAATGACACTCTCCTTATTATTCATCATTCACTTTGTTAATATACAAAATATAAAGTAAATGCTTTAAATATTAAAAATATTGAATTGGTAATACTTTAAAATCACTAGTTGAATGGGTCAATATCTCTTTAAGTCAACTTCAAGGGGATATTCGCCAACACAGGATTCATTCGCCGGGCAACCACCGGACAGGTCACATGGCTGGTCACGCTCGATTTTGTTTTTAGCGAATGTATATTGGATATTTATTTGTTTTTACAAATCAACAAAGATTTTTTTTTTCAATCTCTACCTTTCAAAAACTTTTTTTTGCCCACCAAATGCTGGGCCAAAATTAGCGATTTTGGTTTTTATCGTTATTAACTTTACAATATTTGAAAGGTTATAAAAAAAATCGTGAGAAAACATCTAAAAGTATTTTTAAGTTAATTTATTGGATTATATATATATATATATATATATATATATATATATATATATATATATATATATATATATATATATATATATATATATATATATATATATATATATATATATGTGTGTGTATATATATATAAATATATATATTTATATATATATATATATATGTATATATATATATATATAGATATATATATATATATATATATATATATATATATATATATATATATATATATATATATATATATATACATATATATATATATATATATATATATATATATATATATATATATATATATATATAACATAACAATTTGTATAGCCTCCCACCAGTCTGATGATGTCGGTAACAACGAAATCCGGTCGCTGGTCAAATAAAAACAAAGTGGAAAAGCTAAAAATATTGGTTTTAATCTAATAATATATTAAAAATGCAAATTCCATCACGAAGTGTCAGTGGATAATATAAATCTATTAATTTATTGGGTTAGGTATCACCCAAAATTGGGTGCTTTGCCAAAAAAAAAAAAAAATATTGTGTTTTTTTCTGACACTAAGCATTCAGCCCATGACAAAAAATAAATCACGGGAGATTGCAGTAGATATAAAAATTAGTATGATGATACCGGAAACCAGTGTCTTTTGTTCATCAAATAATAAATTTTGTATTCTCGACTTCATTTTATCGGATAATCTCTGCTAAAAAAAGCAGCCTTCGTAATATTATGTAAGTTCCTGCAAGCTAGTTCTATGAGTACATATGTATAGGCTAGCTCAGCGATTCCCAAACTGGTGCATGTTGTTCATATGACGACGACGTCTGAGCGGGTCCTGAAAAGGCTAGTAGAAAAGAATTTAAAATTTACCCCAAATATATATTTTTAATTCTTCTTCTCGTGTATGCGTGCCATGTCAGGCTTTCCTGACGTCGACTATCACTTGAGAGTGCTAATCGTTCTCGTCTTGGGCAAATATATACTGTTATTTTTAATTAAAAGTTTAATTTAATGCTCGATTTATAAACTTTTTTGACATATAACTAAAGCGTTTTATAATTTTTTTCTTTACTTTTTTTAATATTACCTTTAACTAGTAATTAAAGGAAAAGATTCACTTTCCAACCATGATATAGGTAATCAAATTAAACAAATATCGATTTGATGTAGCGCTCTATGCACCTTTGGTTCTAGATAAAGAAGGAAGAATAGGTAATTTAATTGTTTATTATTCATACAGCGTGTAAAATATTCAGTTACATATAGATATTTGATCTGTTTATTATTCAAAGTATTTTTTAAAAAAAAACATATTACCAATATATTTCTTTTATTGTATATTTTTAGTTAATTTCATACAGTATCGGTCATTTTTTTCATTTGAATAATAAGGTTTAGAGCCGTGATCGTAAGTCTTCGTCGCCATTTTTGTCATATATAATACTACTTAAAAGGTATTTGACTTTTAAAAAAAAACTCATTTCAAACAACAAAAACGATACATTTTCTTTGAATTATCATTCATTAACTAACACATTTCAAACGTTACAGGCAAAAAAGGGACGATGATTTATCATCACAACTTCAAGTAAGCGTTGGGCCAAAAAAGTTTGAGAATCATTGGTCTGACAATAAAATCACAGTATGGTCAGTTTTTCATCTTCCATTTGAACATAACAATTGCAGATTACATCAGTTCTTAGAAACATCCACGATTGTAATAAATGTGGGTATTTTTCTTCTAAAGATAATATTTAATTATCTCATTTACGTACCTTTTTTCAGTGATATTTTGTACAAACAACTTGCAAAGCAGAAAAATTAAACTGCCAGGTACTGCAAGAAATCGATAAATTAAATATACGAAATAAAAATTTTGTAAGAAAAAAAATAGCATATTATAGAATAAACGAAAACTGCGTGAAATTTAAGAATGGTGTGTTAAGATGGTTTGAACATGTAGAACGAATGAGTGAGGAAAGAACGGTAAAATAAATTTACAATGCGAATGTAATTGGAAAAAGGAGCAGAGGAAGACTGAGAAAAACATGGCACGATCAGGTATGCTAAATACTTGAAAGTGGTCAGGTTAGGGAGTCGTAAAAATCGGCGGGTATGTATGAGGAGATGCATGAACGTGGAAAAAGCGAAGAATGTTTGCAAAGACAGAGTGGTTTGGCGTTCTATTCTCTCTGCCTACCCCTGCAGTGAAGCGGCGTGATGGTTAGTTAGTTGAACGAAAACTGGATTTCTTTACAAAATTTGATTTCGTACAAGTAGTGTTGAAAAAAAAACAAATGTTGATGTATAACAATGGTATTCATTACAAAAAACGTACGTTTGTTTAACAAAATCCACTGTTTTGTGTAATTTACGTGTATGTTGGACGTCGACTGCAGAAGGAAATAACTGATGGTAATGATAAAGATTATTTTCTTCCGCTATAAAAACTTTGATAAATCGTTTTTGTACAAAGGTACTTTAAAAAAACAGACCGTTCTTTTGTTTGATTCGTTTTAAAGCAGATTGAAAATTTTCGAGAATATAATAATCATGAAATGGTATTAATATTGAAAATTGGTGTGCATACATAATTAAACTAAAGATGTACATATGGTGATCAGTTTCAACTAATAAATTTTATTAGTTACTGTTCACTATATATCAACGTATCCCGAAAAATCACAAGATGCTGACAAACTAGCAACTATAAAATAAAATGGAATTTCTTTTTAGTATACACTGTTCTCTTTGTGTGCAGCATTGACGTGCGGCTCATATTTATACTCGCTTTGAGACAAGCGAGTATAAACATGAGCCGTCCAGGTTGACTAAAATAGAATTTACACTCACAAATTATATATTTATACATAAAATTGTATTATTTCTATTTTGTATTTTTTTTAAATAATTACACAGTAGCATAAAATATTGTGTCAAGACAGTGAGGGTGTACTTTTGATTGCGCAATGATATTTTTAAACCACTTAACTCATCGCTATCACTTTTAGGCAAACGCGCCTAGCGCGTATTCGTCACTGGGGTTAATATAACATGTACGCGTCTGACGCGTACCTACCCCTCATCAACGTGTTAATAGACGTATTCACAAATCATGTTAAAAGTTAGGTATAATTTGTGTGTGTGTGATTTTTAAGTCATATTTTAACAGGTTTTATGAATACGCCTATGCGTCATTGTATTTATCACATGCGGACACGTTCTCCAGCTCATTTTTGTATGCATAGAGATCGCAAGAACTTGGTGACAGGCTGTACCAGTCGAGATGACTATTTTTAGTATTATTTTTAAACTCCCGTTTAAGTGTATTTGCATATTCAATCAACAGGAAAATAGCTTAAAATATTCGTGAGTGTTTTGACGTTTCGTTAATTATGTGAGTGTTTTCTTGATAAAAAATTAACGAAAATAAATAAATACAGAGTCTTAGAATTAGTTTATTCTATCAACGTTATTAATATTGTAATATGACTTTATAAAAAAAGTCGTGGATAAATAACTTTTTTTTTAATATTTAACAGAAATAATATGTCAAGATTTTTTTTTATTTAAAATTAAGTTAATCTAATTTAACACTTTCCTGATCATTTTTCATTTTATAAAATCACTTTAAAAATACTACTGTATGACGGAATATGCATTCCATCATCAGGTCCAATGATGACTAGTTTACATTTGACCTGATGATGGAATGATTATTCAGAAACCGGCAGTTATGAAGTGGTGTTTTTTAAAGTGGTATTATACAAAGTGAACGATGAATGATAAGGAGAATGTTGTATTACCAAACCACAAAATGCTTTTTATATACAAAATGTATGTTTGGGTTTTACTAAATATAAACTAACTAACTAACCATCACGCCGCTTCCCCGCAGGGGTAGGCAGAGAGAATAGAACGCCACACCACTCTGACTTTGCAAACATTCTTCGCCTCTTCCACGTTCATGCACCTCATACATACCAGCCGATTGTTTCGACTCCTAACCTGACCGCCAAATATAAATTGAAGCTTAATATACAAAATATAATTTACTTAGTAAATACCAATATTTCTTAAAAAAGTGATATTAACCATATTACCACAAACCACCGTTACCACAAAGTGACTGCCGAATATATTAATGAAATAATTTAATTATGGTTTGAAAATAGGATCATCCATTCAAGGCTTATTTGGATTTTAAAGCTCAAAAGTATACAGGATCGAGCATATTTATTTAAGTTTTATTTTTTTAAGAAAAGCATTTCAATTTTTATTTATTTTTTGGCATAAGTATTGAATTGTGATAGAGTGGGCTCGAACCCAGAAATTTCGACTCAAAACCCGCGACACTAAACAAGGTACCAAAACCCTACACATGTTGCAATGGAAGAATGCAAACGTCCGTACATTTTCCTTTCAAGACCGCTATTCGTGCAGAAAATTATTCGTCTTCGATTGCATTGCGCAAACGTATTACGTCACATCCCGGACTCTTCGGCTGATTTATATGTTTATTTATCTACAGCTGATTAATATGTTCGTATTGCCAATATGTTCTACAATATCATGTCATAAAAAACTAGTACGACGACTTTAACAGGGGCCTTGTGACTAAATTCAAAACATATTGTATTTTGAATATTTAAAGCACTAACTTTGTGGATCATTGTAATATATTATTTGGAGAAATAAAATTACTTTGTTTTTTGATCCACTCACTTTTATTGTTAAAAACCAACTAGTTTCGGCAACAACCTGTTGCCCTCTTCAGGTATTTTGTAACTTATAGTTAAAAAACAAACCCTGAAGAGGGCAACGGGTTGTTGCCGAAACTAGTTGGTTCATAATAAAAGTGAGTGGATCAAAACATAATGTTATTTTATTTCTCCAAATAATATAAAACATATTGGTTTATTATTTATTAACTATTGATTTATTTTTCCTGATGTAATGTAGTAAAGCATGGAGTTTGGAAAAGTAGGATGAAAGTATTAAAGATTCAATATAATTACGATTGAGGAAGGCATGTTTGAAGGCACAATCTAAAGAGAACAACCCGCTTAACCGACATGGACCAAATTTTCTCCAAATGTGTTGTAGCTTGCACGCCGAAATGAAGAGACGAGCAGAGGTTAATTGTATATAATATCATTCTTTAACATTTTGCACTTATTTTTTAATTCAAAACATTTATTAAAATTTCTTCATTCAAACCCTGTCCGCACCCCAGTGGTGCATAGGGCACGGCATCATATAAACTCAGCGTTATCTTGATCGTTAACGCATGAAAGAAAGGTGATCACCCCTCCGCTTCAGGTACCAGTCCAGGGTAATATTGAATATAGAGAAAGGTGGATACTGACCGGAGCATTTTTTCGTAATGTAACACGTTACGATGCGAGCATTCGTATAGTCAGTACAGCGAGCCGAGCGCTCCGCTCGGTGATGTTCGCCGCGAGCGATATTACGACGAAATGCTTCGGTTAGTCTCCACATTTAGAGTGAAAGAATCAATTATATTTATTTCACCCCTCCCCCTGAGAAACGAACCCGGGACCTCCAGAACGGTAGCCGAGTATGCTTACCATTACACTACGGTAGCGGACAACATTATTATTAAAACTTACAAAAGCGTTTATTACTAGAAATTCCGCCGGGTCAGCCAGTATGAGGATAAAACTTACAAAACCCATAAATATTCATGAAACATGCATTTTCAAACAAAGTACGCCGTAAACAGAAGTAGCGTTTTAACGTTTCTACTTTGTTCATAGACCACCTACATCAGGTTTGGAGACAAAAGACTTCCTTGATGGTAACCGACTGTCTAAAAACACTGCCCATTTGGCCTAGAAAGTGTCATTAGTGAGCAGTGTGAAATTCACGTCCAAACCAAGTGTCCTCGATTTACGTTGTTTTGTCACAAGACTTGACAATTGTTTATTTTGCTTTAGTTTTCAGAACGCTAAGCAATACAAGATTCTTTACTGTAAAAAGTTGTACCGAATTACAAAACGATTCAACATATGACAGTCAAACAACTATACGCTAAAACAATCATAAATGTACATATGTACATATGCATTTAAGTATTACTCTCATATAACACAATAAACCACCTCCCAGCAGAGCACACTAATCACAATTAACATATTTTATGGAAACATCGATATAACTCACTCCTTTCAACAACGTCAAATATCATAAATCAACATTTTTTGTTGTGCAAGTTTTCGGAATGCACAGAAAATGTACTTTTATGTCCCAGCAAAAGTGGCATATTTTTAACTTAATATTTACTTGCTACAGGGTAGAAAGTGTTGTTTTTGCATTTTGAAGAAAAGGTATTGTTTAATTATTTTTTAAAGTTTACTAACTATTTTTCAAATGGAGAAAAAACATCCAGGTTTTACCTTAAAAGATCTGTTGCACAGTAAAAAGTTCAATAAGTGGCTTGATATTTATTTTTAATACATTGTATTACATTTTCAAACATTAAAAACGTTCTCCTGAAAAATGAAGTTTTTTGATTTATGACGTTCTTGAAAGGAGTGAGCGTAAGTATTACTCTCATATAACACAAGAAAGCACCTCCCAGCAGAGCAAACAAATCACAATTTACACATTTTATGGAAACATATATACCTAGAACCAGTGATGGGATTAAAAAAATTCAAGAACCGGTTCGCCCTTTAGAGGTACGGTTCGCCCTTTAGAGGTGAAGATGCCACCGTCTGCGTCAACTCCAAGCTACCTCCGAATTTCGAGTTACGTATGTTTTTCAATATTTTATTCATTTATACGCAAAAAATATCAAACGCGGTTCTCTTTAGGCCCTTTTAAAACATCTGCGCCATATTTACAAAACATTACATATTCGAAGGTCGATCCAACATTAATTCCTCTTCACACAAACTACCCAACTAACTAATTATCATACTGTTTCCTCAAAGAGTAGGCAGAGAGGATAGTTAGCCAGATACATCAGCCTTATTATTATTATTGATTTCTTTAGTTTGTTAGTAATAAAAAATATATGTTCAAGTAATATGTAACTTATACCAATATTTTTTAATATTTTAGATTCTTGGCAAAGGAATTGCATATGACTGAATTGAAGGAAAATGATAAAAAATAAGATTTTTTAAGGCGGTATGGACATGTGGAGTGATTGGATAGCGAGAGAACGACTAAGAAAGTATATTTAGCTAATGTAAACGAGATAATAGAACGAGGACGGCCGAAAAAGACCTGACACTAATCGGAGGATATGTATGACTAGATGTATGGTTATGAAGGAAGGTAGGAATGTGTGTGAGAAGAAGAGTGTAGCGTTCCATCCTCTCTGCCTACCCCTGTAAAGAAACGCCGTGATAGTAGTAGCAGTAGACATCCTTAGTGCATGTCAAACCCTGGCCTTTAGTGCACGTTGTTCTTGGGCCGACCAAAAACGCATGTGATTAAAAAAAATTGAAGTAGAAAGTGTATGAATTGTGCTTATAGAGGGACCCTGACATGACACACAAAGAAGAAGAAGAATGCTTTAGATTGGCTACCACTGAGTGAATCAGATAAACTGGTATTGACGATTATTTCTGTTGAATATAACTCGTATATTTTAATGAATTGAAAAATATCATCGGATTATTGAAGAGACCTTTTTTATAATGGTAATATAACTCACAACTGAATATTCCTAATAATGCACAGCGTTCAGGTATCCTTGAAATCATTTATAATCGCTGACATCATCTTCTCTGGCGTAGGTATAATTTGTTCCCGTCATTCAGTAGCGGAGAAGCAACTAAAAACACTAATTTGCGCAAATGACTCCCCTAATAGAAAATCGGCAAGCTATTATAGCCTCTAACGCAGTGGTCCTTAACCGGTGCTCCGCGAGCTTATTGTAAGTGCTCCGCGAAATTATGAAAACCAAAATTTCATGTTGTCTCATTTACTATGCGATTTGAGTTGCAAATATCAAGAAGAAGAACAATTTCTTAATTGCTCTATCAACAGATCGTACTCTTACAATAAAATTCAATTGGGTACCAAATATTATGAGATCAGTGTGTTAATATTTACCCTTCAATTTCCAATGTACTCGTATGTACATGTTCTTAAAATACTATTCTTCTTACAATATCTTATACTAATGTTATTAATGATTGCAATTTTTGTGATCAATCAATAAAATTACTGCTTGTTTATAACAAAAAAACTATTTTTCACTTTGTATAATTCGAGGCGGATTTAAACAAATTTTCTTGATATGCCTACGAACCCCACTTCTTTTATATACCTATATACCACACTTATTACTTATTTTACTTATAACCCTTATCCGCATCCAATGGTGCATAGGGCACTGCATCAAATTGACGAAGTGTTATCTTGATCATTACTTACATGAAGGCAAGGTGATCACTCTTGCGCTTCAGACACCAGCCCAGGGTAATATTAAATAAATATTACAGTGTAAAATCACTAATATTTATTTTCACAACCCCTGGGAATCGAACCCGGGACCTCCAGCACTGTAGCTAAACACGCTGACCATTACACCACGGAGGCGGACATACCACACTTATACTTAACACAAACAACTCTGGTATTCTTATTTTTATTACACACATCGTCTAAACTCACCAAACATCATTTAATACACTCCCACTTTTTTATTTTGTTTTGTATCTAGTGATGTTTTTGATCGTTATTATAACATAAATGTGGAATTGTGTTATTGGCTTTTTTTATGTGACTATTTTTTATTATATACTTTTACTAAATGTAAAGCTGTACAATTCCCGAATAAATAATAAAAAATAAAAAAAAAATAAAAAATAAAATAAAATAACTATAGATGAATTTTGGATTTTTGTTCGAGACGAATACCCAGATCTAACTAAAAGGGCACTTAAAAATTTATTACAATTTTCAACCTTATATTTGTGTGAGCTAGGTTTCTCGATATTAACCAATATTAAAACGAAGAAACGCGAAAAGCTTAAGCAATTCGGATAAAGAAATGAGAGTAGCCATATCAAATATTACACCTAATATCGCTGAAATTTGTAAAAGCCGACAAGCTCAGGTGTTACATCAAAAAATTTTCGCCGCAAAATATTTCATTGGAGTATTTATGTATTTTTTAATTAATGTAATTTTTAACTTGTCTGTAATAAAATAACCATTTTTTTTTAAATATTTATCTTTGTCTAATTTTTTAATCTTTAGTTTTGGCGTACCAATTTTTCTTATGATTAAAAGTACTCCCTGACTTCAAAAAGGTTCAGTACCACTGTTCTAACGTCATAAACGACCAAGTCCACAATAATATCTGAACATTTTGTTTGTGTAGGAATATTGATGGAACTCATTACACTCGTATCTAGTAAATATGTACATAGGAAATGATTTAGGATAATGATTTGTGCATGTTTACCAACGAAATTCTTGCCATCGCTTATGTAAGACCCTACATATCGTCACTTGAATGTAGAACTATACTAAGTCCCATAGAAGTCAATTTCGTTTTTATTCATATATTGTGTTCTTTGTGCGACTAAATGTGTTGCGCAGAAAGTACAGTATGCTCTTAACTTAACGTAGGATAATCAATATACAAAATATATAAACCCTTATCCACACCCAATGGTGCATAGGGCACTGCGTCATATAAACGCAGTGATATCTTGATCGTTTACACATGAAGGAAAGGTGATCAGCCTTCCGCTTCAGGTACCAGTCCAGGGTAATATTGAATAAATATTACAGTGAAAAAATCACTTATATTTATTTTACCCCCCTTGGGAATCGAACCCGGGACCTCCAGAACGGTAGCTGAGCGTGCTGACCATTACACTACGGAGGCGGACTGATAATCAATACCTGCAACTTAATTTTATTAAAACTCAGGTAAGATTTAACGCAATTGATTTTTTTCTTAAAATACCGTTTTTGTGTAGAAAAATAAGTTTTAATTTGAGTTTTTCTTCGAAACGTATTCTTTAATCGAGTTTGAAAATGTAAAGAGCTAAAACACGATTTTTTTTTAAAAAAACCATTTAATATATATTCCAAAAAAATCCAATTCAAATGTATATTTTAGAAAAAAATTGTGCTCGGAAAACAATTGTGGCTTTTCGCGCAGCCGATCGCGCACTGAATTTACATGAATTAATTGAATATTGTCCGCCTCCGTAGTGTAATATGATACCGTTCTGGAGGTCCCAGGTTCGATTCCCAATGGAGGTAAAATAAATATGTGATTTTTTCACTGTCATATTTATTCAATACTACCCTGGACTGGTACCTGAAGCGAAGGGCTGATCACCTTTCCTTCATGTGTAAACGATCAAGATAACACTGCGTTTATATGACGCAGTGCCCTATGCACCATTGGGGTGCGGATAAGGGTTTATTATTTTTTTTAATTATTAATTGAATATTCATGAATTTACATTATTAAATTGAATATTTGAGATTACGCCCTTCACAAATTATCAACAACAAAGAAACATTTTTTTTAATATTGTTTGTATTAGAGATAGTTCTTTTTGAAATATTGTACTAACAATGTATTGTATTTTACAATGTAAGACCAGAGCGGAGCGCAGGGGCGGATTCGATGTTGGGCAACCAAACGGAACACCGCGCGCAAACATTCCAGTGGACCGTTAAATGGTACCGTTGCTTGAGTGACTCTCAAATGCATTCAATTAATTTTAATTAAAACTCTTGACAAAATTCTTCTTCTTCTTCTTCTTCTTCTTCTTCTTCTTATTGTAGGCCTTACGGCCTGTTTTTAAGAGGGATTAGCCTCCTGCGACGTCCATTCCCAGCTATCGGCCCATCTCTTTGGTGGTCTGCCCGGGAGTCGTCTACCATGGGGTTGGCCGTACAATGCGATGTGGGGGAGTCTGGATGGTTCCATTCTCCTCACATGCGCATACCATTGTTTTCTTCGTTGCCTTCCCCACCTAACGACATCTTCGATCTCGCATATTTCCCTGATCTTGGCATTTCTCAATCTATCTCGAAGACTCTTGCCTGTTATGCTTCTCAGAGTCTTCATTTCTGACACTCTAAGCGTGTTTTTTGTGGCAGCGGTGTCTGCTCTACTTTCGATTCCATGCGTCATGATGGGTCGGACACAAGTTTTGTATATCTTGATCTTGCTGCCGATCTTCATCTCAGGGTTTTTCCATATAGCATTTTTCAGGCATCCTGAGATGGCTGCAGCTTTTTTCACTTGCCCCATCACTTCGTATCGCAGATCCGTCTGAGCACATAGGTCCACACCCAGGTATTTAAACTTTTCCTTCTGCTCTACCAAGACGCCGTCCACAGTCACGCTACATCCCACTGGGGTGCGAGAAAACACCATACTCTTGGTCTTTGTAGCGGATATAGCCATATTGAATTTTTTGCTAGCAAGGTGGAATGTGTTCAAGAGTAGTTGCAGCTCCCCTTCAGTCTCAGCGAATACAACGGCATCATCCGCATAGCAGACAACATCGATGGTTTTCTCTCCCAGTCTGTATCCTTTATGTAGTCTTTTAATATCCTCCACAATCCCATCCATGATGAGATTGAAGAGGAATGGACTCAGACTGTCACCCTGCCTGATGCCTGTACCGACTTTTACGGGATTTGAGAGATTACCATCTACTCTGATTCTGGTGTTTGTGTTTGAGTTGAGTTGCCTGATTACGTTGACTATTTCCGGGAGCGTTCCTCTTTCAGCCAGTATTTGCGTTATATCATTAAGTCTGGCTCGGTCAAACGCCTTTGTGAGGTCAATAAAGCATACGAATGCCGTATGCTTTATTGACAAAATTAATAAAATTAAAATGAAATCTTTATTAATAATACCGAAAAATAAATAACTGACTAATTCACCGCAAAAAAAGAAAAAGCAAAATATCTTATGATATTAATTTAAAAAGTCCTCATTGATTGATTTGAAATTCCCGCTAGTCTTTAAAATGGTCCTTTATTCGATGCTGCAGGAAACCTATGTATATCTGGCAACATTGTAGTAATGAAAATTGTACAAATGTAGCCCACCACACAACACCACACTTGCATTCGAAGTACACAAAACACTACAATTGTGCAATACGATGTTTTCTGAGGCAAAAAGAGAACAAAAGCGATTTTCGAGGATCTAAAAGGACCAATCGGTTTCATAAACCTAGGCAGGCATCGTGATGTAGTGAGGTAGATGCTCGTCTATGAAACTGACGCCGAGGGTTCGATTCCCCCTGATTGCAAAATGAATTGGAGAAAAAATATTTTCATTTAGTCTTGGTGTTAGTAACGTATTTCTCACATTTACCTTCCAAAGGACATATAGATAGCCATATTATCCTACCTGCAGACAAGCCTCTAAATGTAGAGGCTTTGCGGGTTAAAGAAGAAAAAATAGCCTGACTTTGTTTTCTTATAAGAAAATGGGTTTGAAACTTATAATTTAAAAAAAAAATTAATTGGTTAAAAATCAAGGTGCCTCTTATAATCCGTAGTCTTAAAGTCTCTAAAATATGATATACGTACTCTCTATCGTATTGGTACATATTCACAATTAACACCTCTTAATTTGCGTCAAGATTTATTTTTAATTGCGTCAATTTTCAAGTCTTACCTCGTCGTCGGCCGCGCGCAGCCTGGACTCGTAGGCAAACTCCTTGTCCAGCATGGCGTCCAGCTGCTCGAGCTGCTGGCAGCCGGCCCTGGCCTGCACGTAGCTGGCGCCCAGCAGGAAGCCGCCCAGCAGCATGGAGGACAGGATGACGGTGAAGGCGGCGATCCTGGCGATCTGCACGGCCGTCGAGCGCGGCTGGCGGTAGGCCTGAGGAGGGACACCAGGTCGGTCATTATGGGGAGCAAAAAGACATTTTCACAATTGCCAATGATGATCCCTAAAACCGAAATCATCGGGGCAATATGGGACACGTCCAGAAATATGTAAGTTTGTTGCTTAAGGATGAGGACCCGTTAATCCGATGCGTTACGTTGCGTCGTCGCAGCGTCCACCGCATAGGGTTGACGCGATGTTAGTTGCATTATTAATCATGTAATTGCAAGGTGATTAAAATCTGGAGCTCAAAAATTCCATATTCTCGGATTTAGGAGTGGAATTAAGAAAGCGTAAAGGTTATAATAGGGTCGACGCTGCGACGACGCAACGCAGCGCAACACACTAATGGGGCCTCACCCTAACACTTCAAATTGTTATCTGTGAACGCGGGAAAATCGATAGCCCGCAACTTTATTTCTTTAAACATAGGTATTTCTTTAAACCTAGGTAAAATTTAACGTAATTGTTTTTTATTGTTGCTTAAAATGCCGTTTTCGTATTGAAAAAACAAGTTTTCCTTCGAAATAAATGTGAGGTTTTGTAAAGAAAAGAATTATTGAAAGGTAAGGAGTTGAAAAAATCATAAATGTTTTTCCAGTACCTATATATTCTTTAAAAAAATAATTCCAACGTTTATATCTACTTTTAAAAATGTGCGTGGAAACATGTGTGTCTTTTGTATTTATTTATTTTCATTAAATTATTCAGACTGTTAATTAAAATATAAATTTTAGTTACAGTTTTTATTTATTCAACATCGGGTAAATTTCAATGATATACGTATTCATATCACCAGATTCATGATACCAACTTATATGAATTAATCATATAAATCTCATTATAGACTACGGGTGAATTTGATTAGTTTCGTAATAAATTAAGGGTTGAAAAGTGAAAAACTACGCAATATTAAATAAACATGTAAAAATATGTACTTCATTAGTGTTTCTTTAATATTTGATTTTAAAAGTACTGATAATATTGTATTGATAACAAAGTGCAACAGAGAAAAACCAACATGGCGAAGTAACGTCAGTTTTTGAGAGAGACTAAATTACTTAAAATGTCGTTTGTTTTTACAAAGCGACACAAATATATTGAGTCTAATTTTATAAAAGTATTTTGATTTTTTTTACTTGTAACAGTAATTAAAGAATAAAGATATTAAAAACTTATTTATAGAGAGTAAATTTCTTTACACGAGGTTTACAAAGAGATGTTTTTACATATCGCTCACTCCCTTTCAAGAACGTCATAAATAAAAAAAACTTGATTTTTCAGGAGAACGTTTTTAAAGTTTAAAAATATAACACAATGTATTAAAAATCAATATTAAGCCACTTATTGAACTTTTTACTGTGCAACGGATCTTTTTAGGTAAAACCTGAAGGTTTCTTTTCCATTTGAAAAATATTTAGTATATTTAAAAAAATAACTTATTTTTTCTTCTATTAACTCATTTTCTTAAAAATGCAAAAACAACACTTGCTGCCCTGCAGCGGGTAAATATTAAGTTAAAAATATGCCTCTTTTGCTGGAATATAGTATGCACATAATATAACATGCACAACTGAAAATTGTCGATTTTTTATTTATGACGTTCTTGAAAGGAGTGAGCGAATCTCAAACTGTTTCCTTGCTCTTAAAAAAGTCATTAATACATTTATTAAAAAGTAAATTGTTCTTTAAAATTACCGACGATTTTACCATTATTAGATACACAAATGCAAAAACAGTTGTAACATTGATTAAAGAAAACACTTCGTTTTTTACCACTTGAGTTTTATTATAGACTACATGTTTCAGAAGTTAAACTTCCATCATTCAGGTCTGTATAATAACTAAAATATAAAATATAAAATTGTAATTTATAGAACAATTTTATATTTTATATTTTAGTTATTATACAGACCTGAATGATGGAAGTTTAACTTCTGAAACATGTAGTCTATAATAAAACTCAAGTGGTAAAAAACGAAGTGTTTTCTTTAATCATTGTTACATGTCTTACCACAAAGTTAATGCCGAAACAATAAATAAAATAGTTGTAACATTCGTACATGCGCAGCGTTTCTTTTTCCATTGTAAAAATTTTGACAAAAGAACACAAGACGAACTTTAAACACGAGGAATATCCAACTTATTTTGGAAACCGAAAAACTTATCACTGCTCGATTGTTCCATTGTCATAGAAACGTGAGAAAAAAGATGCATTGAATATAAATAATTCGTGAGACTTGTTTTTAACACAACTCTAATTGTAAAAAATGCATTTTATTATCCCGCAAATAAGGTCAAGTTTCATTTTGATCTGTAATGGTTGATCTGTGTACTGTGTACAAGGTCAGATAAATCCTATTCACTGTGTATATGGTGATCGGTGATGGACGCGATGAGTCGGCAACATTTTTAACAATCGGCTCTATGAACTAGAACAATCGGTAAATTATATTAAATGGCAACACCATGGATAAAAACGCGGGCGAAATAAAAAACGATTTCGAAGAGAGATTATAAATATTGTACCATAGTGCATTATTGTTGCACTATAAATGTCTTGTGATATAAATATCTATAAATATGCCCGATATACATTAGTTTGTTTGAAAAAATATAACAGAAAATAATATTTTCTATTAAAAACGCATTTTCATTGTTATTTTTAAAAATAGATGTGATCTTTATAATGCGTATTTTATAATCTATAAATAATAACGTAATTTGAAGAACTTAATACTTTATTCTAACTAAATTATAATGGTGACAGGTTTTGAAGCAAACTGCCTTTTTTCTAAAATAAAAAATTCTACCATAACATGTATAAGCACTTCAAATTATATGTTAATAAAAATAATAATAAAACCCTTATCCGCACCCCGATGGTGAATAGGGCACTGCGTAATACAAACGCAGTGTTATCTTGATCGTTTACACATGAAGGAAAGGTGATAAGCCCTCCGCTTCAGGTACCAGTCCAGTGTAATATTGAATAAATAGTAGAGTGAAGAAATCACTTATAT
This sequence comes from Brachycentrus maculatus, assembly GCF_059751285.1. Lineage (NCBI taxonomy): Eukaryota > Metazoa > Arthropoda > Insecta > Trichoptera > Brachycentridae > Brachycentrus > Brachycentrus maculatus. Next base: position 627,952 of record NW_028281056.1, on the reverse strand, counting down.
TTATTTTACCCCCCCTGGGAATCGAACCCGGGACCTCCAGAATGGTAGCCGAGCGTGCTGACCATTACACTACGGAGGCGGACAAATTATATGTTACATATTTTAAACTAATACACTACTACTACACAATAATAAACTAATACGGGTGGCGCAAAATTAATCATTCTATTGAAAAAGGTTATAATTATTGCAAATTGCGTCATACGTCAATCATATTCAACATTTTTGAACAAGACAGCTTCAATATACAAACAAATTTAGAGTGGCGCAAAATTATTCATCTAATTTTGTTTATGAATTACCTTATTACTAAACCATACAATAAAAAAAAATTGCAAAAATAATAACCCCTTATTTGGATTTTCACTTTTTTTCTGTTAAGTAGAAAAGATGACATCCCTCAAGTGGGTGCCGCCAGTGTTGATACACATTTGTGCCCGTTTTATCAATTTGTTTGTATGTATACTGCAGCTGTCTAGTTCACAAATCACTAATATGACTGACATACGATGCCATATGCAAAAATTATAGCATCTTCCGATAGGGTGATCAATTTTGTGCCCCCTGTATAATACCATAAAATACGTCAAACCGTTTATTTTAAAGAAAATCATTTAATTTTAATGTCACGTACGTACAGTTACCAAAAAAAACTTATGTATTATTAATATATTTGTAGCCATATATTATATATGTCGTTTTCATAATAGCTTTGTATTAGTTTTTTGTATATATTTGTCCCTGAATTTTCCTTTATAAATGGAAAAATGAAACCAGAGCATAAAATTTCAGATATACTCGTATATTTAGGCACGAATAACAAATGTCGTGATCTGAATGTGACTCCTCTTCAACTCTCCAAATAAGGAAAAAGCTCAAACGTTTTGTGACGTCTTGTATTTGTTTTATTATAATAATATTCATAATTTTCTTTTTGCATTATATATATAACTGTATGATGTCCTAATTATTATTTGATCGATTTTTGTTTTTTAAATTTATGCACTATCAACTTTTTATAATTAACAATGAATTTAGTTTCACATCAAATCAAAATTGCTTTTACATCATATAATATAATTTTAAAATGTTTCTTTAGGCTTGTAATATCTCGAATGGGTGGACTTTTTTTAATTACGTACGTAATACTATATGAATTATGTTTTTACATAACTCACGATTAAATTATATATCCGACAATAATCAGTCATATATAACAGGCAAATATGTAAAAAAAAATGTTTTAGTGATTAATATAATCTTCCATTAATTTTCATATTTTACTACTGGATGTTTAGTTTTATTTTATTAAATGGCTACACGCTTGTTCAGCTCCATAATGTAGTGGTTAGTGCGTTTGGCTACCGTACTGGACGTTCCGAGTTCTCGGGAGGGAGGGGAGTCAAAATAATTATTAGTGATTTTACAGTCAGATCTTAATTTATTATTACCCTGGACTAATTACGTATGAGTGATTTTTCTCTGAAATATTCATTTAATATCACCCTGGATAAGCACCTGAATCGTAGAACTGATCGCTTTGCCTTCATGAAATTAACGATACGATGAAATGCAATGCCTTGCAAACCATTGGGTGCAAATATAGATCATCAAAAAGAATATGATCACACTAAAAAAAAATACTCATTTGATTATATATTCTTCATATCTTTCATAAAGCAAACGTTTCGTAAAATCCACACGTAGAAAAATATAAATACGAATGCTTCAATAAAATACTATATTGTATTTGAATTATCGTAATGAATATTTATAAGGCAAAGTAAGAACAGCTGAAAATCGTATTGAGAATCTAATTTAATTAAATATTTTTATTGGCTTTGAAATAAATTTAAAAATTTTTTTTTAATTATTAACACATGTTTTGCGATTACTTAACGATTATTTGAAAACAACATTTTGAGTGTGTTCAAATGCTTGTTCACAAATTTGGGTTTTCTCTTAGAAGTTATTTTTTACATCTCAACATAAATGAAGAAGAATATTGAAATCCGGGTATTTACAGGGTTTATGACCTAACATAGACTGGTTAAGTGGTCACTTCACACACATGCAACATTCATTATTATACCTATGATTGACTACTACACTACTCATATTTTAAGAAATCCTCTAAATGTATTTATCAATCTCACGACAACATAGATGGCTGTTGTAAACTCATATGTACTTTGTCGTGAGATTCATCAATATTTCTATGAGTTTTGAATTTTTGATTTGTGTGGTTGTCAATCATGGCTAGGAATGGTGTATGTTGCACGTGTGTAAAGTGATCACTTAACCAGCCTTTGACCAGTAATAAGCCCTGTAAATACTCAGACTTCCATATTCTTCTTCATCAATATTGAAATGCCAAAAATGTTTATTTGATCATTTACGATCGAAATAAATCTTTCCGCAGAAAAAATATACCTTGTTAGTTTTTATTCAAGCAAAAAACATTATCGATTAAATACGTTTTAAAAGTGAAAGTAATACGCTGAACTAAGTTTATTTCTACATTTGGTACATTAAACACTGAAAATGTTTTTAAAAGTAATCAAACCTCCGTGAAATATTCCATTTCCTGTCCTCGTAAATGAAATCGCAAGAACCTAATGTAAATTGAATGGTCGCTCTGCGAATGTGTGCAGTACCATTCACTCGGGTTGTATGGAAGATGTGTGTAAGACATGTGAATCTCTCATTATTATTAATCTTATGGTAACCTTTCACTTCCTTGTTTGTGCAATAAATGTTTCCGCGTCACAGACTACCAACTACTGTCTGTTATTTGTCAACGTAATGTACACGTTTAGAAAAATATCTAAACGCGTACATTTTATTTCAAAATATACCGGATGTTCCGAAAATTCATCTACTATCAATTTGACTTATTTTATTCATAATATTTTGAATGTGTCCAAATCTATATTTTTGTGGGGCGCGGTCACTACATTTTTTTTAAACTCTCGTCACTAAACGACAGTTACTCCTAGAACTCGTTCCTATAACGCGTTTGAAAGCACAAAATCTTATTTTTTTAGGTTAGTTTAGTGTTAATCATCCCATGGCCGATCGAGGACCACGCGTTTGCCGTGGAAGCCTACTTTCCTTCGGCCGTTCTGTCATCGCAACTCAGCGTGCATTCAGAAAACAATTCAATATCGCGTCTGCAGGTCGTGTGCTTAATCGTAAATTGATTTTTACAACAGGTGTCATACATAACGATGTGGATAAACACGTTTAGGGATACTGGTAATGTGGAAAAGAAACAAAATGGACATTCCAAAACCATCAGGATGCCTGAAAACGTCGACAGTCGAAAACGTCGTCGTTTTATTTTTTTTTTCACTTTTTTTAACATCCAAACTCGAAGTAAAAGATTTAGGGAATGGTTCCAACTGGTGTGGTTTCAACTGGATGATGCAACAGCTGACACGACACAAACTTTCATTAAAAAAATTGTAGAAACACCACACAAACGATAGGCACAACCGAGAATTACGCCATAAGTAGTATTTTCCTCTCAGAGGCATCCTCACCAATGTGAAAAGGTCGATATGCCAGGAGATACGGTTGAGCAGGCATACTGCTCTCCCAATTGGCACTTCCATTGTTGACAAAACAACCTAATCTTCCAAATCCGCTGGGAATCGGACCTGTACCTCGGGTACGTTAACGTACTCACCATGACTCTACGGAGGCGGACATTGCATTTAGTGAAATAAAATTCCATATTATTTTTTGACATCTCATCAAAGATGAAGAAGATTATGGAAGTCAGGGCATTTACGGGGCTGACGACCGTCATAGGTTGGTTTAAGTGATCACTTTACACACGTGTAACATTCACCAATTCTACCCATTATTGACAACCGCACTACTCAAATTATTGGAAGCTTTTTTTATAAATGAACCAATTTAGACACCTTGTTCTTGAATCACTAGAACTTCACTAGAGACATATATTGGAGAGATGAAAAGAAGCTTTTTATAGAGCTGAAATTTTTATATTAGTATGTGAGGTCTGAATCTTGGATAATAATCACATACATGAGAAACGCCAGAAAATATCATTTTTGCTTATAATTTGCTCAGATAATTTATTTGTGAACATTTGGACACACCAAAATGTTGTGAATAAAATCCCAATAATTTCGATCAATAAATGACAGGTGAATAGATGTTTTTATTATCATAATTGAGTTCCGGTGTGTCGGGTTTCTCTGTGCAATATGAGTTTAGAGTTGCTCTGTCGAAATTTTGCGAGTAGAAAGTATATTCACCTGATGCGCTTCAGCGAACACGACAATCATTATTTTATAGTGAAAATGTCGATTCTGAATAACGTTCTGCATTGGAGATTTTTTCAATTTATTTATCATTAGATGGAACTCGCAAACATCAAATTCAATCCACGCGAGGGGCCAGACGTGTCTCCATGTACAAAACATTTTCAGAATATATTAAATATTGGATTATTTCATTTTTATTTTTTAGAAAATACAGTCGAACTCGGTTATTACGAGCTCGGTTATAGCGGGATCTCGGGTATAACGAGGAAACATTCGATGATGTTTTGGTTTCTGATTTTCTCCATACGGTTATATCACGGGCAACTTCTCGGCTATAGCGAGCAAAAAGAGATCGCCTATTTTTAAATGCTATAAATATTTGAATATTTATAAAATTATATTAAAAATATATTTTTATACATTTTTTAGCTCCTTATCTTTCAATAACTATTTTTTTTCATACATATACATATATATATATATATATATATATATATATATATATATATATATATATATATATATATATATATATATATATATATAATATATATATATACAATATATATATATATATATATTCCGAAGAAAAACTAGTTTTTCCAATACAAAAACGGAGTTTTAAAAAAATCTATTACGTCAAATGTTACTTGGGTTTAAAGAAAATTTTGTTAGTCGTGAAGCGTCCTTGAAATTTCAATAAATTCTCGTCCAATTATCGATTTTCGAATCACCGCCGAAGCTTCACATAAAAACAAAAAAAAATATTACTTTTATCATCACAATTACATAAAAGTGTAATTAAATTTAAAACAAGATACTTTTGTTTGTGTGTACAGTAAATTACATATTTCAGTAGTAGGTAGGTAATGTTATGTACTCCAAAGCAGAGGTGTGACTAATGGGTAACTGTTACCGATTCGGTTACCAGATCGCGATGGTACTCATTACTTTTTCTCGGTTTATATTTCTTTCCAGCTTAACTTTTCAATGTCAAATTATCAAATATATACAGCTAGAAATACGTAATACAAAACCATATTCTTTTGTTTTATTTTTGAACTTTTGTGTTTTATATTTCTATTTTTGCATTGTTGAATAGCAGTATCTTGAAGAACACACTTATATGCTGGGAAAAATGGTCTTTGAATCAGTCAACAGCCAAGCCGAAATACAGTCATAGATTGCAACAGTTGCTGCTTTCCTATCAGGAGTTGTATACCCACATAAATATGAATAAATATATTACAATAGGGTATTATCAGTCGGGAGGAATATCTAATTTAACATACTCAACCTATAAAGGATTGTGCAAGACTCGTTTTGTGGTTATAACAGCCGATATAATCAATATTTTCATTCATAATTTTATTTTGCAAAATTCGCCTTCGTAAAAACGTTGTTTTCGTAAGCTGATAACGAATGACGTCACAGAGACGAATCCACACTACTACTATTACAGCTCTATAAAGCAGTTACATAAAGGGATACGCCCCGTATCACACTCGATGACATAAAATTTGATGACGTATAGCGGTGTCCGTTTTTCGTTTTATTCAAATATCTAAACAGCTCCCTTGCTTCTGTATAGATTTCAAGAGGAATTTTATTCTTGTGATTTTTTATATTAATTTTTTGGCCAATTATAACACATTATGAGAATGATCCATTGAGAAAGTATGGACGTGAAGCATAGAGTAGGAAAAAAAAGGATGAAAGTAAACTGAATGCAGTCGAAATGCATTCTCAGACGAATGTCCAACAAAACGACGTATGATAGATATTCGAATAGTGAAATAAGGAATGAATGCATGGCTGAGATAAGCATTATCTCGGAAAATACGTGCCTAATGAATGAAAATTATGTAGTTGGCAAATTAATATCTCAGACGAATGTGAATCAAAACGATATATCGCTCACTCTTTTCAACAACGTCATATACCAAAAATCGTCAATTTTCAGTTGTGCATGTTTTCGGAATGCCCAGAAAAATTACTATATCCCAGCAAAAGTGGCATATTTTTAACTTAATATTTACCCGCTACAGGGAATAAGGTGTTGTTTTGCATTTCGAAGAAAAGATATTGTTTAATTTGTTTTGAAATATACTTAATATTTTTCGAATGGAGAAAAAACATTCAGGTTTGACCTAAAAAGATCTGTTGCACAGTAATAAGTGGTTTGATATTTATTTTTAATACATTTTATTATATTTTTAAACTTTAAAAACGATCTCCTGAAAAATCAAGTTTATTTTATTTGTGACGTTGTTGAAAGGAGTGAGCGATATGATAAATGTTCGAATGGTGAAATAAGAAAAAAATGCAAAGCTGAGATAAGCTTATCTATAAATTTAAAAAAGGTGTGCAGAATTGGTTTGGATATTTGAAACGAATGAGTAATAGAAAGAACGGTAAAACAAAATTATGAGGCGAATGTAGTTGGAAAAAAGAGCTGAGAAAGACCAAAGAAAGCTTAGTATTATCAGGTATACCAAATGTTTGGAAGCGGTCAGGTCAGAAGTCGAAATAATCGGCGGGTATGTATGAGATGCGCGAATTGAATAATCCATTTATTAATCATGGAGGTGAAGTTAAGAAAAGTCATAGCTTGGTGTTTGGATTATCAATTTGTTCTCCGCTTGTAATTATTTATTACAACAAACTATCTACTTCTTCAATATCTTACGCAAAAACTGCGTTTAGACACAGAAGTAATCTTGTTTTATTGTAATATTCACCACAAAAACGTAAACTAAGAAATGCGCAATGCCCGCATAAAGAATATTATTAGTTTTACTGATATTATTTTCAAAACATCGAGTGAGGGCGCCTTTATTTGCGGTTTTCTTTTATCATAACTCCGGATGAAATAAAAACAAAGAAAGTTATTGCACCGAGAGACGAACAATAAGCGGACTCATAACTTCATATCGACTTTCACTTTCACAGTCTGAAAAAATATATGAAACTTTCGTGCGCAAAATCTCTTTTTAGAGTTTTCACTTATTTTTAAATTGAAAGAAAACGGGGTTGAAGATGACTGAATATTTGCATTTTGTATCTGATTAAAACAAAAAAAAAATACCTTGGTTGAATACGAAATCTGAATGACTAAAAAATTAAAATAAAGCGTGTGTATCTTTTTATGTAACCGAACCATATTAAATACCGCAGAACGAATTAAAAAAAATCAACTAACAGCATTTTGAGTGTATCCAAATACTTGTTCATAAATCTGGGTTTGTTTCACTAAGGAGCTATTTGACATTATAATAAAGATGAAGAAGAATATGGAAGTCTGAATATTTACAGGGCTTATTCACCATTCTATACATAATTGACAACCACACTACTCAAATTTTAGACAACTCCTAGACAAGTAAAATGTATTTTTAATCATATACATCAATGTGGACCTTGCATATATTGGAATAAAGGATAAGTAAAAAGCTTTCTGAATCCAACATAGATGGGTGTTGTAAACTCATATGTACCGTGTCATGAGATTGATCGTTCATTCATATATTATGTAGATGTCACATTCATACATACATTCATATTTGAGATGTCAAAAAAAAACGTAATTTTTTAACATATATTTTTATAAGAAAACATTTACATAACGTTTTCTTATAAAAATATATGTTTTTAGCAAACATTTCGCATAGCGAACTTGCTCCTGGTAACGAATTAAGTTCGTTAGATGAGGCATCACCGTATATTTGCGCATTGTTATATCGTATTATGTTTACAACAAAAGAATACTTCGGTCATTTCTGACGTGCTTTGAATAACAAAGTAATGGAAATTAGCCATAATTATTTGTTTTTATTTTTGGCACGTTTGTGTTATGTTTATCTCTCGTCCTATTTACGCCTTTGCTTTGTAACGAGCGATATGGTAATAACTACAGTCGTGGATGTACATTCAAAAAATATTCTTCTTTTTCTTCTTCTTCTTCTTGATGTAGGTCTAGTGGCCTGTTTTCAAGAGGAATTAGCCTCCTGCGATGTCCATTCCCAGCTGTCGATCCATCTCTTCGGTAGTCTGCCTAGGAATCGTCTATCATGAGGTTGCCCGTGCAGTGCAATATGGGGGAGTCTTTATGATTCCATTCTCCTAACACACACCATTATCTTCTTTGTTGCCTTCCCACCTAACGATGTCTTGGATCTCGCATATTTCTCTTATCCTGGTGTTCCTTATTCTATCTCGTAGACTCTTGCCAGATATGCTCCTGAGAGCAGTTTTTTGTTCGGTTCAAAAACTTTAAGTAGGTACCTAATAATTCTGTTCAGTTAAACTTCTTCACTGTACTCTGTTACTTAAATATTTATTACTTCGATGGAAAGAAGAAAGCTTTATTATTATGATTATTACTAACTAACCAACAGAGAACTGAACACCTTTGCAAACATTCTTTGCCTCTTCGCATTCATGCATCTCCTCATACACACCCGCCGACTATTCCGACTCCATGCCAAGTTTTCCTCTGTCTTCCTCTGCTCCTGTTTCCACCTACACTCGCCTCATAAATTTGCTTTACCGTTCTTCCTTACTCATTCGTTTTATATGTCCAAACCATCTCAACATACCTTCCTCAATTTTAATGATTATGCTTTTCGCAACTTGCTAATTGTATAAATTTTATTAATTAAGCAATAAATATCACTAATTGAAATCTCTTATCGTGACTGCGAAGAGACGTTGAAGTTATCACGAACGTAAAATTAACATATTAACGATATGGGAGAGGTAAATCGTAAATCCAAAACGTAAAATGTTCTTGAGAGACAAACAATTGTTTTTGTTAATAATATTCTGCTCATTGTCTTTAGGAACCAAACATAATAATATTTTATTATTAAATATAGTATGACTATGTTAAATCATTTTATGTTTAATACCTAAGAACTGCCGGCGATTTTTTTAAATACTCTCTATTTGGTTTTTGCGAACATTTTACATCTTGGATTTACGAATGTTTTCCCCGCACCTCCAGGTATAATTGCTAGCAGATAAGGGCCAAAATCAGAACATAACTTCTGCATATTTTTAATTTTTTTTTTTTTTAACTTTTATAAAAAATATTTAAGATAATTTGTTTTTTAATTTTGGTAACTTTGAATGATTATTAATTAAAACTCATATGAATGTTTTGACATAAATAATCTCGAACAGTGCTCAACGACATTTTTTAATAACAATTAGAATCAAATAAGATTATAATGAGTTGTTCTAAAATATTTAATTTAATGTAAGAATATCATCATTATATTTACAGCTAAATAAAAAAGAAGTAAATAAAAATTAAAAACCCTTAAGTTATTATTTATACGCAGAGATTAGGAATTTTTGAAGGACCGAATAAAAACACTATGAAAAACACGTAACCAAAAATATTCAACCTGCTAAATGTATTTGTAAAGTACAAGATATCCATTAAAGCTGTTTTTTAAGATTGCATAACTGTTAAATATTTTTTTATAAATTAATAATAAATAAAATTTAAAACTGGTCTTTTTTTCATGAGAAAATTATTGAGCTAAAAGCAATTCAACTCTAGTCACCGCGACCCGCGACTAGAATAATAATCTCAAATTAAGTGCTCATAAATTCCTTAATCTTTTTTTTATATACATAGATAAATTAAAACTCATCTATTGTTGTTTTACTCTTTTAGAACTTATAACCTTTGTACTAGTTGAGTGTGCGAAAAACTTTCTCGTACGTGTATGTACCTATATAAGAACGTGTGTATTTTCATATTGTCGGATTTGTGTTTCTCCTAAATATCAGTTTTCAATCATATGAAAACCCGGCCCTATGTAGAGATTTTTTCGTCAAAACACATATATCCGTTACTTGCTAAAATCTTCCTTTCGGATTTTTCCGCTAGGTAGGTACTAGCTATTTTCGATTTATGGTTATGACAATACAAAATGTCGATATGCATCTATCCGGTAGGTAGGTACTTGCTAATTTTAATTCATAGTAAAAATAATTTTTTAAAAAAAAGTCAATACGCATTTATCTGGTAGGTAGGTACTTGCTAAAAACTTACATACGCAATTATCCTCTACATAGGAATTCGCTTTTTTCGATTTATGTTTATAATTTTATAATTGTATATATACTGTCGGGTTGTGGTCCCGTGGTTAGTGTGTCGGACTCTTGAGTCGGAGTTTCTGGGTTCGAACCCAATCTACCACAATTTAATACCTAATTTTAATAATGAGCCGCTTAGGTTCACAGAAATAGTGTGAAATTAAAATATTTTTATAAATAATGAAAAATACAGATATTTCTCTTTTCATGAAATAAAAAATAATAATACAAAACGTCAAAACGCATTACCCGGTAGGGTAGGTAGGTACTAGCCAAAAACTCGCATACGTATTTACCCGGTACCTACCGGGTACCTAGTTAAGTACTTAATAATAATAATAAATAGCAAGTACCTACGTAGGTAGGTACTTGCTATTTTTAATCTATGGTTATAGAAATACAAATAATAAAGAAGTTTTACCGGCGGCGGCTCCGAGCTGCTGTACACCTCGGAAGGGGGGTAATCCGGCTTCATCGTCACCGTCGCCATCGAGTCGGGCTGGTGATCCTTTTCCATGATAAAATCACAGAAATATGTACTACGCGAACCACAAATTCACGCGAAGCCTACAGCGACTTCACAAAACGTCGACCGTGCAGTCTAGAAGGCAGCGCGCGACTCGGTGCAGACTGTGTGAATTACGGAAAAATCGTGTACGAGTACTTAAACGCGGTTTGACAGATTTGAAAGTGAGCAGCTGAGGATGATGTTGATACTCCGACGTCTACCGCCAGTATGAAAGTTGTTCTTGCGTTCGTCGGGAAGCCGAGCCGGCCGGAGTGGGGGTGAGGAGAGGCAACTATGTCCCGTGCTTGGCGGGGAGCGGTGCGATTGTTCTAGCCAAATGAGTTTCGAGCGATCGCTGAAGACGCCGTTACTGTGTGAAAATTCGTACTTCGGATGGTTCGAAAATACAGGAAAACACTCGTTTTACGCCGGAGCTCTATTGCAAGAGACAACGGCGTAAAAAAATCGACGTAAAATTTTCACAAATATAAGAAAATCTAACAAACGAATATAAGGAAAATATATGTGGATTTAAATTGTATGTTCAAAATAAAATAAAAATATAAAAGAATCTATCTAACAAATATAAGAAAAATCTACATGGATGTATGCTTAAAAAATCGACTTAAAAAGGTCACAAATATAAGAAAAATCTATATGGATGTAAATTGTATGTATTGCATTGCATTTCGTCTTCTAAGAATTTTTGTGCATTATTTTGTTTTTAACATGACTGTGACATAATTATGCTGTATATTTACAGTAAAAAATAACTAACTAATTATCAAACCGCTTCTCCGCAGGGGTAGGCAGAGAGAATAGAAAGCCACACCAATCTGTCTTTGAAAAACAATCTTCGCCTCTTCCACATACATACATCTTCTCATACATACTTGCTTATATTACCAACTACATTCGCCTCATACATTTGTTAAACTGTCCTTCCTTCGCCCATCCTATTAACAAATATAATGGATGATATAAGGTTAGGTTCTGTGTCAAAATTCTAACAGCCGGCACCAACCGACGTAGTTGTGAATCGGAGTAAATCGAACCAGCGCAAAACGAGGTTTACCTGTATATTCAGGAATAACTGGTGGAAAGATTCGTATCTCTACACCAGTAAAGATATCTTTTAAATACCGTTTAAAATGCCTTTTTTATTGTATCGTGGAAATAGTGCTTGACCGTGAAATAGAAAATGTAAAGATTTTATGATCAAATGATAATATTTTAAAATCGACACGTTCAAATATGTTAGAGTTGAAAAACACAAAAATGAATTATCGATACTTGGAAACAAGCATCATTACTATTCAATACTTGCAAATGATTTACTAATAGAAATAAAAAAAATCGTTAAAAAATTATTTGAAATCTCCAATCAACGAACTAACGAAAACATAAGTAGGGCCAAGTACTGTACCTGTGGACGATTCTATCTATGGACAGTTTTTCCAATGGGCTTGATCGTGTTCACAACACCCATCTTTTGTTGGATTTAGAAAGCTCCCATTTAGCAAAGACCCTTTCATGAAAAGTCATGAGATTGATCACATATCGCTCACTCCTTTCAAGAACGTCATAAATCAAAAAACTCGATTTTTCAGGAGAACGTTTTAAAGTTTAAAAATAAAATACAATGTATTAAAATAAATATCAAGCCACTTACTGAACTTTTTACTGTGCAACAGATCTTTTTAAGTAAAACCTGAAGGTTGTTTCTCCATTTGAAAAATATTTAGTTTATTTTAAAAAATAATTAGACAGTACCTTTTCTTAAAAATGCAAAAACAACACTTTCTGCCCTGTGGCGGGTAAATATTAAGTTAAAAATATGCCGCTTCTGCTGGGATATAGTAAATTTTTTGGGCATTCCGAAAACATGCCCAACTGAAAATTGACGAATTTTGATTTATGACGTTCTTGAAAGGAGTGAGCGATAAGTGTGGCTTCAAAAATGTGCGTAGTGTGGTTGTCAATCATTGGTAGAATGGTGAATATTATACATGTGTAGAGTGATCACTTAACCAGCATATGAAAGGTCGTAAGCTCTGTAAATACCAAAATATCACTCTTTTTCATCTATGTTAAGATGTCAAAATTGAATAAATATTTATTTATCGAGAATTCGTCCACGGTTACAACTTAAAACAGTAATAACTTATAAAATTGTTTAAAAATAAAAAAGGTATTAATTTACTGAATTATTCTTTTGTTTATAAAAACCCATAGAAAGCATTGCGCATATCCGACATTATTTGTTGGACAATGTGTTTCCATCATTTTACGCCTATGATACTGATGTCAAGTATAGCGATTCCATGACGCTCTGCATTTTGCCTAAATCAAATCTAATAGGCGCAATTGAAGAAAAAATCTTATTTAAAACCTCATCATATAGTGAGACCTCGCATAACGTACTTAATTTGTTCCAGGAGCAAGTTCGTTATGTGAAACGCGTTTTTCTATAAAAAATGTACGTCAAAAAAACCATAAAATATGGTACTGTAACATAAAAAAGATATTCTCACGATTTTTTTTAGTCATACTCAGATTTTGAAGAGTCTACCGAGGCTGGCTGGGTCAAAACCTTTTGTTCCATCTTCGCTTCTTGGCTGCTGGCTTCTTGAAAAACGTTTGCAAGGTTTTCTGTTTCTCCCTCTTCTTTAACATCTGCGGGAAATAACGGGCAAGGGTGTCATTGTAGAGATCGTTGATCCTGTCGGCCTCATCTGAGTTTGGATAGTAAGTGTTGGTAAACTCCTGAGCCTCTCCCCATTTGACCAGGATGTCCTTAATGGCAGTAGTTGAGATTGTTTGATTTGATTGCTCCTCCTCGTTGTCAGATGAAGCTTCCCTTTGGGCTTCCTCAGCTTGCCGGACTATAAGTGCTTGGAGCTCTTCGGCTGTCAATTCTTCTTGTTGTTCTTCAATAAGCTTTTCCACATCAGTAAAATTCGTATAAGTGCATTGGCTACGCTCGACCTTGGAGCATTCGAGCGACAAGATGAAATACGATACAGTCCGTTGTGTGAAGCGAGATTCGTTGTGTTAGTCGCGTAATGAACAAAAAGAAAGACGTGTGCAGCGTTCGTTATGCGAGGCAATACTGTATTGATATTTTGTCGCTTGTGCAAGGAAAGAGCTCATCGGTTTAATATAATTACGTTATTCAATACTCAAAGGTGATAAGAGATAAATGTATATGACATATCGCTCACTCCTTTCAACAACGTCATATATAAAAAATCGTAAATTTTCAGTTGTGCATGTTTTCGGAATGCCCACAAAATGTACTATATCCCAGCACATGCTGCATATTTTTAACTTAATATTCACCCGCTACAGGGCAGAAATTGTTGTTTTTGCGTTTTGAAGAAAAGGTACTGTTTAATTATTTTTTTAAATATACTAAATATTTCACAAATGGAGAAAAAACCTTCAGGGTTTACCTAAAAAGATCTGTTGCACAGTAAAAAGTTCAATAAGTGGCTTGATATTTATTTTTAATACATTTTATTTTATTCTTAAACTTTAAAAACCATCTCCTGAAAAATCAAGTTTTTTTCATATATTACGTTGTTAAAAGGAGTGAGCGATATACATAATAAATACATCAGGATTCTTAAATATTTACGCGAAAAAACATTGCAACAAAAACATACTAAAGACATTTTATTCTTTGCGATATACCCAACTCCATTACTGTAAAGTCAGACGAAGTTCATTAGAGACGACCTCTAAAGCATCAATCGACCTTTGGAACGGAGATCGACATTAAGAAATCAGCTGGTATTGGAATCGAATGAGAATTACAATTGGAACGAGGTGCCGGTAACCTAGTCTGTGAATTTTCTGACAACTTTATATTGTGATGGAGTATAACCGCAAATCGTGATAAATATATTTTCTCTTTACCTAAAAAAAAACAAATGAACACCTCGACTGTCACCAACTTGTCACTTTCTCTTAAAATACCGAATATTCATTAAAATTTCATGTAATGTATTTAAAATGGCAGCACACGTCAAACTCACAAAGACGTGATCTCAATGTGCAATAGGTTAGTTTATCTCATGACAACTCTCGAATTCAAAATCGAAAAGTGTGTTAAATATTGTACTATGCGTGTAATCTATGCAAGAAATCAATTGTTTTTTTTTATCTTTTTTCTAATAAAATTCCTGAAAATTTAAAAAATTTCGGTAAATATTTCATTCGGTTTGTTTGGTTTGGTAGTCCTTGTATTAAATCATTGTTACTAAACGTAAATTTTATGACAGTTTTAAAATATCAGCTTAATATCCAGTTGGAATATTTTATATGTTTTATTTTTCTAATCTGCACTGTGCTTCTGAAAATTCTTATTTATTTATTTTTCAAAACATATTACATACGTAAGTCATATAATATTCCACATCGTATATATATTATTCCCGATGAGTAGTTTCTATTTCTCATTTGGACATGGGATTAAGGTTAACAAGACTGGAACACAAATAATAAAGTAACAAATAATACAGTATAATCTCATTTAACAAATACGAGTAATTCGCGATACGAGAAAATATGATTAAAAATTACTCGCTTAACGAGCAACGTTTGGCATCACTAATGAATGGTGAAAAAATAACGGATTGTCACAGATTTTAATCTCGGATATAGCAGCAAAGATGGCGTAAGTTTACAGAAGGATCACCCTTATAATGCGGTGACTGTACCATCTACAACTTTATTTTAAAAAAAACAATGATGTGTCACTTTTTGACAAAATTTTGAAGCGTTTACAAAAGTAAGCAGTTTTCTAATAAACAAATTAAGGTATAATAAATTACGTAACACAGATTTTTTGTTTTGTTTTATTCAATACGAACTAGCATTCTGAAGTTAGTCCCGCGATAGAAGAGGAGATGAAGAAAATACAATCGTATAAAAATGCTTAAGGCCCAGATCTCAAGCTTGTCTCGAGCATTCAAATCAAAATGCGCTCAGCCCCGCTCAGGGCTGGTCGTGTGGTAAAGCCCAATTATTTTTTTTTAGAATGTAATTTTTTTTTTTTGTTTTTGTTTTAAGAATATATTATAAAGAAATAATATTTTTACTTTTTTTAAATTCTTTTCCTTTCAATAGGTCTTTTCTTTTCAAAACCATATAATTATTTCGAAAAAAAACTTATTTTTTCAATACAAAAACGATGTTTTTAAAAAAACTCAATTATGCAAAATGTTTCCTGAATTTAGAGAAAATTAAGTTGTGACTTATCGAATACTGGGCCTTAATTGCTTGCTCTTTGTAATTTGCATGTAAAATATAATTTGAACATAATTTTTTTAGTGTATTCGGAATCAAATGCATTGTCGTATTTGACATTGATTCATATGGGGATAAAGGTTTCGCTTAACAAGTCGCACCCCTAGATCTAAAGACTAATAGCTCAAAAAACTGTTTTTTCAGGAGACGAAAAACGTATAGTAATGTCTTATTTATTGTTTCGGCATTAACTTTGTGGTAAGACATGTTACAATGATTAAAGAAAACACTTGTTTTTTACCACTTGAGTTTTGTTATAGACTACATGTTTCAGAAGTTAAACTTCCATCATTCAGGTCTGTATAGTAGTTATTATACAGACCTGAATGATGGAAGTTTAACTTCTGAAACATGTAGTCTATAATAAAACTCAAGTGGTAAAAAACAAGTGCTTTCTTTAATCATTATAGTAATGTCGCCTTATGTAATAGAAGTTTCCTGTTTTCTTTTATGAATGGACGATGCATATTAAAGAATATTTACATTAAAACATTTCATACTAACTAACTAACCATCACGCCGCTTCCCCGAAGGGGTAGCCAGAAAGAAATGAACTCTTTTATTCACCAAAAGGAACATATTATTACGGGGCTTGGGTATAGGTAATAATAACTCGTAATTAGGAGGCAATCGGTTTATTCAACAGGTCGCCATGACAGTACAATGACAAGTGTGTGCAGTCTTCCCTGCCTCAATCTCATAAGGGATAACGTAAACATTCCCCGCGTACACCCCGCCCTGCCCCTAGCGGGCGCTTGGGGTCATAGTTCATGTTGCTAGAATTATTGCGCCGTAACAATATAGTGCTATATTTTGAAGAATATTTAAGAGATTGACAAATCGGATAAATTGATATATGCATCTTCATTTGTGCAATCCGAATTAATGATTATCTAAAAAAATCATAATTTTTGAGTTGATACAGTTTTGATCTAGCTAAGATATCCCACTGTATATATTATGTATATGAGTATACTTAACGGTATTTTAAATTATCAAAAGTACAAATATACTAATGCGGATTGCATTCAGTTTTTTCGCCTACTGTTAAATTGTATTTTCACATCTGCAAGAAAAAGAAATGAAGAAAGTTTTTTTGTGTTAGGTTTTTTATTTGATATATAAAAATTATAAATTTAAATAAATGTGTAAGTTTGCATTTTTTAATGAAATTAAATATATTTTGATCATTTTTAAAGTTCTCATTAAATGGTTTTAAGCATAGTAACAATATATGAAACAATTGCAGTTGACGGATTAGAATGTTAAATGCAAATACTAAACAAAAGTCAACAAAACTATGAAAATATCTTGGTGCATGAAATGATCATCAAGTCAACAAAAGCCTCTATTTTTGTGTGATACAAAATATGATAAGCGTAAACATTTTTACTGGTGCAAATGTTATTAATAAATTATAATTATTTTAGCTGATAAATTTAATCTTCTTCATTTTCCAGGTTTATATGTGTTGAGAATTTTCCATACAGATGGGCTTTTAATTCGCTCATTTGAACCTTTATTGTTTCTGCTTGCATTTGCAATAATTCAGTTTCTGCAGTTTTGGCTAGTTTTGCCTCCTCTAATCGTTTCTGAAAAAATTAAATTATTAATTTTTTTTTTTTTTTTTTTTATTTATTTCTTAAGTTAGCTTATATTAACACTAATATAAACTATTATATACATTTACATCATCTTTATATATTTACATTTCCTTACAATAACTTAGACATTTAATTTTAAATTCTTTCAGACACTTTTCATTCTTCATACATTCAGGCATCTCATCATACATTTTTAAACCCTTATACATCAAGCAATTTTGCGACTCAGCTCTTTTCAATAATGGTAGTCTTATTTTATCCTTTTGTCTAGTAGCATATTCATGACAATTTTTGTTTAAGACAACTTTATCCTTAAAATATTTTGGCAACTTATCGTGAAAAAATTTATGTACAAATATCAACATATTAAATTTAAGTCTTCTTCTTACAGATAACCATTTTAGTTTATCTCTCATTCCTTTTACATTGCTATATTTATTCTTCCCAAGAACTATTCTCATCGCCCTATTTTGTGCAATTTCTAGTTTATTTAGATTTCCTTCGTTTGCTAAAAATAACACTGTTGAGCAGTAATCTATGTGTGGAAGAATGATTGTTTTGTAAATTAGTTCTGCAGTATCTTTATTTAATTTATTCCTTAATCTACTAAGGAAAAATATTTTTTTTGATATTTTTTTTATTAACGTGTTCAAAATTTGCATTTAATGTCAATTTTGAATCTAGTATTATGCCCAAATATTTCATTTCATCAACCATACATATAAAGGTTTTTTTTTCATTATTTTTGTATTCATAAAAATTAAAAAAAACACACATTTTCTTTTGCAAAAATATGCTCATTGAAAATAACATTTTATATTGGCAACACACTGCATTCTAAAGGTGGAGACTGACCGGAACATTTCGCCGTAACATCGCTCGAAGCGAGCATCAGCGAGCATCCGAAACTATGGATGGAGCGCTCGGCTCGGTGTACTGTTCGCATCGTAACGTGTTACGTTACGACGAAATGCTCTGGTCAGTCTCCACCTTAATGAATCAGAACATAGGTCAGCAAAGTGAGTTTGACCTTTTAAGTGCGGCTTCAGCAAAAATATCCACGGGAAGGTTCTTCGACTCAACGTATTCATGCGAATAATATTTTTGAAGCATGAACCTTATTAAAAGCATACAGAGAAATCATCTTGTTCACGAGAGCCTGGAAACGTGCTAAAAATAATGATATGCAAACCTAGCTTGATCAAACTTTCAAAAGAGATGCAAGGATATTATTTAAAATAAGTAGTGTTCTTATGGATAACTTACAGTTAAAGGATTTTTTATGAATGAATAAAATCCTTATTAAATGTGAAATCAAGTTTTATTGGGTGTACCCGTAATTTAAAAAGGGTTTAAAATTATAATAAAGGTGTACTAGAATTGCAAACGGATTTGGTTCTGAAATTATTTAATCATTTAATGTGCATATTTGGGTATTTGCTAATAAGTTTGCCGACCACTAGTTAAAATGTTTCTCAAAAGTTGGTACGAAACTTTATACTCGATTGCTAAATGATAAATATGAACAGGTTAAAGTGTGTGTTAATAAACAAAACCTTTTGAAAGTATGTGATTCATCTCTTAATAAAACACCTTATCCATCTCGCGTCGACTAGAAATCTTCATACACTAATTCTTCCAAATCGAATAACATAATCATTTTCAATTGATTCATAAAAATTACAAATTAATAAAAGTGAATACATAAAAAATCATAATATATGTAAATAATAAAATCAGAGCCGATAAGGGCCAATTACTGTTAGTCCAATGTACTTTCAACTGTTGGCCTGAGATGCCTACTTCTGTTTTTATCCCAACTACTTCTCAAAAGACTTTATTGCGACCGACTTTTAATCATAAACCACGACAAACCTAATACCCAAACTTCAGTATAAAATCATTAAAAAATTGCACTTTTTTATCTTTGATACATATTTTTTTATTCATTAATTACATATATTTAAAAGAGTATGTGAGATTTCAAGAGTTATGTAAAATTTGGATAGTGAAATAGTGTAATTATTAACGAAAAAACTTAAGACATAGATTTTTGAGTTTAGTAGACCCAATCCCGTTGATGTTCCAGTCACAAATGACAAAAATACATTTATTTAACAAGAGTTTCAAATTTAGACTCCCCTCAATTGTATTAAGAATAATATAATTTAAAAAGATATAGGTAAGTACTCACAAGTGTTTCGTCAACATTTTGACAAATGAAGACTTCCCCAATAAGATAGGGAACTTTTCCGTCACTTTCGTCCATAAGAGAAAGCTCATCACAAGCCTCCTCTAAGCTCTTCATATCGTTCTGTTTGTTTTTTAGTTCCTCTTTAATATCTTCCAATTTTGCATTGAATCTCGCAAATTTGTTGATTTTTTGTTGATCTTCAAATGTAATCGAAACATCGTCATAATCCTACAAAAAAGAATGACAGTAAAAGAAGTTAGTGTGGGAGTCTATCAAGGCACATTGCAAATTAAAATACATTCAAGGCAGGATTTTTTTAACAGTATGAGTTACCACGCAGCTTAACAACTATTAAATTATAATTAATTATCTTAAATGTATACATAATAAACTGATAATCAACAATAACTTCAATTGTAAATTATCGACATACGACACTACAAACACATTGCATTACAAATTTGAAAATATTAGCATTGAATTTACCGGCATGAAATTTTCCTTTGAACTTGAACTAGCCATTTTAGCCATAACAATATGAACTCAAATTTTAGTAACTTTTGATGCGGACTAATTGACTAATCTGAAAAACCTGAATCCGATTAACAATTTTAAGGTTAACTTATTTCAGAAGAACCAAAGACAACACGCGAACATGCTAATGGTATGTAGGTAAGTACCTACTTTTGGTAAAATCTAAAATAGTAGGAATAGAAAAAATGTGTATCCAAATACTTGTTCAAAAATCTGGGTTCTCAATATAGACTGAGAAAAATATAGAAGTCTGAGTATTTACAGGGCTTACGACATGTCATAAGCTAGTAAAGTGATTACTTTACACACTATGATTGGATTCGCAAAGCTTTTATATGGCAGAGACTCTTTTATTTGTGTGCAAGATCCGATTTTACATACTGGGAAATGCCTGAAAACTTCATTTTCAAATTTGGTGCTGCTTATACTTTGACCAATTATTTTATACGCATTTTGAGTGTATCCAAATACTTGTTCACTAATATGGGTTTCTCCACAGTTATTTTACATAGATAAATAAATTTATGGAGCGAATGTAGTTGGAAAAAGAAGCAGAGGACGATCGAGGAAAACTTGGCACAATCAGGTATGTCAAATACTTGAAAGCGGCCGGGTCAGGAGTCGTAATAATCGTCGGGTATGTATGAGGAGATGCATGAATGTAGAAGAGGCAAAGAATGTTTGCAAAGACAGAGTGGTGTGGCGTTCGATTCTCTCTGCCTACCCCTGCGGGGAAGCGGCGTGATGGTTAGTTAGTAGTTAGTTAGTTTTTGATCATATATGAATGACCACACTACCCAATAATGTGAGTAGTGTAGTTCAAGAGTAGAATGGTGAATGTTACACGTGATATTACACCATCCTATGACAGGTCGTAAGCCCTGTAAATACTAAGCTTTCCATATTCTTTTTCATCCATGTTGAAATGTAAAAAAAAGAATTTAAAAAAATATGAAATGGTCGGTCATCTGGCCACAGATTATATAGTATAGTCTATGGTACGATCATTTGGCGCAAAACTTAACTTCAAACGTCAAATTTGACATTTTCACATTTTAGTTTTCGTTCGCTGCGGAAAAAATTGGGTGATATTTTAATTTTGTTTTTAAATCACAAATATACTATACATCATGTCAGATGTAATGATAAAAGGAATTCCGGTTTCCTTTCCTTTTAAACCGTATGATGTTCAAGAAGCATACATGGAAAAAGTTATAGACTGTTTACAAAACGGTTACAATGGTGTCTTGGAATCCCCTACAGGAACAGGTAAAACCCTCAGTTTGCTGTGTTCCTCTTTGGCTTGGCTGCTCGTCAAGAAGGCTCAGATGCAGATAAATGCGCAAATGGGGATTAGCGACAACCCCGGTTCCTTCATGAACTCTCTGGAGAACAAGTTGAAGAACGTTGCGGGAAAAGAAACCAAGAATGAAGGATCAGCAGGGTGGGGAATGCCCAAAATTATATACGCTTCGCGAACACATTCCCAACTATCCCAAGCCATGCAAGAATTGAAAAGGTCCAGCTATCGGAGCGTGAAGGCGGCTGTTCTCGGATCTCGTGACCAAATGTGCATCCACCCGGAAGTTTCTAAAGAGACTAATAACGCCAACAAGGTTACTCTATGTCAGGCAAGAGTGAAGTCCAGAACCTGCTACTTTTTTTCCAACGTAGAGTCTAAGAAAGAAGATATGGCTGTTAAGGATGGTATTTTGGATATCGAAGACCTCGTCAAAGTCGGGAAGAAGCTAAAATGCTGTCCGTATTACATGGCCAAAGAATTGAAGCAAACAGCGGACATAATATTCTTACCGTACAACTATTTATTGGATCCAAAATCGCGTAAAGCTAATGGAGTAGACCTTACCAACAATGTGATTATTCTAGATGAAGCTCATAACATAGAGAGAATGTGCGAAGAGTCGGCGTCCTTACAGTTTACTTCTACAGAAATAGCTTTGTGCATCGAGGAAGTAACGCACATCATGAAGGCTTTATCCGAAACGCAAGATGAAGGCTCAGATTTTTCAGTAAACGACAATTCACAACCCAAAGACTTCACTCCTGATGACCTCTGTACCCTTAAAACTATTTTACTAGCTCTCGAGAAAGCGGTCGATGAAATTCCCGTAAAGCCAGGAGATGGTATTACTTTCGATGGTGCATATATATTTGATTTAATGTTTAAAGCACAAATTAATGAAACCAACTGCGTAATTGTAACTTCATTAGTGGAAAATTTAATACAGTACCTCACTACTACGGGCGGTAACTCTCCTTTTCAAAGGAAAGGTAATGGATTGCAAAAATTTGCAGATCTGTTAAACATTTGTTTTAGTAACACTAAAAACATTCACAGAGATAGAGTTTCCAAATGTTATAAGGTACACGTACATTTAGAAGAAAAGAAAAATAAAAAATCAGATTCGTGGTCGGTAATTAAAGCTCCCACCGGAAGTACCGCGGATAGAGTTATCAGTTACTGGTGTTTCAGCCCCGGATTCGGTATGAAACAACTTCTAGACCAAAATGTAAGGTGCATTATACTCACCAGTGGTACTCTGGCTCCCCTTAAACCACTCATTCTGGAACTGGGTATTCCCATCCAGGCGAGACTAGAAAATCCACATATCGTCACCGGAAAACAAATATTTGTGAAAATCATCGGCCAAGGGCCAGACTCGCAAATTCTCAATTCAAACTACGAAAATAGAAATAACCCAAAGTACATCTCATCCCTCGGTCGTACCATTCTCAGTTTCTGCAGAGTAGTTCCCGATGGCCTGTTGGTGTTCTTCCCTTCCTATCCCATCATGGCCAAGTGCCAGCAGGACTGGCAGATGGAGGGCATTTGGGGGAATATATCTGACATAAAACCTATATATGTGGAACCTCAAAGAAAAGACACATTTAACGCAACAATGGCGGATTTCTATAGCAAAATTAACGATCCCAACTCGCGTGGAGCGTGTTTCATGGCAGTGTGCAGAGGAAAAGTGTCCGAAGGTTTGGATTTTGCGGACATGAACGGTCGCGCGGTCATTGTAACCGGACTACCTTTTCCCCCGCTCAAAGATCCCCGCATCGTTTTAAAAAAGAAATATTTGGAAGAGCAACGTAATAAGGACAATGAATTTCTATCCGGAGATGAGTGGTACTCTCTGGAAGCCTCCAGAGCTGTCAATCAGGCAATCGGTCGAGTTATCAGGCACAAAAATGATTATGGAGCCATTTTACTGTGTGATACTAGATTCAATAATCCTAAATTGAAAAATCAACTGTCATCGTGGCTGAAAGGTCATTTAACTTCTGGAAACAAATTTGGCGAAACAGTCGGTGAATTATGCAGGTTTTTTAAAAATGCTGAAAAAACTCTTCCCTCTCCTAAACTAAAGCCGTTGATTGACTCAGAAATCAAAAATGCTACTCAAAATAATGTTATGTATTCCCTAGAAAATTCTAAACCGATTGTACGCACGATACCTAAAAAAGAAAAAATGGGAAATTTAAATCATTTACCAAAATCCAATGAAGTCTTAGGAGATATTGCGTATTACAAAAACATGAAGTCTAACTCGAGCGATAATCAAACCTTGAACAAAGCGTCTGACCTATTCAGTGCGCTTGATTCATGTAACGACACAATATTGCAAAATACCGCCTCTACAAGTAACTATGAGGTAACAATTCACAAGAGAGAGAGAATTTCTAACATAGATGATATGAAAAGCAAAAAGAAAAAATTGAAAATGTTGCCTTTTGGTTTTGACTCTCCGAGTAATGTCTCTCCAGAAATACCGCATGTGAAAAAAATGGCACCCAAAGATTTGATGGAATTCGTAAAGTGTGTAAAAAGCTCATTAAACAAAGACGTTTATAAAGAATTCCAATCTTCCATATCTCTATACAAATCTAGTAATAACTACGATGACTTTGTAAAAACCCTAGACCGTATATTTTATCCGGATCAAAAAATTCATTACCTCCTGCAGGACATGGGCAGATTTTTAAAAGAATCTCACAAAAAAAACTTTGAAATTTACTGCCAAAAATTGTGATATTATTATGTTTACGAGTATCGTATTGGGGAGAAGTTTTTATATGAATTAATATGCATTTTATACAATTTTATTGTCTATTTATTAAAATAAAATTTAATCACCAAACTTTTGTTTAATTATTTTAATAAAAGTGTTCATTGTATTGTATTAGATTTACAAGTTGGTGATCAATTTAAATATAAAATTAAACACCTGTATTGACCAGATTTGAGTTTATTAATATGAACACCACTAGTTCAAGAACTACAGATGTTCACATCAACAGGTGAAAATACAGTCTGTATTATTACCTGTTGATGAGAATATCTGTATTTCACGAAACTAATCATGTTCACACATTAATAAATGCAAAAACAGTGTTATATTTTTATATTTAAATCATGTTATTTCACAAACTTTATGCCAAATCAATAAATAATGTGATCAATTTCTATAAATAATTATATATTAATATAACTTTTTACTTAATTTCACTATAAAATATGGCAGTAGTAATATCGCAATGGAATACATGCATGTATTTCTTCTCGATCATTCACTATGTAAGAGTGGTCATGGTCAAACATTGATCAGCCTCATAGCACATTGAACGATCTTACACTACCTATTATGCTGCAAGATCTGTCTCGCGTATTCATTCAGAGCAGACCTAGTGACTGGCGACTTGTTCCTCACAACTTCCCTGGCCAATAAGCTGTTCTGCAGATTCTTCTCAGCGAATTCTAGAGTTTACGACTTTGCTTTACTTCAGGATGCATTTTTTTAATGTGTCGTCGGAGTCCTGTCTTGCGAGTGTATGTTGCTCCACAATGCTCACAGCCGTGAGGCCTCAAACCCGCATGCACGGCCATCATGTGTTCTTCTAACGGTGGTTTGTCCACATAAGTTTTGCCGCAAATATTACACTGTAATAAATTAATATTGAATCAATATTTTAAAGATCATTCTCATTCAAGGAAAAATCACTATATATAAGAATGGGATTTTCGACTTGAATATGCAGTTGGATTCCTTAGTATATTATAGTTTTCCCATGTCTTTAATCTTTAAGATCACTGAATTTCACAAAATCCTGAAATTGAATAATGAAGTTATATTATTTTTAACTTCTTTTCTCAATTAAAATTCATGTTACAAGATCATAGACCTATTTTTAATGCACTCAATTTTCGGGGATGGATGGTTCTAAAAAATCCTGTATAATCTATTTCCCGGTTAATCATTAAAGACAAGAACCAAAAATCAGATTTTTCACATCCTCAAAGTGAAATATATACTTTTGCATTTCGTCATAACGTAACGTCGTAACATCGCTCGCGGCGATCATCCGAAACTATGGATGAGCGCTCGGCTCGCTGTAGTGACTTTACGAATGCTCGCATCGTAATGTGTTACGTTACCACGAAATGGCTCCGATCAGTCCCTACCATAAAAGGATTCCATAAAAACATCATTAATTATTACTTCAATACTCACTTTAAAATCCTTAACACCCGTGTGCCTCTTCCGATGGGAATTGAGGTTGCTCTTGGTGGCTGTGAGCTTCCCGCAGACCTCGCACGAGTATGGCCGTTCGCCCGAGTGCTTGCGCATGTGGAGGCTCAGAGAGTTGCGAGTGGAGGTCTTGAAGTTGCACTCTTTGCAAGTGAACGCGTTGTGGTTCGAGTGTAACTTTAAATGGCACATCAGCCGGATGCGAGTTTTGAAACATTTCCCGCAAATCTGTTGACCAGAACAACTTACATCAAAAAATTTTTTTTTAAATATAATAACAGAGTATCATCAGTCAGCAGAGATATTTGACATAACGGTGTCGGGCTGTGGTCCTGTGGTTAGTGTTGCGGACTCTTGAGTCAGAGTTTCTCGGTTCAAACCCACTCAATTTGATACCTATTTCTAATAATGAGCCGCTCAGGCTCACAGGAATAGTGTGAAATCAAAGTATTTTTGTAAATAATAAAAAACACAAATATTTCTCTGATAATTTTTT
The DNA here is from genome assembly GCF_059751285.1 of Brachycentrus maculatus. NCBI lineage: Eukaryota > Metazoa > Arthropoda > Insecta > Trichoptera > Brachycentridae > Brachycentrus > Brachycentrus maculatus. The sequence continues at coordinate 601,339 of NW_028281056.1, read as the reverse complement.
TTAAATTAAAATAAACATAGCGTAAGAAATGTCCATTTCATTTAGAATCATGGGTGTCTTTTTCGAATACGAAAATTTTGACGATTTAGATACCCTTTTAGGAATAAAGAGTTTAATTTTTTTTTGCGTTATGGCCCTTTGGCATTTAACCAGCGATGTGAAGGGTCCCCCGCAGGCTTAGGGATGGCATAATACCACATAAATGTTTAGTTTACCTCACAGACCGAATTGGGATTTTGGTTGTGGTTCTGAATGTGTGTGTACAACGATCCATATGTTGCGAGAGTTTTGGGACAATGCGGACACGGGAACAGGGGACCCAACTCCAATGTTTTGGCTTTAGGAGTTGCCAGAGTGGGACAATGTCTGCGTATGTGTACATCAAAATCTTTCCGGGTCTCCCAAACAGTCTCGCACTCTCTGAAATATAATTTTACTAATTATTTGGTAGAACTTACAAACTTTCAAAGAACATGTAAAAACATATACTCCCATAGTTCATTTGTTTTTTAACAATTTTACTTATATGTTTATACTTTTTCAAATTATATTTTCAATATATACTGGACAGTTTAAGCATATACAACTATCTGCATGCATATATTTTTGTATGTACTATAGTATGCATAATTTAATATACATAGGTTCTCTGCCCAACATTTTACCATAATTTACTTTTTAAAAAAGGAAGTCTATTTTATTTTATAACTTACAAAATAACTTTGTCATAAAATCACTAAACAACTTAATTGTAATGTCGACCACTTTCAAATCAAATGGTTTCTTATTGAACTGAAGACGAAAGAAGAAGCTGTTGGCTTAGAAACCAGTCAAAATTATAATTAAGTTAAAAGTGGTTTTATAATTATTTTAAAGTTATTTTGCTATAAAATGAAGAATTTATATATTTGTAAAAGATATTTATAAAATGAATATATTTTTGATAAGTTATAAAATGAAAAATCACAAAGCTAGCGCTTTAAATATTAATTATATTAATTTATTTTATTTTTAAACAAATTATCTATCAAAAGTAGCAACAGGAACAAAAATGATGTTGTATTAAAACATTGTTAGCATGCGGTTCTTCATCAACCCCAACCCTAATTAGTATATAAGCATACTAATTAGGATCGTATACTAATCACAAGTAATCTAACCACGAGTAACTGCAAACCCAAGTCTGATCTGTACAATGTTTTTTGGCGTCTCGCGCTGAACAAAACATAAGCAAATAGATTTTCTATAACCATAAGCATCTCCTGCTCTCCTTGCACCAAAAATCTTCAACTCGCTGCCTTTAACCATAAAATTTTCAAATTGCTCATGTATTTAAAAACAAAGCGTCGTTAGTTACTTCCTATTGATAGAGACAAAAGTTGTATATTTTTAATAATTTCTAATTCTTTACCTGCAATTATATTTACTGCCTGGAGGCATCTTGGGACAGTTAGTTCGTTCGTGTTCTGAGCGTCTGTACATTGTGGGAAATGTAATATCGCAGCCATAACATTTATATGTCTTCTTCACAAGGTTCCCGTGTTCTTCCGCCATGTGCTTGTAGAGAATTATCTTATTAGGAAATTCTTTTTTACACTCAAGACATCCATAAAAATTGTCCATAAAATTTACCCTCGATTCAAATTCTGATTTCGGACTAGTTTCTTCTGGAAATTTTTTACATGTTATTTCTCTATCAGAATTAGATTCATTCCCCTGAGATCCATCAGTGCTTTTCAGTAAACTTTTGTCTTTTGTTTCTTCATCAAAATTACAAATATCATCCTGAAATCCGTCACTCGATTGTGGACTCATGTTTTTGCTGCATTCAGTTTCTATTTCATCGAATTTAGAATTCTCTGATTCACTGTCGTTTCGATATAAATCATTTTTCTTTGATTTTAAGACACGCGGTGTTTTTGCAGACAATTTGTTTTTAAGTTTGAGTTTAGTCTTGCGAAATATTTTAGTCTTTTTGATACTGATTGCAGTAATTTTTCTTTTAGGAGTTGGTTCTTCGGGTTCAGATTTACACGATTGTGTCGACTTACTATTGTCTTGTTTGACATCAATTAAAATATTCCTTAATTTTCTGTCGCTTCTTTCGCTACATGTTTTAAATTGATAGGCATTTAGAAGAAGGTCAACACATTCCTTGCAGATATTGCTAGGCAGTCCATCACCGTTACCCACTTTTATATCAGCGCACAAATTCATTTTTATAGAGAGGTCGTGAACTTCCTGAGAACTTAATATTTCTTTGTAACTAAAAATTGAACGAAGTTTTCCTTTTTTAAGACAAACTCTGCATATGTCATTAAAATGAGAGATGTCTATATCAATTGTACTCATTTTTACCTTATTACACTTAATAATAACATTTAGCAAAAATCAAGCTCGATTTCCGTCGTATAAAAATTTCAGAATTCATTCATTCAAAATAATTCAAATGTCAACACAGAATGTCAAATACTATCCATAGATGATCGAGTAGCGAAAATATTTTAACCTTTCAGCTATAGCAAACATTTAAAAACCAAACAGTGCTCTAAGCACCTTAACGTCGGATCTCACAAATAATCTTGAATACTGTAGAAATAGTTTGCAAAAAGGTATTTTTTCTTTCTACAATACCTTAGCACTTCACTGATACATGTTTATAATTACAAAAATTATGCAAATAAAAAATTATGTGATCAAAAATATATATTAAAAATTATCAGTCTCTCCTGCATACTCATCTTAAATATCACTTCCTATTTAGAAATTTAACCTACTTACTAAAGTACCTTATTTTAAATTTAACATCCTCATTTCATAAAAAGCATGACTTAAATGCGGTCAGATTAGGAGTCAAAATAATTCGCGGGTATGTTGAGGAGATGCATGAATGTGGGAGAGGCGAAGAATGTTTGCAAAGGCAGATTGGTATGGCGTTCTATACTCTCTGCCTACCCCTGCTGGTTAATTAGCGAGTTAAAAATCTGTCTCGGTGTTTAAGTAGGTAAGTAGGTACTTACTTATTTCGCCATTACTATAATTTTGTTTAAGAAACACTGGTTTTCAGGCGGCATCCAATCGTCATTTCCTTCTGTCAGCTGATGGGTCGGTCGACATTATTAAGTCGGTTTCCATTTCGATTTTTGTCATGAGAAAATGTCTGTCACGCGCCATGCAATATGGGCCTTAAATATTGTGTTGACAGCTAGTTTTAGCTTGATTACTTTTTAAACGGTTCGCTACCATCAAGAATCCCGATAAGTTACAGTGTTAGTACAATCGGTGAAGTGCTAAAAATGCCTCAAAATATTACGATGTTCCGCAGTTATGGCGATTGTTGATTGTTAAAAATTTCACTTATTTGTGGCTTTTGTTGGTGTTTAGAATCCGTTTTTGGTTAAGTTGTGTGTAATATCGTTTTGGGTTTAACCAGTGAAAATGGTGAAAGAAAAGCCTAATTCAATTAGAATTTACGACGAAGACGGGTTCCGCCGTCGCGCCGCTTGTATCTGTGTTCGTTCCGAGGCAGAATCTGAGGTTAGTTTTATTTACTCAACGCCAGTTCATCACTATGACCATACCAAGCCATTTTAACATTTTCAGGAGCTTCCGATGCTTTTTTTATTCCGTTTTTTGGTGTATCCTCTTGCCGCTTTGCTGATCTGTCACTGAGGCGTGCGTTGTTTTTCGGTATTGACAACACCAAACTTGTTGTGCATTACAATGTGCGTCTTTAGGACACGCTTTTGAATATTCATATTAGCTTTATACACACTTATCTAGTACTTTTATGTTTATGCATGTTACAATATCGAGAGAAGCCGAGTATTGCCTGAACAAACTCCTTTCCTTTGAAACAATATTAATTTTGTATGGAAATGTAAATTTTAAAAACGTCATTACTTTTTATTATTTCCATTATTATGTTTAGGAGATAGATAAATGTTTTACATTTTATTGGAAACTATTCATTTAAAAAATATATATTGCTTTATAAATGAAAATGAGAGAAGCTGTCACAAAAAAATAATTAATTCAATATAGTTATAAATAATTTTTTTATTGGAATTGATAATTATTGTATGCAATATTTAAAAAAAAAAATTATCTTTTGGCAACACCGGTTGTTGAAAAATGACTACAATTTCTAACAGTTTAATATCTTTTGATTGCATGAATTAAGTATGATTATTTTTACCAACAAAATTAATTTATTTATAATATTGTAAATTATCTCACAAACAGTTTAGTTCGCAGGAATTCACCTACAACCGGTTGAAATTTAAATTGTTGAAATAACTTTTTTCACAACACTTGTATTTTTTTTGTACAACACTTGAATCTTGATCACTGGCCATGGTGACAATGTCGATAATGACAAATCCTGGTATAGTGGGTGTTTTATTATTTTATCAAAAAATGCAGTTTCACCAAGAAATTAATTTAAGTAAAAAATATAAATGTAACAATATCGCCAAGATGATTATGAAACTTGCATACTTGTTATAAATGTTAAAAAATAAATGCTGTTTTTATTTTTTTATTAACTCTGCTTTTTTATCAAAATATTGACGATCACTGGCCACATAATCCATAATTTTGCAAAGCATAGTATCAACATTTGGAATTTTACTATTCGCTACCTTGTTTTGGGATAACGGCACTATATATCAAGATATAGCGATATCTCAACATAAGTGAAGAAGAATATGGAGGTCTGGGTATTTACAGGGCTAACAGCCTGTCACTGGCTGCTTTGATTGATCACTTTATGCATGTGTAACATTCACCATTCTACCCATGATTGACAACCACACTACTCATATTTCAGAACTTGTATATATCCTTTGATTGACATATTCTTTCACATGTGAGTTCTCGGCACACGCCATGACTGAAGAACACATTTATTATTGCATAAAATTGTTATATATATATATATATATATATATATATATATATAACATAATTTTGTTTAAAAATTATTGATATGTTAATAAACTTGTATTGGTACGATACTATATGATTGAAATGTAAAAAGTTGCAAATAATGTAAAAAAAACATCACATATCTTAAAAGAAAAAACATCATATAGTACTTCATTAACATGTTGAATACTAGGCAGCATAGGGTGGCACGTGCAATGTAACCACTGTAGTGTAAAGCAGTGTTCCGCAAACATTTCTATTCAAGGTGCACCTACCAAATTAAGAAATTTAATAGATGGATATTTACCATATTATGGTTACATATTTAACATATGTTTAATGCGAAATGTGAGCCTACTTAACTGAGCACAGGCAATCAAAATTTGTAGCAATTGTGTTATTTTCACAAAACTAGATGTTTTTTCCGCGGCACACCCACTAATCAACACGGTACACAAGTGTGCCGCGGCACACACTTTGCGGAACAATAGTGTAAAGTATTATGTATGCACTATATTACAAATTTCTTAACTAATCCGAGTTTTTCCAAAACCAAACAGACCACAGACCCAATTAGTTCTAATTTCCGGGGTACCACTGTACAAAACACTGCTTATGAATGTATTATAATTGTGATTTAGAATATTAGTGATAAATATGTTTGATGTCTTCCAGGTTTTATTAGTGACATCATCCCGTCGACCGGACAACTGGATCGTGCCGGGGGGAGGGGTGGAGCCGGAAGAGGAACCCTCCGTAACGGCCATCCGGGAAGTGTTTGAAGAGGCGGGAGTCATCGGGAAGTTGGGGAGGTGTCTTGGTGTCTTTGAGGTTCGCACTCTCCTAATACATTCTACTTCGTATGAGTTTTACAATAATATTAATTTGCGATACATCAATTATTCATACAGGCATCAGCTCTACATGGGGCTCTATCATAATGATTTTTAATTTAAGTTTTTCTTTTTAAATATGTACTACTATTTCTTAAAATCAATTCGCTCACTCCTTTCAAGAATGTCATAAATGAAAAATCGTCAATTTTTAGCTGTGCATGTTTTCGGAATGCCCAGAAAATGTACTATATCCCAGCAAAAGAGGCATATTTTGAACTTAACATTTACCCGCTACAGGGCAGAAAATGTTGTTTTTGCATTTTGAAGAAAAGTTATTGTTAAATTATTTTTTTTAATATACCAAATATTTTTCAAATGGAGAAAAAACCTTCAGGTTTTACCTAAAAAAATCTGTTGCACAGTAAAAAGTTCAATAAATGACTTGATATTTATTTTTAATACATTGTGTTATATTTTTAAACTTTTAAAACGTTATCCTGAAAAATCAAGTTTTTTGATTTATGACGTTCTTGAAAGGAGTGAGCGAATTGTGACACATGTTTTGATGCATTCAGCATCATGTATCATGCGTGAATCATTCATGCATTAAGGAATAGTGGTATCTTCTACGTTTTTTCTATATATTTTTTTAAAGGAATAACCCGCAAAGCCTCTATTAGAGGCTTGTCTGCAGGTAGGATAGATAGTAAGGATAGGGAAGGTAAATATGAAAAATACATCACAAACACTCAGACCAATTGAAAATAAATCTTGTATTTATTTTAAGTAAAACATAAATAAAAAATGAATTGATTTTACCACAAAGTGACTGACGAATCAATTAATGAAGGTTTGATAATGCCCTAACAAGGCGAAACATTTGTCTTTATTTTTTATTTTCGTGTTACCTCAAAATTCCGTGTTTGATTTTAATATTTAAACATGGAGTTTTACAAATTAAACGCCAAATCAATAAATAAATCGTTATAATATAAATATTTTATTATAACTTAATTATAATGTCTACTGGTTAGACTTCTAGCTTCGAAACCGGTAGACATTATAATTAAGTTATAATAAAATATTTATAGGGATTTTAAAACAAATTTACGTTTTAATTATAAAATGGAAAATCACAAAGTTAGTCCTTCAAATATAAATTATAAATAAATTATTGTTATTGAAGGCAATGCGGCAATGTGGAGTACATGTTTGGTTGTTTGCGCAGAACCGCGAGCACAAGCACCGCACCAAGGTGTACGTGATGACGGTGACGCAGGAGCTGGCCGAGTGGGAGGACTCGCGGCAGATGGGCCGCAAGCGCCAGTGGTTCCCCATCGAGGAGGCGCTGGCGCAGCTGGCCCTGCACAAGCCCATCCAGCGCCACTACCTGCAGCAGCTGCGCCGCTCCAAAGAGTCGCCCACATAACCTCGCTCCGTAGGACGCTACTTCCCCTAACTTTGTAATGTATGTCCTAATTTATTTCCAACGGATTCTTCCCTCTCGCGTAATCGCCGGATTCCGCTTTTTTCACCGCCCTGTACGTCACGGTATAGCGATTAACTTTCATTAGTTAGATGACAGAAGAGACCTTCGACCGACTGTCTCACTTCATGCGGCATTTACACAAGCACGATGATTACCACATTCGAGCCATGCCCTCATGTTAACATTTCCGATGGGTGTTTTTTACGCCTGTGGACTACTGGCGACGGGATTTGATAATTGTGTACACATATTCATATAGGTTTGACCTTAACAAAGAGATTGGTGCATAATATTCATATAAAAACAAAACAATCCCTTTTTTTTTACTTTGAAATTAGGCCGGCGCAGAATCTAAAATTACACTTCCCATCATTCAGCATCAATCGACCGAATGGGTAGAAATACCTTTCCCGTCCTTAGTGTGTTAATAGGCATTCCGAGCTTGAACACTTTCTATCTTTAGAAGCTAATGGCTTCTACTTGCACGCTGGATCGGCTTGTCTATTGACCCGTTGTAAACACACACCTTGACAGAAAGCAAGACAGTCCACAGCCGGTCAACGTGCATCTTACATCTCACCAGAGATATTCATAGACAATTACAAAACAATATTTTGGGACTTACTTGAGTGCACAAAAAAATCTTGACAACCATTTTATCAAAATATCCTCATTACATCAAAAATTACCAACAGTATCAATGGTCACTGTCAAAAATTACATCGAATATTTTTCAAATATATAGTGGACTGCCTCCGCCACGCGTATGAACTCAAATCTGGGAGTGGATATTGTCATCGGAATGTCTTGTGCAATTGCCGCATTTATTTTAACCTTCCAATGGTGGCCCATTTATCCTGCAGTCTGCACCTTTGCCTTTTTGAGATTCACATGAACCGCATTAACAATAATAATGATAACATGGATCGACACATTAGGATGTATTCTTGCGTCAATCGGAGCTACTCTTGTCTTACAGTTGACAATTTGGTGCTTATCGAGTAATGATTTATAATATAATGCCACCACTCAAAGGTTAATACGAGTATCCTCACTTAACCATGGTCTGTTCCACAAAACCTGATTATACGGTGAGTCATTTGGTAACTCACAATAACTCACCTCAATGTTGTCAACATAGTTGAACAGGTGCTCACTTGGTTCAAGAGATAGACATTGCAACGCTTTTTATAACATTAAGCGTCTCTTCCCTGCCTATGGCAATGATTCTCGTACAAAAGGAATGGCGTTACAAATGCCCAATAATTCAACTGATCATTTTGTTTAAACAAAGCGGTCGTTAAGTGAGAAATACCCGTACTACTCATGAGAGCAAAAATATGTATTTGATTTGTCCTAATACCCATACACTTAAGTTGAATAACCCATGTTCTCAATCAAATAAAATTGTAATTTTTAATGGAGAGATAGATAACGTGGTCGACTGACATTTTTGCCTATGGACATTTCCCAGGTGAACATTTAGCCAAACTGATATTTGACCAAATAAAATTACCTATCTTAACCTATCAGTCAAAAGTTAAACAATGAGAAAAAACCCAACTTTAGGAAATGGAAATTAATTTAATCAATTTGAAATCTCCATTTTTACCAAATGTCCGTCGATCAAATTTTCAGTCATGGATGTGTTTAGGCATTAGTTTCTTTATTTTTTTTTTTAATCTTGAATATCAAAAATTCAAAATAAAAAAATGCAAAGGGGGACCGTTCTGCCATCTGACTATAATATGTATTTTGTTTGAGATATGACGCTCCATTTATCTTCCGACTCAAAGTGGTGTCAGCCTTTCTGATCATTTTTTTTATAATTGTATAATAATCAGTTCTGGAACTCAAATATTTAATTATAATAATTCTAGTCTTCACTTAATCGCTATTCATTTATAGACCTTAAATATCATATTGTGGAATGATTTTGTGGTAAGCATTTTCTTAGTTTAATTTTATACTGAGTTCTGAAATCACTCAATTTTGACTTGGGCCTTATGGAAGTGTAGAGATCCTTTCTAGCAATGGCCATTGTAAGGTTTCTCTTGATAAATTAATATTTCTGATATCGGGTCAATTATTATGTATTTTTCTAAGCGTTAGTGATTATCATTCCCTTCATACCGATAAATCCATTTATGATTTCTGACGACGTTTATTGATTTTATTTTTAACCGAGTTTAGACATTTTTACCAGCAATATATACATGTATTACATATTTGTATAGACTCTGAATATTTATGAGTCCGATTTTGTTGTATTTTTTTAAAATAATTTCAGTACATCATAGTACAATTGATTTTAATCAAGCCATCCACGGAGCAATGTTCACTTGGGTGTGTATTCAAAATTAAGTAATGGTTTTTGAGAGCTAAATTTTAGAATACCTTATAGTTAAGGGATCAATATTTACCTCCAAATCAATTGTGCTATGAAGATATTTAATTCATTGATTTTTTTATTCTTTTAGTATTTAAATAAAGTATGTATACTGAAAAATAACTGTCATGAAAAGCTTATACCCTAATGATTTTGTAAGGTGAATAAAAAAACTTAATTAATATATGTTTAGGCTTGCTATGTATTTTTTTTTATACTATCAAATCTCAATGTTTTCATTTTATTTTTTACTGTGAATGAAAGATTATAATTCAGATGTTTATTGATTTAATATTCATTTTAAAAATTAAATGTTACTCGAACTTTTTATACATATCAAACGCTATAATATTGGGCACATAGATTTTTTAAATATTTTCACATTTTGTATGTTATATTGTATATTAGTTTGTTTTTGCCATTATTTAAGTTTAAACAAGAATTAGTCTCTCGATACTGCAAAAGGGTGGGTACTACTGAAGGAGGGTTTGTAAAGCGAACTATCCACATTCTTGTGAAATCTGCCAGTGAAAAGTAAATCATTTTCAACCAATAGGGTATTATCATAATTTTTTTATTATTATTTTAGTTATTATCAAATAAATTTATGTAAAAATCATAAGACAATCGGTACTATTCTTACTAAAATCAGCAATACAATATTATATTAAAGGATCAAAATGTAGTAGTTGAAATTGCCACCTGGTTACTGAGATCGTAATGATGTCAGGTGTACTTGCAATGCATGGTTTCTGTACTCTACTGTTATCATTTAGCTTGCTGTCCCTATTCCAGGTATGTAGTACTTACACGGGAAATTGGCAGAACTAAAATCTATTTTGCACTAGTTTTAACAGCATTGGCACCAAACCATCTAAAAACATGTATGTAATGTGTTGCCAGATTACTAAAATGCTATCGAAATTATAATTTTTCTTTTCTGCAAAGAGAATCTAAAAATATCCTTTTATACGTAGAATATGTTAAATCTGATATTCCTTATAAATGGTAATGTAATCTTACTTTAATTGACTCTATTAATGTTTGCTTATAAAAGTTTAAACATAATTAGTTTTTATATTATTTTTATAACCAAAGTTGAAATAATTTTCTACATGTAAAATTCAATATACTCTCTGTATTTTTGTTTAGTATTTGATATTTGTTTTATTGAGAAAATTCTTATAATGATTATCTTTTTATACAAACATATAAGTCATCTTAGTTATAAAATGATATGTATAGAAATGTATATTAATAATTGGCATGTTGAGTACCGAGTGCCGGTTGGTGCTCCGTATATTGTTACTTCTGTAATACCTGTATGCCATTACACGCTGGTCATATAATATCCAAGCAATTTACTAATTACTTCTCGTGTCGGTCCAATGCTCCAAGTTAGCTTATTTATTTGGGTATTTGTGGAAAGCTCGCACTGTCCAGCCCTCGTTCTGAAGAGGGTCGGGGAGGGAAGGGTAGCGGGGAAAAAAGCCCAACGATAGTTGCAAAGTTCCGCCTCTAGCGTGATCCAACATCTGCTAGAACCGAACTGTGTAGAATGACTGAATAAACGGAATATATAATAGGTGAAATATTTATATAATATGTATGTCTACTTTTCTCACATAGACTAATTTCTAATGTAACTTTAGGATCCATATTTTGTTACGAAATGTGTTGCGTAATTTGTTGAATGGTCAACGTGCTGTGTCTTCAAAATCGGAATATGCCTAAAGTTGTTTATAATTTTATACTCATAAATATATGTTTTTATTTTCACAAATGAAAACTGTTTCCCTTATTTTTATGGGTACAAACTCGGACGGCCGTCCGAACGAGTTAATATTATTTCGCATAGAGATTTAACTAGTTGCTTGTTTCTATCGGATTAAGTGTTCTGGAAATCTAGAAGCGCACATTCTAACGCTTGCAAAATTGTGCATGTAGCTAATCGTTTACAGAGAAACATTGATTCTCCGATAATAATCATTTTGTTGGAAACATCTGGAATTGCACATTCTCCCAGACTTAACAATAATTTCGTAGCTAATTGTAAAAAAAATGTACTTCATTCTTTATAGTAAATATTCTAATCTGAAAGCCAATGTTTGCTCTTCCTGAATAAAGTGGTAGTCCTTAAGTAAACATTTTTCCGAGTTACGAAATACATAGTGATTCCGAGTACATAATCTGATCGTAAACCAATTCAATGATCAAGAGTACACACACATGTAGTCATATTACGCATTGTCTATATGCACAGCAAATGATATATTTGGCTTTTAAAACCTCCTGGTAATTTACTTGAACTTAAAATGATCTAAGCTCGTGTAACTGTGAATATTTGGGAAAATACACGCATAATTTGGACTTTGTAGTATAAAGTAAATATCTATCCAATTTTCAAACCGGAACATCTTTGTAAAATAAAAGTAACTTCTTATAATATCATCATATTTTGTAGTCTCAAATTGATGACTGATGAATTCAAAACGCTCTTTATGTATTTACTTTATACTATGACAAAAAATGTATGTGTAGTTGGCATTGGAATGAATTTACATTACGGGAGATTGAGGAGAAACTATGTGCGGGAGAAATTATGAGCAATTTATTTCACTTTTCCAGCATGAAGAATAAAGTAGCATTATATATGACTCGGGCGATTCTTTAGATTCAACCAGTTAATATAAAAGAATTAAACATTTACGAGCGTACTACATCACTGTCCACAAATATACTACAAAATGATACAGTACATGAATAATTAACATTGAAATCTTTATGATTATTTTAAGCCATTTAAGGAATCCTTATGTTTTAATTATATTTATGTTAAAAATTATTAGTTATATGATTTAATCGGTTGGATCTGAGGTTTCGCTTATAGATATTTTTACGGACATCCAACTTATATATTAGTTTAAACTCAAAATAAAACATTTGTGAAAAATATGTATTTTTTTTATTTGTGAAATATTCCAACCAACCATTTATATTAGTAACCCTCTGACAGGAGTTTAAATGAATAATTTATTTGGAAAAAGGGCAGTTGTTTATTTCAAATATATGATATTAACCCTCCCTTCCCGGTGTTGTGTACCTTGTACACATTGCTTCTAATAACCATAATATCTCTATAAATATAATAAATACAAGGCTAAGATTTTAGGTATTCCTCCATAACATATTTACACGTTGATTTAAAAAATAATATCAGTGATAATCAGAATTTATCGGGTACATCGGAGGTATTTTGTGAAAATCGGAAACAAATTCGCCTATAAACAGCGCGTGAAGAGTGTACGGGAACCGCAACACTATATTTTCATAAAATAATTCTAAATTATTATAATTTTTTACTTCATTTATAATGAATTAAGGGGATTAGCTATGAATGTCCGTATTTTTCCCATTTAAAATTGCTAATTTTTTATTGTGTAGTGACTACCCAACACCCGGACGCGCGTTTTATTTTAACACCGGAAGGGAAAGGTTAACAGAGTATAAGGGTCGAGGTTGGTGAAAAAACCGCCTGACAATAATGTGTTAATACGAGACTATCGTAAAATGTACAACGATAAGAAAAACTCACATTTTACCAAAAACGTTAACTAAGAACATCTAAAAGTAAGTGCAACGTGTTTTTTGAGAACTTTATATAAAATATCGGTAAAAAAACTAAGATACATGCTACTTGTCACTACATTCTTTATATGTGTTGTAAATTTTACGAATGTCCCGTAATCTAAGGTAAATTTGATGCAGTGCCCTATGCTTCATTGGGTGCGAATAAGGTTCAGTAAGTACAGAAAGTACAAGGATTTGTAAATGCCTTTGTTATCTGAATTCACCCCCGTCTACATAAGAAATACCATCACTAAATATGACCGATAGATATAATGAATGCATTGTAAAAGTAGATGCTATATCAAAATCAAAATGTCTTATTGAACATGTAACATGTATTATCTTTGGTAAATTTCTGTCGGATGCTGAAAAGTATCACACAAATAATTAAAAGTCAATTGGAATATCTTGAAGAAAACCACATTTATTTCCTGACCACGGAGGCAAGGTAAATCCACACAGAATAAATACGGTTTGGGTATGGAAATACTTCTACGCCAAGAGCAAATTCAGTCGAAGTGTGCTCATCTAAGTGTATCTGAGTAGCCTTTATCGAAGATATTATCTCGCTCATAGATGTGTACGTTATATTGAATGGAAATCCGTAGATCTGAAATCACAACCTGAGATAAATATGTAACTATTTGTATAACATAATCATTATATGTTTATACATAATTACATGGGTATACAATACCTGATAGGAAAGCAGCAACTGTTGCAATCTATGACTGTATTTCGGCTTGGCTGTTGACTGATTCAAAGACCATTTTTCCCAGCATATAAGTGTGTTCTTCAAGATACTGCTGCAGTGCCTATGGCAAGAAATTTCAGTCGAATTAAACATATATTATTTGACTTACTTGATTGCCGGTCCCAACACTGATGTATGGAAGCGAAACATGGAACTGGAAAAGGAAGGATGAAAGCAGAGTGAACGCCGTTGATATGCGTTCTCTCAGACAAATGTGAGGAAAAATTGTATGACAGAATTAAAAAAAAAAAAAAAAAATTGCTTCTCCGCAATGGAAGGCAAAGATAATAGAACGCCACACCATTTTGTCTTTGCAAACAATACATTGTAAAGGAAATATTGGCAATAATATATATATTTTTTGAATACAATTTTAAAATACAGCTATATTTAAGGGCCTTATGTGATGCTAAAATTTCATAGTAAATTTTTTATTTTATTTAAAGTATCTACCCACAAAACCTCTATTTTCAGAGGCTTGTCAGTACGTAGGGTAGTAAGGAAAGGGAAGGTAAATGTGAAACATATCGCAAACACCCTATTGAACACCTATTGAAAATAAGTATTTCTCAAATCCATTTTACAATTGGCAATAGTCAAACATCTCCCTAACTACGCCATGGCGCCTGTCTGAAATGAAATAAGAACATTTTGGTCTGCAATGATGATAGATTATCAACTAACCTGTTCCATATAGTTTTCCTGTGGCCCCGCCATCTCTGTATTTTACTTCTTATTTTGTCTTCCACAGCATCTCGGAGTCTCTGGACATCTTGCGTGTTATAAATGTAAAGAGATTCCTCTATCCCCATATTAGACATTCCGGGTAAAGGACCCGGACATGTTACGAGACTGCCTTTCTGGAATACGGGACGCCAGTCCGATGTAGCATCGAATTCAAACCTGGTTAGGTTGCACCTTTCAACTGGCTGTACGTTGACCCATATCTAATGGCAGAAAAATTTAACAAAAATTTAAAAACACAAATTGCAGTGGGAAAATCAGCAAAAGAATAGATACATGGTCTATTCAATTCATTATTAATTATTCTTACAAGGGCCCAGAGCAGCCGTGTACTAAGCTTTGAGAATAGGTGTTTGCGGAGAATCTTAGGCGTGCGGTGGTTTGACTTTGTGAGGAATGAAGAGATAAGGCGTAGGACGCAGCAAATCTTGGTCACAACTGTCGTCAAGAAAAGGCGATTCAGTTGGCTTGGCCATGTACTCCGCATGCCTCCTGAGAGCCTTAATCAAGCTTGCCTCTTTTACAAGGCATCAGGTTCGCGCCGCCCAGGACAACCACTGCTGACAATTCGTCGGCAGTTCTCGTCAGAACTTCGGGACGTGGATCTGACTTGGGAGGATGCAAGGGAGCTGGCAACCGACAGAAAAGCCTGGAGACAGTTTGTGGACTCCATATGCTCCACCTAGGGAGCGGATATGGTTAATAATAATTCAATTAATACGTAGACTGACGTCACAAAACAAAATGGACTTTATTTAAAAATACATGCTGGGTCCCCTTCAAAGTATTCACCTCCCCGACACATATACTTATCCCAACAGTCCTTGAACACTTCTTTTGTGATATCCTTCAGCTACTTTGTCGCATTTGCCTAAATCTCAGGAATCGTCTCAAATCTTCCTAATTATTCCTTCTTCTACTATTATCTGCACCCAATGGTGCATAGGGCACTGTATCGTATAGAAGCAGTGTTATCTTGATCGTTAAATACACAATTTAGGAAAGGTGATCAGCCTTGCGCTTCAGGTCAAATAAATATTAAACTGAAAAATCACTAATAATTTTTTTTTTACCCTCTTGGAAATCGAACCCGGGACCTCCAGCATGGCAGCCTAGCAAGCTAACCATTACACTATGGAAGCGGAGACGAATGATTCCCAGTTATTTTATTAACTTTAATTGTCCATGAATTGTTTATTTATACGTTAGCCTAGATCATGTTAGTCTTGGTTAATAATTGCCCGGCAAATCAATGCTTGGTCCAATTAACCAAAAACGGTTTCATTCTGATGTTGCGCTACTGAAAAATGCTAGAAATAAATTTACTCACATTTTCATTATTGCAAACTGAGTAAACTTTCTGCAGTGGGCAAAATGGATCTTGGGTGTCATATTTGATGCCAGTAGTAGCATCATAGATACAGCACTTCCACACAATCTTGGACTTCACAGAAAGCCTCGAGTAAGTTCTCCCCTCTTCCTTGAGTCTGATCTCTTTGGTTTGTTGATTTTCCTTAATGAGAACATAGGAAGACAAGCCCCGCGGTAGTGCTTGGCCCGAAATGAACCAGCAATCAACGCCAAGATATAAAAAATAGTTCATCAATAATACTGTGTGATCCATCATGGAGCCGCAGACCAACCTTAAAGTTTGCTGCAAATTCATTAGGAATATAAGTAAGATTGTTTTATTAACACATTATTTGCAGTAAAACGCTTAAAAGCATCTTTTACATACTGTTGGTAGAGAGCAGGAGACGCTTATAAGGGTTATATTTGCTTACTTTTAGTAGAGCGCAAGAGATCCCAAAAAACATTGTTCAGATTGGAATTAGGTTTGTGATTACTTGCAATTAGTATACGACCCTAATTAGTATACTAATTAGGGTTGGGGTTGATGAAAAAACCACCAGATAACAATGTCTTTATAAAATAGTGTAATTTAACAGCACTTTATCTGTTATGTCTTCAATTTATTTTTAAAGTTTGATATATAGAATTTATATTTTTTTTAGTTTCTTATTTGTTCAAGGTATATATTTAATAATTTAATGAAAGAGTGATCTATAAAAACATATAAATCTGAATATATATTTGTGTCTGATCGATCTGGTAAAATTTAATAGACTTGTATACATAAATAACACGTAAAAAATTTCCGGGTTATAACGTAGAGTAATTTTTCAAGAACTAAAATAGCATGTATAATATAAGTATCTGTTATTGAACTTACATAACCGGAGAGAGCCACTAAATGTGTACTCAAGATATTAAGTTCAAACAATGGGATCATCGCTACGAATCTCGCACAAAATTGTATTTTGTTTATTAATCCTTTTTCCCCACTGTCAGATAAGTTTTCCTCTAAACTTTTCATCTCGAAAACATCTTTAGCAGCTTTAGACTGGCGCCGACCGTCTCCGATATTCGATGAAATCACAGACTTTACGCTGCGTGTCGCCACTTCATCGCTATTTTGATTCTTCGAAGATCTTTTTCTGTTCGGTGTTGAGTTTTTTGAAGACAGCGATTCTTCGTAATTTGAAAGATTGGAGTTGCAATTTCTCATGTGTTCTCCAAACTCAGGCAATGGTATCGGCTTAAATAACCTTGTGACACAGATGTATTTCCCACTTGTATCCAATAAAAGTAAGTTTATTTTCCTGTTTGGAAATGTATTATTGTAGTTTTCAGAAAAAGTGTTGAGATATTTGATCATGTAGTCCATTTCGTTTGTTTCTGTTATCTCAATCGGCAAATTTGTATCTATGTAAGATGGGAATATTTCTAAAAACATGGAAATAAAAAACCCCTCCCTCTGTTTGAAGTTAATATCTCTTTTCAAACTGTCGTATGATACATGTGAGTGTGCATACTTTTCTTCCACATTTTGTTTATATCCTAGCAACTCCGGGGGAGAATACATTAAAAATGTTCCTTCAATCTGAAATCAAGCAATAAAGATTTAAAAAAATATATTTATAAATAAGAATGTACAAACACGTGTAAGACCGATTGCCACATATCGCTCACTCCTTTCAAGAACGTCATAAATCAAAAAACTTGATTTTTCAGGAGAACATTTTTAAAGTTTAAAAATATAATACAATGTGTTAAAAATAAATATCAAGCCACTTATTGAACTTTTTACTGTGCAACAGATCTTTTTAGGTAAAACCTGAATGTTTTTTCTCCATTTGAAAAATATTTAGTATTTTAAAAAAATAATTAAACAATACTTTTCTTCAAAATGCAAAAACAACACTCTTGTTTAAAATATGCCTCTCTTGCTGGGATATAGTACATTTTCTGGGCATTCCGAAAACATGCACAACTGAAAATTGACAATTTTAGATTTATGGCATTCTTGAAAAGAGTAAACGATATGTGATAGAGACCAGAGCAGACACGGCGTGAACCAAATCTCTTCTAAGAACTTCAGAAATGAGGACATTGAGGTACATAACCAGAAACACATTAAGTGACTGAATAAGAAAAATAAATTTGGAAAATGCGTAGTATGGGGAAATAGTCACATGGAGAAGACAGCGAAGATGATTCTGGAATGCCCATGTCAATAAAATGTAAGAAAATAGACTGGCCCGAATTGCCCTTCAAGAGAACCCAGGCAGAAGAAGACCACCTGGAAGACCTCCAAAGCGATGGCGTGACATCTAGCAGTCCACGTCACAAGCTTCACAATGTGGTATTTTAATAATATATAATATAATAGTATAAATTTACCTTTCCCTGAGAAAACACTGTAGGTAGTAAAATCTTCATAGAACCTAACCAGTTAGCGCTATATTGGCAGTATATTGTAGAATCTTCCAGCCGATTGTCAGCCAACAAGTCTTCGAACAGCTCGTCAAATAAGTGAATTGAGATTGCCGATGATGTATTATACCTTTAAAAAACTCCATTTCTTATACAATAAAAAAATAAACTATACAAATGTTAATTTTAAAATGATCTTCAAATTTATTTATTTAGTTTGTTTCAATAAATAAACGAGGTATGTCTGCATAAACTATTTATCAATATTGGAGAGCCAAATGACACTTCTTATTCAAATAAGTTTCATAATTACTATTACTATTTGTACTTGTATTTTTGTGCATTGAGTAGACCTGGAGTTGAATGAGAGTAAAATATTACAAAAATAACACATATAGTAAAAATTATGGTCAAACATGAAAAATAGTACAATAATGAAAGTGATGCGATTTTGACAAGAATAAAAGGCAACTAATTTAAAATGTATTAAAACAAGCATGATAATAATCCTAATAACCATAATTTTACGTAATTTATCAAAATGTATTGTCTGTCTCCATAGTGAAGTGACCACGCTTGACTACCGTTCTGGAGGTTCGGTCCTCAGGGGGGTTAATATAAATAGAAGTGAATTGTCACCTTAATTTTTGTTTAATTTCACCCAGTACCTGAAGCGCAAGAGCTATCATCTTACCTTCATGTAATTAATGATCAAGATAACACTGTCAATATGTTGCAGTGCCACTGGATAAGGATAAGGGTAAGAAAATGGAGAAGAAGTTAAATATTTTACCTGATAGGAAAACAAAGTTGTTCATTCCATGTTGGATTATTTCCCATTGCAGTCGATGTTCGTAAGCTTTTCCCTTGACACGTGACGCGGACAAATGGTTTAAGGTTGATCATTTTCAGTCCACCTAGAATGTAAAATGGTTTATTCATAAATTTTTTGTAAAAATACTTTCCAAGCAACAGGTCACACGACCTCGCATGGCATACAATGCAGAGAGTCAGCCTTACCTTCGGAATTTGTACTAGTTTCAGGTTGAACTAGTTCCGATCTACAAGGTAATTGGAATGCTTTAAGAATACAAACTTTTAAAGTGTATTCTCTTATAGTATCAACCTGTGGCTTTGGTGCAAAAATTTGCTGTTTCACTTGGTAAAACAAGGGTCTTTTTGGTCTCAAAAAGTTGACGGTGATGGTCCTAAAATAAACAACAAAAATTATTTTACAATATTTTTCTGTGTATATTGAATACAATTGTACGGGAAAAACTAGTGGCTTACTTTATACCGGGGTACTTGAACGCTGTGACTATATCGTTTAATTGTTTATCTTTTTTTTCGTCTTCATTTTGTAAGGAAAGATGTTCGTTTACTAGTTGAAGGTAGCGTATACTCGTTCTCCTTTGCAAATCAATCGGATCTAAAATTTTGCCAAGCAGAGATCCATCATCGAGTACACTTCCTCTCGGTCGGCTCAAGGTGGAGGTGCTCGCGCCATCATGCTGAATTCCTTCCGCAAGATCGGGCAGGAGTTCTCTGATGCCTTTCCCGTTCATTTGTATATCCAAAGATAACTTTGAATTTCTTTTGATGAGAAAATCAAAGTTTAAAAAGTTATTTAGGTAAAATTTGTGACTTGAAATTAGTTTGTCTTTGAAATTATCCATATAGGTAATAAGAAATGAGTTTTTTGGATCATTTGGGTCCAAAATATTTTCACACAATGCTGACATTGCTTCAACACTTAACATTTCTTTTGTCATTAAACTATCATTATTGAGGATTTGAACTTTCGTGTAGTTTAATTCCTCAGAATTTGTTGTCCAACCAGTTTTTAACTTTACTGACCCCTCGCAAATCAAAGGTTCCTCAAGATCTATATTGTGAATGATTCCTTGAGAATATTTCTTGTTTATAAAATCAGAAAGGGTGTTACATATTCCGACGCCGGAATGCTTGTAATTTCGTTTATTGTTTATTAAAAAGGGATATGCCTCAGTCTTTGTATCAGAAATAAGAACATTTTGTTCAGGAATAGTTATAAATATTTCCCCGATAGATATTGGAGGTAGAAAGGAACTTTGCTCAAACAAAACAAGTTTTATTATTAAACTACTGTTTGGTAAATGAACAGAAAAACTCTCATCGTAGTTCAGAACAAAATCTTGATTTAATTTTACATCTTTTGTCTTGCATACTTCTTTATTATTCACAAACAGTTTTAGAAAGATTTTAGTTTTTTCTACATCATTTCTTCTATTTGATTCAGGAATGGAATTGGTTTTTTCATTTATGATATCTGAAGAATAGCTTAATTTGAAATAAAAAATCGGCTCTCCAGGCTGCCTAAGAGCTTCGCACATTTCATTGAATAAGCGTTTTCTTATCTTTACTTCATCGTAATCCAGACGAGGTTTTTGTGAGGCTTCACTCGGTGTATTTGAGTCGGGGCTACTATTCTTAGATTTTTTAGTTTTCTTTATGTATTCGGATTTTGATTCTAAATATTCACATTTCAGTTCATCTATTACATCATTCACTTCCATCTCAAACATCTCCTCCCAGTTATCTCTATCTTCTTCAATGACTACTTTACTTTTAGTGATTTCCAAAACAAGGCTGGTGCTTGTGTATTTCAGTTGATTCCTTATGTGTTTGATATTTCTCCATAGTTTAAGTATTTCATTTTGTAAGTTCTTTTGACTGAGGGCTTCTTTAAGTCTAGCTTTTCTTACTTTTGATATCTCTTTTACATATTTTCTGAAATTTGCATTTTTATACAGTTTCTTCTGACTATTTTCATTTTCTGAAAGAAATTGTTCCGCTAATGAAGACTTTGTCCTTCTTAAAGAAGACAATAAATCATCTAGTTGTTGAGACACCCTCTCTAATTGCTTTGCGTGGTATATATCATGAGCCTTAATGACTTTTTGTGCTATGATGTGTTCCAAGGAGAACAACGGATGATGGTTAAATGATAATTTATTCAAATGAAATTCTAAAACCGAGCTTGAAAAGTCTTCTTGTTCTCCGTATGATTTTGTTTGTGTTTTTTTACCGTTTCTTGTGAAAAATACAGGGTTTACAAATGTAGTCAGAAATTCAACTTTTTCAGATGGAATATATCGTATTTCATTGGACATTTCATGTACTGGATTATCTTCGACAATAAGTTGTCCATCTGCATCAAACCATTCGCTAAAAACAAAAATAACTGAATTTCTTACAATTTAGCTGTAATTTTTTTTACAAAAAATTAATAAATTTATAGCACTCTGTACGCATTGAAGAGGTAATGTTTTGATTACAAAACATCAAAAATCATTCTTATGCTAAAGGGTTAAGAGGAGAAGAAGTCGTATATTATTAGAAAGTCTTAGTTATAAGCTGTAAGTCAAAAAAAAATATAGATGGAGACTAAAAATAGATATTTGCAAGTGCCTATTACCATCATTGGCTATTTTTTCTTCTGTTCCCTAGATGGTGCAAAGGGCGCTACATCAAATCTGCATGGTGTTTAATCAATCATGATTACACACAGGATGGCCGATCAGTCCCACGACACAGATTAAAAATAAAAAAAATAATATGCTTAATTGGATGCAATAACGTAAGTGAAGCATATTAATCCATTTTGAGAATAAAATGGAGGAAAGTGAAAATAACATTAATGGCTAGGGCACTCAAAGTTGTATACCCATATTCTCGTACTAGTTTGTTAAGTTGTACACTGTTAATATGTAAGCCTTAAGGATAAAAATCTGCTGTACTAAGCTAAATTTTTTCACAGTTTAAAATATATTGTGTTACATACTTTTGATCATCTGAGTGGCTTAATATGCCTTTTAAATGATTAGATATATATTTAGGTTTAGACCCAACGAAGAAACCATCTTCTGCAATATTTATTGATTCTTTACGTTTGATAATTGTGTTTTCTTTTCCATCCCAGAACAATGATTCAGCTTTAGGATCTTTCTTTGCCCTGGTTATGATCGAAGAAGTAATCACTTCTCTATCGTTTATCTCTGTATCAAAATATTTTAAAGCCGTTTTTGCAGAAACTGGCTTCTTAGTTTCTTTGTCCTCTGCTGAACTTATATTATCTGTAGGCGGTGAAGATTTCTTTTTCTTCTTGGCTTTTTTAGACAGCTTAACATTTTTCTCATCACTCAAAACGAGAATGAAGAAATCCAATTCTTTTTTACGCTGTTCCTCATTTTCCAACGTGATTTCTTTTATCCTCATTTCGGCAATATTTTCTAATGCTTCATCAATTTCATTCTCATGGTGGAGTTGAGGTAAAAACGAATCCACACATTGCTGAAACTCTTTATTGTCAGCATGTTTCAAATGAGTTATATAATTCCCTCTGGCATTTAAAAGAGTATCAGAGGATTTCTGTTTTACAGTAGAAAACCTATCTTTTATTTTATCCTTAAATGTTTTCTTTGAACTATCCATTTTAATTAATTATTGTTGCAAAACGAATAACAAAGATTTTTTTAATGAAATAAATTGTGAAATCTTTTATAAGCACTAATTAGCAATAAATAGCGGATAATTAAATTTTCGAACGTATATTTGTATTTTTGTTACCATGACGACATTATTTCATAATTAATTTTTAAGCTGTTAATGTACAATATCCGGGAAGAAATTAATAGGTACTTACATAGTATAAATAAAATAGTAAAGGTGCCCATATACAGGTTTCAGAAACATTAGATTTTTCTCTAAAATTAAATTGAACCCTATAGTTTGTAGCTCCTCGTAAAAAGCACATAATATTTTATCTTTGGTGATAGGTGTCAAATGTCAGCCGGTGTCAAAGGTATCTCAGCGATATAAATTATTTAAAAATATGTATATTATCTCGTTTTCCTTATCTCAAGCGTAGTCGTGAAGTGTTTTCTTGGCGTATCACATCAGTATTTACTGCCAACAAATACTTAAACTACTACAAAACGTTTAAAAGGTTATTTAATATTAAGATTTTTCGTCTTCAGATAACATGTCCGAAACTGCTGGAAAAGTGATTCAATGCCGAGCGGCAGTCGCTTGGGAAGAAAAGAAGCCATTATCCATTGAAACTATAGATGTTGCGCCTCCGCGGAAGGGAGAAGTCAGGGTAAAAGTGGTGGCAACGGCGCTATGTCACACTGACGCGTACACCCTGTCGGGAGCTGATCCCGAAGGGTTGTTTCCTGTGGTCCTGGGACACGAGGGCGGCGGAATCGTGGAAAGCGTCGGCGAAGGAGTTACGTCAGTCAAGCCCGGTGATCACGTAGTGCCGCTGTACATTCCCCAATGCAAGGAATGTGAATATTGCCTCAATTCCAAGACCAATTTATGTCAAAAAATTAGAATATCACAAGGGAAAGGACTCATGCCCGACGGAACTTCGAGATTCACTTGCAAGGGTAAACAGATATACCATTACATGGGTTGTTCTACATTCAGCGAGTACACAGTCGTGGCTGAAATATCAATCTGTAAAGTTAACGATGCGGCGCCTTT
Organism: Brachycentrus maculatus; assembly: GCF_059751285.1. Taxonomy (NCBI): domain Eukaryota; kingdom Metazoa; phylum Arthropoda; class Insecta; order Trichoptera; family Brachycentridae; genus Brachycentrus; species Brachycentrus maculatus. The sequence goes on along the minus strand of NW_028281056.1, from coordinate 577,262 downwards.
GGATAAAGTTTGTCTTCTCGGCTGCGGAGTCCCCACAGGGTACGGTGCGGCTTTGAACACGGCCGGCGTCACCCCGGGCGCTTCTTGCGCCATTTGGGGGTTAGGAGCCGTAGGGCTCGCTGTAGCTATGGGCTGCAAAGCGGCCGGGGCTACCAAAATAATCGGGATAGATTTTAATACTGAAAAAGCTAAAGTCGCGGAGACGTTTGGCGTTACCGAGTTCATCAACCCTAAAGACTACCCCGACAGACAGATGCAGGAGGTATTGGTCGAGATGACGGGTGGGCTCGATTACACGTTTGAGTGCGTCGGGAATGTCAATACTATGCGGGCAGCGCTGGAGGCCGCGCACAAGGGGTGGGGGGTGTCCGTCATCGTGGGGGTCGCGGGGGCGGGCCAGGAGATCAGCACGCGCCCGTTCCAGCTGGTGACGGGGCGCACCTGGAAGGGAACCGCCTTCGGGGGCTGGAAGAGTCGCGACAGCGTACCCAAACTTGTCGATGACTATTTGAAAAAGAAGATTTTACTGGACGAGTTTGTGACTCATAATCTGCCATTTGAGAAAATAAACGAGGCTTTCGAACTGCTGCATGCTGGAAAAGCTCTTCGTGCAGTTTTAAGCTTTTAATAAACTACATTTAATTTTGTTGGGTAATACATCCAAAATTAAACAAGGTTTATTTGGTTGAATTCTACATTTATTTATGTATATGTTGATACGTGACGCGTTTCGTCTTCTTAGGGACATTATCAAACACAAAAGTTTTTTGAAAATATTTTTAGTCAGTGTTCGATAATGTCCTAAGAAGACGAAACGCGTCACTTATTAACATGTACATAAATAAATGTGAATACAACCAAATAAACCTTGTTTAATTTTGGATATATTACCCAACAATTCAATATGGAATTCTACCAACTGTCTGCAGTTACAATAAACATTTAATTTTGTTTTGATATCCTTACGTTTTAATTTGTTGAATAAATAAAGGCATTGTCATATTCCATCTCAAACACTGTCAATATAAGTTTGTTTTATTATTGTATAAAATTTCAATATATTTTTATAGATGTTTATTATTGAAATTTCATCATAAATTGGTTTCTTTCAATTTACTGAAGAAACTTCCAACACATAAAGATAAAATATCGCATAGTGGGTTTGTGTGTCAATTCATAAAACAAAAATCAATAAATATTTTTATATTTCTATATAACATTCTTACAATGGATTTTACAATGTGCATAAATAAAAAATATATTTAATAATCTCTTATTATTATTCCACATAATAATTTGTTATTATCTGTCATGTTCTGGAAAAAGTGACTGGTAAAGTTGAACATACGAGTCACACTGCTCTCCTAAAAAAGAAAATATACAAAAGTTAAGTCATGCAAACAAGTAGAATTTAATACATTTCACATTCCATATAATTTTATTTATACTACGAAAGAAAGAAAAATGTTATGTCTGAAATTAGTAATGAATAATCTACATTTTGCTATTGAAAATTTATATACTGTAGTCGTACAGGAGAAAGTGACTAGCTAACAAAATGTAAAATGTTCAGGAGGGCCATTTAAGTCCCTCTTGCTTGGCAAGAAAATAAATATCAATGCAGTTGGTCATTTTTAACAAGTCAATATATTATACTTCCAAGTTTAAAATCCTTTGGGATTTTTCTCAGGGCAATATTAAGCCAGTAAGATATCAAATAGTCGATGGTCACGTTTTTGTAAGAAATGCACTTGGTCACTTTCCCCTGTATGACTACGATATGTCTGAATAAATACTAAATTAGGGATAAAAAACAGTTTACTGTCCGTATTCATAGAAATGGTTGGGAGAATTTAAATTTCAGATGTCAAAATGCCATTTCTTGAGCTGTGATAGTAAAGTTCTAGGGGTGCATTTTATGCAAAACTTAATAGGTATGTATTTAAATACATGTATATAAAAAAAACACTCCTTTTCATCCATCGTTTACTTTGTGTTATAAAACATTTGTATAGTATTGCAACTGATATTGATTGTAATAGGTACATCATTTATTGATTGTAATAGGTATTGCTTTATTTTGAAAAATCATATGCAGTAAAGTGATATTATCATTAGCAGTGTTATATTATACTTTCATTAGAATTTTTATTACAAACCTATAAAACACTGGAAAATTATATGTATTGCGAAGCCATCCAGGGTAGCGAATATTGCTAAGCTATGAAGCTTGACAATTAAATCAATGCCAATCACTACTAATTAAAATTTTAAGATGGGGACTGACCGGAGTTATTTTGTGGTAACGTAACATGGTACGATGCGAGCATTCGTATAGTCAGTACAGCGTTCCGAGTGCTCCATCCGAAGTAGGATGCTCTTCGCGAATCTTATGTTGCGACGAAATGTGAAAGTCAGTGCCCACCTTTAGGTATCCTTTTCATGTTATTTTTCAAACAATTCAATTTAATATCCGTTAATTTTAAAAAATACTTTATTTTAAAAATAAATATTTGTGTTTTTATTATTTACACAAATATTTCAATTTCATACTATTTCTGTGAGCCTAAGCGGCTCATTATTAGAAATAGGTATCAAATTGTGGTTCGAACTGAGAAACTCTGACTTAAGAGTCCGCGACACTAACCACGGGACCACAACCCGACACTGATAATATCATTCTCGTTTAGACAAAAATCTCCAACTATATAAATGGCACTTTTGTGTCCAGTATATGTTACACATATACTAAAATTAAAAGTTAGAATTTAGTCGAAATATTTTCTCCCCATTATTTATCTGATGGAATTCGGACTCGATTTGTTTTTTTTTATTTGATTACCTTTGAAGAAGCATTGTGAGTTTCGTGTGGCTCTGTTTCTATTTTCGAGAGCATGATACACCGAGGTGAAGGTGCTGACATCTCCCGAAGCAGCAGAAAGCAGCTTCCTCGCCGGAAGGGAGTTCCACACACTCGTGATGGCTGTCTGTGGTTGCCCGACAGCCACGGGACAGGCTGCACTATACTGTTTGGCAACTCCCACAGCTGCTATTACTTCCCCACCACCCAACAACACTTCCACCGCTTCCTGTGAAAATATGCAATGTATTATAATATTAAATAAATCAAATACAAATTTTTAATCAATGACAAGTTGAAATAATTTATAAATTTAATAATTTGTGCAATAATTTCAAACAAATCTTCAAAGAATTTAAGAATGTGACGCAATTATTGTAAAAATAAATTTACAACTCACACTCTAAATCTCAGTTGATTAAATTGTAACCAAAGGAAAAATTTATATTATGTAATTTGCGAAATGAATTCAAGACACTCTAATTTTCAAGCATGTGTATTTTTAATGTAATTTTTATATACTCCTCTATGGTACCTGCGTACAAGCCTCTAAAAATTGAGGTTTTGTGGGTTTTGAAATAAAATTTCAAAGTAATTTTTAAAAAAAATTCATAGTAGTATAAAATTCTACCATGTCTCTTGATATGTTGATATGTTTCTTCTTTTTTTAATTCTTATCCAAATCCTATATTGCATAGGGCACAGCATCATATGCAAGCAGTGTCATCGTGATTATTAATTACATGAATATGATGATATATCTTGCGCTTCTGGGTAACTATGATATGTATCAATTACCCTTGTCGGTTTATCAAATTATACATATCTAAGTGGCCATTCTGTCTACTGATGACAGAATAATGAACAGCAAAAAAACGCTCCACAATTAATTACCAAACTGCAAAAAATGCATTAGTCTAATTAATAAATGAGGTTGAATTTTTTTATTATTTATGGTTTATTACCTCATGAGCATTGAGTCTATGGAGCATGTCCAATGCCAACTGATGTGCTGCTGGGTGTAAATTCGCCAGAGATAAGAGAAGGCAAGCGAGAGGCTTAGAATCTCCTATAGCTCCGTATTGCAGCAGTTGGTGTAAATCTGAGAAACGTCCAGACTTAACCAATGCTCGGACTAGCATTTCTGTCAAAGCGTGCTGGGGGGATATGCGGTGTCGAGCTAGAGAACAAAGGTAATTGAGAACCACCTGAAAATATTACAAGATTCATGAGCATTTAAATAAATAAATAAAACACTCATTATCATTCATTGTTCGCTTTGTGTAATACCACTTTAAAAACTTTAAGCGGTATTACACAAAGTGAATGAAGAATGATAAGGAGAGCGTTTATTACCATGCCACAAAGTTAATTATGCTTTTTATATACATAATATAAAAATAGAACACTTTTGAGTTTATTAATGTTTTCACTGCTAGTTTCGAGAATGTTCTGTTATTCCACAAAGTTAATGCCAAATCAATCTATAATATGTATAAGGTTCATGAAAATTCAACACAAAACATTACTAAGCAAATCAAATGCGAAACAATCAAACTCAATTTAATATAATCATTTTGTTTTATTGAATGAGAAAATGAGTTGCTATAGTATTTAACCTTAACGGAGATAATATGTAATGAAAAATGTTATTATATAAGCATTATCGATAAAATTAAGAAAGGTGTGTTGAGATGGTTTGGACATGTGGAGCGTATGAGTGAAGAAAGAACGGTTAAACAAATTTATGGAGCGAATGTAGTTGGAAAAAGAAGCAGAGGACGACCGAGGAAAACTTGGCACAATCAGGTATGTCAAATACTTGAAAGCGGCCGGGTCAGGAGTCGTAATAATCGTCGGGTATGTATGAGGAGATGCATGAATGTAGAAGAGGCAAAGAATGTTTGCAAAGACAGAGTGGTGTGGCTGAGTTAGTTAGTTAGTTAGTATATAAGTATGTATAACTAAAATATCATTGTTGGTCCTCAAGTCGCATGTGATCAACATTTTGTGTAGTTATAAGTGTGTGAATTACTATGGTGGTGGCGTGTAGTATTGTTTGCATGCTGTTCTAGTGATTATCCTGATGAATAGATGGGTACATCTCAAAACCGGTAGACAAAAAAAAATCTGTGAGTATTATATATTAACATTGTGAATATTATGTACTAACATTTTAGACTACTTATAGACAGAATGAAGACGTATCTCCCCAACGTAGCCCTAATAAAAATGGACTTTTAAATGCTTAGTTCAAATCATTAACCATTTTTATATTTGTTAGTTAATATTTAATGAAACTACGTATTGTAATAAATCAACTACCTGTACAATATGTACGGAGTCAGTATGGTGCTGCAATACATTAGTATAAATATCCTGCTGCGATATGACAACTCTATATTTCACTTGAACTGGAGACGTCTTGCTGAGTGACTCAGTAAATTGTCCAGAAATTTGCCCTGTTTGTTTAGCCAACTCTTGTTCTGCCCACTTCCTGAAATAGGGCAAATTTAATTAAATTATAAAAGCTGTTTATTAAGGCCTAAATTGAAGGCAGTGAAATCCGGTTCATAAATAAATTTTATTCAAAGTGTTTTTATCTTGGATTTTGAAAACTTGGTAAATCACGAATAAAATGAGAATTTACGTATGTGTGGATAAAAAATAGCAGTAGGTGAATCAAGCAGATTCTTAAACAAGGTGATAAGATAGGGATTAAAAAAAAAAAAAAACAAAAGCTACAAAAAACATAAGATAAGGATTATGAAATAATATGTAGAACATAGAAGTTTTAAAACAAGGTAATTCACTCCTCTTAGACATTTATTACATTTAACTAATTTTAAGTTATTTAATTTTAAAAGAATACGAAAATTGTAGCTGCCACGATCACCGGTCAAATCGTGAGCTGATCGGGCATCACATACAGTTATTTCTCCATATCCTAATAAATATTTTTTTCAGTTCAATGACAGGAAATTATACGAGGAGTACCACAAGTATATATGATAATTATCGCAAATATCGCATTTCACAATCCCCATCTTTCATCATAACTTGCCTGTAAACTGCGTTTATTTGATCAAATATTTCCATCAAAGGAGCTAGATTTTTACCCCCATCTGCTGTCAATTCTTTAAGTATATCAAATATGGGTCCACGTCCATCTGTTCTTCTCAGCAGAACACCGACTATTTTTTCAGAAGCAGCGCAAAGCAAACCACTCGGTTTTAAAATGACTTTCCAAAGACATCCCAAGCGAGCATCTATAACTATATCCGGTTGGAACACAACCCAGTTTCCAGAATCTAATATTTGTAAGAAAGAATTAAGGTAAGATATTAATCATATCATTACATTGGAACTCCATCTAGAAATGTCAATAAAAAGACAATTTTCTTATATCAATGATGTTTTTAGGAATTTTAACAACTAAGAAACAAAAACCAATTCAATATTATTTCATTTTTATAAATGATAATAAAACATACTTAATTGACAAAAGAAATCATTTTACTATGTTATGTTTCAAAACTATATTTATGTTCTTATTACATAGAAAATTATTACTTATTACATGCTTTATTCTTCGTTCATAGGCCTAAGTGACCTATTACATATTAAAAATAGGAATCAAGTTATGATACAGTGGACTGTAACTCAACCTTTAGAATAATTTTTTACTGTTTAAATCCAATATTTAACCAAATTATATGCAAATTTAAATGGCTCAATTACATGGAGCAGATTTATTTTCTATAAACTATTGTAATTTTTTTAGCCAATACAATGATTGAGCACTTTTACCTCTCAACACCGATATTCATTATCATGCATTTTGAAACATAATTATATTATTTATTTATGAGGGTGATTATGCAAAACATATACTAATTATATTGAATTCTACTATTCAACAGATATGATAGGGGTTATCTTGGATTTGATATTGACTTAACAAAAGTTACGTGCATTGCTGTAGAAGGTACATATGTGTATGTAAATAAGAGTATGGTCATTACACAAATGTCACAATTTTTAGTGATATTTGAAATTTAAAAAAAATAATGATGAAAAGGATACACATTGGACATTGCTGTTCTGGCAATATAACTGGTTTAAGCGATTTAGGGGGAGCTATTGGAGCGTGAATTATTGTGTTTCCCTCCAAAACTCCATCTTCCATTATATCAAATAACATTGAAGTTTGGCTAGCCTGAAACAAAGATATTGAGACTTTGAAAAATGTTAAGAAATGACAAATAATGCTTAAGTTAACATGTAATAACCTAACATAGATTACTGCAGTTTCCATCCTAGAACGATACTTGGGAAAGTTACATAAATATAGCTTTATTTATAGGAAAGTCATGAACTCATGAGCCATTTCGGTTAGCTTTAGTTTATTTCAACGCCGAACATGAATGTGATCAATATAACTACTAACTAACAATAACGCCACTTCTACAGCAAATCACGTTCCTTGCACACATTATACACCTTTGTCACCACCGCCTGCAGGTCTTCATTCTCTATTATCGGCAAGAAGCACAGTATCGTCAGCATACAATAGGCGTAAGAAATGTGGGTATGTTGCTAACATAGTTGCGAGAACAACATCCCGACACCAAGTAAATAACTACGTAGTCTGGCAAATGTCATTCTAGAATAGTCTCTCCTTAAAAGCAGCCACTTAGAGCTGCTAGTAACTTAAATACAGAATAAACCAAAGTCAAAGAACTAGCAATCTTTTACTGAAAATCTTTCACCACATAACTTAAACCCACAACTGGCAACGAGGATAGGATACTGTTCATCATTCACAACAATTGGCAACAGAAAGTCAATATAAATTGATCTATTATAATGTAATAACACGTGATCTGTATAGTACCAAGAGAGTAAATAAAGTAATCTACAAACAAAACTAAATACAATGGGAAAGTTACCTGATGGTGTACAACAACTAAATCATCGACAACATTTATTGCAAATCTCCCGACTAGTCCGGTTCGGAAAGCGTGAGCCTTATGCTGCCCCGTAGTGTCCAGTGGGAGAGCCAATACTTCTGCGGGACACTCCCCTCCGTGACGCAATACTAAACACCACGAAGACTCGTAAAGTCTTGCACAACTTACATCACGCTCATTTACCGCTCGAGAACCTTCCACTAAAAAAAATACATTTTTAATTTAACCAGTTGCCAGTTTATCCCGAGTCAGGCAAGGAGTTTGGGTTGCATTGATGAGTCCGAGTGCTGCTTGGGCAAATCGTATTCTAACTTGGAGGTATTGATTTGCCCGAGCCAAATATATTTATGTATTTGTTTTTATTGACTAACCCGAGCAGTGTTCAGGTAGTCTTGTTTCGAATTATTTGGTGATGATTTCCTGTACTGACAAATTTTCTTGCCAAAATTTGACTGTTAAGTGGTTAAAAAAAAACTGAATTTTTTGGCAAAAAATTCATTATGTTTTCCAGACTCTAAAATTGATTACTTTATTATATTAATAATATATAATCACATGGAATAATTTGCTAAATATATTAATATCTCCCTCTTCAAGCGCAACAGCTTAATTTCTTTATTGGAGAGAACAGCGTAACGAATTTTAAGATTTTCAAAAGTAAAAATGTCTAAAATATGTATTGAATTATTAAAAAAAATCTTGTAACTATATTAAATACTAAATAAATTATGTTTACGATAAAAACACTTGGAATAAATTGTTAAGTATATTAAATTTACTGTTAATTTAAGTTTTTCTTAGTAAATACCACTATTTCTTAAAATCTACTGTGACACATGTTTCGATGCATTCCAGATCATTTTCACACAGTTTGATGCGGAATTCATCGAAAAACGTGTCCCAGTAGATTTAAAGAAATAGAGGTATTTACTAAGTAAAACTTAAATTATAAATGCATATATGTTATCACAAAATCACTGCCGAATCAATTAATAAAAATATTATATTTATGATATAATCACTTGGAATAAATTGGTAAATATATTATCTATATGACCTACTTTCTACTTTTGTCAACTTTGTAATGGAAGAGTTGGTCAACAAAAATGGATGCAGATAAACTCCATTCTCACTGGCAAGCAGCACAAGCTTGCTACGGGCACACCATGAAAACCACGAAGCACTGAAAAAAACATCAGAATAATAATAGTTTTGAATTGCTATAATAACACATTTTAATGGTTTTTTTTCATTGAATAAACAATAAATTTTGTATATTAAAAGCATTAATGGTATGGTAATAGTGTTTTTTAAAGTGATATTACACAAAGTAAACGATTAATGATAGGGAGAGTATCTTTATGAGTATGAGTATCATTTTACAACTCTCAAATTGATACAATGTTAGTTTTCTTATTTTTTTTATTTGGCAGTCACAGAGTGAGAAGATGTTTCTGCCAGTGTCAAGTCTTATTTTTATTTACAAACAAAGTAATAATAAAAATAATATTAACAATTAATAAAAAATTTCATAGTTTGAATGCGTTTAGCTTTATCGTTTTAGAAATTATGACTGCAATTTAAAGGTGGAGACTGACCGAAGCATTTCGTCGTAACGTAACACGTTACGATGCGAGCATTCAGGCAGTCAGTACAACGAGCCGAGCGCTCCATCCATAGTTTCGAATGCTCGCCGCGAGCGATGTTACGATGCTATGTTATGATGAAATGCTCCGGTCAGTCTCCACCTCTAGAATAAGTTTAGAAAGAAGGGTAGATACTTGGGTGGGAAGTTGAATACCTGCCTATGTTAAGCTATTTAGAAAATTCTCCTTCTCTTTTGTGAGCGGACACTGAAAGAACGTATGGTTTGCATCCCCTAGCAATGTTAGTTGATAGTTAATTAAATAAATTAAATTAAATTAAATGAAGGCAAGGTGATCAGTGCATGGTTTCAGTTTCTAGTCCAGTTTTTTTTTTTTTAAACCCTTATCCGCACCCCAATGGTGCATAGGGCACTGCGTCATATAACGCAGTGTTATCTTGATCGTTTACACATGAAGGAAAGGTGATCAGCCCTCCGCTTCAGGAACCAGTCCAGGGTAATATTGAATAAATATTACAGTGAAAAAATCACAAATATTTATTTGAACCCCCCTGGGAATCGAACCCGGGACCTCCAGAATGGTAGCTGAGCGTGCTGACCATTACACTACGGAGGTATAAATTTTTTTTTTTTTTTTTCTAGTCCAGGGTAATATTAAATAAAATTTAGAGTGCACAAACACTAATGTATATTTATTTAACTCCTCCCCCCTTGAGAATCGAATCCGGATCCTTCAGCATGGTAGCCAAATGCATTAATCACGGATTATGGAGGCAGAAGAAAAGATATTAGGTTGAGTTTGGTCCATTTCTCTAATACAATAGTCAGATGGGAAATATAAAAATTTTCAGAAAAGTATAAAATATAATATGTAATATTATTTAAATATATATTATATAAACATATCTATTGTTTTTTTTAAATATGTGACAGCTAAAAACCATATGATAAATAAAATTAAAAATTAAAAAAGAATATTATCTGCATTTTTATTATTTACAAATATACTTCTATTTTATACTATTTCTGTGAGCCTAAGTGGCTCATTATTAGAAATAGGTATCGAATTGTGCTAGAGTGGGTTCGAACTGAGAAACTCGGACTCAAGAGTCCGCGACAATAACCACGGGACCACGACCCGACACTTATATAAAATAAAAGAGGATTGTAATAAAACACTTAGTCAAAAGTAAAAATGTTCAAAGATACTTCGTTTTTATACCATTTATAATATTATGATTTTCACCATAGACTAGATTTTATTTGATAAAGATCAAGAGCAAATATGGCAATGTGTCCTAATCTAAAGAGATTAGGACACATTGCCATATTTGCTAAATTTGCTTCCAATAATCCGAATTATTAAGTATTATAATGAATTATATTACCTTATGGATGTAGATTTCAAACTCTTTAGCTGTTTCTTTTCTGACAGGACTTGCAAAATCTCAATACCATGATCCGATATCAGCACTATTTCATTGGCTTTTGTCCAGACAAATCCCAACAATGAGCCGTTCTTCCACTTACAGTTTTGGGTATATTCAGCACCAGTTGGTGACAGATTTTCGAAGTTCATAAAATCAACCGATGTATGCGATCTTTGTATTGCCAGGACTGATAAATCTGGAGAGAATTTGATAGATATAACAGGTCCCTTATCTTCCATGCGAAATGTCGTACAACTGTTTTGATCCGGACCTTTTACGATAACACCCGTTACCCCGCTGGACCGAACGGCGAAAACCTGCAAAATTGAATGATAATTATTGATATAAAACATGAGAACATTAATTTTTTTAAACACGGCCATCTACAAGCGAAACATTTCAAATTATTTATATCGTTTGGTAATTTAGTATGGCAACGCCCACTTTATTAAAACATAAATATATGTGATTTATGTATTACCTGCCCATTTGTATCGTCAAAAAACACATTCGTAAGCTGGCTTACGGCATCGAACCTAATAGGATTTTCTGAAAGCTGTAAGTAGAAATCCTCTGCATTTTCGTTTCTTGCACTCAACGATGCCATTATCGATTTTATATTGTTACTGGTAATAATATGGACAGTGTCTAACAAAACCAATTTTATAACCAATATCTACGCCTATTCCATCACACAACGCTCGACAAGCGAGTATTTGACATTGACAGACACTTGACAGATACTTGACAGCTAAAACATTATTTCCATAGACTTATATTTATTAGCGAAGAAATATACAATTGACATAATAACGTTCATTTATACTGGAGTCCTCATTGAATGATCATTCTTTCATGCGATGTCTATTTTAGAAAACCTGAAAAACTTGTTTGTTTCATCAGAGATTTCCAAAAACAAATTTGAAAGAGTTCGTCTCGGTTATGTTTCAATTAAAGTGGGGACTGACCGGAGCATTTCATCGTAACGTAACGTCGCTCGCGGCGATCGCTCCAACTATGGATGGAGCGCTTGGCTCCCTGTACTGACTATACGAATGCTCGCATCGTAACGTGTTACGTTATGACGAAATGGATCCGGTCAGTACCCACCATTAGATTCAATTGTTTATCTATCAACTTAGGCCCTATTCCACAGTAAAAAATCTTAAGGTAGAGACTCACCCGAGTATTTCGTCGTAACGTAACGTTGTAACGTCGCTTACTACGAGCGCTCCATCCAAATCCAGAGTACTGACTATACGAATATTCGCATCGTAACGTGTTACGTTACGACGAAATGGCTCCAGTCAGTCCCCATCATTTAGTTTTATACATGAAAACCTTTTATTCCAAGCATAGGTTGGACATAAATGTGAATGCACCCACTTTATCTGGCTGTGAAATTTCTCTCTATCAAATAACAAAGATATGTGAGAGATGAATTGGAAAAAAATGAGGTGAATGGCAAAGGCTTATATTTAGCTATCATTTTCCAAAAAAGATTAATTGTTTAACTTATGGAAACAAAACCTTACACAGATATTGCGATGAACATTTAATTTAGGTGAACGAACTCTTTTTCCCCACGATATCCTTTCCATAAAGAAAATAAATTATTTATTGTTTTTGTGTATTGAATGTGCGATATCTGTGGTTTTAAGCTGTCACATTGGTTCAAATTCGTCAAGAAGGAAAAATATGATTTTTATCAGTTTGCTTTTAAAATGTCTACTACTCTCTTAATAAGACATTTGTGTGGTGACCTCAGTACACTAGAAAGAGAAGATTTTTTAAAACACTTTGGAGCCCAGAAAGTTTGGTTTATTAACCCTAAAAGTCATACAGCATTTGCGTCATTCCAATCAAAAACAGACGCTGAAGAAGCCTTAATTCGTCTCCATCAGCTAGAAATACTTGGAAGACGATTAGTTGTTGAATATACAAATGAATCAAGCGATAATAATTACAAATGCAGCACTGAAAATGATTTTAAACAAGTTAAACAATTTGTTGACTGTCTGAACAGCTGGAATCCATCGGTGGGATTACTTCAACCTCCTCCTCCGTATTTAAAGTATAACTATCCTTCAGCATCGCCTCAAATACTTGTTAATATTATGTATGCACTTCAAAGCAACAACAGCTTCTACATACAGACACTTCATTTGATGAACAAAATGGGATTGGACCCTCCATTTGATGGTCTTCAGGCTGAAGTTAAGTCTTATATCGAAGGATGCTTATGCAAACTTGGAATTAATCTAAATACACAAGAAATTCAGCCCCAGAACAAGATTAGCCTTAAAGAAAGCAAAGACCTTTCATCCGAGGAATCAGAAATGTCGACTGATGAAGATATACCGTCGTTTAATGATTACCAGTTGCCAAAGAAAAGAGCTTCGAATTCCAAACGAATCAACAAAAAACCTAGACTTCTATCTCAATTATTACCGGTTCCTAATACCAATAAAAAGAAACCTACATTGAAAACAAAAGAAGTCTTCGAAGAGATACCTTTACAAGAGACAAAGAAAATCGAAGTCAAAGTAAATCAATCTCAACTAGTTAGACCTAATGAAGCTGAAAATAAATCAGAATTTATAGGAACGATAGGTAAAATTAATCCAATGCCTACAACCGTAAATGTAGATGTTGAAAACCAAAGTAAACCTGAAGAAGTTACTAAACCTCAAGAAAATGGTACCATCACTTCGAAAGAACTTTTAGATAATAAAATATCCCTCAAGGATATGAAATCTCTTCCGATATTCAAAAATTATCACCCAGGCACTCCTTCGATGAGATTGTATATAAAGAACTTGAGTAAAGATGTCGACACATCTGATTTGGAGAGAATTTATAAGAGGTACCTGGTGAATTGTGGCATAAGTGAAATGGACATGTTTAGTATAAGAGTAATGCAAGAAGGCAGAATGAAGGGTCAGGCGTTTGTATCTCTACCATCGGTAGAGCTATCCCAAAAAGCTGTTTCAGAAACCAATGGATTCATATTAAAAAATAAACCAATGGTAGTGCAATTTGCTCGAACTGCTAATTAATTACAAGTGAAAATTAATTTGTTCATTCAATATCACAGTGAGTTTATTGTAAGAGTTGATGGATCTATTTACTTCAGATTTTCACCATCTTTCAACTACGGGTCGTTTGCATAGTTGACTCTTAACGTGTGTACTCCCGTTAGTCTAATTTGCTGCATCCACTGAAATATGTTCATCAAAATTGAGTACAAATCTATAAAAAATTCTTTTTAACAAAGAGGTTCATTATTTTATTTTAGATATGATTACATTTTTTATTTACATAGTACTCTTTTTACAAAAGATGGAATATTTTTTACTTGCTTTATTTACTTTTTTAGTGGTTTTCATAATACAAACTATGTTGGTTGATCCGATTCCTGTAAATCAAGTCTGCTGTAAATAAATATGCACATTCTGATAATATGTATCATTCTGATTCCAGTTTGCAAAATATTACCATAATGGTGGGGACTGACCGAAGCCATTTCGTCATAACGTAATACGTTACGATGCGAGCATTCGTATAGTCAGTACAGCGAACCTAGCGCTCCATCCATAGTCGGAGCGCTCGCCGCGAGCGACATTACATTACGACGAAGTGCTCCGATCAGTCCCCACCTTTAGACACTGAATTTTATATTGATTTCAAGGATTTATTCATGAAGTTGGGGTTTTGTTTAAAAAAAACTGAACACCATTAACAATCCACTATATCTAAATATGTACAAATGAAACTCAATTTATTTGATTAAAAATATTTTATTTTGTTAAAATGCACTGATTTTTATTTCCTCTACGTAATATGTAGAGCTCTCATCGACGCAGGTGTTTTGGTTGATGTCCTTTCCGGCTGATATAGAAGCTAACATAGGAATTACACTTTCCGTGCATTCCACCTGACCGACAAGGTCATCAATAGTCGCCACTAATTCGGCAATAATTTTTACAGTCTCCTCCTTCTCATGCGAAAGAACTAGCTGTTGATAGTTTGAATCTATCAAAACAGAACTCCATAAAATAATTTTTTGTTCATATTCAAAGTCAAAATCTGTTTCATCAGAAAGTAAGTGATTGATATACCTGAGTAAAAATAACATTTCGTCAAATTCGAGGCTTTTTCTTAAACACGATATAATATTTTCTTTGACATAGGGTAGTCCTAAGACGAAATCTAATAAGCTACGTAATTCTAATTCTTTTTCAGATGATCGATTCATAAATTCAACATCAGGAATAACTAGAGAATTTTTTCCATCTAATTCTTTTATCACAAATGATATTAAACTAACAATAATATTCTCGGGAATATCTTTAAAATCCTTGAGAGACTTTTTGATTAATTGTATATTATTGTCTTCAAGTAACTGTGGGAAATATTCCAAACATATTTCTCTCTCCGACATTCCTTTGGCTGCCAATTCTTTCCAACTTGCTTTGCATTTCCACTGAGGTTTCCCTTTTCCCCAATCCGCCGTCAATACATCGTTGGATTCTTTGTCATTCTTGAACGAGCCAATCAACGACAGGGTGTTGCGATGGGAAGACAGGATGAAGGGCACAACTGCCAGGTTTTGTGTGGCTTCTAATAAGATGTATTCGGGAAGACACCATAATCGGGCTCCTTTGCAGAACAGCTTGAGGGGGTGGCTGTACGATCCGACACCAAATAGGACATTGAAGACTGCGAGCACGGCGCCCTCCTGAGCGGAGTCCGCACCGTATATGGCGATGTGCTTCCCTCCCATCCATGCAAGACTGACTTCTACATCACAACACACCCAAGGAACGTGACCAACGAGAGAAAATGAATCCTTGGTTAATTCATTAGAAAATAATCTGCCATCTGACCCTGAAAATTTAAATATTACGATATAAATATTTTTTTCGACTGACATAAAATACTCGTAATAAATTAACTTTAATTTCCTTAAATTAGATTATAATAATTTTGATTTATATTATTAAGGACAGAAAAGAACTTTGGTCATATCATATATATAAATCTACTGCCAACTAAGCGGCAGCCTACTTAATACATTGAAGATGTTTCAGGAGCATCATCTAAGAATCGTGTAAACCAACTTTGCTTTCCAATACATATAGCAATGGATTAAAATTTTAATACTAACCCTTTATAATATACCTTGGTATTATTAAACGGTGTTTATTATTATATTTTACTTGTAGAGGTAAAATGATATTTAATTTATTTAATGATATTTCTTTTGCATTCTTCAAAGTCAAAGTATTAACACAAAAGTAAATACTTGTCTGCCGCGATAGGCTACCATGCTGGAGGTCCTGGGTTTGATTCCCAAGAGGGTCAAAATAAATATTAGTGATTTTTCAGTCTAATATTTATTTAATATGACCCTGGACTGGTACCTGAAGCGGAAGGCTGATTACCTTTCCTTCGTGTATTTAACGATCAAGATATCACTGCTTCTATATGATGCAGTGTCCTATGCACCATTGGGGTGCGGATAAGGGTTAAAGAAGAAATACTGTATTATAAATACCCTCATTAAAGGCAATGGGCCAAAATATAAAAAAATACCCATAACAGGTATAGACATTACCTCAATATTCCAACACATCTACAGATGTGTCCACCAAAGGGTCCAAAAGTAAGGACTGCAGAATGCATACTAAAATAAATATTTACATTATAGAGCATAACTTACACAATACATGAACTTGCGGAGGATGAGCACGAGCCGATATTGTAACACCGACAACCCTCCCTCCAATGAGTTCCTCTCGCCGCACTTGTACCTTGTGCACTGTCTCTACAATAGGAGTGTTGATGTCGGTGTTCAATTCACAAGTCAATATGTAATGTTCTTCGTTCTGTTTGCATACATAACATATGTAATTTCTCTCTTCCAATGTAAATATTGCCACTTGGTTAATGGCGAGTCCTTGATCTATCACACTGGAAGGTTCCAAATTCTTTCTAGCGTATAGAGCATATTGGAGAGCGGCACAATCGCCGTCCTTGAATACAATGATTCCCTTTCCTTCATTGTCTCTGATCAGCTTGAAAATCGGTTTGGTAAACTGTAAATCAAATATTATTAGTAAGTATATGAAGCACATAAAGATAACTCGCAATCAGAGAATGTTCACACTTGATTACGTAATTTGGTTCTTTAGCCCGTGACATGAAACAATAGTTTCTTCTGTGTGACTATCACAGATAGATGTATGATTTGGCAGCAGTGTATTTGCTTAAAATATGGCTAGATTTTGCATGGCTTCTAATAAGTTGTATTCGGGAAGACACCATAATCAAACTCCTTTGCAGAATAATTTGATAGGATTCATACTACGTTTTAACATCTCTCTAAATATGACAAAGCAAAATTCATTTCTTGTCACAGTGATCAGGTTAATAATGCAAGTAAATATATAAGAAAATGTATTTGAAAAACAAAAAACACAGTTCAACCACTGTTGTGATTTATTTTTCAAGCACTTTTGAAAATTTGTGGCATAGCCGAGTAACCACAATGAAAATTTGGAAGCTTTTTTTTTTGATAACTGATACGAGCAGGAGAAAATTTGTAGGTCACAAATTTCCATATTATGTTCATTTTTTTGTGTCCAATCGCGGTAGAATACAAAAACTGAAAAATGTTAAAATAATTGAATTGTGAAGACATTATTTAAATGATCTTTGCTAAATTCCATCATCATATCCACTGAAACATAATTTTGAAAAACATTTTTCATTTAAGAGTGTTGCTGTATAATTACCTTATTCTTTTTTAATTTATCCAAAGTGTTAACTTGATTGTCCCACACTTTAATAATATTTTCATTAAACACGCCAACATACTGATTTTCTCCCATGTCATATATTACTGGAGCTGATATATGGTCTTTCGACGTCCATCCTCCCACCTGTTTCTGATCTGAAAGCTTAAAATGGAAAGAAAAAAAAATCGTATAAAAGTATTGTACATAAATTTAAAATAACAAGCAAAAACCACTTTAAAAATAAACGAACTACGAACATATTGTGATATTTAAAATTTAATTGCAAAAAAGACGTCGCGATTCAACTTTAATTTATTTGAGAAACTTACTTTGTATCTGGTGACCACATTTCTGCCTAAAGTTATTATTCCACAACCTGGATCACTATCTTCTGATACGCCTAAAAATGACTTTCTGTCAATAAGTGGACACAAACTATAATACGATCTCAGTTGAACCATTATAATTAATTTTTTATTTCAAACCAAATCAAAACTGACAGCCCCTCCAAACACGTGTGACACGTCCATAGATGTTAGATTACGCCACAGACCACCAACGTCTATAGATTGGTCATGCAAAAAAGCGCTGGGGATATGTTCATAAATAAACATTATTCCGAACTTATATGAATGTCCACTCCTAAGTAATAGAACGTAATCCCAGATATCAACAAAAATATATTTTGAAAGTGACGTTTGACACCTCACCGCAGGCATGTCGAAAGATGTATGAGTTAGCATTGATATTTTGTTTTATCCATAAAAATAACCATTAATTTGAAATGACGAATAAAAATGTTTGTGTGGTTGTCTTGGGTGATATCGGAAGAAGTCCACGAATGCAATATCATGCATTATCGCTCGCCCGCTGCAAATACGATGTAGATCTCATAGGCTATGCAGGTTCCAAACCATTACCAGATATAATCGATAATGACCAAATAACGATAAGAAATATAATGCCACTGCCAGAGCTGCAAGGACCTAAAATATTGCAATATGTTTTGAAAACCTTTTGGCAAACAGTTAGCCTTTTGATGATTTTATTCATTAAGAAAAGAAGTGACTTTGTACTTTGTCAAAATCCTCCAGCTATACCGACACTTCTCGTTTGTTGGTTGTATTGTCTTTTAGTCCGAGCAAAGTTTATAATTGATTGGCATAATTATGCATTTAGTATTATGGCATTATCGCACGGGGAAAACCATCAGCTTGTAAAAATAGCTAAAAAAATTGAGTTCTTCTTTGGTGCCAGAGCGCACGCTAATTTGTGCGTCACTAATGCAATGAAGAGAGATTTATTGGATAGAAATATTTCGTAAGTTCTGCTATTTGCCCTTATCACATCCATTTACGTTTATAAATTGATTCATGTTTATTTTATTAAGTTAAAACAGGGTAAAAAATAAAATAGTTAATTTGATTACCAACCCTAGATACATAAAACCATATTTAAAAGTTAACTTTTCATAATCTTAATCAATATTAACATTAAAATGGCATAAAACACAATTCCATTTAAATGTCTTATTTAGATCAGTGTTCCGGAAACCTTTTTTCACCTGCGACACACCACAATTCTTCCTTGTATTCCGCTATCACCAAATGCTAAAATATATATGTATTCTATTAAGAAATTATTGAGTTATTGTAATTTAAAATTTGAAAAAACGGCAATTTTATGAAAAAAAATGTCATTGTGTATTAAATACACGTTGACAAATTATATTTGTACTTAAATACGTTATGAAAAATTATAAAATGTCAAATACATTGAATTTGACGGCGGCACAACTGAATCCTGCTCACGGTACACAAGTGTGCCACGGCACACCAGATGCGGAGCACTGATTTAGATAACTTATGAATATACTATTGCACAGTTTGAAAGCAATAATTAGCTTTGAATCCAAGTTTATGTTTGGAAATTAACTGTAAAAGCTATCACTAACCAACTGCATTTTTATTAGATTATTTGTTATTTTCAGTGCCAAAGTACTCTATGATAGACCTGCTGACATATTCCATCCGATATCAGATAATGAGAAACATGACTTCATAAGTAAGATAAGCGTTCAATACCCAGAGTTTACTATTCCAACGAGATCAAATCTTAATGAATCTCAAATTGACGATAATGTTTCTACAATATTAACTGAGCGGGTGGGCACTGAGGTTAAGTTGCGGGACTCGAGACCCGGTGTGTTGTTTAGCAGTACGAGCTGGACCCCTGACGAAGACTTTCAAATTCTTCTGGATGCTTTAGAAAGTAAGATATTGTTACATAATATGTATGTTAAAACCACGAGTTTGTGCACTGATTCCTATGCTTTTACTACCTTGCATGTGGTCACTGGTTTAATTCCCGGTTGGCATAACACATGCATACTTTTTTTTAAAAACTTCAACAATGCTATAAAATTCTTTCAATTTCTTTGTTTCTATTGAAACCATATTTGTTGTAATCGATCTTATTTTCAAGATATAATATTTAATTAAATTCAAGCTTTTCTTTATAATTTTAGGGTTTTAAACTTTTTAAAGATTTATTTTTAAATGAAATTTTAACATACAATTGTGGTATTATATTTACAGTATTGAACATGAAATTACAGTGTGTTTATGTACTTTATAGCTATTACAACTTTAGGAGAGCAGTTTAGCGCAATATTTTATTTATGCTTCGATCACTGAATAACAAAAAGACTGAGAAATTTACAAAAATGTAAAATGCAACCACTAATTATGCAGTACGTTCTAGCATAATAAGTTCCATGATCTTTGATTTGTCTTAAGATTTATTTACATTCAAATTGCTTGTAGATTATGACCAAGCATCAACAATAAGCAGTAATTCCCTTCCAAAATTGATCTGTGTTATAACCGGGAAAGGTCCAATGAAAGACTATTACTTGGATTTGATTGGGAAAAAGAAAATGAAGAATGTTGAGGTGATCACTCCTTGGTTGGAAGCGGTTGATTACCCAACGATGGTTGCAAGTGCAGACCTCGGAGTCTGTCTTCACACGAGCTCATCTGGATTAGATCTGCCAATGAAAGTTGTCGATATGTTCGGGTCAGGTTTACCTGTTTGTGCATTCAAATATCAGTGGTGAGTTGTTTTATAATCAATCAATTATTTATTTCCAACATTTTGAGTGTGTCCAAATACTTGTTCACAAAATCTGGATTATCTCCAATTACAGGAGTTATTTTCATATTATTTTTTGACATCTCACCAAAGATGAAGAAGAATATGGAATGTCAAAATCGAAAAGAATATGGAATATCTTTGATGAGATGTCAAAAAATAATACAATTATATATCTCCTCTTTACACACTTATGTCAATCAGACAGCCCAAAAAATATGAGAATATTTTATATTACCTGTTTTTTTTTTTATAACTCTTCTGACCAAACACTTTCCCTTGAAGATACTAATTTTACTTTTTACAACGCAAAAAAAAACTATTGCATGTGAAATTTAAAAAACTTATTATCCTGTACAAAATGATAAATATATAGTTAACTTCAACCAATTTTTTTATGATTTCAGCTTAGATGAACTTGTAAGAGATGGTGAAAATGGACATGTGTTTGAAAACTCAAATCAGTTAGCAAATCACTTCAAAGTGTGGTTTAAAGGATTTCCTAAAAATGCAGAACAAAACAATGTTGTGAAAAAATATAAAGAGAATATAAACACATTTTTCAATCAGAAATGGGAGAGCAATTGGGAATTGCGTGCTAAGGCATTTTTTGCTTAATGATAAAAAAATATTATATTTGTAATTTTATAACATCGTGATTTATAAAATGTACAAAATAAATTGAAAATATATAGACTCTTGATTAACAGGGATGTTTCATATTTACAAAATAATTGGAAGAGTAGGTTCCAAAAATCATACAAAAATATTCATTTTTAAATAGTCAAACCCAGATTATTATTGTTGTCCTTTAGAAAAGAATCACGAATTTAGAAGAATACTTAACACTTTTATCATTTTAGGTTTCTGTTTGAATTAAATTTTTCTTCTATTCTAATTAAAAGTTTTGTTAATTATTACCAGGAAATCAATTATCTGGGAAATTTATTATAAAATCAAGAGTCTGCTTTATTAAAAAAGTAGTGATTATTATATGGGATCAATTATTATCAAGTATTTAATAAAAATGTAAATTAGATTTACTGTGTTTTTGGTAAAATATATCATTTTCCTTTTTTTATCACTTGGTTTTCTTATTTAATATTTATTCCTTGCAATGAGATGGGTTATGGTATTACCTCCTAGACAATAGTACTTCTAGTACGTGATAATTGTGGTCCCGTGGGTTATGCCAAAAATTATATCAGAGTTCACCGGTTCGATCCCCACTCTACCAGACTTGATTTCTATATTAAAACACAAGATCTTCAAACTTACCTGAAAATAGTGAATTGAAGTTTTTTTACGACTAAGTACAGCGTGTGTTTTATCAGCCACTACAGTGTGTGTTTTATCAGCCTCGTAAAGTGAATTGGTCAGCAAACAAATTTGATTATTTTACATTGCAAATAAAAAAATATTCGAAACATAGAACAGATTAATATCCAAAGCGATTTTGTTCAGCATAGCGGCAGCTATCCCAACACACATAACCATGGGCAGGTCAGTTTTGAATATTGGAATGTGAAATAATCTATATCGACACTGTCTTAAGTATCAGCAACATACAAAGCAATGCTCCGTATAGTTTCAAAATTATCAATTATACCACGAACAATCAATAAAAATGAATAACAAAACTACTACGAAATTTTGGAGCTTCGTAAATAACAAGATGCTAAAGTAATGAAGTGAATTTTGTTTATTCAAATAAAGGCTCCATACCTACTATTGAAATTAAGGAAATGAAAATTTAATTAACACATTGTGAGCTCTGAAAATACATAGACTTCCATATTCCCGTACAAGTATTCAGTTACACAGTTTTTATAAGAAAAACTGTTCCTATATTTATCAAGTCATATCCATCAGGCACTCAGGAATGGATTATGATATATATGAAGGTTCCGCCATACGCTTTATTGTATAATAAAATTACAATGTGCGCAAGTAGGCCTATGTAATTTAATATTTAGCAATAAGAGTAAATTACCTGATAAAATGCAATTAGCAAAAAATAAATACACTTAAATTAGAAATAAGTAACAAGTTATTATGTAAAAATTAAAATTTATTCAAATATGAATACAGCGATAGGACCCCATGTATTCGCTTACTACCAGCAAAATGTGTTGAGTCAAAAATTCAGTATTGCAAATTATACAATGTTTTACAAGATTAGTAGCAAGTTTTCCAATAATTTTATGACACTAAATATTAAGGTAGGGACTGATCGGAGCATTTTGTTGTAGCGTAACGTCGCTCGCGGCAAGCACTAGGCTCGCTGTACTGACTTATACGAATGCTCGCATCATAACGTGTTACGTTACAATGAAATGGCTCCGGTCAGTCCCTACCATTAAGTAAACGAGTGTACCATTCAATGTATTCCGATATAAACTACTAGAGTTGACCCCAACACACAAAATGAGCACCTGAGTATGTGTTTTTAAAACGCCGGTGATGTTGGAAATACCACAAATGATTGCATCCCATTGTCGGTATATTAATAGCGAATTTTTTAAAATTCAGATAGAATAAATTCCCAATACTTTCAGAGCAACAACATTAGTAAAAAATATTTTTTTGAATGAAAAAAAAATAATTTATATTTGAAGCAGTAACTTAGTGATTTTCCATTTTATAATTGAAATGTAACTTTGTTTTAAAATCAAAAGTTACATTTTAATAATTAAAAAAAACAAGTGTTTAACGAGCAGATTGAAATATAAAATTATTCATAATAAATTATTATTTTGAATTACTGTATGTTTCAATCTTCTCATCAAACATTTGGTTTTTTTTTAAATATTTTTTACAAATGTTATTCTGAAAGTATTGGGAATTTATCCCGTCTGAGTTTGAAACATTGTCGCTATTACTGTAGGGACATCGGGATGTAATCATTTGTGGTATTTCCAACACCACCGGAGTTTCAAAAAACACATACTCAAGCGCTCGCTTTGATAGAAAGTTTTTTTTTACTGAAAGTAAATCTTTTTGACTTAATCATTTTAGCTGGTGAAGCAGCAAAACAGTGCATTTAAATCATGGGATCTTTGTACATAATATAATATTTACAACTATTACACCAACAACTTTTCAATTTCTTGTTGAATGTTCTGGATTTGTGGTTTTAGTTGAGATCCTTCATTCACCGTAACCGAGCATGCTATGATAGGTCGCGAGACGCCACACGCCCTACCCAAGGCTTGCTTGGACCGTAAAAATACGTAAGGCACATTCTTATCTTCGCACAACAACGGAAGATGCAGTAATATCTCCAGCGGCTCGGCGTCAGCAGCCATGACGATGAATTCAGACAAACCCCTGTTCAGAGTTTTCGTAGCTTCATTTGCGCCTTTTCTTAATTGCTTGTAATTCATAGCCTGCTGAACCAGATTCAAGATTTTTGACGTCAACGTCGCGTCAGCGAGGGGGTACGCCTTAGGATTTACTTCGTCAGTCTGAAATGCAGCACGTGTTAGTCAAGTCAAATATTCAAGTGACGGAAATGAAATAAATGAATAAAAAAGTAACGGAGGCGTGCTTACCATTTTTAATTATGTCAATAAACCTCTCGGCGATATCCTTCGCTTCACTGAGGAGTATAACTTCACAGCAACTTCAAAGTTAAGTAGTCAATAAACAACGTGCCGCAAGCAACGATTTTTGTTTATAACCTCAAAATTTTTGTTCAACGTGATAGAAACGAACGCACGCGCGCTGAAACACAGACTAACTATTTTATATAAAGACCGCCAACTACCTCGATTTTTTATGGCTGGAAGTGATATTCGCCAGCGGCCGGAAGTGACGTAAACGGCTAGAAGTACTAAGCTCCCGGCTGGGCGTGACTTCGCCGCGGCTGAATGTCAAATCCACCCGCCGAAATATTTATCATTCATTTTTCAGGTTAAATGGTATTTATATTGAAATTTGTTGTATAACATATTTTCAAAATTATAATATTAATATTACAAAGAAGATATTTCACTATATAAATTTATTTATTTCAGTGTAAACAAAAATAGAAAGGTCACGGCTAAAACGCGACATTTATAAAAAGAGTTCAGGCGATTAATAATGGTTACTCAACTCAGCCTTACAATGGTAAATGGTAATGGTAACTTTTTTGAAATTATTATCCCAAACTATGTATAAATATAAGGCTTTTCAACAAAAACAAAAACGATAGAATTTTCAAATTACTATATTATATTTAAAATTCTAGAAAATACAATATTTTAAAAGGGTGGAAGGAGTGCCCACCACTTTCTGAAGTTATGTTTCTTAACGGGGGTGCCAGCGCCCCTTTGTGGGCGTTTTGGAAGTCTGGCTAGGCGTTTTTAAATTTTTTGCATTTGGGGGGTGCTGCAGAAGTTCAAGGGAGCGTTGTGTTAAGTAAGAAAAACTACACTTTCATACGCAAAATTTAACTTTAACTTTGGCATAATACTCAATATTATGAAGTTCTTCATAGACGGATTTCTATTTTTCTATCGATAATTGTCTATAACCATAGTATGTCTATATTTATTTGAAATATTTGAACAACTTGTTGGTATCTCGTATTTTTCGTTCCCGTTTTGGTGTTTTTGTTAGTGTATTAGTGTGTCTCGTCATTTTCTGGTCGTTTTTCGAACAATCTGACGTTTACGAGTCGACCCCCCCTGCGCTGAAAGTAACGTCAAAGCAATGTTACCACCACGAATACATTTTTTTGGTATTGCCAGTATTAAAACCGTATATTTTTCATACGTGCTAGGTACCTACAACATAACGAGACGTGCGGATATGTGACACTTCCCCCCTCAGCAGCACAGAGAAAACGGAAAAAAGGAAATGCTGGAAGGCGGGGCTCAAGGAGGCCGGGAATGGATTGAAACTCTATAACTCTACTTTTTCACTCCAACTTCGTTTATATATTTTTTTTTAAAAACACCTACAATATAAGATTTTTAAACTACATACCATTTGATTACTTTCTTTGACTACACTAAATGTACTTTTAACTAACTTAATTAAAACTTTAAACTACCTTAAATCTACACCACTTAACGCTACACTATTGAACAGCGTCGGTAAGACGAAGCGGCCAAGGCGCTCCGGAGGCAGGCCCGCGAGAAAGAAGACGCTGTGAGGAGTCGCGTATGAGGGTGCAAGTGGGCCCCGTATAAGATGGCATTAGCGGCCGTGTGCGAGGGCGCGTGCCTGAAGCTGACCGATGCTTCAAGTTTCAGCTTCCCTTACGACAATTTGTATAACGAAAATAATATTTAACATATATATTTTTACTATTGCGGAACTGAATTTTCGACCACGCTCAAACGCCTCACGTCATATGTATAGGCTAAGAAACTTTAAAAAAAGTTGAAGCCTTAAGGTGGGGACTGACCGGATTCATTTCATCGTAGCGTAACACGTTGCGATGCGAGCATTTGTATCGTCAGTACAGCGAACCGAGCTGCTCACCGTTCGTTACGCGTGCTCCATCCGAAGTCGGACGCTCGCCGCGAATGTTACGTTACGACAAAATGCTCCTCTCAGTCCCTATCTTAAGTAAAGCCATGATAATCTATGTTGCGTTAGTCGTAGATAGATTTCATGTCACTTAGACGTTAGGAAATTCAAAAAAGGGTATATGTATGAGCCCAGTTTTTTTAGGCGCATGTACAGATCCTGGTTCAAATTATAAAATTAGCCTCAATTAAATCAATTTCAACTCCATTCAAATCCTTAAATACTAACAGTAATAAACAAAAAAAATGTAAATGAAATCCAATTTACATATGGTTGAGATTATGTTTCTATTTTTGATGACAAGTTAGAACCTATTTCATTGTAAAACATTTTCCCTATGATGTAAAAATATCGAGGTGTTTTGAATGTAAGTAGGGCACCAATCGTTTTAGATATTTTCAAAGTCTATTCGTAATTTAACTTTTTTTGTCTATTCTCGTCTATCACTGTCCATCACTGTCTATGCTCCCAAATGGTTCTCTGCGTGTTTTGTTGCGTAGAATGATAAATAAAAATTAAAAAGTGCTTCATTAGACGTAAAAGTATTAAAAAATACCTTCAATCTTTACCTAATTCTTATGATGCAAAGAATTTTACTCTCAAAGTCGGGTTCTAGTACGTGATTTCGTCAATTTCCTTATGCCAAATTCCAATGTTGTGACGTTCGTATGACATTGCAAATGTTTATTTCCGCATTACCTCCTAATGTTGTCTTTTTTTGTAGGTGTGAATAATCCTAGTTTCGAAGATGTCTGGCGAAGATCATACCCTGCCCGTGGAGCTGGAGAAACTCGAAATAGTGTCTGGGAAAGGGAGCCCGAGTTCGACGTCCGCGGATGAGAACCCCTTCCAGCGGAGAAGCTCCGGGGCTCGGGGAAATCTCACGCTCTGGGGAGGTCGCTGTAACTGCTCCTTGAGCAAGAAGTCGTCCAGGACGAAGGGGGTCTCCAAGAGAAACAGCGGCAAACTCTTGAAAGACCCCGTTCTCAAGTACGTCAATACATGCTGCCAAGGTATCTCGCGATCCGAAGAACTGGCCAACTCATTATCGACCGTTTCTCTATCCATCTCGCCCAAAACAGCCTCCAGGACAGAGGAGACTTGCACAAGCACCGAACAATTTAGTGACGTTGTACCTGTCCTAAATGACTTCCCATCCCTCGTCTCCGGATGCAGTCAGCTCCGAATCTCTAACGGGAGCGGGTTCTTCATGTCGGAGAGCTTCCGAAACCCCCAATGCCGCGATAGTGATAGAGTAACTAGTATTGGGAACCCAGGAAGTGGACCGGGGGGACAGAACGGGATACGCGCGTGTTCTCAGCAGGCTCTGAATCCCCCGTGCGATGTCACAATAGACGAATTGGCCAGCTACTTTGAAACCCTAGTTCATATCCCTAAAAAGATGTCAACTATGGCAGAGATGATGTATATATAATACCTGTTTACGTTGACTGATAAACAATGTTTTCGATGTAAGTACAGTGCAAATAAAATGTGAAAATTTAACATTTAATGTCATCCTCCTTACATATCTATATTGAATTGTATAGTAATCTTCCTCAAAATTTCCATTGAAAAAATTGTCAAGAAACTTAGTAAGTTTGTGTGAATATTGTATTATAAAAATATAAAACAATTGTTGCATAGATTCAATTTAATGTAATATAATGATATTTTTAAGGTTCATTGTTCATTTCTTCTTGAGTCATAATTTAAATGGTTAAAATAATGTCTATTACATTTGAGTAGCGTACTATTTTAATAAATCTTTTTCGATTTTGTATTCTGAAAATCACTTATTTTGTATTTCTTTATATTTATGTAAAATTATATGTTTTCAACAAGATTTTTCCTATTTTCTAGCAATTTTTAGCGGTAATGTTTAATTCTCATGTTTTAATAATCTCATGGAATAAATAACCATTTTAATTTTAAAATGAGCTCTCTTTTATTTCACCTGTTTACTGCATAAAACTCGATGATAATAATCATGACACAGAGTTGAACTGAACATCACCCACCACTCCCCTTAGGCCTACATGTCATTCTAAACTGCTCACTTCTGACAAAGAACTTGTGCAATATTTGCATACCGATATCAAATAATATGAATAAATAGGAGTTTACACTGGGGTTATAACAAATAACTAGTAAGAGCAATTGTATTTAAATATCTAGATTTAAAAATAACTCGCTACATATGTTACTAATAGTTTCAGGTGAGCACTTTCAATCGACTCATGTTAATACTAGTTCTGAAATAATAATAAATAATTACATCTTGAATATATCAACTTTAAATAACATTATTTTTGTAGATTTTGAAGGAAAAAAGTTTTAATTTTTATAGGACATCATCGCCACATTACTGACATCTCTATTTTAATAGATTTACGCCAGAATAAACAACTACTATCATTGTAATTTGCAGTATATTTTTTACTGCAAATTAATATTGCATGTATGCGACATCTTTGAGCAAAAACTACAACTAAGACTTACATAACCGCCATCTAAATATATTTCAAATTAATTGATAAGGTGTATATGACATCTTTGTATGAATCACAATGTTTATTACTGCCATCTTTAGTTCAGTAGGCTTATTATTATCAGCGTTGCTTTCATGTTTTCCTGAAAAATAAATGAGCACCCATCAATCTAATTCAACGAAAAGTGAGGTCAAAAGAATGTACAAGAATGACAGCTGCGCGTGGATCTCTTTTTAGCGTAATTTTCGCTTCATCAACTGACAATACTAAGTAATAAATATCAAATACACTTTTCTCTGCTGTTCCCGCCATACCACCCCAGTAGGTACCCACTACAGTTCTACATCATTTATAATCCTTTTTTTATCGATCTCAGTATTGCGTTTTTTATATCTACCTTTCCTATCCTCACTATCCTATCTGCAGACAAGCCTCTAAAATAGGGGCTTTGCCGGTTATCCCTTTAATTTACAAATAAATAAAAACAAATCAGCATGATACTGTAAAATGTTGATAAAAAAATGATAATTAATCACACTAACACTAAAAATCCTGTAGTAAATATAATGAAAACATGATTAAAAACTCATTAATTTTAAATATCTACACATCTAACAAATTGTACATATTCCATTAATCATGATGATATTGAATACCGGATTTTATTTTTGGAAAAGTGGGTATACTCGTATGTACCTAATCGCATGTTTCCACAGAGATAAGAAGTACCTGCACCTATTATTACTATGGTTGTCCTTTAAAATTTTAATTCATATTTCCATTCAGATTCTTATCGTGGCACCAAAAATGCACAAATGCACTTAGAAGTTATCATGTGAAATGTGAATGATCGATTGCAATTAACTTTATTCAAATAATATATGTATGTAGGTATATCAATTCATGACCTCGGCAAATATTTTGCGAGACTTCAAGAATATTGATGACTGGTAATTTTGGATTTACTCAGGTACATTCTGATGTGCTCTTTTCATTTTTTCTTTTATCTCTATCAGCGCTTAGGTGGCGGTTAGGGTACCTACTGCATCTAATCGACGCTGTATTGCCTTGATTATTTAAGATAAAGTGATCAGGTATTTATTCTAACTCGGTCAACTCGCCGCTGGTTTAATTTATTAAAATAAAACTTGTAAAAAGATCCTAGATGTCACTTTAACAGTGACCAAACTTTTCTGAAAAATCTATACACTAAAAATAATGTAGATGAAAGACTAAAGGTAAATGATAAACAATCCTCCGTCTGTTTGAATCGAGTCAACCAGTTTTTTTGGACACATCGTCAGAAGAAATAATAACAGCCTTGAAAAGTTAATTAATGGTCATGAGAAAGGTCGAAGGCAGTAGAAGAAGAGGAAGTTCCCCACTGGATGGACCGACTAAATCAATACAGCCACAAGTTCATCAGTGGTTGGAGAGATGCGGATGGCAGTGTTTCGGGAGAGGTGGAGGACGATTACACAAAATATTTTAAGGACAAGGAGAGAGTCTCGAACCTCAGCAATGAGGATAAAGACGTAGAAGAATATGTACTTAAAATAATTAAAATTGCATCAAAGTTACGGAACAATTGAAGACTTTGGAGGACAAAAACCACACGTATTATAAAACCCTATTTTTACAAGAGACAAATACGGTAAAAACCAAATATCTGTCACTGATTTGGGAACGTCATTATAGACTAGGAATTTAATTATAATTTAAGATTTGATCAATACGTTTTCGAGATTTGATATGATTTCCCAAAGTCTGAAATTATCAAGTAAAAATAAAGAAAAATCCGTACGGTATAAAAATGTATATTTAAAAAAACATCATATTAATATAATATATCAGACAATAATAAACATATTTTCGAAGAAATTACTCGTTTGCTTAAGCAATATGAATTTCTCCGTATGGTACGAGTACCAAAAAATAATCAATCGTACGCTTTCATCAAATTGACAATACGATTATATAATAGCTTCCTGACGTCGATTGCCCACAAAAAGTCGAGATGGTTGAATTTGGGATCTTGTACCCTGAACTTTCCCTGAGGGTTTCCTAGTTCTCTGTACAACTGGTCCACGTCAACAGGCTCCGCCATCCAATCATTATCAGAGTAGTGGAGAAACACGGGAGCCGTGACAGACTTAAGAGGGTAGTTTGGAGGACTTGTTGATCCATATTCGCCCATGTTTCCGATCAAGCCAAAGTCATATTTACGGAACTTGGCTGACATGTATTCTTGACCATAGTGGACTAGCTGCTTGCTTGAAGCTCCCGCCGGAGTGTGGCCCATGACAACAGGTAACATTGTCTAAAACATATATCTTTGTACATACATATACATCATTGTACATACATACAAATAAAATGGTCTAGGGACTAAAGTATTAGTAAGTGGACTAAATAAAAGCTATCTCAATCCAATTGTTCCAAACTGTTGTGAACTCATATGTCACGAGATTAATCATATTATATCTAGGAGTTCCACAATATGAGTAGTGTGGTTGTCAATCATGGGTAGAATAGTGAATGTTGCACGTGTGTAAAGTGAGCACTTAACCAACCTATTACAGGTCATAAACCCTGTAATACTCAGACTTCCATATTCTCTTTATCTTTGTTGAGATTTGAAATAATGGTTTGAGATGACAAACATAAGGTTCCACTTGTATTACTTACACATATAATTAGATCGAAAAAATCGTTCCATGGGATCAAAAAAAGTAACATATAAGTACATATTACAAGCACATATGGTATTCTAAAAAATGTTGACTTACAGCATTCATTTGATCGGGATTAAATCCACAAAGAAGGAAAAGAATATTGGTGCACACCGGTTGGAATAGTACGTCATCGTCACAGAGAAGATGTCCCGCAATTGTCATCAGCTCAGTACTTGGCAGGAACTCATTAACACCAATCAGAGATGTCAATAGCTAAAATTTTGGAAGAAGTTTTAAATGGAGATATTTTAAGGTTTCAAAGTAATTGAATAAGTTCAGTCAAATGGAAATACACGGTTATGTTTAACTACAAACCCACCTCTATTGTGTTCGCTATGGGTGCTATTAATCTAACTAGAGGACTCTTCATATTTGACATGTAAGCCACTGGAGCAAGAGCGTGCATCGACCTAATTTTCTTATTGTAATCTGGTCTTGTAGATCCCATCACGAAGAATGAGGTCGTTCCTTGAGAGTGGCCAGCATAGTGCAGCTGAGTTTTTCCTGTTTTGCCTAACACGTAGTCAATCATGGCAGGGAGATCGTAATAACCGATTTCATTCCAGCTAAACTTCCAGAATTTAGAATTTAAGATTGCGTCTGGATTAAGAGTGGTGTGTTTGCGGGAGTAAAAGTTTCCACGAGCATTTCCCATCCAGACATCGAACCCTTCGTCAGCCAACAGGTATCCTGGAAGAAAAATATGAATATTTATTATTGTATTGTGCATGCATGGTTTTTTTTCTAAAATAAAATAGTCATGATAATTACCGAAGCCACTGTGAGGTCCCATGTTTATCCAGTCTGCCGAA
Organism: Brachycentrus maculatus; assembly: GCF_059751285.1. Lineage (NCBI taxonomy): Eukaryota > Metazoa > Arthropoda > Insecta > Trichoptera > Brachycentridae > Brachycentrus > Brachycentrus maculatus. The sequence continues at coordinate 544,875 of NW_028281056.1, read as the reverse complement.
GAGCTGAGAAGTCCATGCATGAGGAAGACCACGGGTCTGTCCTTCTGTGGGTCCTGTCCCTTCCCGTAGGGGATTCTGTGCATGGTGAGGATGTAGCCATCGCTGGTGGTCACTGAATGAACTTCGGACGGATAGCCATATTTTACTAGAAGACCTGGCTGCGAAAATAAATGCGATATTAATTTTAAATATGAATCTTAGTTAAAAAAAAAAGCACCAAATAAACATGAAGAAAATGAACTTTTCATATGAATTGACACCCTATATTAATATTTTTAAGTATATTCTTGTTAAATGTAATTTAAATAGATTGTTATTAAAAACAACATGTATGAAACAAAGAACGTTGCTGAGGAATACGAAGTATTTTCAGTGCTGCATTCTTGGATCCAATGAACTAGAGGAAAGTTAAGAATATCAAATAAAATCTTCCATATTCTTCTTCATTTTTGATGAGATGTCAAAAAATAAAAAGAAAACAAACGTTTTCTCAACGCAACGGTTTGGATTCTCACTGGATCCATATGGTGACAATGACAAAAGAGTTGGCAGGAATTAGAAAAACGTAATAATGAAAGGCGTCGAATAGACTTACCACGTCTAACTTGGCATCTTCTTGAATGCCAAGATCAATGCGTTCAGTATTTGATAGGGATGCCAAATATTCTTCTCCGTTAGGAGAGTTTCCTCCCAATACTGCGGTCGCTGCCACAGCAAGAATTACGAAAAACTTTAACACCATATTTAAATTACGCGACTGAGAATATTCTCGGCTAGGAAGCCTTTTATACCCGGTAATTTGACCGTTCTGACCCTTATCGATCTTATTAAAATTGATGGTAATTATCTTTATTTGTGAATTGATATTAATTTCGAAAAAAATAATTCCTTTTGATACGTCACAACAAAACAATAAGCTATCTATCGCAAGCAATCATCAAAAAATACCAACAAAATAACACACACACACACACACACTCACATACAATATATGTGTATATAAATACACTTTTATAGAATATAGTGGAACCTCTCATAACAAGTAATTGTTCCCTTGCTGAGAAGCAAATGCTGAGAAGTTCCTGATTGGCCCACACTAGATTATCCCTCCTGTTCCTAACACAAATTAAAATGAAAACATATTGAATAAGCTAGAAGAAACGAAAATCCACTAAATGATTTATAAATCTTGTGCATAATAAGCAAGGTAAATAATAAATGCAATTCCCTTCTAAAAAAGGGGGGAGGGGGTTAAATAAATATAAATGATTTTTTTATACGGCTATGAAACATGGCACCTTACAAGGGCCCAGAGCAGCCGTGTACTAAGCTTTGAGAATAGGTGTCTGCGGAGAATTTTAGGCGTGCGGTGGTTCGACTTTGTGAGGAATGAAGAGATAAGGCGTAGGATGCAGCAAATCTTGGTCACAACTGTCGTCAAGAAAAGGCGATTCAGTTGGCTTGGTCATGTACTCCGCATGTCTCCTGAGAGCCTCAATCAAGCTTGCCTCTTTTACAAGGCATCAGGTTCGCGCCGCCCAGGACGACCACTGCTGACAATTCGTCGGCAGTTCTCGTCAGAACTTTGGGACGCGGATCTGACTTGGAAGGATGCAAGGGAGCTGGCAGCCGATAGAAAAGCCTGGAGACAGTTTGTGGACTCCATATGCTCCACCTAGGGAGCGGATATGGTTTAATAATAATATTTATACAATATTTCCCTGGACTGGTACCTGAAGCAGAGGGCTGATCACCTTCCCTTCATGTATTAATGATCAAGATAATGCCTTATGCACCATCGGGTGCGGATAAGGGTTTGATATTTACTTAATATTACCCTCGTCTAGTACTTGAAGAGTCAGACTGTTCATCAATATGCAATCCATCATCTAATTAACAATAAATATAACGTAGGTATGATGCGGTTCTCTATAAACCATTGGAAGCAAATAAGAGTTTGAATCTTGCCAGAGTTTAAATTGTCGTATGGGTATAGTACCTAATCGTAAAAGCTTGTAATATGTGGTTTCTTGAGTGGTCCCTTGAGTTAAGTGAACAAATTTTTACTTGTGTTTATTTATTTAATAATTTTATCTTGTTCTAACCCTTTCGCAAGGTGCATAAGGCACTGCATCGCATCGATGCAATGTTATCTTGATTGTAATTTATTTGATATCTAGGTGAAGAGTTCGGCTTTTCAGGTACAAGACATTAAAGTGATTTTAAAATCTGTATTTTGACCTATTATTTCGAGAAATAAAAATACTTTGTGTTCTGATCCACTCACATTTTTATTTAACCAACTAGTTTCGGCAACAACCTGTTGCCCTCTTCAGGGTTACATTTATTACTAGTTAATGCTTTCAATATTCAAAACATGTATTTTGACCCCCTAGGAAGACCGGAAGTACGGTAGCAAAACGTAAATGATATTGAAGAAATAGTAAATAAAAAAGAACCATAAGGTATAAAAATATTCATTTTAATAAAATAAAATAAAGGTGTATTAACATAATACAATGATTAAGTATAATTAACGAAATCGCTCGTTTGTTGGAGCAACATGAATTTACATACAATTTTAAAAAGTTGTTAATTGTAAGCTTTCATCAAATTAACGATGCGATTATACAGTAACTTCCTGACGTCGATTGCCCACATGAAATCGAGATGGTTGAACTTGGGATCTTGCACCCTGAATTTCCCCTGAGGGTTTCCTAGCTCTTTGTACAACTGGTCCACATCAACAGGCTCCGCCATCCAATCATTATCAGAGTAGTGAAGAAACACGGGAGCCGTGACGGCCTTAAGAGGGTAGTTTGGAGGCTTTGATGATCCATATTCGCCCATGTTTCCGATCAAGCCGAAGTCGTATTTACGGAACTTGGCTGACATGTATTCTTGACCATAGTGAACCATCTGCTTACTCGAAGCTCCCGCTGGAGTGTGGCCCATGATGACAGGCAGCATTGTCTGAAAAAACAGCGATAACCATTTTTCAACCAGACCAGAATTTTTATTTAGCAGAAACTCTTATATTAGTATGTGAGGTCCGAGTCCTGGATTATACTATAATCACACACATGAGAAACGCCAGATAATACCATTTTCCTTTTTCATAATTTAAGCTTTTAATTTGACCAGATAATTTATTAACAACATTTTTAGTGTGTCCAAATACTTGTTCACAAAATCTGGATTATCTCAAATTACAGGAGTTATTTTCATATTATTTTTTGACATCTCATCAAAGATGAAGAAGAATATGGAAATAATCTTAATCCATATTCTTCTTCATCTTTGATGAGATGTCAAAAAATAATATGAAAATAACTCCTGTAATTTGAGATAATCCAAAATAATATGAAAATAACTCCTGTAATTGGAAATAATCCAGATTTTGTGAACAAGTATTTGGACATACTCAAAATGTTGTGAAATGCTTAATAAATCGATTTATTTAAATGTTATGTTGGTAAAATATTCTTTCAACTTACATTGTTCATCTGATCAGGATTAAACCCGCAAAGAAGGAATAGGAAATTTGTGCACACGGGTTGGAATAGAGCGTTATCATCACATAAGAGTTTTCCAGCCATAGCCATCAGTTCATTACTCGGTAAGAACTCGTTGACTCCAATTAGTGATGTCAATAGCTAAAATAATTCGTCAAACATTAAAGACATAATTCCAGTTGCAGATAAAATGTATGGGATGATAATTTATAACCACTCACCTCAATTGTGTTTGCCATGGGAGCCATAAGTCGAACTAGAGGACTCTTCAAATTTGACATGTAAGCCACTGGAGCAAGAGCATGCATGGACCTGATTTTCTTATTGTATTCTGGTCTTGTAGATCCCATCACGAAGAATGAGGTCGTTCCTTGAGAGTGGCCAGCATAGTGCAGCTGAGTTTTTTTAGTTTTGCCTAACACGTAGTCAATCATGGCAGGGAGATCGTAATAACCGATTTCATTCCAGCTAAACTTCCAGAATTTGGAATTCAAGATTGCATCAGGATTAAAAGAGGTGTGCTTGCGGGAGTAGAAGTTTCCACGAGCATTTCCCATCCAGACATCGAACCCTTCGTCAGCCAACAGGTATCCTGGAATACAAATACAAACATTTATTATTATATTGCACATGTAACGTTTTTTTTTTCTTGGAAGCTGTGTAAAGTAAAATAGTCATGATATTTACCGAAGCCACTGTGAGGGCCCATGTTTATCCAGTCTGCCGAAGAACTGAGAAGTCCATGCATGAGGAAGACCACGGGTCTGTCCTTCTGTGGATCCTGACCCTTCCCGTAGGGGATTCTGTGCATGGTGAGAATGTAGCCATCGCTGGTGGTCACTGTATGGACTTCGGATGGGTAGCCATATTTTACCAGAAGACCTGGCTGTAAATAGAAAAGAGTTCAATAAATCAAATGCAAATTACATTTCAATTATTATATGTCACTATTTTTATCATTATTATACAGAGCTGATTTTGGAAATGAAGAAGACAATTAATAAAGTATTTTTATCAGGTATTTAAAGGTAATCCTTCAATTATTATATTCTGTGATAAGAAATGGATTAGCATTTTTTTAAACAAAATGATTTGATTAGTTTTGAATTATGTATCTACAAAATTGTCATGAGCATTTCGCTGTTTTATAGTAAAAAACGTTCCAAAAAAAGAAAGTTCCATTGAGATTTTTGCATTAATAACTAAGACTGACTTATTTTAAATATAAATTTTACTTGGTTAAATGCCACTATTTCTTAAAATCTATTGTGACAAAAAATGTGTCTACACCATACGGATCTTATTTTTTAGGCAGATTGCGACCCCTCTTATACGTCATCACGACCATCTGGAGGGCTACGATACAAACGTTGAGAAACAATAATCTTTAGTATTAACTTAAGAATCTTCGAAAGAAAGAAAAAAATAGCCACCAGTCTTTATTTAAGTCACAAAAATTCTCAAAACTGTGGTACTGTTATCACTGATTTGCTTGTAGGTACTTAAGAATTTGAATATATTTAATTTTATCAGATTGGTAAAAAAAACTTATTTAAAATTCAGGTGATGAGAAAAGGAGTTTCCTGGGTCTAAAATGGTTTTTGATGTTTTCAGTGCAAAATACATACAATAAATCTTATTTAAAAATATATACCTATCTATCTATGTACACTACAACTACGGACTAATTTTAGATGAAGCACGATTATCATTTTTATTCCGGTACTAGTCCAGGGTAATATGAAATGATTAGAGTGAAAAAGTATTTTGACATCCTGGAAATCGATCCCGGGACTTCCAGTATGGTAGCTAATGTTGACTATGAAGGAGGACGGAAATTGTTATTACGAAATGAATTTTCTCTTAAATTTATTCGTCTGGATCATTTTGTATATAAAAGTAATTGATTTGCCAAAATATTGTGACAATGATGAAATTTTTGAACTTACTACGTCTAACTTAGCATCCTCCTCAATAGAAAGGTCGATCCGTTCAGATTTTGACAAGCTCGCAAAATATTTCTCCCCGTTAGGAGATTTTCCTCCCCATACTAATGTAGCGAAAGCCAGGAACACGAAGAACTTCAAGAACATGTTATGGTTGCGTTAAATTTCCGTGACTGAGACAATCCCCGATTATGTATTCTTTTATACCCGATAAAATGACGATATTGACCCCTATCGATCTTTCAAAGATTATCCGAATTATCTACCAGTTTAGACATATTCAAAGAAAAATAGATAATCCGTCTAATCCTCGCAGAAAAACAATGTTAATACTTACGAGCTATGAGTGTACATGGCAAACGGATAATATATAACCCTAATTCAGTTATCATGGGTGAATCTGCTAGTCTACAGGTATATCGATAATTATTGTGGCGAATTATATCTATCTACTAAATCGAATAGGAATCTATTAAGGTTTTTGGGAAATTGGAATATTATGAGCCGTTCGATAAATCAGTTTTTGAATTTTTATAATATGAAAAAAAAACTATTATCAAAAATATACTACAAGTATCTCTTCTTCTCCGTCTTAATCCTCATTGCTGAGGGTTGTGACCCTTGCAGAAGCAATGACTCTTCTCCAGTTATCCCTTGACTGCGCTGCACGTAGCGCTCCAACCACTGAGGTGCCTGCTGCTGCCTTAATTTGATCGGTCCATCGTGTGGGGATCTTCCTCTCCCTCTCTTTCCCTCCAGGCTACCGATCACAACTAGTCGTTCCAGGCTATCCTCGTTGCCACGCGCAACGTGTCCAAAGAACTGGAGAATCCGTCGGGTACAGATATTGGCCAGAGACAAGCCATCCAAGCGTAGTTCCTGGCGAATGGACTCATTGGTGCGTCTAGCTGTCCATGGAATTCGGAGCATGCGCCTCCAACACCACATTTCGAAGGCATCAATTTTTCTCCTTTCTGCTGCTTTTATAGTCCATGTTTCAGCAGCATAGAGAAAAATGGAGTGGACCAAGCTCCTGACAAGCTTCATCTTGGTGTTGTTACTCACACCCCGGTCTTTCCAAATTTTGTCTAGCTTAGACATGGCACTTTTGGCGATGGCGATACAAGTATCTCATATATATATATATATATATATATATATATATATATATATATATATATATATATATATATATATATATATATATATATATATATATATATATATATATATATATATATATATATATATATATATATATATATATATATATATATGCGTGTGTGTTGTTGTATTACTTTCGTTTTTTCGTTTACGACTAGTAATTCAACTGACAAATAATTTTAACTGAAATCTACCATTATAATAATCAGAACATTAAAGGCGGATGGGTCTAACGGACCCATATCATCCAATCTTCGGGTTAATCTCATATGTACCTTTAGTAAAATCAATTAAAAAAATACTTATTATCATAGCTCATTATCCATAATTACTTTCTTTGACAAATAATGTAACAAAATAATTGTGAACTTAGCATTCCAAGCTAAAGTTTATAAGATCATAAAGTTGTTTAAAAAAAGCTTTATTTTTTCCCAAATTTCACAACAATTTTTTCATTTATATTTTTACTTTAATTTCATACATTTTTTTCATTAGTTTGAATCATTTTAATATTGAACAAATAAAAAAGAATACATGAGTGTTTCTTCTTTTACTGTCTTTATATTTATTCAGTGCTTTTATTTTTTTTAATTTTGGCTTTCTTATCAATACAAGTATTCAATATTTTGATCGATTGTTTTGAACGACACTGAGTTCTATTTTTCTCAATTTTTGCGTGTTTTTCGTAAAATTTTCCACCACCATTACGAAAATATTGAGAGTTATCATTTAGTTATAATATTAAATTTAGTAAAAAGATGCGTGTGTGACTCAGTGTGTCAACCCTGTCTGACAATTAAAATTTAAAATTAATATAATATAACTCCGTCTGTGGCTTTTTGATCTCAAACTAGAGATTTGAGTAATCGCAAATTGTTTATTTTTCGGTTACCCGATTGGGATAAATAATAAAATATATTAGAACCTAGAAATACGCAATACTCAACCAGATTTGTGTACTGATTGGCGTTATTAGCTATAAATGATATAATTTCATTAGTTGATTCGGCAGTCACATTGTGATAATATCCATCCATTTTTAATTCAGGTTTTATTTGGTAAATACCACTATTTCATAATAAGTGGTATTCAACAAGTAAAACTTATGTTTTAAATTATCTATTTTAATAACTACTTATTTAATAAAAGTCGTTATTTAATTAATTTTTTCGGTCAATTATTTTCAGCTCAGAGAGTGCTACAGTTCACCAAGAATATTTATCTAAAATACTTCCCATGTTGATTCCATTTGCATTCTAGTTAGAAAAATGAGATACAAGTAATAAAAATCTGTACAGAAAAAATAAAAAGCTTGTTCGATAGTAAATATATATATTTTAGAAGAATGTAATAACATTCGTTGTATTAATATAATACAATAATGAATCATGGAAAAAAATAAAAAATCAGGTTTGCTGATACTCAGATATCTGATATGATGCCATACGATAATATTTTCCTTTTACTTCCGAAATGTACTTCATTCGTTGGACTTCATCAATTCAACAACGCGATCAAATAGCAACGTCTTGGCGTCGATTGCCCATATAAAATCGACATGGTTGAATAAGGGATCTTCCACTCTGTACTTTCCGATCGGATTTCCTAATTCTCTGTACAATTGCTCCACATCGATGGGATCCACCATCCAATCGTTATCAGAGTAGTGAAGGAACACGGGAGCGGTGATGTCCTTCAGAGAGTAGTCGGGGGGCGTTGTTTGTCCATATACTAACAAGTTTCTGACTTGGCCGAAGTCATATTTACGGAACATAGCCGATACGTGTAGCTGACCATAGTGAACTAGCTGTTTGCTAGCTGCTCCCGCTGGAGCATGACCCATGATGACGGGCATCATCGTCTGAAATAAACACCAACAATCATTGCACATCCACCAAAAAATCAGTATGATTTGTATTGTTAAATGTTCCCTCAGTAGGAATACTAGTAGAAGAAATGAAAATAAAGTTAAAAAAGCAACTTACAGTGTTCATCTGATCAGGATTATATCCGCAAAGAATGAAGATAATATTGGTGCAAATTGGTTGAAAGGTTGAATTATCATTGCAGAGAAGCTCTCCAGCAATAGCCGTAAATTCATTACTTGGCAAAAATTCATTAATTCCAATGAGTGATAACAGAGTCTGAAATTTAAGACGGTCAAATTATTGAAAGATGTATTGTAGTTCCAAAAAATATATAAGTGGTTGTAATTATACCACACCTCTATTGTGTCCGCCAACGGAGCCAAATATTTGATTACAGGGCTCTTCAAGTTTGACATGTAAGCAGGAGGAGCAAGAGCTTGCATCGTCTTGATTTTACTATTGTATTCTGGTCTTGTAGATCCCATCACGAAGAAAGAGGTACATCCTTGAGAGTGACCAACGTAGTGTAGCTGAGGTTTACCTGTCTTATCCAACACGTAGTCAATCATGGCAGGGAGATCGTAATACCCAATTTCATTCCAGCTAAACTGCCAAAAAGTGGAATTTGCATCAGGGTCGAGAGTGGCGTGTTTGCGGGAGTAAAAGTTTCCACGAGCATTTCCCATCCAGACATCGAAACCTTCGTCAGATACCATGTAACCTGGAATACAAACATTTATTTTAAATATAAAAATATTTATTAATATAACATTTATTATTATATTGAAATATATACTTTTCTATCGAATGATTTTCTTGTGTTTTTTTTTCAGTTTTATTTATTTTTTAGAATATTTACCGAAGGCACTGTGAGGTCCCATGTTGATCCAGTCTGCCGAAGAACTGAGGAGTCCATGCATGAGGAAGACCACAGGTCTGTCCTTCTGTGGATCCTGTCCCTTCCCGTAGGGGATTCTGTGCATGGTGAGGATGTAGCCATCGCTGGTGGTCACTGTATGAACTTCGGATGGGAAGCCATATTTTGTAAGTAGACCAGGCTGACATGAAGGAAATGATGAAGAATAATTAGGTTATGTTTGGGAAATTGGATATTGGAATTTAAACATCGTAAAATATACACGAGTCCACTGGGTTTTATGACATTACCCGTATTCACAAATCATGTTAAAAGTTTTACCTCGTAACGAAAAATCCATTCGAAAAAGGGATTAGGCCGATCTACACTCGGTTTTAGGATATAGATGGTCGTGATTATTTATTTTAAATACCCTCATATTATCAATATCATCACCTTCTATAGTCAATAAAGAAGATCTACATAAACATACATATGTCAAAAACCCATAGCAAATGAGACTGCGTTCGTTTTTAAATGAAATGCAATGCTAATTTTTGTCCAATTCACCGTGTAAAATTTTATGAATTGTTTATGATACTCGTTTATGTATTTGTTTTCATATTAGTGGGCCATTACGATGGTTTTTATTTAATCTTGAATCGACTATCTGAAAATAAATACACCGGATAAAAATCATGAAATATTGTACGGGTAGGCATTGATATAAATTATCACTGGAAATCTCTAGATGAGGGTAGGAAGGTGAGAACCGGCTTTATATGTTTCTTTTTTGTAAGACTTGAAACTCAAAATCTTCGAGGATAAAGAATTGTAAGAACGTAGCGAAAGACTTGTCAATGAAAAAATTTTCTGAATCACTAGGACTTTCAAAATTGGTGACAGTGATCGATATAATAATAAGGGCTTTCGAGTGGACTTACAACGTCTAACATGGCATCTTCTTGAATGGAAATGTCAATGCGTCCAGCGTCTGATAAGGAAGCCAGATATTCTTCCCCATTGGGAGATTTTCCCCCCAGTACTGCAGTTGCCAAAGCAAGCAACACGAAGATTTTGAGCACCATGTTGTGATACTTGTCTATACTTTCTGCGACTGATAATCCTTGGCCATGTGTACTTTTATACCTGACAATTTGAAGATATCGTACTCTATCGATCTAATTAATATTGATCGATTTATCTGTGAATCTTTGCCTATTATTAAATAAAAGATAATATGCTTCAACACCCCCAAAAACACTTGATTAAACCAGATGTTCTATATTACACAGTATTTCGAATGAGTTGCTTTATTTGATTTATACTTTATAGAAATCCGTGTATACTTATGTATAAAATGTAAATGATGGTTTGTTCAAAATCTCAAATCTCAAGTTATTCACAGATACAATTGAGACATCGAACATGCGAGTATTTTTATCTATCTATGTAAATAAAAATGTGAGTGTTCGTATGTTAAAAATCTTAAACTCAACCTGTCAAATAAAATCATTTTTTATCGCAATGGCAGCGCCATCTGTTGAAGCTTACAACATAATTAATACAAAACATTGTTCATGGTGGACAGTGTGCTTCGTGTTGCTTCATGGATTTTAAATATTTTCATTGCTTCACAAGCATTGTTAAATCAAACATTACAAATGATTTCCTAAATTATTTTTTCATTCTCATTTTACCAGACGCAGCCACAGCAACACGTGTAGGGGTAGAGCTGGTTTTATATAAATGTTAAAAAGCGAAAATCAACAAATCACCAGTTAATTTACACATACTGGGATTTTCAAAATGTTTTGCTCAATTGATACTCGTAATATCGTGAAAGACCAGATCAATCTGAACGTAAAATCTGGCAGTGTCAAAAGTCTGCGTAACCGAATAACATCTACGACTAGATGTATGGATGTAAAGAAAGGTAGGAATGTATAAGGACAGGTGAATGTGGCGTTCCATTCTCTCTGCAGGGGTAGGATTGATAAAAGTATCTAGTGGTATTAATAAAACATTTATTTAATTTATTGTTTCAGCATTAACTTTGTGGTAAGACATGTTACAATGATTAAAGAAACACTTGCTTTAATACCACTTGAGTTTTATTAAAGACTACTAACCAACCTTGACTTACCCCTTCCCCTTAACTAACCCCTCTCCTTATTTATAGAACAGTTTTTTTATCTTATATTTTAGTTATTATTCAGACCTGACGATGGAAGTTTAGGTTTCGAAACTAGCAGTCTTTAATAAAACTCAAGTGGTATAAAAACAAGTGTTTCATTAATCATTGTAATAAAATATTTCAGATGGTATGTTTTTTTTTCAAATTTATAACATGTGTCGTATTAATATAATACACTGATATATAGTATGAAAGAAATCGCTCGTTTGCCGCAATAATATGCACTCCTTATACTTCGAAAATAGGTTTCATTCGTTAGATTTCATCAATTCGACTACCCGATTATATAGTAACTTCTTGGCGTCGATTGCCCATAGGAAATCAAGATGGTTGAACAAGGGATCTTCCACTCTGTACTTTCCGATCGGGTTTCCTAATTCTCTGTACAATTGCTCCACATCGATGGGATCCACCAGCCAATCGTTATCAGAGTAGTGAATAAATACTGGAGCAGTGACTTCCTTGAGAGAATAGTCGGGAGGCGTTGTTTGTCCATATACTAACAAGTTTCTGACTTGGCCGAAATCATATTTACGGAACATAGCCGATATGTGTAGCTGACCGAAGTGAATTAGCTGTTTGCTAGCTGCTCCCGCTGGAGTGTGGCCCATGATAACAGGCAACATCGTCTGAAATAAACGGAAATAATGACGAATTTGAAAATGTAGTTTAAAATAAAGAAATCAAAATGTTGTACATATATTAGACAACATTTTGAGTGTGTCCAAATACTTGTTCACAAAATCTGGATTATCTCCAATTGCAGGAGTTATTTTCATATTTTTTTGACATTTCATCAAAGATGAAGAAGAATATGGAATTATGGGCATTTACGGGGCTAACGACAGTCATAAACTGGTTTAAGTGATCACTTTACACACGTGTAACATTCACCAATTCTACCCATTATTGACAACCACACTACTCAAATTCTTGGATATTATATATATATATGGACCAATTTTGAAACATTGTTCTTGAATCACTAAAACTTCACTAGAGACATCTATTGGTGAGACGTTTCAAAATTGGTTAATATATATAGAACTTCCAAGAATTTGAGTAGTGTGGTTGTCAATAATGGGTAGAATTGGTGAATGTTACACGTGTGTAAAGTGATCACTTAAACCAGCCTATGACGGTTGTCAGCCCCGTAAATGACCAGAATTCCTTATTCTTCTTAATCTTTGATGAGATGTTAAAAAATTGTCTTATATATATATGCATTATTCTTTTAACTTACAGTGTTCATCTGATCCGGATTATATCCGCAAAGAAGGAATAGAACATTGGTGCAAATTGGTTGAAAGGTTGAATTATCATTGCAGAGAAGTTCTCCAGCAATAGCCATGAATTCACTGCTTGGCAAGAACTCATTCAATCCAATTAGTGATGTCAAAACCTGAAATTTAAAACGATCAAAATAAATTATTGATAGAGCTATGTATGTATAATGACAGCAAAATTAAGAGTTCGTAAGTTGTATATTATACTATACCATACCTCTAATGTGTCTAATATCTGAGCCAAATATCTGACTAGGGGGCTCTTCGTGTTTGACATATAAGAACCAGGAGCAAGAGCTTGCATCGTCTTGATTTTACTGTTGTATTCTGGTCTTGTAGATCCCATAACTAAGAATGTGGTGCCTCCCTGAGAGTGACCAACATAGTGCAGCTGAGGTTTACCCGTCTTATCCAACACGTAGTCAATCATAGCAGGGAGATCGTAATACCCGATTTCATTCCAGCTAAACTGCCAAAAGGTGGAATTCGCATCTGGGTCAAGAGTAATATGTTTGCGGGAGTAAAAGTTTCCACGAGCATTTCCCATCCAGACATCGTAACCTTCATCAGATAACATATAACCTGAAAAACAATTTAAAATATTTTCATTTCTTTGGGATTTAAAGCAGACAAATTTATCATCAGTTATCATAATACTTATATCGTAGTCATACAGGAGAAAGTAACCAAGTGCATTTTTTACGAAAACGTGATTATAGACTATTTGATTTCTGACTAGCTTAATATTGCCCTTAAAAAATCCCAAAGCGATTTTAAACTTGGAAGTATAATATATTGACTTGTTAAATATGACTAACTGCATTGATGTTTATTTTCTCGCCGAGCAAAAGTGACTTAAATGGCACTCCTGAACATTTTACGTTTTGTTAGTTGGTCACTTTCTCCTGTACGACTACGATATATGCATCATTAAAAAAAAAAAGCAAATACCAAATCCGCTATGAGGTCCCATGTTGATCCAATCTGCCGAGGAACAGAGAAGTCCATGCATGAGGAAGACCACGGGTCTGTCCTTCTGTGGGTCCTGCCCCTTCCCGTATGGGATTCTGTGCATCGTGAGGATGTAGCCATCGCTGGTGGCCACTGTATGGACTTCGGACGGGTAGCCATATTTTACCAAAAGACCTGGCTGTCAATAGAAAAGTGTTCAATACATCAAATGAAAATTACATTTAATCAATATCTATTAAAAATATCTTCTTTAATTAATTATAATGACCCATATGCCAAAAAAAGTAACGAATGCGACCATTTTCGTTAAGTTCAGTGAGATAACAATGGTAATTTATGTCCGATTTACCTGCGCAAATTGTATGAATTGTTTATGATGTATTTGTTTTTCTATCAATTTTCCATTATTATTATTTTGGCGTTATCTTTAATCAAAAAAACAGAAACCAAATACAATAGATAAAATTCATGAAATATTACACGGGTAGGTATTGATATACTGAAAAACTTTTACGTTTAACGACGGCTTTTACGTTTGCTTTGATGTTTTAGACGCATGGGTCCTGAGCCCAGGTGATTTACTAGAAAATATAATGACGTTAACTGGATGAGGGGGTGAGGAGGTGAGAATAGAGGGTGAGGATAGAGGAGGTGAGAACCAGTCTTATCTGATTTTTTTGGTATAGACTTTTTATTTCAGTGTAAAACGAGCATATATAGCTACAACTTGTAAACCAAAGAAATTCGAAACTCATCGTCTTCGAGGACAATAAATTGAAAGAAGGTAGAGAGAGACTTCTTGAAGAAAAAATATTTCTGAACCAGGACTTTCAAAACTGGTGACAGTGATAGAAATAATAATAAAGAGTTTCGAGTGGACTTACAACGTCTAGCATGGCATCTTCTTGAATGGAAATATCAATGCGTCCAGCGTCTGATAAGGAAGCCAGATATTCTTCTCCATGGGGAGATTTTCCTCCTAATGCTGCCAAAACGAGAAACACGAAGATCTTGAGCACCATGTTTTGTGATACTTGTTTACTTTCTGCGACTGATAATCTCCGGCAATGTGTACTTTTATACCTGATAATTCGAAGATATCGTCCTCTATCGATCTAATTATATTGATTAGTGATACTTTACCAATTATTTAATGAAATATAAATGCTTTAACACCCTCATACACACTTGTTTGACCTACTGTTCCATATACACAGTATGTATTCCAAATAACATCTCCTCATACATACTTGCCGATTGTTTCAACTCCTAACCTGACCGCTTTCAAGTATTTGGCATACCTGATCATGCCAAGTTTTTCTCGGTCTTCCTCTGCCCCTTTTTCCAATAACATTCGCCTCATATATTTATTTTACCGTTCTTTCCTCACTCGTTCGTTCTATATGTCCAAACCATCTCAACACACCTTTCTTAATGTTCTTATAAAAAATACTTTTTTTAAATTTTTTTATTAAAAAAATAAAGATATTTATAAAATTAAGACTGAGTTAGGGAATAGTAAAGAAATAATTAATAAAATACTAGGAAAGGTTTTTCGAGGTGGTTTTATTATGTGAATTGAATGGATTAGTGAATGACTAAGAGAGGACATTTGGCAAATGTGAATGCAAGAACTACTCGGCACAACCAAATGAATCTGATCGTGTCGAAATCCTATGCAACCGGAGGGCATGGACGACTAGATGCATGGATCTAAAGAAAGTTTGAAGTGTATCAGGACAGATGAGTGTATCGTTTCATCCTCTCTGTCAACCTAGTAACCTTATCAACCTAAGATGGTCGTAGTACATAATAATTAAACATTTCCGGTAGGTAGTACTTTTTTTTATCAAAATCATAACGTCGTATTAATATAATACATGAATATATATCGCTCACTCCTTTCAACAACGTCATATATAAAAAAAACTTGATTTTTCAGGAGAGTGTTTTTAAAATTGATACATATTATGAAATGTATTAAAAATAAATATCAAGCCACTTATTGATTACTGTGCAACAGATCTTTTTAGGTAAGACCTGAATGTGTTTTCTCCATTTGAAAAATATTTAGTATATTTTAAAAAAATAATAAAACAATACCTATCGAAATGCAAAAACAACACTTTCTGCCCTGTACCGGGTAAATATAAAGTTAAAAATATGCCGCTTTTGCTGGGATTATTTTCATTTTCCGGGCATTCCGAAAACATGCACAATTGAAAATCGATGATTTTTTAAAAATATATATCGTTGTTGAAAGGAGTGAGCGATATAATATGGAAGAAATCGCTCGTTTGCTGCAACAATATGAATTTCCTCTTTACTTCCGAAATGCATTTTAATCGTTAGATTTCATCAATTCCACAACAAGATTAAATAGTAACTTCTTGGCGTCGATTGCCCATAGGAAATCAAGATGGTTGAACAAGGGATCTTCTACTCTGTACTTTCCGATCGGGTTTCCTAATTCTCTGTAAACTTGCTCAACATCGACAGGATCCACCATCCAATCATTATCAGAGTAGTGAAGGAACACTGGAGCGGTGACATCCTTGAGAGAGTAGTCAGGGGGCGTTGTCTGTCCATATACTAACAAGTTTCTGACTTGGCCAAAGTCATATTTGCGGAACATAGCCGACACGTGTAGCTGTCCATAGTGAACTAGCTGTTTGCTAGCTGCTCCCGCTGGAGTGTGACCCATGATGACAGGCATCATCGTCTGAAATAAACGGAAATAATAACGAATTTTATAAACTGAAATAACTTTGTTAAAACCACTTTTTTCTTGATACAATTTAACCTAGCGGTTTCAACAAGAACCTTGTCATCATCAGGGTTTATATTAATTAAAAAACATTAAAATACTCTCACCAAAAAAACTTCCACACACTCCGTAAAAATCCTAAAATATATATATATATATATATATATATATATATATATATATATATATATATATATATATATATATATATATATATATATATATATATATATATATATATATATATATATATATATATATATATATATATATATATATATATATATATATATATATATATATATATATATATATATATATATATATATATATATAAATATATATATATATATATATATATATATATATATATGTATATAAATATAAATATATATATATATATATATATATATATATATATATATATATATATATATATATATATATATATATATATATATATATATATATATATATATATATTTATATTTATATATATAAATATATATATTTATATATATATATATATATATATATATATATATATATATATATATATATATATATATATATATATATATATATATATATATATATATATATATATATTTGTGGAATATAGTGTGGAAGTTTTTTTGGTGAGAGTATTTTAATGTTTTTATTGTTTTTGAATTAATATAAACCCTGAAGATGACAAGGTTCTCGTTGAAACCGGTAGGTTAAATTGTATTATGATAAATAATGGTTATAACGAAGTTATTTCATTTTATAAAGCTTATAAAATGTGCCACAAATTATCTGCGGAAAACATTAAAGAAATAACGAATTTGTAAATAAATATTAAATATAAAAATCAAAATCATTAAAATATGAATGCGTTCTGTCAACTTACAGTGTTCATCTGGTCAGGATTATATCCGCAAAGAACGAATAGAATATTGGTGCAAATCGGTTGAAAGGTTGAATTATCATTGCAGAGAAGCTGTCCGGCAATCGCCATGAATTCGCTACTTGGTAAAAACTCATTAATTCCAATGAGCGATGTCAAAATCTGAAATTTTATACGGTTAAAATAATTTTTTAAAGGCTATTATTTCAGAAAAAGGCGTTCGTAATTATTATATTATATTACGAGTATAACCGCACCTCTATTGTGTCTGCCATTGGAGCCAAATATTTGATTACAGGACTCTTCAAGTTTGACATGTAAGCGGGAGGAGCAAGAGCTTGCATCGTCTTAATTTTGCTGTTGTATTCTGGTCTTGTAGATCCCATCACGAAGAATGAGGTACATCCTTGAGAGTGACCAACATAGTGTAGCTGAGGTTTACCAGTATTAAGTAACACGTAGTCGATCATGGCAGGGAGATCGTAATAACCGATTTCATTCCAGCTAAACTGCCAAAAGGTGGAATTCGCATCAGGGTCGAGAGTAGTATGTTTGCGGGAGTAAAAGTTTCCACGAGCGTTTCCCATCCAGACATCGTAGCCTTCGTCAGATACCATGTAACCTGAAAAACAATTCGAAATATTTTCAAATCAGTGGGATTTATTGCGAATTGTGTCATCAATTATTATTATTACAATACATACAATTATTACAATACAACATTCAAATTTATAAATACCAAATCCACTATGAGGCCCCATGTTGATCCAGTCTGCCGAAGAGCTGAGGAGTCCATGCATGAGGAAGACCACGGGTCTGTCCTTCTGTGGATCCTGCCCCTTCCCGTAGGGGATTCTGTGCATGGTGAGGATGTAGCCATCGCTGGTGGTCACTGTATGAACTTCGGACGGGTAGCCATATTTTGTAAGAAGGCCAGGCTGTTAAATGAAAACAAAGGTTAGTTTGTATATATATATATATATATATATATATATATATATATATATATATATATATATATATATATATATATATGTGTGTGTGTGTGTGTGTGTGTGTGTGTGTGTGTGTGTGTGTGTGTGTGTGTGTGTGTGTGTGTGTGTGTGTGTGTGTGTATGTGTGTGTATGTATATAGTTACCTAGGTTATACGATAACCTATATAACGAAACAATGTAAGTGATTTTAATGCTTCTAGTACATTGTTATCAGTATTAATTATGATTTATAATTATTATTTACATAACACCATATAACTTACAAAATATTTATTCGCTGTCAATAATGATAATAATTTTTAATTATGCCTATTGATATCAATCTTATTTTTATAAGAAAAATGTTAGTTATGCAGCTATTAATAAAATGTACAAAATAAAAACAATTGTATCGCTTAAATCAGAAATCAATCTGGATTAAAATGTTGTTTGGAATAAGTCTTATGATAAGAAAAAACGGATTTTCATAACTAATCCTTTTTAAAGACTCTCGGATTAGTTTATCATGAGAGAGTACCTCTGTAACTATATTAATTTTATAAAAATGAGATTGCTAAGTTATTAAAAAAATTATAATTTATTTAATGCATTAAAAATATTTTTATAAATAGGGAATACCCAAAACATATACCCGACAATCACTACAGATATAGCATGAAATAGGTATTTTTGATGTTTGCCTTTTGCAAGCAAAGAGCTTTCCAGTAAAGTAGTTAAATTTTTTAAATACTAAAAATAACTAATAGCCCAGTTTTTTGTGCAAAATTATCTCAAGGACCCTATTAAACGATGATTTATATTGAAATACGTTTGACATTAGTAAATTTTCAATTTCACCTTTTTATAGGCCCTTACAATATATCTTTTATTTCGCAAGCATATATATATTATTAGGTATTATTCAAAAGGTGGAATAGAAAATTAACCGTTGTTAAAATTATTTTTTTGTATCATCGCTAAAAACTACCGCCCTTAGGATATTTTTTCAAGTTTTTTGATCAATTTTAATTATCTTATATATTAAATGTTTCTTTGGAAAGCTCTACGGGTGCCTTTGCAATTATCTAATTTACCTAATTCATACCTTCAGTGATTGTCTGGTACATATTTTGAATGTGATCCTTGAATATTTTTTTTTCGTTAATAATTAATGCTTATTTTATTTAGAGACTGCGAAGGTAAACTATTGATTAGGTCCAAGGACTATAAAAGAGTATTGAAACCCAGGAAAACTGATATTTTTCAAACTATAAATGAGTATTTAAAATGGTTGAAAGTTTCTAAGAAATAATAATTAAAAGTGGACTTAAAACTTACAACTTAAAAGTGAACTTACAACTTACAACTTAAAAGTGGGCTTACAACTTACGACTTAAAAGTGGACTTACAACGTCTAACAGTGCATCTTCTTGAATGGAAACGTCAATGCGTACATCGCCTGATAAGGAAGCCAGATATTCTTCTCCGTGGGGAGATTTTCCCGCCAATACTGCAGTTGCCAAAGCGAGAAACACGAAGAACTTGAGCACCATGTTGTGATACTTGTTCAATTTCTGCGACTGAAAAATTATACGGTTAAGTATTCTTTTATACCAGAAATATGAAGATGTTATCCCCAATCGATCTTACTAATATTGATAAATTTATCTTTGAATCTGTATGGTTTAAAAATGATAACATTATTTAATACCCCCCATAAAACATGCGTAAAAACTACTTGAAACTTTGTAATACATTATGTAGGTTTTTTTATCAATTTAATTATCATAAACATACTTCACATGAACATATTTTTTATATAACTACTTTACTTCTGTAATTGCACGATTTGAGAAATAAAATACGTATAACGATATTTATTTCAAGTGAAAGAAGTTCCGCCTTAAAAGGTATTTTAAAACTATCGATATGTGAAGTGTAAATACGTAATTCATTAGTGTCTTTGAATGTCAGCCCTAAATATTGGTATAGTTGTACCTTTATATACGTCAAGCTTTATAGTAAAATGTTTTCAGATTCGGGCTATTATGTTTCAGGCGCAATAAAAAACAGAAAAATGGGATCTAGCCAGCTAAAATTGGCTCATTTGAAAATAAATATTGTTTTCTTTATTATTATTGGTAAAAAAAAACGTAGTTTTAATACAATTTCAAGAAAGGGGTTATTGATTTCCTTTTAAACAAACTATTGATATAAACTAAGTTTATAAAGAAACGTAAATCACAAAAATGATAAAAAGCAAAAAAAATAGGTTTACAGTAGTTTTTTTTTTAAATCACCTTAATAATGCACAACCGCAAAACCTAAAAATATAAGATTTAAAAAAAATAGTTAAACACCATATATATTTCTAAATCAATTTATAATTTTAATTACAAAAAGCAATGTTTGACCCCCCTTTTTACTGTGTTCAAAAGTTTTAAAAAAAGTCCTTATAATATAAGATACAGACTCTAACTTTACAAATCACGAATATCATTTTATGTTATTTTTTTAGTTGGTTCTAATAAAAATTAATTTGTATTATTTATTGATTCGGCATTAACTTTGTGGAATGACATGATTATTTTATTAAAATTAAACACTTGAATAATCCACTTTTTCGAGTTTAATTTTTATTTACGACTAGTTTCGAAAACGACAATTGTTTTCATCTTCTGGTAAAAATTATAACTGTAATAATTAATTAATTAAATTAAGTTTTCATTTGTACCAGAAGATGAAAACAATTGTCATTTTCGAAACTAGTCGTAAATAAAAATAAAACTCGATAAAGTGGATTATTCAAGTGTTTAATTTTAATGAAATAAAATTAATTTGATTCACAAATAATGAAAGTAAAAGTTTTAAAGATATTTTCATGGCTAAATAATTAATTAAAGCTAGCTTTTATTTATTTTTAATGTAACAAGAGTAGATCAAGAAATAAGATAACCGTAATAAATGAATTTATCATACTTACTTGGAATTAGAAAGCTTAATATAAATATATAGATTAATAGCTGCATGAAAGTTTTAGAAGGTTTGCAAGGATGAAGTTTAAATACCCAAGAGTTAATTAATTTCTTGTAGAAGATGAATATGAAAAGAGTTTTTTTATGTTTTCTTCAAATATTGTATTCTTTTGATTCTTGGCATATTAAAAAAATTCTCAGTCCTTAGTTATTTATATCTTTTTTTATATTTTATGTAAAGTAAATCATATGACCTGAATATTTAATCAATAAATAATTTTATTAACATGATTAATTAATTAAAATTGATTTTATCACAATATAAAACTATTATTAATAAAAAAAAACATTCACGTATAAAAATGTTTATTTTGACAGTTAATAGTAAACTTAACATTATGTATTAATATAATACAGAAACCATATAAGTATTATGAAGAAATTTCTCGTTTGCTTTATAGCAATATAAATTTCCTCTTAACTATCAAATTGTTTTTTAATCGTAAGCTTTCATCAAGTTGACAATGCGGTTGTAAATTAGAGTCCTGACGTCGATTGCCCACATGAAATCGAGATGGTTGAATTTGGGATTTTGGACCCTGAATTTTCCCTGCGGGTTTCCTAGCTCTCTGTACAACTGGTCCACATCAACGGGCTCCGCCATCCAATCATTATCAGAGTAGTGAAGAAACACGGGAGCAGTGACGTCCTTAAGGGGGTAGTTTGGAGGACTGGTTGATCCATATTCGGCCATGTTTCCGATCAAGCCGAAGTCGTATTTACGGAACTTAGCCGATATATGTTCCTGTCCATAGTGGACCATCTGCTTGCTCGAAGATCCCGCTGGAGTATGTCCCAATATGATAGGTAACATTGTCTGAAATAAACATCAATCATATCATCAAGTTTCATATTTTAATTTTATAAAATATTTTTTTCATCGATAAAACACGGTATTTGGTTATTCTAACAACTTACGGTGTTCAGAAGGTCAGGGCTAAATCCACAAAGCAGGAACAGAATATTGGAGCATACGGGTTGGAACCAGGCGTTATCGTCACAGAGAAGATGTCCAGCAATTGTCATCAGCTCAGTACTTGGCAAGAACTCATTAACACCAATGAGTGATGTCAAAAACTACAATTTCAAACGATTACAGTTAAAAGAAAATAAATAATTGTAGCGGCAGAAAAAAAAAGGTTTGTAATACGACATACCTCTAATGTGTTCGACATCGGAGCTAATAATCTAATCAATGGACTCTTCAAGTTTGACATATAAGCCACAGGAGCGAGAGCATGCATCGACTTAATCTTTTTATTGTATTCGGGTCTCGTGGATCCCATCACGAAGAATGAGGTCGTTCCTTGAGAGTGGCCAGCATAGTGTAGCTGAGTTTTTCCCGTTTTGTCCAACACGTAGTCAATCATGGCAGGGAGATCGTAATAACCGATTTCATTCCAGCTAAACTGCCAAAATTTAGAATTTAAGATTGCGTCTGGATTAAGAGTGGTGTGTTTGCGGGAGTAAAAGTTTCCACGAGCATTTCCCATCCAGACATCGAACCCTTCGTCAGCCAACAGGTATCCTGGAAGAAAATATGAAGATTTGTCATTGTATTGCACGCGCATTGTTTTTTTATAGGAAGATGTGTAAAATAAGACTGTCTTGATATTTACCGAAGCCACTGTGAGGTCCCATGTTGATCCAGTCTGCCGAAGAGCTGAGAAGTCCATGCATGAGGAAGACCACGGGTCTGTCCTTCTGTGGATCCTGTCCCTTCCCGTAGGGGATTCTGTGCATGGTGAGGATGTAGCCATCGCTGGTGGTCACTGTATGAATTTCAGCTGGGTAGCCATATTTTTTCAGAAGACCAGCCTAAAAAGGAAAAAATAACAAAAACTTTACATACCAAAAATATTATATATTTTGTAGAAGAAAAAGTTTTCCGGTGAAATACGAGTACATATAAATGATAAAATAATGAGCGACAATTTTAAGATAGAAAAAAATTTAACTTAATTTTTATTTTAATAAAATTATGTTATTGATTATCGTATGACGCCACTACTTTACAATAACAGATAACACACTAATAGATCGTTATCAAAGATAAATAATAGTTGATTGATATTATCAAAATTATTTTTAATAATATGCGAAAAATAATTAGAATTTCTTGGGAAAATATTTTTATAATCTTTCAAATAATTTAAATCGAATATTTATGGGATTATCGTTTTTAAATGCCGACAATTCGATAACACGAGGGAGTGAATGTTAATTTTTCTATGGTAATTGCTATAAATTAAGGTGATATTAATTTATCATGAAAGTTGTGATAATAGTAAATAATATTAATGTGATAATCCTACAAAGAAGCAAATCTCGTATTACACAAACGTAGATAACTAATAAACCTATCCATTGAATATACGTACATGTATTTTTTACATACACGTTTTTGGGGAAACGCATAATATATAAAATAAATAAAATACTGACAATCAAGCTTTTTCCATTTTAAATATTTAACAAGCCATCAAGGTTTCATCGTCACCATCGTCCAGCCTGACGATATCGGTAACGACGAAACTCGATTGTAGGTAAAATAAATTATGTGGAAAACCTATACAGTTGTTTTTTTGCTATCTTTCTTCTATATATATTTAGCGAGAAAACCCGAGAAACTCCTAATTATTACGCAATGTTTAGTTTAAAATACGAGTATATGATTTTTTTAAATATCGTTTATGAACGGATTTCATAAGAAGTAGTTTTTTCATGTGTATGTTTTTTGAAATCTCGCCAGAGCTACAATTATGGTGAAGGTACCTACTTCAATTAATAAGACATGTTAACGATACTAAAATTATAAAGATGTCTTCTAGCGCGAAAATTACTAGATCTAGAAAAATGGGAAGGAAGAGCATTGCATAATTATTAATAAAATATCAATTAGATCGAGGAAGAACAACATCCTCGAGATTAAGAAGCTGCTAGATTGCAATGGAAGCAATAAAAAAAATATTTAAAAAATCAATTTTCAACATGACTACAGTGGCAAAATGTTTGGTATCCAAAAAAAAAGATGTCGGGCACTTACAGTGTCTAATTTTGCATCTTCCTCAATCGAAATATCGATGCGTTCATGTTTTGATAAAGCCGCAATTAATTCTTCCCCATGAGGAGACTTTCCTCCCCATACTACAGTTATGAAAAAAAGAAACACGAAGAACTTAATGACCATGTTGTGGTAATATGTTTGAATTCCGCGACTGAGAATGATCCAATGTTGGCATCATTTTATACTCAATACGTTGGTATTATCATCTGGCGATCTCGTTGAGATGATTAGACTTATCTATCAGGTAAAAGAAGATTAAATATTCAAAAGTAAGTGCGTCAAAATACTTGTGATCTTTAATACCTACAAGTACCTACCTATATTATAAAACAAATGCGTCAGGTTTCCCAAAAATGCTTCAAAAATTGTTGTCTAATAGTTATATAGATAAACTATAACGTACGATAGTAGCCAAACTAATGAATAAAACATCCGCTTCTAACTTTGCCATTCATCAATTTATCGATTTCGAGGGATTCGTATTATGTAAAAGTAAAATATCAGAATGTTCTAGAATTTACTTATTTTACGCTTAGAATTTACTAGATGCTAACTTAATTACAAAAGTTAACTTGAATATTTTAAACATAGTTTATAAACATTTTTAACGAAATTTAAAATTGTTAAGTTTATCACCAAGTTAGGAATATACTACCACGAAGTTGTCTTAAACTATGAAAAGCTTTCTTTCAATTTCAATTTCATAATCATTATCACTTCATTTGGTATAAATAACGTCGGAGATAATATTATACAGGGTAAACTAAGCTAACTTCGTGATACTAAACTTTTTTTTTGTTAAAAAAGTGTCAAGTATTTCATTTTCATTGATTTATTGTGTGATTTAAAAAACAAATAATGCGAGTACCCAATTATTGAAAGAGAAGGAAAAATGTTCATTCGCTGAAATATTTCAGCGAATGAACATTTTTCCTTCTCTTTCAATAATTGGGTACTCGCATTATTTGTTTTTTAAATCACACAATAAATCAATGAAAATGAAATACTTGACACTTTTTTAACAAAAAAAAAGTTTAGTATCACGAAGTTAGCTTAGTTTACCCTGTATAATATTATCTCCGACGTTATTTATACCAAATGAAGTGATAATGATTATGCTTGAATAATATTAACGTAAGTTACTATTCGTTTATTCTACCCTTATCCACACCAAATGGTGGACAGATCACTGTTATTAAGGTGCAGTGTTAATTAATTGTGCGTCCACCTCCGTAGTGTAATGGTCAGCACGCTCGGCTACCGTTCTGGAGGTCCCAGGTTCGATTCCCAGGGGGGGTAAAATAAATATATATTAGTGTTTTTTTCACTCAAACATTTATTCAATATGACCCTGGACTGGTACGCCCGCCTCCATAGTGTAGTTGTTAGATCTTTTGACTTCCGGACTGGAAGTCACGGGTTCGATTTCTATGGGGGTTAGGATAAATATTTGTGATTATTCTTTGAAATTTAAATTTTTTATTTGTCACACCCCTGAAGCGCAGGACTGACCATCTTGTCTTTATCTTCTTCAAACCTCCATCCGCACCCGATGGTGCATAGGGCACTGCATCACATAAACGCAGTGTTATCTTGATCGTTAATACACGAAGGAAAGGTGATGATAGTATAAAATAATATACCCAAGTGATTTTGTCACTGTAATATTTATTCAATACTTGTCTTTATACAATTAATTAATGATCGACTAAACATTACATCTATCTGATCCAGTGCTCTATGCACCATTGGGTGTGGATAGGAGTCTGAAGAAGGAGATGAATAAAAAACAAATTAAACAAAATCGTGTATTTACAATTATTTTATTGTTATTATATTAAACAAAAATGATATTTAAATAATTAAAAATATAAAGTATGTAGATATTTATGAGGCGAATATGGTTTGTAATAGAAGCAGAGGAATAATGACAAAAACTTGGGATGATCAGGTTTATCAAATACTTGAAAGTGGTCAGTTAGGAGTCGGAATAATCGGCGGGTATGTATGAGTAAATGCATGAATGTGGAAGATGTGAAGATTATTAATATGGCGTTCTATTTTCTTTGCCTACCCCTGTGGGAAAGTGGCGTGATGGGAAGTGTTTGTATAAAGTAGATGCACTGATTTCGCCATTTTGTAAGAAATCTGTGAACATCTGAAAAGTGTTTAAATGAGAGTGTCTTGGGAAATAAATCCCAGCACTTTGAGTGTGTAAATAACACGGTGAATCAGATCGTTCTTATACTTCCAGATGATATCGTCTTTTATTGGGTTTTCCTGGACTGTATGGCAATCCTGATTCAGTCTTTCGATACAATCTTTTCGGTAGCTGTGCAGTTTGGCATTTTCTTGACTTACGAAGTACGACTTGTCGGCAGAAGTCTGATCGTGTACAGTTAGTACCTTTTCCGTATCATGGAACGCTTTGGAGTATACCAGCTGGGATGTGAACTTTGGAGAACGGTGAACGTGGCGAAGAACGTGAAAGAAGTCGGGAATATCGTAACTATACCCGTGCGCTTGTTGAAACTCATCTAGGAAATAGACGTGGTTGATATTGAACGATGTGAAGGATCCTTTCTTCACAGAAGGAATATCCTGTATTCTGCGCATCAGCGAGCTCCATGTATAGTCATTCGACGGCACAACGACTTCGTCTAAATCCAAAAAGATTACATACTTGTAAGAGTATATATTTTTGTACAAGCAATCATTATAAAGAAGAATATCGATGTTTTGCTGTTGGTTAGAGTTTTGAGATAGGTAGTAATGTCTCAGCAGTGGTAAATTGGGTTTACCTCCAGGTAAGCTATAATGACTTATCTCGGCTTTTCCCAAGGTCGTGTAATAATTCATGACTTTTGTGATGTTTTGATGAGACTGCAGGTTGTAGAAGAGTACCTTGTCGGCTCCCAATAAGCCGAGAAGTTCCATCCATTCGATCAGCCTCGGAGACGTGTCTTCCAGCAAACTTCGCCCATTGACGCACACGGCGAACTGTTTTTTCGTCTTGGGTACATTATTCGTGACATGAATGAGGTTGGTTGCGTTCTCGCACATTTCTTTGACTAGCGATACGGCCACAGGGTTCAGTTTTATTTTTTCATCTGGGATTTTGCAGCTGATAATGTAAGGCTGGAGTTCCCCGGATGTGTAACCCCCCTCGATTGGTGTATATTCGTGGTACTTGACAATTGCGGGTTCAAATATACCTTCGAACCATATCTGGCAATAGGTAGGAGTATTAAGAACAGCTTTATCGACCAAAGCAACAATGCGAATGAAGGGGCCGATTGGATATAATTTTCTGGAATCGTAATACGCGTTATAGAGATAAAATACCGCTTTTCTGGAGATTCGCAGTATTTGCCAATAAATTTGATGGTTGTGCAAGTCGAGAATGTACGGAAAAGCGGCGCAAGTACCGTTTTTGTAAAACATCTGCAGTCGTTGGTCTAGCCTTTCTTCGCAATAAATGATGGGGGAGTTAGAGAGAAGTCGAGATATTTCTCTAATTTCTTCTTGGTTCGTGGGAGGTTTCCTCCGGTCCAGTCGCAGTTCCGGAGACGTGGGCGCGGAGGCCCGAGAGTTCCGCATCCGAGAGAGTCGCAGGTCCAGAGTCAGCAGCGTCAGGAGCACCCAGCATCCCAGGACTATCAGTACCCATCGTATCACCAGCCGAGTGAAAATCTGGAAATATGAAATACCATTCGAGTTCAGATTTTTGCTAATTGCTTTTTTCTTCAAGATCGGCCGAAGCATTGGCAAGAAAGATTGGCGACAAACTACTGAATAATAACCCAGAAATCTAGAAGAAATATAGTGTAAGAATCCATTTAATTTTAATTAAAACAATTGCGGTCCCCTGGTTAGCGCGTTTAACTATTATACAAAACGTTTATTAGTTTGTTAGTTTTTTTCGGACTTTTACTTATTTAACCTTGCTTTCATGTATTTATCGATCTATCGATTCGATACACCGCCTTATGCACCATTAATTAGGTGTGGAAAAAAGTAAAAAAAAAGAAGAAAATTATAATCCTATTAGTTTCATTATCTCCCGATTTGTGTATTGAGAACAATCAAACATAAATCTTGACGATAATTAATTAATTAATTACATTGTTTCGTTTGTCTTATTCTTATGGTTGTCATATATAAATAAACGCCTACCTCATTTGATAAATCGCAAATAAATCCAAGATAAGAGTACGTTACTAGTAAACTACTTCATCAAACAACGTCATTGCTCGAGATAACATCATCAAGTGGTATGATAAGTAAATGCGTATTATTTATAATTAATTTATATATAAAGACACGCTTTACCTTTAGAAACATGAGGGGTGTGACAATTTTTATAAAATCGTCATGTTAGAGAAAATTCTGGTCGACAGCAATAGCAGCGCATAACCAAACGCTCGGAGACATCCACTACGACTGGAAAATAATGGAAATTAAAATTATAAGAACGACAGTTAAAACTAATGTTAGTCACGATCTGCTACCCATAAACCTTATTGTAACGGGCATTTTAATGACCTTTATCGCTTTAAAATAGGTCGAAAATCACCGCGACCGACTTATAGAAATACCCAATCCTATGCCCTAAATCTTATACTCAATAATTACATTTTCGATGGGAATTTTTTTAGCCTTCTACTCCTTCCAACTCTTATCCACACTCAATGATACATAGGGCATTGCATCATATCGACGCAGTCCAGTCTGGTGATAATCGCTACATGTTTAAAAATAGTATTCTATTATTGTATAGAGAATAGGAATTGACATAGTGTGAGTGACATGCATAATATACATATTCAATCAATACATATTGATACAATACACAGTGCATATTGATAAATACATATGTAATTTTAAACTCATTATTTTAAGTAATGGAATTTTTACGCATAACAATACGTGTAGCTACTTTTTTATGGTCATTTGTGGATAAATAATAATTAATAAATTAAATATATATGTACAATTAATATTTAGCAGGTACTAATAGACTCTAAAACACAGTTATAATCAGTGAGGAATTAAACCCCGGGTTAGATCGCAGACCATGAATTATCCCATTAAAACTATCATTTGAGAATAATCTATGTATATTTTTGAATGCATAAAAACAACCTGTATATTTTGAATAATAACATATTATTATGATGTCAAAGTAATTACACAAAACCCACTCATGACATACGTGATTGCTAGGGAATTTTTAAAAATAAATAATCAAAAATGTTATTTATCTATACGAGTGTGGATACAATCTATGTAAATAAAAGTTCTTTTAAATTCTTAAATCTTCTTAAACCTATGACAGGTGTTTTTACCTGTGACAGGTAAAAATATGTATTTTTTTTTTATAAACAGTGTTTTTGACCGCAACAGCAACGCTTTTTGTTGTTTTGAATATTGAAAGCATTAACTTTGTGGATCATATTGATATATTATTTTGATAAATAAAAATACTTTGTTTTTTGATCCACTCACATTTTTATTAACAACCAACTAGTTTCGGCAACAACCTGTTGCCCTCTTCAGGGTTTAATTTATGGCATAAATTAAACCCTGAAGAGGGCAACACGGCTGTCCAAACTCAAAACACAGTAAGGGACAATGTTTTTGTAGTATGTTTTTTTGCATTTTTGGACTAAGTAGATTCTACTTTGTCAAAAAATGCAAAAAAAACGTACTACAAAAAAAATGTCCCTTACTGTGTTTTAAAATTGGACAGCCGAACAGATTGTTGCCGAAACTAGTTGGTTGTTGATAAAAATGTGAGTGGATCAAAAAACAAAGTATTTTTATTTATCAAAATAAAATACGCTATTTGTTAACCGTAACAGCAGCACACGCAATACTAAAAATTGCTCATGGCGGACTGCGTGTTTCTTGACAACCAAGCATTATTTAAGAAGCGTGCTTTGTCTTTTCTTTTTTTCCATTTAACCAGACTGAACCATACCAATGCGTGGAAACGAGCATTTGTTTAAAAAAAATTCTGATAATCGACAACACAAATAGTCAATACTTTGTGGGATTTAACAACAAGATATTCTTGGATATCCTTTCCCACAGTTATGATCTTCACCATGACGCTATAGAATGTATCCAAAATTATTATTAACTATTGGTTATATAACCAAATAAAAGCTTTCTTGACCAATAAAAATGTATTTTTTAATTCACAGGTTTATGTGATATTAAAATATTTAGAAAGTATTTCAGATAAAGATGGGACTCACATGTCACTGAACTATTTGATTGATTGAAATATGATAACTGGTGCACAATTGATGATCAATTTTTAAAAAAAAAACTATTTTTGAATGACACAAAATGGCCTCTAAGGGTGAACAAACATAAAATATTCATAAAACAGCAATCATTCAAAATGACATTTGAAGCTTTTGTCTTTTCATTATTATCTACAATATCTTTTAAATGTTTAATCTCATTATGTTTAATGTTTATTTACATTCTTAAGAAAATTTCCACTTTTCAAATTATTAATATTACTACAATACATGCCTCCGTAGTGTAATGGTCAGCACGCTCGGCTACCGTTCTGGAGGTCCCGGGTTCGATTCCCAAGGGGGGTAAAATAAATATAAGTGATTTTTTCACTGTAATATTTATTCAATATTATTACCCTGGACTGGTACCTGAAGCGGAGGGCTGATTACCTTTCCTTCACGTGTAAACGATCAAGATAACACTGCGTTTATATGACGCAGTGCCCTATGCATCATTGGGGTGCGGATAAGGGTTTTATTATTATTATGATAATACATGCTCTGTATAACGGACCACTAAAGCCTAGAAACCACTAACTCCGCAAAGGTAGAAAAAAACTGTTTTAGCTGTTTTTTAGAGGACTTCATAGGATTATGCAGTGTTTTAACAAACAATCATTTATGAAGGCAGGGTGACCGATCCTATGGCTTAGGTAGGGAAATGATTTACTTAATGAATTAATTTTTAAATCAAACACAGATTTTCGAGTCTACTAAGTTGTATTTTATTAAAAAAAACACATAAAAATTGATATTGTGATAACTGTTTCGCTTAGTTATGGCATTTTTGAACTTTTATGTCTCCCATAAATTATTGCTGCACATGTTAAAACTATCACTTAAGTACCTAGAATTGTATAGCTACATAAGGACTGTCAGTCCATTTAATCCTCACATTCGTTTGAAAATGCCATAACTAGGCGAAACAATTGTCACAATAATTATTTTTATGTGTTTTTTAATAATAAAAAAAAACTAAGTAGACTCAAAAAATCTGTATTTGATTTAAAAATTAATACATAAATCAAAATGGAGTTCTACAAATTAAACGCCAAATCAATAAATAAATTATTTATTATTCCCTTCCAGAGAAATGATTTAGCAAATAAATGCATTTTCAGTTTTTTTCTAAAGACCGTCTCACCGTTTCTAACTTTTGGCGGTAGAGCAGTCATCAGTCCCGCAACAGAAAAGGCACGCTCGCCAAATTGAGTGCACTGGTTGAGAATAGGTGAGATCATTTTACCAATAGCAGATCAAAGTATGAGTCGTCAATTAACCAATCTTCCCTTTTAGATACTCTGTCCAATAGAAGTTGAATTGTATGAGAAAATAATTAAAACACCATATTGACATAAAGATATATTCTTTATTATTGTATACATTGAACATCAGAAATACTTTTGTCACAGCAACGAAGAGACCTGTAATTTCAATATTCTAAATATTTTTATATCAAAAAACATATTCTGTGCAATTTTGTGCTTATTGAAAGTAATAACATAATGTAGTTTTGAATAAAGTGTTATTTTAAAATAAGAGCTGTTTTGGACACCCATATACATAATTTATAACAAATTGTTTTATTTTAATATATATAACATAATGTGGGTATACTGGCAAAAAATGTAACTCTAAAATTCTTGTTTTAATAATCCCTGTTATTTAAAACTTTTAGCCTGAATAAAATACCCAATATTAAACTCAAAGTTGAATTTACTTTTAAAACCACATATCGCTCACTCCTTTCAAGAACGTCATAAATCAAAAATCGTCAATTTTCAGTTGCGCATGTTTTCGGAATGTCCAGAAAATGTACTATATCCCAGCGAAAGAGGAAAATTTTTAACTTAATATTTACCCGCAACAGGGCAGAAAGTGTTGTTTTTGCATTTTGAAGAAAAGGTATTGTTTAATTATTTTTTAAAATTTACTAAATATTTTTCAAATGGAGAAAAAACCTTCAGGTTTTACCTAAAAAGATCTGTTGCACAGTAGAAAGTTCAATAAGTGGCTTGATATTTATTTTTAATACACTATTTTATATTTTTAAACTTTAAAAACGTTCTCTTGAAAAATCAAGTTTTTTGATTTATGACGTTCTTGAAAGGAGTGAGCGATATATATGACATTTCAAACTACTTAGTGTATTTTGCCAGATTATAGAATGTTGAAAAGTTTACAATAATTTTCAAGTTAATGTTTTTTGCCAGTACACCCACGATATGCACATAACTATGGTGTAAAGGTACAATTACAAGTAAAAATGGCAATTCGAGAATTAAAAAAAATTCTTTTTTACATTGTTAGCACTAAACACCACACATTAAATTATTGTTTAAAACTATGGGATGCAATGTGACATATGGTTGTATGCTGCCAGTTATGAGTACTGAGTAATACATATTAGCATATAATGCTTTAGTTAACTATATATATTTTACAGAGCAATCATTATGCAGATCTTAATTTAATTAGGTACACAATTTTCTCACTGTTAAAACAATTTTTTGACAACAATAAATTACTGTTTATTTTTCCTAATATTAAATTTCTTTTACATTTTATAAATATAACACAAATTTCACAATAATATTAACAGTATCATTTGGTAACCAACACGACTAACGGTGTCATGTGAAGCCAACATTTTATTTGAAAAATAAAAAATAGGTCTATATATATCCACTGTTCAAACATTTTTTTAAATGATTTGATAGAGTATTATTTTACTAAGATATAGATCAAGAAATAGATTAATCAATCATTTATTTGACTCTATTAAAATATTTCATTGGTCTTAATTCCAATAAGGTGAAACTAAATATAAAAACAGTTTCCTTGTCAACTTATGGCGATATTTAAAATGATGAAAAACATTTCATAAAAGAGGTGAATCTAAAAGATGTGTGCTGCGTTAACGCAGCAAAAATTCTAAATTTCCTAATGATGAATTGAAATAAAGTTAGGTTAAGTTATTACATTACAGAGATGACACCCTACACATAAAATTATAAAAAATAGTGTCAAGACAGATAGCGGGTAGTATGGTGAGCGGCAGAGAACTTTATTTTAGACAATCCTAGTAATAATCTAATAATCTGCGAGTCAGACAATACAGTTGGAAACCATGAGGACATTTGCGAGTGACCAGTGTCACATCTCAGTGTAAAAGCATGTTAAAGGTGCCGAAACTTGAGATGAAGCACCTATTTTATTTATTAATAAAAGAATATGAAAGTCTGAGCATCCCAAGGCGTACGGCCTGGCATTTGGCTGGCTTTAGCGATCGCTTAATACATTGTAATGGATATTTTAAATAATTGCATTATCAACACTATATGCTTGTTTGTGGAGCTCTTAGCATAGCTTAACATAATACTTTTTACATGATCTTACTGAGCTTTACCGACTGTAAGTCATAATATATCATAAATCATAATATATCATTAGATTATTTTAGATAATTTCACATTATACAATTGCCTTATATGTGTAAAACATTATTTATGCCACATTGGTTATATTTTAGAATGTTTTCCTCTTAATAATATCAATTACATCTACACAATATAACAGTTACAATCTTTCATTTTAACAGTTTAGAATGTATTGGAAATCGAGAACAATATTAAACGTTCCATGCTAAATATAAATAAGAATTTTATTTACTAAATCCCAATTTACAACAGGATGCCCTTAGATATACAAATACTGTACAAAAAGTATAAAAAATAAGGACTCTTTCCATACATAATAGACGAATGTCTATGTAAATAACTTAGGAATCAATTTACATACATATTTCAATAATAAGAAGTACGATATATCACAAGTAATGTGTCGTATATAGTTTTGATAGATATTACCTTACTTTGTAAAGACTAATATGTACACACAATATGGAGGTGTGATTATAAATATGGTAAAATTTTTTGATTGTATATCATACATTTTTTATATCAAGTTACTTGTGTTTTTTTAAAAGTATTTTGCTAAAGCTATAAATATTTTATTCAACAATATTTTTATACAGAACTTGAAATAGAAAGATTGACTTTCATTAATGTTTTTTTAATTTTTTTTTTATTAATATTTTTAATAAATTTCAAGAGAAAAAACAATGAATCTTTAATAAAGGAGTGCTTTTTTAAATATTTTAAATATCTTTAAACACATCTGCAGCATTAAAACTATGACTGGAGATGCAATCATAAATGAAAGGGTTCAAAAGAAAGTTACGAGAGTAGGCAACTAATTATTAAAAAATTCTAATGTATACATTTAAAATATTCTTTCAAAAATGAAATTATATTATATTTGATAAACATTTACAAAAGCAATTTCAATAATATTGCACTAACTAACTAACTAACCATCACGCCGCTTCCCCGCAGGGGTAGGCAGAGAGAATAGAGCGCCACACCACTCTGTCCTTGCAAACATTCTTCGCCTCTTCCACGTTCATACATCTCCTCATACATACCCGCCGATTGTTACGACTCCTAACCTGACCACTTTCAAGTATTTGGCATACCTGATGTTTTTCTCGGTCTTCCTCTGCTTCTTTTCCCAATAACATTCGCCTCATAAATTTGTTTTACCGTTCTTTCCTCACTCATTCGTTCTACATGTCCAAACCATCTCAACACACCTTTTTTAATTTTATCGATAATGCTTATCTCAGCTTTGCATTCCTACCTTATTTCACTATTCGCACATCTATCATACATCGTTACATCGTAATATTAATATTGCACAAACCCCAATAATCCAAACAGGGGGGTCTGACCATTCCACTTCCCTAGGCTGCATTGAAAAAAAGGTTGTATTGGGCTGCTCATAAAATATAATGGCGCCAAAGGAACATAGAACGTTTTAACCAACAAGATTACTTGACTAACAAACAAATGGTGCACATCAAATGTATTTATAGATGTGATGACTAGTGTATTTTTAATACATTTATAAAAATATCACTGATGCGTTAAGTTAAAATAATATTTAATGGTAGCCTGCATTATAAATATTTTTAATACATGTAGTTATAATCGTATTACACATAATTACAATTGTAAATTACTAATAAATAGAATTTTGTATTTTTTTTAATTTTCACTTTTTTACATAACATTATGATATTCATTTTTAAACATTTGAAGAATGAAAAAATAATAATTTATATTGATAATGTTTAAGTGCAGTGGAACCTCGGGTTATGAATGCTTATTATGAATCCCAATGAAAATATACCAAAGTTTGGGACCAATTCATCTACTATGCGCAAATAACTACGCATTAATAAAAAGTTGCAAAAGGCAGTTATGCAGAAAAAAGGTACTTCAGAGACAGATTAAAAGGTGGAATTTAATAGTTCTTCTAAAATACAACTCAAAATTAATCCATTTTAGATAGGACTTTTCATTTTCACACTTAATGTATAGGATATCATGAAAGACCATTTCAGGGGGAAAATTTGTTTTGTGGTTGAACAATTTGGGCTATACATTTAAAAATAATTGTTTTAAAGAACTGCTTAAGGTAACCCGAGGTTTCAATATATTTAGATATTTTTTCAAATGTTTAAAGTCGGGGAATTAACACCAAATCTCTTTACCTAGATTTTTAAAAAGACTTTTTAAGGGCAAATAATAGACTACGATTATTATAAAAATATAAATAAATACATATGTGTATATTGAAATTATCAAATATCTAAATAACATCTTTTAAACAAACAATAAAAAGTTCAAATAAAACTTTATTTTGCTAATACATACATCAGGACTAGAACAGACAAAATAAGTAGGAGTTGAAGGTTCCAACAACTTTATTACAAGTAGATAAGTTACTTGTGCGTAATTAAATTTTTACTGAACTTTTAAAGTGGAAATTACACGTTATCAGATAATTGTTAAGTAAAGTCCCTCAAAATAGCCAATAAAAATTATGATAGTACAAACATTAATTCTTCGTAGAAAAAAATAAATAGATTAGAATTTTCATTGCTAAAACTGGAGTTCGCAACAAAGAACTATTTTGCAATCAGAAGACAAAATCGCATGTAAAAATAATACTGCAGCAGTTAATACGAAACTTGATGTGAATTTTTTTTCACAAGGTTAGTATTATAGTTTTGTTAAATGTTCCAATTGAAACATAATCACACAAATAATCACATCTATACATAAATTATATTAATAACTAATCAAATTAGACAGTACGCTTCAATTAGAGCTCACCGGAAAACTTTATTTTTAAACAGAATTTTCTAACCATCAAGTTTAGGTGAAATGTACAACATATCAAGAAGTTGGTTGGATGTTAACCGAGTACAGAAATTCATTAAGATGGATATTGACTCCTACACATAATATTGAAAGTCACAAATTGGCAATTATTAGGTTTCTTTTTAATTTATTTGTTTTGTATGCCTTTCTTAATATTTTAAAGTAATTAGCAAACTAAAAACATTCAATCGGGATTTGTACTGGATAAAATATATTAAAATTGTTTTTCTCTATATATAGTTAATTTTTTTAAACTTATGTTAGAATACATAGGAGGAGTCAATTTATCTTCGCTTAAATAGTTAATTATGAATTTAGAACTCTTACACAAAAATTAATAAATATGTCAGTTTTCCAAATATTATTTTTTTTATCAACCATACAAAATATGCTGTTATAAAACGAAGTTGTTACTTAGCTAAATTCATCATTTATATTTAAATATAATATTAGATACAAGTTACAAGTCTGTAATACTTTTTTGAGAAATATATTAAGAATGGACAAATTTTAATAGGTTCACATCGAATTTCGAG
Organism: Brachycentrus maculatus; assembly: GCF_059751285.1. NCBI lineage: Eukaryota > Metazoa > Arthropoda > Insecta > Trichoptera > Brachycentridae > Brachycentrus > Brachycentrus maculatus. Next base: position 507,198 of record NW_028281056.1, on the reverse strand, counting down.
TCTGAAAAACAACCCACTTCTCAGCCAATTAGGACATTAAAAACGGTGATTATAAACCGCATATATACAGTGGTGGCCAAATGTATTAGGCACACCCTACAGAATCGGCTTAAATGAAAAGTACAAAAAAAATAACTATTTCACTGATTAAAATAACTGATGAGCAATGTTTCACATATAAAACTCACCCTTGAAATTAGTAAAAAGAGAGTTTTTGAATAAACCACACCCCTAACTGTCGTAGGTCGGGATAGCAGGTAATAAGTAGTAGGTAAAATCCTTCAAAATACGATACTATCTGAAAAGATTGCAAGAATTCCAAGAGTCGCAGTATTTAAAGACATAAACCAATTCTATAGGCAGTGCCTAATACATTTGGCCACCACTGTATATTTGAAATATATTTTAGATGCAACAGAGATAAAATTTCTTTTCAAATGAAGGGAATATGATAGTCAGGATATTTACAGCCCAATCTGTCATTGTTTGACTGAAGTGATGAATTTGTGACTTGTGTAACATTAACTGTAGGTATATAAAATATGGCCCTCGGGATTTAACCTAGGTTTTGTAAACAATAAATAAAGCATATATATTTGTTTCAACAATGACAAATTGCTAAAACAGATATTGCATAAAGGAGAAATTCACTCTAATAGTCTTGTAACATTATTTTATGTCATCAATTAAATCTACGGTAACTTCAAGAGATAAGTTCTTAAAAAAATAGGAATGATCATTTAGGTGACATATATTTGTACTTAAAATATAATATTTTACCAATGAATTGGTCAAACGTACAATGTTTTAAGTATACACTAAACATCCTTTTTACGCAGTTTTAAAATAATGTGATGCGTGGACTTACTACATAGCAAACCGCAAGATAATAATGCAATAAGAAATCCAATCACAGAATATTGAATCCTTGGCCATCTGACTAATAAACTCGGAAATTATTTTATAATAATGATCACAGCGAAAAAGCTCTAGAATTTCAATGTGATTTGATCTCTGATTTGTTACCAAGAGTCATATAAAAAACTCACCAATAGCAGTCAGCGCCCGATAACAATTTTTTTTTAAAACCAAGTAAACCCAAAAAATTGGGATCAAATTGTTATATAACGAAATGTTATATAGGGTCTGGATGCCTCAAGTGATGAAAAAAATGTCTTACCGATTTGCATAAGTTGTTATTCTATTGTCTAATTGTGCATTTTTATTTTTTAAATAATAATATAAGGTAATCTATCCACCATTATTGTTTTTTTAATTTATAATATAATAAAAAATATTTATAATATTTTATTTCTTATTTCAAACTACTTTAAAAAAAATATACTAAATGAAACACATCAAAGATAAAATATAATGCGTGGACCATATCCACTGTGTAAAAAGAGAGTCCAGTGTATTAAATATATGGATTAAGTTAGTTATTCAAATGTTAAACTAAGCACTTCTCTGCAGGCTTGACTGGGAGTTAGAATTAGAAGGAGGAACGCTTTCATCATCAGTCTCTCTTTCCGGTGAAATTCTGATAGCCTGGTACCACTGGTTGGTGAGGTCTGTCATTTGGCTTTTGCAATCTTTTAATTCCTGAAGAAACAATAAATTTTTACAGTAATTTGTGTACTTTTAGATGTATTATTAATGCGTAAGTAATTTGTTAAATATTTGTAATTCATAATGGCAGTATGCGCATGTGTTATTTTACTTTATTTGTTTATCCAGCAGGAAGACATAAATACAAGATAAGAGAAAAACACAAAAAAAAACGTTACATGATTTTCACAACAATAGAATGACACAGAAAGTGATGATAATAATAATATGTCAACTGTTATCTGCTAATACCGTGACCGCGGAGTATAATGAAGTATTGAAATAAGTAAAAGTTCACATTAATTACAACCTTAAATGTATTACTGAGATATCAATGCTTATTTACTCCCTACACATTTGACTGTGAACAGTTTTGAATTTTGAATGAGTAAAAGGGTAGCAAAATGTATACCACATAATCGAAAGTGTGAAAGCATTGAAACTTGTAGGTATACAGTAAAACCTCAATCTATCGTTTTTAAAGGAACCTATTGAAATGAACTATGAATGCGGGGAAAACAAAAGCAAATGCGGGATTAAGATGTTAATACAGAAGAATATACAGTCCTCCCAATTTGTATAACCATTGGTAGGTTAAAATTCTAAGAAGATTACAAGTTTTAGATGTAATAAATGTAATTATTTTTAAAAAAATACAGAGCTGAACAGAACCAAAAAAAAATCAGTTTATTGCATTGTAAATAATCTGCGATCAATATTCATTTTCAGTTATTGAATATGCATGGCAGAAATTTTTCTGTCATGTGTGTGCATGCTTCTGAAAATGAAGGTACAAGCAGCGGCTCCTCTTCATCAATATAGACCTCTTCTACTGTATCCGTCAACCTTGCGTCACACAAGCTTTCGATAGTTTCTATCCCACACGCTGGAATATTGTCGTCGAATATAACAAAATATAACAAAGAAAAATGTAAAAAAAAAGTCAAAACATATCAAACGATGAATGCGGTAAATGATGATAGAGAAACGATCAATGCAATCTATTTTTGTATGAAATGAATTGGGGGTAGAAGAAATAAACGACACATCCAGGAAAATGATTATTCGAGGAACGATAGATAGATATTTCACTGTGTTTCAATGACATATTATGGATAATAAGTAATATGACATCAAAAATATATTTATTTGTAAATACAAAGAATACTTTGTGAATTTTATAGACAGAACGTAATTAAAATAACCTACATACCTGGTGAGTGAATCGACGAGTGAAGAATGGTATTAAATACTTTAAATCTAATCTAGCGAAGCCCCTCACTCTCGCTGATTGGGAAAAGTTAACCTAGAATCAAGTTTGAAAAAATATACAAATATTGTTATGGAATAACATATAAAAGTTTATTGTAACTGCAGACATTTGGTAGAATTGAATATTGAATTGTTGGGTAATATATATTATTGGATTGAATTCTACATTTATTTATGTATATGTTAATACGTGACGCGTTTCGTCTAAATATACAAATATTGTTATAGAATAACATATAAAAGTTTATTGTAACTGCAGACATTTGGTAGAATTGAATATTGAATTGTTGGGTAATATATCCAAAATTAAACAAGGTTTATTGGATTGAATTCTACATTTATTTATGTATATGATAATACGTGACGCGTTTCTTCTAATTAAGACATTATCAAACACTCAAAAAAGTTTTGCAAAAGATAGTAATATTCATAATCTTTATCATTTCATTACCTCCATTTCTTCTTCTGTGATTTCAGAGAGAAGTTCGGAATCGATAGCCTGTCCCCACTCCTTAGTTTTGGATAAAGAAACTTCCTTACGACGCCTTTGTGACCGAGATCTTTTGTTCTTTTTGTTTGCCTAAAAGTAATAAATAAAATATAACAATTGGCAAAGAAAATAAATTTGCAAACCTTATATTGTACACCTGATTATTACTGTTTAAAGTATCACTTTGTGACGAATGTTGATTTTTAACATTTAAGATGTGAGAAAGTCAGATATCTAAATTATATTAAAAACTAGGCCACACATTACTATTTAAAATAAAAAGCACACATTTGTAATATGTTTAATTGTACGCTTGTGAAGCAATAAAAATACATATTAAAAATCAATGAATCGACAATGCAATCGAAAACATTGAAAATGCCAAGTGACAGCAGCTGTCAAGAAGCAAGCCATGAGCAATATTAAGTATTGCATGTGTTACTGTAACGTTCAAAAGACAGCGCTGCCATTACGGTAAAAAAAAAATAATAAATATATATATATATATATATATATATATATATATATATATATATATATATATATATATATATATACATATATATATATATATATATTTATATATAAATATATATATATATATATATATATATATATATATATATATATATATATATATATATATATATATATATATATATATATATATATATATATATATATATATATATATATATATATATATATATATATATATATATATATATATATATATATATATATATATATATATATATATATATATATATATATATATATATTATATTATATATATTATATTATATATATATTATAGATTGAATTTTGAAAATTTCTGTTATTAGACATGAAATGCTAATTTTTTATGGATATTTATATAAATTTGTAGAAACAACGCAATATTATTTACCCTCAAGAATTTGAGAAGTGGCATTGTAGATCCTCCGAAAAACAGAGTAGTAAATAGCACTATGATTAGTGTGGTAGTAATTATGACATGTCGAGTCTCATCCGAGAAGCCTAAATGCAGTGACAGAGCATAAGAGATAGCTCCACGCAAACCTGAAAATAAACATTATATCAATTTTTACGAAAGTTTAAAATTAATCTTTGACAGCATTCTGGTGACAAAAAATTGTGCGGCAAAATGTTGGTTGTGATTATAGATGGCGCCCCAAGATGAATTTCAATAAATATAAGCGTAAATTTCCGCTAGGCACATATACAATTTGATGCACATATATATCTAATTAAGGTATGATTTGGAAAAACAATTTACAATATCTTTTATTTTTCTAATAATTTTATGCAAATAAAGTATTTGAGATATAACAATACTTGGATAGTTATGCCAAAGAACTAAGTAAAAAAGATCTCCAAGAAGCTCAAAAATGATTTGGTTCATCATGGGCGATGTAAAACCAGGGTAATTTTTATTTTTATACTATATATTTTATAATTTAAGTTTTACTTTGTAAATATCACTATTTCTAAAAATCTACTTGTGTTTTGATGCATCGAAACATAAGTCACAATAAATTTTTTAAAATAGTGGTACTTATTAACCAAGCAAATATGAAATTAAAAATTAATAGATTACCACAAATTGACTGCTGAATCAATTAAAAGAATAATTTTTATTGATTTATATTTATTATTTATACAAACATATAATTCTTCCATACATAAACATAAGAATGAGGCATGGAAAATGAGGGTTTACTGTGTGATTTTTTTTTCATCTCTCTACTTTTAAACATTCACACAAATTTTTGAAGAAAAAAAAAGTTGATGGCTACCTGTACATTTATTCAAATTAATTGATGAAAGAATGTTTTCTATAGTTTATACTAATTAAAATAATAGGTAAAAATATACCACTGAACCACATGATGAATGCCATCTTTTTTGTGATTTTGTGTTCACGAAATCTGTTCACAAGAATCGCGAGCGGGAAGATGTTACACGCTCGACCCAGCAGACATAGAAATATACTCCAAATCACCAAGGCTGGCTCGACGCGATGTCTGAAGCTTTAAAAAACACATACATTTCAATATTTACCCTAGACCACGGGACTTGTTTCAGTGTACCTTAATACGGTAAAATGTATGAGGATAAGAAAAACTCACATTTTACCAAAAACATATAAAAATAAGTGCATCGTGTTTTTTCTTTTATATAAAATGCAAACAAACATAAAATATCGAAAAAAAACTAAAGATACATGCAAGTTGTCATTACATTCATTACATATGTTGCTTCGGTGCTCCCCACAGATTGGATATCAAAAATTTTAAAAAGTTCTGTAATCTAGGGTTAAATAACTTTTTGGTTAATGTTATTGTTCCAACATAAATCTCAAGAAGTCCAAACAAAATGTTTCATCTATACATATAATTTAAATGCTGACAAATTTATTTTTAAAAAAGGGGACTTATAGTGACATCTGTGAATTTCTGTGTATTTTTTTTACAATTATTACGTTGTTGCACTTGAAATTTCAAATTTCATTCGGTTGCAAAGGTTCAACAAAAAGACTTGCAAAGCTATTTTTGTATTTGATAGAATGAGTAAGAACCATGTACTTCATTACTCGTCATATTTCCTTAAAATTCTGACATTTCGCTCACTCCTTTCAACAATGTCTTATATCAAAAATTGTCAATTTTCAGTTATTATATCCCAGTTCATTATATCCCAGCAAAAGTGGCATATTTTTAACTTAATATTTACCTGCTACAGGGCAGAAAGTGTTGTTTTAGCATTTTGAGAAAAGGTATTGTTTAATTTTTTTTTTTAATATCCTAAATATTTTTCAAATGGAGAAAAAACATTCAGGTTTTACCTAAAAAATCTGTTGCACAGTAAAAAGTTCAATAAGTGGCTTGGTATTTATTTTTAATACATTTTACTAGATCAAGTTTTTTGATATATGACGTTGTTGAAAGGAGTGAGCAATTTGTGGTCCATCAATCTGATATCCGTGAAATCGACTTCACAATTTAAATATCTTTTAAGCAAAACCAGTTGTTGATGAAGACTGATATGAATGATTTGATAAGAATAGTAGTTATATTTAGTAAAAACACTCCTTACCTAAATATAGCCAATCCTAAATAAGCAAAGACGCAAGTTTCAGCTATGAAGGCCAATGTCCTCATTGTTTGTTGCATTGTTATTTGTGTGACGGTGGATAAGTTAAAGTGAGTGTAGTGTGACATTACGATACCACAGAAGAGAATTGCCATTATTCCTGAAAAATTAAGATAATAATATAAGATATTTTTGTTTATTGTGATAGTTTATAGTGAAACATACAAAAATTTAACATTTTAAAGCAAAGTTATAATATTGTAAGCCTATAATAAATCTGAATATGTAATATCTTCATAAATAAAGAAGTAAATGTTCATTTCTTAAAAATTTCAAACCTCCTAAGTTATTAAAAATGTCTTGCCATTATGGTAGAATGCAAAATCAAAAAAAATATATTATCATGCTTTTATTGCGCTTTTGTGGATGCAATGCGCAAATTAATAAAAGTACTGTATAACAATACGCTGACTTAGGTACTGAAGCAGCACAGAGTGCGCTAACCTTACCTGACAACTGTATTCCTTCTGCAAGTACATAGGGTGCATATGTAAATACCAACATCATTCCAAACTCCAGGGATGGATTCTTTCTCAAGTCAACGTGCTTCAGTAACAAGGCACTGATCAGAGCAAACAGCACCCCGATACCCGCAGATGCAAAGAACATCAAACAGAATCTGTTCAGAGAAGATAAAATGGCTTCCCCGGTAGACATTACAACTTCATTCGTGTCCAATACGGCGGTGGTGAGGACAATCGAGATGGCGTCATTGAGGATACTCTCTCCAAATACTAACATGTTCAGGACGGGATCCACGTCCAATGCGTGGAATATGGCGACAGTGGCTACGGGATCCACCGCAGATATGAGGGAACCGAAAGCGAAAGATTCCACAAAATTCAATTTATAAGCGACTTGCGCTAGCCCCAGTAAGTAAACACCAGCTCCGATCACAAACGCAGATATAGCGGTACCCAAAATAGCAAAGACCAAAATGGAGCCGATGTTTTGAAAGAAATTACCCTTGTGTAAATTGTATCCAGACTCAAAAATAATTGGCGGTAGAAGAACGAGAAAAAACGCTGTTGGAGAAAACGCCTCTTCTTTTTTCCAATTGGCGATGTTTTTAGTAGACATCAAATTTATTATCAAGCCGATTAAACCACCGAGGAAGACTATTACGACACTTTCGGGCAAGTATGTGAAACCAGTTTGCAGCATCGAGTGGATTAATAATATTCCCAGAGCCAAAATGCACAGGACGAAGAATATAGACATAGAACTATTATGCTCCTCTTCCACGGAACTCTTCTCTGGCAGGACGGGGTAGGAGGGGGTCGTGGAAGTGGACACATTGCGAGGAGCTAAACTCGAAGATATCACAGTAATATTGGCGTGGAAATCAGATTCACTCGAATTATCGCCGGTCGTAGACGATAACAATTCTATTCTAGAACTTTCCGTGGAGGAAATGGAAACATTCGGGTTCGACCTTCGAATTCGATTCGTTTTAGGGTCGTAAATCGGAAAATACGCACTCGATTCAGAATTTAAATCTGCCGAATCTATATCTAAATTATTATAAACTTCTTCGGGATATTCAATAATTTTATCCGTAATATCTGGATTTGTCGGGTAATCGGCAGTGCTCCATACACCAGCTGGATAAATTAACAAACAAAAAAACACTAATAATTTATGTGACTGAAATCTAGGAAACATTATTTGAGACATTTAGAATAAACGCTTTATTCTGGTTGGATAAGAAATATATTTATAATTTCTTTAAAAACGTGAACCGCGAATGAAAAATCGAAAACTTCATCGATTCCAAATCCGGAATCTGACAAACGTAATGTCAAAATAGAAAAACAGTGTGGTACGAAGAAAAAATATCTAAAAATAGTACCTACATCAATTTCCAAAGATAATACACAATACTAATAAACTACGACAATTTATGTAGATTTTGTAATCAAATACTGAATATTGACCGAAAGGTGGAGACTGACCGGAGCATTTCGTCGTAACATAACGTCGTAACATTGCTCGCGGCGAGCATCCGAAACTATGGATGGAGCGCTCGGCTCGCTGTACTGACTGCCTGAATGCTCGCAACGTAACACGTTACGTTACGACGAAATGCTCCGGTCAGTCTCCACTTAATACAAATGTGGCTCAAATATTGTCATTGAAGATTTATGTAAAACGATTATTTGAGAGTTGAATTTTAAATTGAAAAAAAGCAGAAAGGTGAGAAAAGTAAGAAGTTGGTAAAGAGGAGAGGAAAGTAAAAATAAGTATGTAAATATGTATGACATTAGTAATATTTAAGACTTTTGTTTTTTTCTTTCACTAGTTGATTCTACATTAAGTAGTTCCTGACGGAGCTCAAGTTGAAAATTCAGGAGTGCTATGCGTATCGACTCTACTTAAAAAAATTAATTTACATTCACAAACACTGTATTCAGGAAAAATCAAAGCAAACGCTGTTGCAGGGAAAGTGGCAATTGCGAATTTTTGAATTTGCTAAACTCTGGCATGAGATGCGCTAAATTGAAAATAATTATTGCATTTTGTACTATGCAAATAGGGTGTAATTTTCATTTTGATCCAAAAAAATACCCTGGCGAACTTTTGCCTTATTTTTCGTGGTTAGGTACTTACACACGTGTTTATTTTGTTAAATTCATAGAAAACGACAAGAGGTAGATTAACTCCTGTTTTCTGCGGTTTTTATCGTATTTTATTTATCGCCTGTCGGCGAGTTGTCCGTTGGCTTCCTGAGATATCTGGCGAGGAAATCGCGAGACACCCTAGCAGAATTCGCCAACTCTACCATCTTTAAGGTAAGAGGGTAAGATACGCATAAACCAAATCCTCGAAACAAGTTAATTATTTTCGCTAAACGACAGTTCTACATGTACCCATGTCGCCATGTTGAAAATGTAGTGACCATTATTATTATGCTTCTTTCATTCTAGCCATGTCAAAGTATTTTTAAAAGTTCAGTTTGTTTCAAATGAGTATACAGTAAGTGTTACAGAAGACTGCAGTTACTGTTTTGTGTTGTGCATTAAGAAGTTTAAAGTCAAGTTGATAAAGTAAATAGTTAAAATGAAAAGTGAAACAAAGTGTCGCTGTCATAATCTTCAGGGTCGTCGTGTCCAGGTAAGAACGTTCAGGAAGTCTGTAAAAGGTTTCCAACTGTAGTCGAATGTATCTGTTAACGCTTTAAGGGCAAGTCCGATTCACTCGGTTTCGTTACAGCGAGAAACATTGAAAACTCCGTTTACCTATAACGTTCCACTGTCTATTTTTTTGATGCCCTGATTTTATTTTTATTATTTATCTTATGTTTCGTTGATTTTATCAGTCTTTTACGCTCTCGCGCTAACGAGTTTGTCGGGGTTTTGTAGGGATGGATTCGGAAGATTCCCGAGAAGGTGCGGCGGGAAACGCGAGCTCCTCGAGCAGTAGCAGCAGCGGGTCCGCGTCCCCCGTGCGCCCCCACAGCCCGCCGAGCTCCCGCAGTCCGCGGAGCCCCGGCAGCCCCCGCAGCCCGCCGAGCCCTTCCAAGAGCTCGCGCCCCGCCAGCCCCGCCAGCCCCGCTTCGCCTAAAGAGCCAGATTCCCCGGTGAACTCGAAGGCTTTATCAGATAAGAGTGATAAAAACTCGGAAGGTAATTCTCCTAGTTGGAGGCCGGGTTCTCCTAAAAGGGGGTATAAGGGGTATGCGAGGTCCCCGGACGGTAAGAAGAGCGATTCAGGGGATGATTCTTCTCCGAGCCGACCCCAGAGTCCCTCTAGCCGGCCCCGCAGTCCTTCCAGCGAGCCGCCCAGCCCCCCTCCCGCCGGCGCTCCCCCGGACCCGGCGTTCCGCCCCCGGTCTCCCGAGTCCGCGCCCCGGTCCCCCGATTCGGAGAGCAACCAGACCCCGCCCGACAAGTGGAGCACCAAGAGTGACTTCGGCAGTCGGCAGCCGTCGGTGTCGCCCCTCGGCAGCCCCAAGTGGGAGTCTCCACCCGGGAACTCTCCGGACAAACCGCGAAGAAGGGCGCATTCTTCCAGCGCGTCGAGTCGAGACTCGAGTCCCGATGATCGCCCCGCTAAGCATCCTCCTACAGAAGAAATATCAGAAGGTGAGTTATACTAGATCTTAATTCGCTCGATAACTCAACTCGATAAAATGAAAAAACAGTGTAAATAAACATTTTTGATTTAAGCTTTACTTATTAAATATACCACAAAGTGACTGCCGAATGAATAAATCAAATTATACTATACAATTTGTCAAAACAATTTCACGGTACCATATTTTGCATGCCTCCAGGGTTCAATTCCCTATTGCTTCAAGAAATAAATTCCATATTGGAGGTTTGTTTGTAACCATGTTTTTTACGTTATAATTTTTTTCAGGGGAAATGGAGTCTGACCACGAACAAGAAAAGACTAAGGTCTCTGAGAAAGATAGTAAAGGCTCTAGTCGAGAGAAGAAAAACTCGGAAAGTAATGTGAACATGAGCCACGAAGATCTGTCGGACGTGTCAGACTTGGAGAGCATGGGAGCTGCCTCGGAGGATGAGCGACCAACTGTGATGAAAAGTCCCATTAGGGTCAGTTGTCAAGCTTTGTCTTTTTATTGGAACGTAACATTAAAGACAATAATAACTTCTAGAAATATACTAATGTAGAAATCGTGTTCTAACATTATTGCATTTTATAATACATGGCAACAAAAAGTGTAGTTCATTTTAGGTTGTGTTTAAAGTCAGATGTCTGTTGTGTCAACAGCGAAGTCCGCGACATTTTTGTGGAATAAAGTTCAAGCCTTCTGACTTTTTATGCATATAAAGTTGTTGCTAAGCACTTTTCTTGATGGTTTTTAATTGTTTTTGGCTTCAACATTTTGAAACATTGGAAATCACTAAAATCATAAAATTAGAATAAATCGGTAATTAAAGTCTCCTCCCTATTGTCCATGTTCCAACTGATAAAAAATTAGTATCAGCTTTTACCTCCTCATCCTTCACCATCTCAAGGCTACAACTCTCAAATTTAGGCTACGTTACGGTGTTTGATAATGATACATGCAATGAAAAACATGACATTAGATTTGAAGAAATAGCGCCATTTACCAAGTAAAAGTAAAATAAAAACTTATCTAGATTATTACCACAAAGTGACTGTTGAATCAATTAATTACATTCTATTTTTATGTTAAACCGAAAAGACATACAACCCTAACCTTAAATATATTATGTATATACCAATTGAAAAATAGAAACAACACCAGTATCGTAACAGAGTATGCTGTATTGCCGGTCGGCTTATATCTGTATTTACAATGTTATACATTTTGTAGGCACCAGAACATTCTGATAGCAGAGAATCGCCACCTAAATACGAACCAAAAATAAACGGAAATATAATTTCCAAGGGACATCCAGTATCTTCACCAAAAGTAGCAACAAACGGATCAATTTCAGAATCACTCAAACTAGACAAGGTAAGGCGCCATCGAATAGACTTGAATAATAGTATTATTTCTGCTCCTAGAACAGAACCGCTTTTAATATAAAAATTTCTAGTAAACTAACTAGTAATTTTTTTAATATCCCACGTTTGCAGATACCGCAAGAGAAGACAAGTAAAACAGAGGATGTGGAAGAACAGTTGGATTTCGAAGCGGAAGAAGGTGAATGCGTGGAAGCTCCAGAACCAAAGCAAAATAATGTTGATAAAAATTCTGAAACAGCAAATAAAGGTTTGATTTTTTTACCCTGTATTTATGTTGTCAGACTAAGAGCTGGGCAAAACTTGTCATGACCAAGAATGCATACTGAATTCTTGAATATCAAAAGTTTGAATAATTAATATGGTGTTGTGTATTGAAAAAAAAAAAAACAAGTGAATGGAAAGGTACATACCTAAGTTTGTGTTTAAAGTAAACACTAACCATTTTATGCATTATGGGTTACTATTTGCCCGCTAACGGTGTACTGAAATCTGCTAACCTGGATGCCGTTCACATTGGTGAACACATATTATTGTCGGGCAATTTTTTCATCAATCCCGACCCTAATAATACTCAGACAGTCTGCCGCCCGACCCTCAGTATACTAATCACAAGTAACCGCAAACCCAATTCTGATCTGTACAGTGTTTTTTGGCATCTCTCTTGCTTTACCAAAAGTAAGCAAATAGAAGTTCATCTTCGAGATATCAACAAGACTTTACAATACCAAACGATTCCAACAGAACTTTAAATATTTGGGAGCCAAGTACTTCAATAACCTTCTTACAGATATAAAAAAAAGAAGACATTAAAATGCTAAAAAATAAATTAAATAAATTATATACTTGTAAGAAAGAAAAAAACTTAAAAAATTATTTTAATATTTATATTTATAAATAAAAGCCTCCTGCTTTTAATCAACAGTATGTAAAAGACACTTTTTAAGCGTTTCCCGCAAACAATGTGTTAAGGCCCTACATACGTTAAATTGCAACTTAACTTTAAACCCAGGTAACATTTGACGTCATTGAATTTTTTGAATTGAAGTTTCTCTTCGAAAAAAATATGTGTTTTTGAAAGAAAAAGAGTTATTGAAAGGTGACGAGTTAAAAAAAATATTTAAAAAAAATAGTTTTTCAACGTGTATTCTAAAAAACAAACAAAAAACAGGCGTGAAATGACGTGTGGCTTCTAGCATTGCCAAACTCTGAATGAGATCTGTTATTGCGAGTATCCCTTTAAGAATCATGCAAATATTTAACCCTTATTCTGTCAGCCATAGATTTAAGAGGTATTAACCTGTTAACCGGGCGGGACGCATAAATACGTCAAACGTAAACAATATCAGGTACGGGTAGAACATGAATATATCCTTAAAATATATGTTGCGCCCTGGAACGGGCGAGATGTATATTTTTCGAACAACAAAGGTATTGTCATCCATATATCGCTCACTCCTTTCAAAAACGTCATAAATCAAAAATCGACAATTTTCAGTTTTGCATGTTTTCGGAATATCCAGAAAATGTGCTTTATCCAAGCAAAAGCGGCATATTTTTAACTAAATATTTACCCGCTACAGGGCAGAAAGTATTGTTTTTGCATTTTGAAGAAAAGGTATCGTTAAATTATTTTGTTAAATATACTAAATATTTTTCAAATGGAGAAAAAACCTTCAGGTTTTACCTAAAAAGATCTGTTGCACAGTAAAAAGTTCAATAAGTGGCTTGATATTTATTTTTAATACATTGTATTATATTTTTAAACGTTAAAAACGTTCTCCTAAAAAAACAAGTTTTTTGATTTATGACGTTCTTGAAAGGAGTGAGCGACATGTCTCGACATGAATTTAAGACACGGAGTGAATCAGTATTCGCACCCGTTACAAGTTGCGTAATTGGACAGCGGACCGACCAGTTAACAGGTAAATAGCGATTCTCTAGACTATTCTCCTTTGCATTGTAGATGATGACGAGGGTTCTGGAGCTGCGTCATCTCTGGAGGAAGGTGAAGTTTCCGACGAAGAGGAACGTAGACCTGAAGAGACTGAGCCGCGCCCCGTTTGCAGGTTCTATTCCCGCGGTCAGTGCACCTGGGGAGTCAGCTGCAGGTTGGTAATCCTTGTACCGCATTGGCTTACAGATAAAAGACATGTTTATAGTAGACTCTCTATTTCCTATCATCTACTGTTGAAAAATGGCATGAAAAGGAGTCAACAGTATGAAATTAATTAATAATTAATAATAAGAATAACCCACAAAGCTTCTATTTTGGAAGCTTGTCTACAGGTAGGAAAGGTAGAATTGAAATATGCATTACAGCTACATTACTATAGTATGGCGTTGTTGGATGGTGCTATGTGCTACGGGACCTGCGTCTTAAACATTTTTATGTTTTTATCCCAACCCGATGGTGCATAAGGCACTGCATCATATAAACACAATTTTGTCTTGATCCATGTATACATGAAAGAAAGGTGATCAGGTGTCTGCTTCAGGCACCAGTCCAGAGTAATATTGGGTAAACATGAAAATGAAAAATCACTGATATTTATTACCCCCCCCCCACTGGGAATCGAGCCCAGGACCTTCAGCACGGTGGCCGAGCGTGCTGGCCATTACACTACGAAGGCGAAATTATTATTTATATAACTTTGAAAAACTTGAGGTAGTACTTTACGAAAATGGCGCCATGTAAATTATCCAAAATTATTATTATTCTTCTACAGAATAAACGTAGAATAGCTGACTTATTTTTAAATAGCAATAACTTCCGACCAACCAATATATCTCAACTCTCTAAACAAAGGTTGTGAAAATTTTCATTCATATTGTAAGAGTTTGTCTATATCAAAAATGATTTTTGGCAGGTTCCTGCATCCCGGCGTAACTGACAAGGGCAACTACACGATGTTCGACATGGTGCGGGCCATGCCGGCAGGGTACGGGGTGCAGCACCCGCCCCCGCACGCCGCCGCACCGCACCCCGCCATGCTGGCCGCCTCGCGCACCGAGAGCGCCTGGGAGCGCGGCCTGAGGACCGCAAAGGAGGTCAGTCAACTGTACTAGGAACTAGTAGCAAGTCCGTCAGTGGAAGCGTTCACATGAGACACACATCTGACCCACATGGGTGATTCGGTTAGTCAACTGTACTAGGGACGTATGATGACTAGTAAGTACTTCCGTAGAGGCGTTCACATGAGACGCACATCCGACCCACATGGGTGATTCGGTTAGTCAATTGTACTAGGGACGTGTGATGACTAGTAAGTCCATCCGTAGAGGCGTTTAATGAGACGCACATCCGACCCACATGGGTGATTGGGTTCGCAAGTTAGCAAGTTCGTCCATGGAGGCATTCATATGAGATGCACATCTGTCCTTTGTCACGTGTACATGGGTGATTCTGTATATTAAAATTGTTATAATATATAATTTATATTTGAAGCAATAACTTTGTGATTTTCCATTTTATAATTCCCAAGTATTAATCAGTCTTGAAAAAGAAGCGGTTAGCTTCGAAACCGGTAGACATTATAATTAAGTAAAAAAAAAATATTTATGTTGTATTTTAAAACAAAGTTATATTTTAATTATAATTATGCTATAATATATGCTCCTTAGCACATTTCAGATGGGTATTTTTTATGCCTGCGAACTGCTGGCGACGGGATTTGATAATTATGTACATATAGTTAAGATATTAATAAAGAGATTGGTATATAATTTTCATATTAAAACATTGTATAATTTCTCCTTTTCTGCCTTTGGAATGAGGCAGGCGCAGAAGGTAAGAATACCCTTCCCTTCCTTGAGCATCAATCGACCAAATAGGTAGAAATACCTCTTCTGTCCGAAGTGTGTTAATTGGCTTAATGCTTTAAATTTAGTATATAATATGAGAGGAAAAAACACACCTCTCCCAAATACAAGTAATGCGTGGGAAATTTTCTCAATGAAAAAATAAACAAATCAATATTTTCAATACTAGTTTTTAAAAATAAGTTTTAATTGCTTTTTTATTTTCAATTTCAGGTGTAATATTATTTTGAATATCAATATGAGTAGATTTTGCGAAATTTGAACTATCCTTATTGAAATTGAAAAGCTGAACTATGTTTTCATTTATCATCATGTTTTCATCCCTCTTTGCAGATGATGCGCAAGGCCACCAAGCGCAAGGAGCAGGACACGGACTTCGAGGAGAAGAAGATGCACTTGAGCCTGGCAGCGGCCGGGCGCGCGGGCTCCCTGGGGCCCGAGGCGGAGCTGGACCCCGAGCTGGCGGCCTACGCCGGCTACCCCGCTCCGCGCGCCTCCCCCCCGCCCGCTGTCAAGCGAGAGCGCGAGGACTACTACCGCCAGGCGGAGAGGTGACGCATCATTTTAATATATCCCTGGCAACATTAACCTGTTAACCGGGGAGTTCACTTTTTAAGTACGCAACATACAACGGGCGCCAACTCTTTCACTAGGACGTGTCAGTACGTCACGCCCAGTGGACGTAAGTTCATATATTTTATTTATACTTAAAATATATGAAAAGACTATGAAATATATATATTTTCGTTTATTTATATATAAATCACAAAGGTAAATACAAAATTACAAACAAATAGAAAAAAATTCATGTCGAAACATGCATGGATGACTAATTACCTTGGATGTTCAAAAATATGGGTCCTGCCCGCTCCAGGGGGCAACATATATTTACGGGATGTATTCATATGTCCTACCCGTTGCCGATATTATTTAGGTTCGACGTATTTATACGTCCCGCCCGGTTAACAGGTCAACAGCTACGATTCTCCTTCTTTTGTCCCAATCCTGTAGATTAGTCTGTAGCAATAAATGACACCTCCTGCGTCACTCTTTTTTCTATTTTGCAAAACCCTCATCAACCCCTCATACGTCGAACAACCCGTGTCCTCGTAAGTCACAAATATATTCGCGGTGTGGGTGTACTCTGTCGTATGTTACCTCGATCGTTCCCTCTATAATTGGGTGCAAGAAACCTTCCTGTCTTAACACGTGACCGATCCATTTGGCACGTCTCTTCAAGATAGTCGCGAGTAGGTGCCTTCTTTCTTCAATCATTTCGTAATTATAATGGGCTAATTTTCGGGAGGAATATTAGTTGAATATTGTAGGAGAATAAAGTTGGTTGCATATTGCACGATTTTGTGTAGTTGCTACCAATGCCGTTAAAATCAATGTTTGCTACTGCCATCCGTTTGTCTCTTCCAATACGAAATATGTAATCAGGGTTCAATCCCCGAATTACTCAGACAAGTACTTGTGCAAGGAAGCCAGCGCATTGGCTGTGTGCATTTTGAATATCGTACCAGTCTTCTACACTGATGCCATTTACATTTTTATGTAACCATCTATTCCTTTAAATAATTAATATTGGCAGTGACATTAGTATTCGAGACTATTTATTTTATTTTTTTATATTCTTATTTTTTTTACTTAATCATTATGTATGTATTGCTATTTATTTCATCATCGTGTATGTATTGCCAAATTGATATTTTTTTGTAGTTCAATAAAACTTCAATATTCTGACTAATTGTGGGGAGGGTGTGTCCATTAAAGCCGTAAGTCGGTCATATTTATAGGTTTAAAATAAATCAAAAAAACTTTTTTTTATGTGAACACTGTAATTCGAATTGAATAATCATTGCTACGGCTAGGTGCACTCTACAAGTGGGACAGATGTCTCAAATTCTAGTGCTAGACATATGACGTAATTATCATGGCCGGTGAAAATTGTTTGCATGCGACACTTGAATTTAAGCATGTATAATATTTATTTATTTAAACTTCATGCACAGAAAATAAATAAGTACGTTGGCGGGCTTATTGCTAAGAAGCAATATCTCCAACTAACCAAAAACAGACTAGTGATATTGATCAACACGTTTGATACCATAAATAGCTGTTTGCAATCAGAGGGTAGATAGTACTTGAACATTAAAAAAACATAAATTATAAATTAACATATAAAAAAACATGAATTACAAAAGATGATAATAAGGAGGGCTAAGGAAAAAGGGAGTTTAGGGAATGAGGTAGAGCGAAAAACTAAGGGAGAAGGATTGATGGACAGTTAGGATTCTAATTATAAATAGTAATGTCTCAGACGTTTCTTAAAAGTTATTGGAGAAGGTGCATTTTTTACAAGGAGAGGTAATTCATTCCATAGTCTAGCCGCTTGGATAGAGAAGGATGATGTGTTATGGAGAGGAATGGAAAGTGTTCTTTCTTGGGAAGAACGATAATATTTTAATATTAACAGGGCATTTTTTTTTTCATTTGACCAGATTTTTTGTCTGTTAAATAGTAGTCCGTTATACATATTGAGATTTTCTGTACTGATATTGCATTCTATTTCTCTTTACTAAATTAAATGATTTTTTCAGGGAAGAGTATTACAGGCAGATGGAGAGGTATGTAATACATATTTTTTTATATATATTTTTTTTTATTTATTTAATATATTTATGTTTTTAAGTTATAACATAATACATATTAATATGTATATTTATTTATTTTACAAACAACTAATGTTGATCAATACATTTTTTGACCGAGTTATTTTACTAAATGATTCATTGGTCAATAGATTCATTGGTTAATGAGTAAATGACTCATTGGTCAATAGATTCTTTCCTTTCCACAATGACAAGTGGCGCTATCAATGACCGTTTACTATTTATCATCTAAAATCTGCCATGACTCAAAGAAGCCTTGGCAATTTTTTGTCTGGCCTCACCGTTTTAGTGGGGCCAGACTTTATTTTAATATTTCAGTTTCTCAATAAACGAGCTATAAGATCACAACAAATTAGTTCTCATTTGATTTCCAAAGTAATTTTTCACTCTAATTCAACATTTCCCTGGACTGGCACCTGAAGCGGAGGGCTGATCACCTTTCCTTCATATGTTAACGATCAAGATACCACTGTGTTTGTATGATGCAATGCCCATGCACTATCGAGTGCGGATAAGGGTGAGAAGATTAAAGATACCAAATATATAAAATGTTTTCCAGTCATACAATTGTAAGGGCTATAAATTCAAGTAAACTTTTCTGTATTAAAAATATGCAATAATTCTCATGTGAAACTGCAAGCATTCCAATCTGTTTTGAATTCTCAAATGTAGTGTTTTTATAGTAGTTAAATGTAAGATTTTTTTTAGTAAAAATGTTATTTTCAAATATCTTTCTCCTCTTTGTCAGGCGGGCGGTTTACGAGGATGTGCCCCGCGCGGCCGTGTACCCGCCCCGGGAGCGAGCTCGCGTGCCGCGGTACTCTTCTCGTATGGAGGGGCCCCCGGAGGACTCCCCCCCGCACCACTACTACCAGGAGAAGGGGCCCCCGCCCGACCTGGCGCATCACAAATCTGTAAGTTGGAGCCTTATATCACCCAATTTGTTTAATTTAGTAGATTTGTCATTATACATAACGCTCACTCCTTTCAAGAACGTCATAAATCAAAAATCGTCAATTTTCATTTGTGCATGTTTTCGGAATGCCCAAAAAATGTACTATATCCTAGCAAAAGAGGCATATTTTTTATTTAATATTTACCCGCTACAGGGCAGAAAGTGTTATTTTTGCATTTTTAAGAAAAGGTATTGTTTAATTATTTTTTTGAATATACTTAATATTTTTCAAATGGAGAAAAAACCTTCAGATTTTACCTAAAAAGAATAGTTACACAGTAAAAAGTTCAATAAGTGGCTTGATATTTATTTTTAATAAATTGTATTAAATTTTTAAACATTAAAAACGTTCACCTGAAAAATCAAGTATTTTGATTTATGATGTTCTTGAAAGGAGTGAGCGATAATTACAATGACATTCGTTAATGTCCATAATTTTCAGGTGAAGATTTTATTCTTGTATGAATATAAATCAGAATCTTTTTTATTCTGGGTGTGTATTTGTATAAGTAATGAACACAACTACACAGAAAAAAATATGGAATTTAAAAAAAAAAAACCCAAGTAACATTTAATGTATTTTTTTGTTTTAAAAAAAAAACACTGTTTTTGTATTGAAAAAATAAGTTTTTATTCAAAATAAATATGTGGTTTTTATAAGAAAAGAGTTATTGATAGGTAAGGAGATAAAAAGTATATAAAAATATTTTTTCAATACATATTCTAAAAAACAAAAAAATCCAATGTGTTCTAAAAAAAATGTGACCTGACTTCCGGCTCCTGTACATTGCCGGAATCTAAATGAATTTTACTATTGCGAGTATGGCCTTAATGTGGTTAGCACATTTGGCTATCATTCTAGAGGTCCTGAATTTAATTCCAAGGGGTGTGAAAATAAATATTTAAGGGATTTTTTTACTCTAAATGTTTATTTAATGTCACTCTGAAATGAAGGTGTGGGTTCTAGTTGAACACCTACTTAAATTAACAGAAGGGAAGCAAGATGAAAGCGGATTACTTTTAACACAGATTTATTCAGTTCCAAAAAATGACAGTCAAGAAATATTTAAGAATAATCGCGTGATTCTAATGTAAGCGCAGTTGGAGGGGGACGTGTCGATCACTGGACGGGCGGTGACGGAATGTGTTGTTCTGGTTTTTGTTCGGCCCGAGCTCGGTTTGCGTGTTCGATTATGCTCGTTCGTTCGATTGTTGTGGGTTGCCACATAGGACTGCTTATATTACCTTCACATAATGAACAATCAATATAACACTTCATTGATGTTATGCAGTCCCCTATGCACCGTTATGTGCAGATAATGGAAGAAGAATTAACGTTATCAATTCAAATAGAATTTTTATGCCTTGTATTTCTTTTTATTGGGATTTCTTATTTATCTACTTTTTATTATTAATTTAGGCCACTTCCCAGACAGAAGATATGTATATGAGAATATAGGAATAATTAAGAAACATTCTTGTCATAAATTTGTTAAAAATTTGTCTGCCTCTGTAGTGTAATGGTCAGCACACTCGGCTACCGTTCTGTAGGTCCCGGGTTCGATTCCCAGGGGGGTTCAAATAAATATAAGTGATTTTCCACTGTAATATTTATTCAATATTACCCTGGACTGGTACCTGAAGCGGAGGGCTGATCCCCTTTCCTTCATGTGTAAAAACGATCAAGATAACACTGCGTTATATGACGCAGTGCCCTGTGCACCATTTGGGTGCGGATAAGGGTTTTATTATTGTTATTATTACTTGTCATAAATATGGAATCTTTCGTTATATTATTTAGAAATGCATGTATCTATCACAACATAACATATTATAAGAAAATAATTTTCTTTTAAAAAATATGTATTCAAATATTTTTAAAAAATCTGCCTATCAAATATTTTTATTTTCGGGATAAAAATATTATCCTTTTAACTGGTTTTGGTTGAACTAAACTTCTTTTCTCTTTTATATCTTGTTAATTTATGATCACCGCTGATCTGTACTCATACTTTTTTACGTAGTGAGAATTATTCCGAATAATGTGTCTATTTCTTTAATAAAACTAACATTGTTTTTAATAAATTTCTTGGGAATGAAGATGGAAGAGAGACAAATACCACAACAAGGACCAATCAAGACTGTAATTACCTTATTATCTAACGTTATTCAATTAGTTGTGCTGTTTATAAAAAGTTTTTTTTACTAACATGTACCTATTGTAGAAGTTGTAGTATCTGTCAGCTTTAGTATTTTGAAACTTGATATAATTGCTGCATTAATAATAGTAAAATATATTCAGTTGTAATGTGCTTTTTATAAATATATAAATAATCACAAATATTTTAAATCAACGAGGGTAAAATGTTTCATGAAACAGATGTCGTATGAACTGTAAATTCTTAGTAAAGTCCAAGGAAATTAGTTTCATTTAAAATTGACAAAAACAAATCCTTCAATACTTTCATACATATCATTTTTAAAACTGTTCTAGTATGATCATGCATCTCTTTTTTCGACCTGAAGTGTTAACAAAATTTATTTTTCAATTGAAAATCGGAATTTCAGAAAATCACTCGTATCTTTACTTACATCTTTTTATGCAGAAGGATAAGTATTAAAAAAAATCACACACAGTGAAATATTGTATTCAAAACTGTGTATAGCTTCCCTACATAACATTTTACAGCTTGCCAACATTCATACTGTCATTGCTGGAACTATTAAATATATGTACGTTATTCATCCTTGAATTTTAAATAACTTGCTTTTGTACTTTATTTTGAATTGATTTTGGATTTCAACATAAAAAACACATTTAATTAATGATTTCAGTTGCAGTGTGTACATAGTTATGTTTAGATCAATTGAATGCATAATTTTGTATGTGTTGTGTTTTGTTTTTCTTTTGTTGTGCGTTTTTATTTAAACTTATATGTATATGTATTCTCTCTGTTTTGTTGATAATGCATGTAAAATATGTAGAAGCGTAATTTAGTTGATATAGTATAGATAAGTGTTTTCAAATAACAATGACAATGTTATATTTTAGATAAACTTTTTGTATTATACTAATTATTTATTACCACTGACCACTATTATCTAAGAAGGTATCTTCAAATAAGCTAGTGTTTTTGCCTAGAATTTTCGCTCATGAATTACATGAAATTAAAATAACATTAAATACAAAAAGTAAATCCACTCACAAATAGGTATATGCTATAAAAATTGTAAAGTTGAAGCCTGTGTAGGGCCATAATAAGCGATGTTGCATAAGCTGTAGCTAGATTTCAGTCACTTGGACGTTAGGTAAATCAAAAACGTTTTTAAATTTTCAATTACTTATAAAATTGAACAAATCTGATTTTGCTCAAACTAGCTTTTTATGTTTCCTTAATTCTTGAAAAAAATTAAGAAAAACCAAGTGACTACCAATAGTGAATGGTATAAATCAGGGGTTCCCAAAGTGTGCGCCGCGGCCCCCTGGTACGCCGTAGAAAGTAATGAGGGGCGCCGTGAGTCGAACCTCTATCGTTATCCGAAACCATAAATATTCTTTTTTTTTTGCTGTTCTCTGTTTCAATTCTGAATTCTTATAAATATAATAAAACTCGATTTCATATTGTGGGTATTTTAATTTTTGTGCCTATCTACCCCACTACTATTATTGTAGGTACCTATTCTGAGGGGCTTATATCAGGGTAATACATATATACAGGGTCTTTCATTAAATGCATCCTTTCTTTAAATTTGAATAAAAAAATTCATTTCAATGGCCCATCAATGGCAATATGTATGGAATATAACACATTATAAACTTTGCTATTAAAATGACATTTTAATTTATTTTGTCAGATTTGTTATGGGCCATTCGGTAGAGTTATGTCATATGTGTTTTCACCCTTTAGCGCCGGCTTCGAACAACCCGGGAGGTGATAGTCCAGAAGGCCATGGTGACGGCCCGCGGGGACGAGTGGGCCGACCCCTGGATGAGGAGCGGCGGCCGGAACGCCCCGGCCGAGAGGAGAAGGAAGCCGGGGAAATACAGTTCTGCCAGCTCTTATTCTTCATCGAGGTATTAGAATATTGCGTATACTTATAACCAATTCACCAGTTTTACTATGGATATATGCATAAATATATGGATATATGCATTCGTCCACCTCCATAGTGTAATGGTCAGCACGTTCGGTTACCATTCTGGAGGTCCCGGGTTCGATTCCCAGGGGGGTCAAATAAATATAAGTGATTTTTTCACTATAACATTTATTCAATATCACCCTGGACTGGTACCTAAAGCGGAGGGCTGAACACCTTTCCTTCATGTGTTAACGATCAAGATAACACTGCGTTTATATGATGCAGTGCCCTATGGACCATTGGGTGCGGATAAGGGTTTGAAGAAGAAGAATATGCATAAAACAGGTTGATCAATTTTGTCAATTTGGCAAAACCTTTGAATGCCAAAAATACGATAAACAAGATAGAGTCAATCAATGTGATAACACTTGTGATTTCTCACTAAAAATGATGTGAATTTAATTTAATTGAATTAAAAAAAAAATCCGGAAATTTTTATTTCTGGTGTTCTCCATAATTTATCTATGCAAAAAAGTGCCTAAACTCCGTTTTACATATTTGCTGTGCCGCGCAAATAGTTGCTCACCTATTACAGGAATGTGTGCACTGTCAAAGGTACATGCACTTACTTTTTTGCACCATTTATCTTTAAATTTTTTGCCAATTTGTGCTATAGCCTAGAGACTACAATAAGAACAAGGATTTTTTATAAGATTTTTTTTATAACGCAAGTTGTTTTCAGAATTGTGGCGTCATATAATATATTATGATGCTGCTAATTTGATCCATCACTGTATAACCATATTTAAAAATTACATTAATATGAACCCTTTAATGAGGATTCATTTTAGCTCAAACTGTGTAGATATGTGTATCTTGAAATATTACGCAGTAGCAAATGAAATAATTGTTTGTCGATAATGTGAACCTACGGACCACACTTATATACCTAAGGGTGGTGACTGACCGGAGCTATTTCGTCTTAATGAAACACATTACGATGCGAGCATTCGTATAGTCAGTAAAGCTAGCCGAGCGCTCCATCCATAGTTTCGGATGCTTGCTACGAGCGATGTTACGACGTTACGTTACGACAAAATGCTCCGGTAAGTCACCACCCTAATAAGTAATACAGTAGAATCGCGATATAACGAAATCCAAGGGACCAAAAAATATTAATTCGTAATAACGAATTCCCACATATAACGAATTTTTTTAAATCATACTTAGTATGTATATGTTGCGCGCCGTTGCAAAAAATGTTGCGCGGCTTTTCAAAAAGATCGCAAGTTCTGCAAACAAAGGAGGAAGGGGGCCATAGGGAACTGAATATCTACATATTTTCACTAGTTTTCTTATTAACCTTACGGTGATAAAAGTGCCGCGGGAATCGATGATACTCGTATGTATTTTGTACACAATATGAGAATGTGATTTTAAAACAGGAAAAACGTAAATATTCATAGTTGCTTTTACTGGCCATATTTAAAGTTGAAATATAACAATTTTGTAATGTTGGTACTGGTAAATATGTATCTGAAAATGAGAATAATAACATCAAATATAATAATAATAATATCACAAGTAGCCGCCAAAGCCGAGAACGAGAACGGCTTGCGCGCTACTGACGGCCAGTGTTGTCAGACGTCAAAGAGTAGTTTTCGATATTGAGATTGCGAAATTACGAGACGGCGAAATTTTCCAAAATTTACGCGATGAATTTTTTTTCGCCGTCGCTAAAAATTTCCTAATATCCGTTAAAATTCCGTTATAATCCTTCAAATTCCGTTTGATCTCTTTATTCCTTCAAAATCCGTATAAAACGGACAAATTCGTATTTGTCCAAATTGTCCGTCATATTTAAT
Source organism: Brachycentrus maculatus (assembly GCF_059751285.1). Classification (NCBI taxonomy): domain Eukaryota; kingdom Metazoa; phylum Arthropoda; class Insecta; order Trichoptera; family Brachycentridae; genus Brachycentrus; species Brachycentrus maculatus. The sequence goes on along the minus strand of NW_028281056.1, from coordinate 481,815 downwards.
ATTCCTAGTTGCTTTTATTGGCCATATTTAAAGTTTAAATAAAACAATTTTGTAATGTTGGGTCTGGTAAATGTTATTCATAATGTCATTCATTTGCAGCGACGGAAATAAATAATTTGTAAAAAAATCGGGAATCAAATCCTAACATAAAATCGTAAAAATACACAAATGTTTCTGTGTTTGCGCGTGTGGCGTGCTTTGTAAGTATGCGTGCATGTCGTACGTCGTAACACGTTACTCCGCTAGTCCAATAGTGTGCAGATTGTCTTACCCGACACTACGCCCCACTTAGGGCGCTTGTCCACTACCCGAAATTCCGTGTAATTTTACTGTCCGGCACGTCAGTTAGCGTTTTAAAATGACGATTGGCTTGGATTGGCTTGTGCTTTTGTCCATCTTTCTTCGGATCGGAGCTCTTGATCGGTGCGTGAACACGTTGCACGTAAATTCGATCGTAAAATCGTCGTTTTAAAACGCAAACTGACTGTCGGAAGGACGGTAAAATTATTCCATGTAGTGGACAAATGCCCTTACGATGTAGATAAAAGAGGATGCAATTTGAGGATTATTATTGTCAACAGAATCATTTCATTGAGATAAAAAGATGGATTGTAATTTGAGAATTATTATTGTCTACCATTGAGATAAGCAGGTGGACTGATTATGGGAGAGAATATACTTGAGAATTTTTATGGCCTACAGAAATAATTTCATTGAAATAAGAAGAGAGATTATAACTACTTCGCCTACTTTCAAAATCCGCCAGATCCATATAAGTCGATTTTACAAAAAAAATCCAAATTCTCCGGATAACATTTATGTTTCAAAGATTTGTCTATCTTTATATAAAATATTTTAAAATAGAGAATTTTCCCATTTTTTTGGAAAGTTTTTCAGTACTCAAAAAAAAAACCGATTCCATAGAGTATTTATTTTAAAATCTTATAAAACTGGATCTAGCGGATTTTGAAAGTAGGCGACACAACTAAAGAATTATTATTGCTAAAGTAAATCATTTCACTGACTCATTGACTCTAATTACTAATTACTCAAGCTGATGGGATATTGTATTGAATTACTTTTAAAAATCGCCATAAAACCATCCGCATATGGTGCGGCGGCGCAACATTTTTTATTTGCAATATTTTTATCATAACATTTTTTATTTGTTATAAATTTACTTAAATGTATTGGCACTTTTTCATACGGGACAAAAGTGATTTTGTTATACATAATAACGGGATTTCGTTATATAAATGCATTTTTGTATGAAAAATTAGTTTTAGGGAATAAATTTGTTTTTTTTTTTCGATATACGTCATTTTTCGATATATCGCGATTACTTATATCGCGATTCTACTGTATAGTGTCCTACAGGAGTGTTGCCATATACGCCATTACTCACCTGGGCAAGGTTGGTGCTTGCTGTATATAAAGCATTGAAGAAAAATAAACAGTCACAATTGTGAAGCTACCAGTTTTGCAGTTCTCTTTGATATATAATATCGTCATTAGATGTCTAATTTATGAAAATTATCATTTTAAAACGTTCAGATATTTCATAATTTTTAAAGTTTACTATAAATTGTTTTGTAGAAATTTGAAAAATTAATATTCACTGCAGATAATGCAAATTCTTTATCCATCCAAAATGATATATTTTGTTACTCAATTTATCACTAAGTATAGCACTTTGTCTGGATTGACTAACCGATTTATGTTTGTCCCCCTTCCCACCTCCACCCGTCCGCTCCACATTTAACTCATCTTCTTTCACAACAATAATTTCCTCCGCATCATCGCTTTCAACTCTGTCTGTCACTCGTAATATCCGATTATGCCGCCTTGGAATGCCACATTGTTACCCCGATTACTCACGCTTTCCGCTTTGACTCCTCCGGTTGGTGGTACACTCATCGCTGTCTACGCGGGTGACTGTTTCATCTGGTTTCCTTTGGTGTTGACTTGTCTACCTCTGTTCCACCAGTTCCTCTGATTCTAGCTCTCGGTCTTCGAGTTCTGCCAAGTCTCCGTCGCGACCGTCTGCCAAACGGAATGCGAGATCGCCGCCCAAGCAAAGGTAATACCCCGTGAAACTTTTATTTCATCAGCCAATTCAAAATGCCCATAAAACTAGCCGATACAAGTCTTAAGCCCTTTAAATGCCCATTCTTACCTGTATCGTTTAATGATAATAATAATGGTACGAATAGGAAGACGGAAACGCGCAAATAAAGACAATTATTTATTTATCGAAAATTATAAAACTTGTATGGGCGAGAAGAACAAAGCGACGCCAATTGACAAAGAGCGAGCGCGACTTATATATATATATGTTTGAATTTTAATCTTATCTGAGCACTCAAATATTGGTCCTTCACCCTTTATATACGATTTTAAAGGAGTTACATGTGGTGGGGACAATATTGTAAACAAAATAAAAGTCAATGAACTGCGCATCTTTGTTCTTCTCGCATACATTTATGAATACAATTTTAATACACAAATTCTTATAAAAAATACACAAATTTGGAAGGAACATTACCTATTTACTTTGGCTATATTTTTCAATAGCAACATTTTCATCGTTTTCAATATCATTTTTACTGGATGAGGGTAGGATACAGGGGATATAAGGTCCGGTCTGATATCTTTTTTGTATAATTTTTTATTACAAGGTCAAATTTTATAGGTAATTGTACGCACATAAATAAGAACCAAATTACATTCATATATTCAATATTATAATATATGATATGTCCGCATCCGTGGTGTGATGGTTAGCGTATTTAGCTATTGTTTAGCAGCTGTGCTGGAGGTTCTAAATATTAGTGATTTTACTCTCTATAAATAATTATTTAATATTAATTTTAATTTAAGTTTCACATATTTCTTATTCCTTATCCTATTTCTTAAAATCTGGTGTGACACGTATTTCCATCATTTTAAAATATGGTGTTTGAAAATGATGTGAAATGCATCGAAACTTGTGTCACAGTAGATTTTAAGAAATAGTGGTATTTACTAAGTAAAACTTTAATTAAAATGGATTGATTTTACCACAAAATGACTGCGTAATCAATTAATGAAAATATTTAATACTACCCTGGACTGGTCCCTGAACCGTAGGAGTGGTCACCTTCCCTTCATGTAAGTAACGATCAAGATAACTCTGCGTCAATACGATGCAGTGCCCTATGCACCATTGGGCAGGGATTAGATTTTTTTTAATGTAATGCCAATGTTGATGCAACTGGGGCCTATAAATAACAAGTCAAGTATAAGAAGAGTATAAATCAAGTAGTGAATTTTCGTTGTCCGTCTCCATGGTGTAATGGTCAGCGTGTTTAGCTACCGTGCTGGAGGTCCCGGGCTCGATTCCCAGGGGGGGTGAAAATAAATATTAGTGATTTTACACTGTAATATTTATTTAATATTACCCTGGACTGGTTCCTGAAGCACAAGAGTTATCACCTTGCCTTCATGTAAGTTATGATCAAGATAACACTGCATAACGATGCAGTGCCCTATGCACCATTGGGTGCGGATAAGGGTTATAAGTAAGTAAGTAAGTGAATTAATGTGTCTGTTTGTTATGTAGGGTGGCCCGCCCTGCCTTGTCTCCCTCCGTGATAGTCCAAGAGCGCCGCGCGGCCACGGCGCGTGCCCTCGCCATGAACCCGCCCGCGCCGTCCGCACGCCGCAGGGCACCCTCCCCCGCCGCCGCGCGTCAACACGCAGCCAACCCGCCGCCACCGCCCAAGGTACACACTTCAATACTTGTTCACTCGAAATTGCAAACCCCTTATTCTTCTACAGTTCAATTCGTACAATACAATTCGTCGGCAGTTCTTGTCAGAACTTCGGGACGCGGATCTGACTTAGGAGGATGCAAGGGAGCTGGCAGCCGACAGAAAAGCCTGGAGACAGTTTTTGGACTCCATATGCTCCACCTAGGGAGCGGATATGGTTTTTAATTAATTATTCTTCTAGCTTGTGTACATTGCTAATGTTTACAAGTCCCCTAGGTTTGACCTTGGTACAAATAGCACATGTGTTACAAAATCTGATCAACTTGGTACAGCATAACAATTAACCCCGAAAGCGCAACAATACGGCGGCTCCACTTTCCTGCCTTCAGACTCAGCTGATTGACGACGTTTTTCATTAAATATTTTTTTAATTTTCTCTCATTATCATTTTCATATCATAATCCATACCTGTATAAGCCCCCTTGAGGTAGTTTTTTTACGAAAATGGCGCTGTACAAATCATCCAAGATTATTATTTAACCCTCGTATATCAATATTGGTACGGCGCAATAATTATAAATTGACCTATGACCCTGTGCGCCCGCTAGGGGCAGGACAGGAATGTACGCGGGGAATGTTTATGTTATATTTATTTATTTATTGAACGGCTGAAGCCTTTAGATAATACATATTCACAGTATCTTATATAAAAAAAAATATTATTGAGACCCAACCCTTATGAGATTGACACAAAGGAGATTGCAAACACTTGTCCTTGTACTGTCATAGCGACCTGTTGAATAAACCGATCTTAATTACGAGTTGTTTACTGACACCTGAGCCCCGTAATAATATTGAGGTCTTAAATATTCTGTGTGTGGTGTGATGTATGAATATCTAGCTCTCGTCAGAAGATTGCTTATAAATGAAAAACTTGATTACAGATCACGGTTTTTTTATTTAAAATTTTAAAATTGTAATTTAAAACTTCAAATAAAAAAACCGAATAAGGACCCTTTTTCATATTGTTACGAATAATAAAAATCACTCAATCAATCAAAGGTCGTGGTTACTGGTGGCAAGTGTCTTGAGCAGCGAGCGTGCAGGAAGAGAAAAATTACACATACACGCGAGTTTTTATGGACTCTTCTGCGTTCAGTATGCAGGGCTTACAACTTTATAGGTTTACCAGTGCGGGCAACCCGATGGGTTTGCTTGTTTGTTTAGGTACTTACTCGAGATTGAGTAATGAGTCACCGCAATATTGCATTTGAAAATTCACATCTTTTATCTAAAATATCTCCTATACTTTATTTGCAGGGTGGAGTGGATGCTTTTGGAAGAACAAAACCGACCAAACCAAAGCCAAGAAAGCGGTATTCCAAATCTTCATCATCAGGATCAGGTAAGCGTGATTTTGAGTACCGTCAGAACCAATGAGTTCCGTACTGACCATAGATGTATTGATTTGAATGGGACTTTCTGAATTTTGTTAACCGACAACTCTCCTCCCCGGCTATTACGAGATTTGAGTTAGCTGTTATAAAATTGCTTATTGATATTACATCTTACTTGTTGATTTGAATGGGACTTTCTGAGTTTTGTTAACTGACAACTCTCCTCCCCGGCTATTACGAGATTTGAGTTAGCTGTTATAAAATTGCTTATTGATATTACATCTTACTTGTTGATTTGAATGGGACTTTCTGAGTTTTGTTAACTGACAACTCTCCTCCCCGGCTATTACGAGATTTGAGTTAGCTGTTATAAAATTGCTTATTAATATTACATCTTACTTGTTGATTTGAATGGGACTTTCTGAGTTTTGTTAACCGACAACTCTCCTCCCCGGCTATTACAAGATTTGAGTTAGCTGTTATAAAATTTATTTATTTTTGTTTCAGATTCGTCGTCGAGTACCAGTGACTCTGACTCGGAGTCGGGAAGCTCCAGTTCCAGTTCCGCGAGCGCCCCCCGCCGCACCGCTCCCCCTCCCGCCATCGTCCCCCCGCCTGCCATGCCTCCGAGGCAGGCGGACACAAAGAAGGATGGAGTCGGTAATACACAATTCCTCTATTTCTAATTATTTTTATTTGTCAACCATGGAAAAATTGCAAATTATAAGCGTTGTCATTTATATAGATATTGCTGTTTTCAGAGTCTGAAATCTATTTTTAAAAAAGGTTAATGTTAAACAACGAAATTTATAATTTTTTAATTATAGTTTTACCTGGTAAATACCACTATTTCTTAAAATCCATTGTGACACGTGTTCTGATACATTCCGCATAATTTTCAAACATATACGTACATATAAACATTTGAAAATGATGCGGAATGCATCAAAACATGTGTCACAGTGGATTTTAAGAAATATATAGTGGTATTTACCAAGTAAAACTTAAATTAAAAATGGATAGATACTACTGCAAAGTGAATGCTGAACCAATTAATGAAAAATTTATATATTTATGAAATAAGGAATGTATGTACATATACATAAGAGTTTTTAGTAAATATACTATTTTTTAATTATTCATTTCAAAATGTATTTTACTACAGATCCTGCATCCAAAAAGAGGCCTGCCACTTCTCCTGTCAACAATATGCCGGCAAAGAGGCCGGTTTCCCGGCGGGAAGAGCTCCTCAAACAGCTCAAGGCTGTGGAGGATGCCATCGCCAGGAAAAGGTCCAAGATATGAACGAGTGATCACCTCACAGGATTCTTGTCTGGTTCCTTCGAACACAAATTGACCTCCCATACATTCCCTTTGAGATTAAAGTCGGATGGGTCGTTTATAGATTTGGCAGTAAATCGTTTTGTTCATAGATAGAGTTTAAAGGTATTTTTATTATTAATAAGTAATTATTATATAAACATGTGATCTAGTAGTGAATAGTTTGAATACACTGCTTATCTTAGAATCATATCAAGTCTTTTATATTGCATAGCTTGACCAATTTCCCTAAGCAAATACGGGTGGTGTGTCTGAATAGTTTCACGGTAATGAATTGTTCATTTTGTTTATCAATAAAACTTTTTAAAAATCAAAACTTGGTAATTGATTATTATTATGTGGTTTGTGAAGTTGTGTGCTTCACACTTTTTTGTGATTTTGGATGACTCGCACATTGGTTGGCTAATGAGATAAATAACACATTGCCGAATTCACACAATAACAAACTACATACGAACAAAGTAAGATGGTAATATAAATTATTTTAAAAACCAGAAGAAAACAAAAAAACTAATTTCGCAACAAAATAGTTTATGTGAAAATTATTAATTATACAGTAGTTTGTATTTGAAAAGAAATGCCAAATGACTTAACCATAATTATTTTTGTGTTATGTAAGATTTGTGATAGTTTTATTTTACGTTTTAATCCAACTGCATACATATTGGTTATGTATTTACAGGTAGTAAAATGCATGTTGTAAAAAAAAACTCAACATATTTTGTTGTTTACGGTGTACTACATCGTAAATACATTTTACAAAATCCGGAGGTTTAGTTCTAGCATGTTAGTGTACACTTTCACTTCTTATGATGTTTTTATTTTAAAATGATCACTAAACAAGTCACTTACTGGGACATTTTTGATCTAGATATGTCTATTTTTTTTATACAGAGACACAATACTGTTCCTACCATATCATCAGTGCTGTTATTTCCATGCTGTGAATTCTCAAATGAAACGTAAATTTCAACTACATACCATACCGTTCATCACCATGAATGTGTAAATAAATTGTTTTAAATACACAATAAAGATTTTTTTTAAATGTTATTCAACAATACCACTACTTGTGTACATTTTTTGTTACCGCAATGTGTGTTTTTTCATGTTTATTGCTGAACAATTTTGGTTTGCATAAAAAATACATAGTCAACATTGATTGATCTAGTAATTATTTTTCGTACTAAAGATTTTATGTGAAATAAAATAAACTCAACCGTTGTTTCGTTCTGTACAAGCAATTGCTGTACTTTTATTGTTCCAGTGAATGTAATATATTGTGTAACTTTTTTTAATGTGTAGGCTGTTTGTGTTAGCCGAACAAAACTAAATATTACAATTGCATACATATTTTAATTTCATGTAAAAGTGTGAAACATTTCTTTTTTAAACCTCTGTAACTAAATTACAATAAATATTTTTTCCTACATTCTTTGGTGTTTTATTTTATATGGAAAAAAAGGGTTTTTTGTGCAAAAGCAAAACATGTTTTATTTTATTTTATTTCCTGTGGCATTGTGAAGCATTGCATGAGTGAAAATTCAGTAAAAGCTCGGTAATTTCGACAATCATTAAAATTTTATCATAATTTTAATAACTATAAAACTTTCTCATACGCAATTTTCAATATTAAAAAAAATATTTCACCTAAATTAGAAATCTTGTTTTTTTTTCTCCTTAGACTGGATTGATTTTTTTTCAATTAATTTCAATACACAATTTTATTTGCCGTTTTTGTTATTTTGTCCACAAAAAATATAAATTTCTCTCTAAACATTGTCGCCAAAAAATCGATATGGAGATAAAATACATTTCAGTTTCAATTTCGAGTGATTAAGATATAACTGTAACTTGGGAATGATTTCTCAAAAGATCTATTTTTATTTTATAACCTAGAAGCAAATGCTGATTGAATTGTTTTGCAGAGCAGGTAATAAAGTTCATTCATTACCATATTTGGTAAAACAGTAGCTAGTAGCTAGTGGAAAGTAAAAAGGACTCGAGTGGCCATTTTAGATCATACAATAAATGGTCCGTTTTATACTTAACCACTGATATATGAGTAGTCCAATTGCAAACCACGTTATGTTAAAAAAATAGTTTCTTAGACAATAGCGGTAATCGGTAGAAGATTGAGATTAAATCTCCTACCAATTTGAGATTTTTGAAAGTAAACTGTTGATCGGCATAGCGAGTTTTGCAAGAGCATTGATTTTTTCTGTTCCTTCATGAGTTTTGAGTTTTGGCAGATTATGCTAAACATAGATGTTAATATTTTAAATTTTCTACTGATTGCCGCCATTAGCTAAAAGACTTATTTTTTTTTAACATTACGTGGTTTGCAAGTGAATTACTCATATGTAATAATAAACGTTTTGATTTCTTTATTTCCTTAATTTTTCGATTAATGTTTGTATTTCAAATTTATGGCTGTCCCCATAACTTTAATACATATTTTCAGCTGCTGGCATTAATATATTTCTTGACTGGATTAGCGTAACGTCAATCCGACTCAAAAATAATAATAAAAATCACTTTTAAAAACATCAAATACTACAATATAATTCACTGGCACATCTGGGTAAAAACACATGTAGAATCATTATCATATTGAAAAATACACTTTATTATGTCACTAATGATAAGCGATAAGTAAATAAACATAGAGTGACCTACAAAGTTTTTAGTAGGCTTGACAAAATATGGGAGATAAAAAGTACTTTTAATAAAACTGTTTTTATTTATTCTATTATATTCATGTTTGTTATATGATCTACAAAATATAAGAAAGTAATTTTAAAAGTCAAAAGAGATACAAATTCCGCCAGGGTATATACGTCTATGAAGAAATTAAATTCTATACAACATTCACTTGACGTTCAAATTTCGGTATGAATATTTTTTATTTTCATTAATTTCGGCATTCACTTTGTGGTAATATCTATCTATTTTTCATTTTAATTATTTTTGTTAAGTACCAGAAAATCTATTGTGACACGTGTTTCGATGTATTCTGCATCATTTTCAAAATGGTGTTTGAAAATGACGCAGAATAGATGCCCACTCCCATTATGACTCCACTAATGTTAAAGTTTAATAGCCTACATGTGAGTAGATTTACCCTTGATGTTAAATGCATTAAATAAAATTTAAAAAAAAAACAATTAAAACTTCGAATGTTCTCTTTTCGGAAAAGACAAACGGGTAAGGGTACATTTTTAAATAAGTTTCATGTATTCGGAAATCCGAAAGAGGAAAACGTTCAAATGTTGGTTTGAATTTAAATTATATTTATTTATAGATATGTGTCTATTCGCCAATTTTTTTTTATTGGACTAAACCATTTGATACTGAAAATTTTTGTCGATATCTTTATCACTTACCAAAATTAGATATTTGCCCTAAAAAATCAGAACATTTTGTCATTTAAAATTTATTATTTCAATACGTAATAACAAATATTGGTTTGGTAAAATTGAAACATATGTTACAAAAATACCGCTAGTTGATGAAATACAATGTTCTCGTTATACACTATTATATTTACTTTTTCGACAGACTTTAGAACTGACTGTACAATCGTGACCGTTGTTTAAGCAGAGAAACGTGGTAAAAATACAATTAAAGAAACCTAAAATCGAATCGACTGTCTATTCTAGCTACATCTTATGGAACACCGCTTATGGTTTTTCTAATTAAGTTGCAAGTTTCATCACCTAATCCGTGAGATTCCACATGGACGCAAATTTACTCTTATTTTATTTTATTGAATATTATTCTAATGTAGTGATACGTGGTAATTCTACGTAAAAATTCTCGGATTATTCAGATATCTTATATACCATACAAATTTTAGATTTTTTTGTTGTTGCTTTTTTAGGAGATTAGATACGTGGGTCTCAAAAATAAGTTACTATTCACAATTCATAGCTACGAGCTATAAGCAACGAAACGAGTCGAAAACGTTAGAATCAACGCGAAAACAATGTTACATGTTTCGGAATGACATTACGTTTTCTACAGAGCAGCCGTGGATGACGTCAAGGGGAACGCGGGGAAGTGGGGAGTCTAGTAAAAACAGACAAATCTTTGAAACAGACCATAACACGGGCCGGTGGTAAATTTGTGCATTGTGTTGAAAATTAACAAAGTTAGAAATGGATACGTCGTTGCGCGAGCAAGTTATGATTAATCAATTCGTTCTCGCCGCGGGATGCGCTAGAGAACAAGCGAAACAGTTATTACAGGCTGCACATTGGCAATTCGAGGTGAGTATTTCGGCCTATTCACATGTAAACAAACATTGATCATGAAATGGCCAAATGGCTGCTTCCTTCCTTGCGGTGGTTTTATAATCTGCTATCGCCGTCTCACTCGGCGCGGTATTCGGCGCGTGAGCGTGAAAGAGAAAACCGCTAAAAATTCTATTAAACTTTTGAAAGGATGTAGAACGCGATACATATTTTGATTTCTATGAAAAAGATGTTTCCGATTACGTTGCACTAATAAATATGGTCGGTGCGGCGCCCGATTTCCTATCTAGTCTTTCCTATTCACACATTTTCCGACTGATCATGTAGCCGAACTTTGCTGTTTGTCAACACTTTGGCATGTGTATTGACCCCAGATTTTATAAGTCACAAGGTCAGAGAAATATCCAGAACGAAACATTTTCAGCTAAATATATAAATAATATCACGAGGCTTTCCAAATTTTATGAATTGCGAACCAATATGTGAAGATTTGCTGTTATTTATCATCATTTAATCATGGATCTTAATTCGTCATCTCGCGATAACGCTGACGAAATTCACGTGAAATATTTATTTACATTCGTAACAAATCTATTTTTTACACTAATACGCTTCAAAATGAAGTTTATTTCCATTGTTTACATTTCTTCACGATAAATTACGATAATTCTACTATTTTTTGTACAATGCTTGTGTTTTTATGTATTTCTCGGCATATCTGTCAAAATACTGTTTATTGATTTTAATAGCTTAATCAATATTCAAATGACATTTTAAGTCAACAAGCTGTTTTTAAACACGTTGTGTCCTTGAATGCCGAATTTAATGGAATAACAATTTGTTATTGTGTCGTAAAAATTTGTTTATACCTGCGATTATTTTGGCCCCTTGATCTAACCTCTATTTTTAAGTCTTGGAACTACTTCCATACTTAATAATTGTTGCTGTGAGTATCCTACATAGCAAATAGATATTGCTTTGCACACTAAGGACGGAAAAGGTATTTGTACCCATTCGGTCAATTGATGCTTGAGGGCGGGAAGGGTATTTTTACCTCATGCGACGGCCTCATTTCAAAGTCAGAAAAGAAGGAATTATTTGATGTTTTTATCTGAATATTATGTACCAATCTCTTTGTTAAGTTCTTAATATCGCTCACTCCTTTCAACAACATCATATATCAAAAAAACTTGATTTTCAGATAATTTTTAAAGTTAAAAATAATAAAATGTATTAAAAATAAATATCAAGCCACTTATTGAACTTTTTACTGTGCAAAAGATCTTTTTAGGTAAAACCTGAATGTTTTTTTTCTCCATTTGAAAAATATTTAGTACATTTAAAAAAATAATTAAACAATACCCTTTCTTCAAAATGCAAAAACAACATTTTCTACCCTGTAGTGGGTAAATATTATATTAAAAATATGCCGCTTTTGCTGGAATATAGTACATTTTCTTGGCATTCCGAAAACATGCAAAACTGAAAATTGACAATTTTTGAAATATGTTGTTGAAAGGAGTGAGCGATATGTGCACAATTATCGAATTCCGTCGCCAGTACTCCGCAGGCATAAAAAACACCCGTCCTAATTGTGTTTACATAAAATTTGTGTCTTACCATAAACTATTGACTTAACAATGATTAATAAAATAGTTATTTAGAGTTTAGTAATTTTTTTCCTTCTCTTTTGTTTTTCCTAAAACCCAAACAATGCGGTAACACAATTTGTTTATATTGTGATGTCAGCAATATCTGTTAATGCCTGACCAAATGCGACAAAAAATGACGTTGCGCAAGCCAATATAGCTCGATTAAAATTAATAGTAATAGTTTAGTTGTCCGCCTCCGTAGTGTAATGGTCAGCACGCTCGGCTACCGTTCTGGAGGTTCCGGGTTCGATTCCCAAGGGGGGTAAAATAAATAAAAGTGATTTTTTTCACTGTCATATTTATTCTATATTACCCTGGACTGGTACCTGAGGGCTGATCACCTTTCCTTCATGTGTTAATGATCAAGATAACACTGCGTTTATATGACGCAGTGCCCTATGCACCATTGGGGTGCGGATAAGGGTTTTTATTATTAGTTTAAATTAACAGTAATTTTTTTCACCCGGGCAAAAACAACATGAGGTCAAGTTGTGTGTCTGATACTCCAATTTTCGTTTTCCAGTCTTGATATGTCTAACAGATCAACCATCAAAAGCCGACAAGTCGGCTTTTTGCTGCCAACCGTAAACGACAAAACGCCGATTAATTGTTTTTCCAACGTAAATTCAATTAAATTCATTCTATCAACAACAAAATAGATGTTTCGAACTACAATAGATGTAAAGACAATGGTAAATAAAGATATTGGTTAGTTTAATTAAAAATAAAATAATTCTAATCGATAAAAATAAAATTGTTGAAATAAAGTGCAAAAAATAATATTTGGTTAATTTCTTCTTGAATTACAATCTGTGATGATTGGTTTACTTCTTTCATGTCAGTCTCTATCCGTCTCTATCCTCCGCTCGTCTCTTCAACTTATCATATCCGCTACAACGCACGTTGGAGATAATTTATTCCATGTAGGTTGAGCGGGGTCGTCCCCTGTAGTTTGTGCCTTCGCACATGCCTAACGTGACCATTTATTTTTGTCCTCAAAACGGGACATCTACCAATTTTTACGTAATAGTATGTATATTCAAGGAAACACATTTTTTCATAGTTTTTATGTATTTATAAAAGAAAAAGGAATGTTGAAGAAAAGGAATAAATAATATAAATATGAAAAAATTATGTTGTTCAGGCTCTCTAAACACGGGGCGGTCCCGTTCAAAACGGGACTTATGGTCACTTTACACATGCCTTCGCAATCATAAGAAGCAGGCCTGGGTGTCTTATATTGCCTATCCATTTGGCTCGCTGTTGTGTTACTTTATTTAGTAAGCATCTAGACAATTAAAAAAAAGTTTTGTAAAATTAAATTAAAAAAAGAAACCCAATATCCCATTAATGCATTCCTTCGCCATGTGAACTTTATCATTGGTGCAATGGGCCCCAGAATAAACTATATTCAGGAAAACAACGAAACCAGACAAAATAACAGTTTTGCAATTTGTTGCCTCATTGATTTTGTTAAACGTTATGTCATGTGCCAAGGGTATCTAAGGTCCGATCATAGCATTTTATATTGGGACCATTTTTACTATTGTCAATTTGATATAGTAGGAGAGTTATTTCTATTTCCGGGATCACCGTAACATGACTGGAAGCTTCTAATAAATATTCATTTTTGTCACAATCGTTTCTCTTTATTTTTACAAAGAGTCTTTCCTTCACTACGAATCTTTTGTGTTCATCCTTTGTATACAGTGGAATATTGTTAACCTCGGGTTATAGCAACAGTTCACCTATGTTTACCCGACTGGGAGTAGAGTGTACTGTGTTGTGATATCGCTAACATCTTTTCAATTGACAACACAATGTACGTAAAGTGATAACATAAATTTTAAAAGAGCTTAATTCTTCTCATTTCTTCCGCATCAGGTACCGTATGACATTGTTAATCATGTGGTGCGTGCCTCGTATGGCCATGACAAACTATAGATGGCCGTGCAATAGCGAGCAGTGTGACGTCACCACACCTTCAGAAGTAGTGACAACGCAAGGTAGATCCTCTTTCCTCCCAAGCCACCGAAGCGACCTGACCTACCTTCAGTTGCCCATTTGCCGTGCCTCGTTGTGACAAAAATAAAAAAGAATAAATAATTGAACTTACTGGAAAGATCCATGTTTATTTTCACAAAAGATTTTTGTTTACAATTAACTTAAGATTTACAGGTTTTACTCTAGACTTATATTCACAAAAATATTATTTAATGTTACAAATTTTTGTAACATTTAAATAATATTTTCACAATCACTTTTCTTTCATGGTTATGAATTATCTTCAGCATTATTGTGAACATCGATGGTTTTCTCTCCCAGTCTGTATCCTTTATATAGTCCTTTGATATCCTCCACAATTCCATCCATGATGAGATTGAAGAGGAATGGACTCAGACTGTCGCCCTGCCTGATGCCAGTACCGACTCTTACAGGATTTGAGAGTTTACCATCTACTCTGATTCTGGTGTTTGTGTTTGAGTTGAGTTGCCTGATTATGCTGACTATTTCCGGAAGCGCTCCTCTTTCAGCTAGTATTTGCGTTATATCATACAAGGCCTACACCAAGAAGAAGAAGAAGAAGATTATTGTGACATTGTTGTGAATGTAAAAAATCGATGATTAAATTTTAGGACACTTTTGATTTGGTGTTAGTGTTACATGCGGAAGAAATTTGTCATAAAAATTTACATTCCTGGGCCGCTATCTGTGTGATGATTGGTTTCCTTCATTCGTGGTCAGTCTCCACCTGACTCTATCCTCCGCTCGTCCCTTCAACTTGGCGTATAATTTATTCCTTGTAGGTCAAGCGGGATCGTCCTTGCCATAGTTTGTGCTTGGGTAAAGAGGTGGCAGTCTGTTTCCGACCTTTGTTTGGGTATAAAGGGTGCTAGTATTTATTTCTTGCCATTATGATTATTTACTTTAGCTGACCAATATTTTTTCAATTCCAGACGGCGCTATCAATATTCTTTCAAGAAGTAGCGATACCCACAGGACCAAATGGAATAGCAGCACCACATTTTGGACAGGTTGGATATAATTTATATGTTTATTTAATTTTTTTACTTATCTCAACATTGACAATGTAACATTTTACGCCATCTGTTAATAAAATGTGAAGCGAATAGCTTTTACATATTTGATGTAGGCGAGAATTCTTTTGAACTAAAAATTTCTTATGAAAAGATATTTTTTCTCTGTTGAGAGACACCTATAATTTATCTTGATAATGATCTTTCGGAGGTTGAATCCAGTGTTTTTGTAAAATATTTGCCAATGAAAAATTATTTAAAAAAAAATACCTTACTTTAATACGAATTTAAAAACATAATTTCTTAAATATAGATGTAGATCTTTTTCTGAAGCGTTTTACACGAAACATTAATTTATTTATTTTTATGTTTTTCAGTAAAACATTTGTTCAATCTTATTTTTTTATCGAATCATTAAATTTAATTCTTTTACAACTCTCTTATTATTCTACAACTTTAAATTCCTCCAAATTAAATTTGTATGTTTAAAATTCCTGAATTATCGGTTGCATATTGTGTTATGTACGCTAGTTACTGGTCTGTTGTCATCTGGCAAAATGACAAAGTATGCAACAGCTATTTTAAGTTGTTGGTATGGATAACTCGGTTGATTCTTTTTAGGTTCTTATATTGTTTAGTTCGACATGCTGATTATAGTCGACATTTTAACCATTATTTGTATTATTATTATTATCAGTAACTAAATAATTTCAATATGAATCGATAAAAAATTAAATTTTATTATTTCATCTAATAGTACCTGTATTTAGGGTCAATGTAATTCAAGATTATCTGCCTCCGTTGTGTAATGGTTAGCATGTTTAGTTACCGGGCTGGAGGTCCCGGGTTCGATTCCTAGGCACCCACCGGTGAAAATAAATATTTGTGATTTTACACTCTTGTATTTATTTGATATTACCCTGGACTGGTCCCTGAAGCGCAGGAGTGATCACCTTGCCTTCATGTAAGATCAAGATAACACTGCGTCAATATGATGCAGTGCCCTATGCACCATTGGGTGCGGATAAGAAGAAGAGAAGAATTCTAGGTGTCCAGTCAAGTCCAAGAATTCTATATATAATAGACTAATAATGTCTATTATAATTCTGTATATAATAGACAGTCCAGATCCCTGTCCAATCTCGTATATTCCGGAGCCAGGAGATCTGTCTTCTGTCCATACCTCGTTCACCCTCTATTTTGCCTTTTATGATTAGGTTCAATAGCTTGTACTTCTCTCCCCTCAGCACATGCCCAGATAGGACACCTTCCGGGCCTTGATATCAATCAACTGTATTCTTACTTTAACTCTTTGGAGCACATTTTCGTTGCTGACCATATCGGTCCATGGAATGCGTAGCATTCTACGACGTAGCCACATTTTGAATACCCTAGTCGGTTCATAGCGCTCACTCTCGTATAATCAATAAATGTAGAGGTGCTCACCAAAAAGTTTCATTTCCAACATTGCACAAAAAATCCTTTAAATGCAAATCTGTTCTGTTTTACTGTATTCTATCAAAATCTTAATTAAAGTTGCAACAAAAAGTGACCAATCCTGTGTTAAACCAATATGAAATCATTAAATCACACCAAAACACAACAATTTTATAAACTAGAATTTCTGATTACTTAAAATCATTTGTAATGGAATTTTTTTTTGAAAGCTGTCCCACTCCATACCCAGATCTGATACAGAAGCATCTAGGCTTCCTGACAGATCTACTCTTGCTAAGCAATTTATTTTGTTGAACTAAGTTGCGAAATTTATTGAAAACGTGAAACAATATAAAATTGTATCCCGATTTTACTGTGAATTTACATTTAAAACCTGTCACTGCCAATCTAAATAAATACAAGATTGTTAGTCCATCACCAAATTTTCTAGATGTACCCCGGTGTAGGCAGTGAAAGGGATTAGTGCTTAGTTCAATTAGTCAGCTTGATCCGATTCCGACTCGACGTTGGCCGGTGTGTACCGGTGTGTCGGGGTTGTGGGCGTCTGTGTAGACGCCCACAACCCCGACCAGCACAATAGACACGGAACAGTAAAAAGACAAATTATAATGGAAATGTAACGTTTTGGTGAGGACCTCCATAAATATGCGCATGTATTACCCCCGCAGCAGCTGATGACCCCGTGCAATACGCCGGCCACGCCGCCCAACTTCCCCGACACGCTGGCCGCCTTCGGGCGCATGTCGGCGGGCAGCCCGCAGCCCGTGCCCCCCGCGCCCGCGCCCGGGCCCTCGCCTCTCGCCTGCCCCCCGCCCCACCACTCCTGCGGCACCACGCCGCCCGACCAGCGCAACCGGATACACTTCCCCGCCACTGTGAGCATACCCTGCACAATTACTCTCCCCAGGACTAATAACTTAGCCGAACCAAACAGACTTCAATTCTTTATCTTTTACTTAATAACTTAAGTCAGCCAAATGCCAGGTTGCGGGATGCTCAGACTTCCATCTTCTTTTATACAAACGACAGATTCTTCTCAGTTGAGATACTTTTAATGTATATTAATAAATCATCCGTAGGGTGAATGATTAGATCTGAAAGAAAAGACAGTAAAAAATTGTTCAATTTATTGTTAATATATTAAAGTTGTAATTTCAGGTGGACAGTCAGTGCATGCAGAGATAAGGGGAGCTCCGAAGGAGCTGTTAGTTGCCAAATTGGGCGTTTACACTAAGTAATCATCAACACATCAACTCGGGATCCATCTGCCAGGGCTTGTCGCGAGTCTGCCCATCCTGAGTCCTAGAACCGTCACTACCCGTTCTGCAGAATGAAGGAGGAGGTTCTCGTTTATCTGAAATCATTTTATAAAATAAAATACCCCTTTTTTGATCATCCGACTCCGTTCTTATGTCAACTCCGGTGTTCACCGAAGATGATTCGCAAATGGCCCCGCGCTTTCTTTCAATTCTTGGACACGATGATTGTACATCAGATGCACAAATTTGTGCTTCGAGACGCTATATTTTTGCTCTTAAACTATACTTGACATTACTCGTGTGTGGTTTTATCTTTAGTCGATTCGCTCTAGATTAAACATCGCATGTATAGTGGTATATTGATGTGCGCGGTTTAAACCAATTTGAACCGGTTGTTTTTTAGGGATACCACTAGACATGCAATATGTTCTTTAAGAGTGATCAGGCTGTATCGTTTTCAAAAGATTTTATGAAAATGAATCACTCGGTCTCACGAACCACCTGCGTATTATATGTGGTTAAGTTTTATTCAGCTGCCGACCATTTGTGACGACTGCCTGACTGAATGAAGGTTGAACGCTGTGGCGTTTAACCTTAATAAGGAATCCTTAATGCGTTGAGGATTTCTTATGACTGGAAATGTGTTATCTTCCTACAAGTTGGCTAGATTAAAATTTTAATATACCCGATGATACTTCAGAAACCGACAATCGGCAATTATAGCACGATTTATATTTTTACGATGTATGCTTCCCCTGTAATGAGTTATTTTTTTCAATTAGTCCAATTATTACTCTGAACAATGTAACACTACTTCTTAATTTATATCAAAATAAATGTTTTCTTTTGTAGTTGTTGTAATACTCAATCGTGATAATAATCACATATGTAACTGAATGATGACGGTAAAGGATTCTCTTTTTAATACTACTATCAGATGTGATGACAAACTGTTTGTCGATAGAATACTGAATCGGTTGAAATGTCAACAGTGTAACGTGTTTAAAATGAATTATCAATGAAGAAAATGTAAATTTATGTTCTGTGATGTGATCGATAATTGTTTTGTGAAGCGTAACTGCGTTTTAGAATGTGGAGAGATGATGTTGAGACCTTTCCGAGAGCTTTATTTAGTTTCCAAATTTACCAATGCAGTAAGAAATGTAATCAACAGGGTCGGGCCAAGTGTTGGTTTTTTCAGTTTTTTTTGACAAACTGCACATTTTAGGGAATGATCAACGTTTCTCAGCAGTTTTTGGGGTGTTCTCACTTTGCTCACCTTAGTTACATTTTCTAAACAACGCTATTTGGTATTTTTTGTTAATAAATTATAAGGTTGGGCTACAGTTTGTATGATTTAAAATATTTTCTTGTTAAATTTTAATATTAGGAGATACCAAATTATATCAGCTCATTCATATTGAGCACTGTAAATAGTATATAGTTTTTTTTTAAATGTTTTCACTTATATTTTTTTGATGGTTATACTATCGAAAGTTCATATTATTACTTAACTAAGAAACCAGTTCCTGGTGTATTATCTGAATAAAAAAAAATAGTTCACTGCTTATTAAATATTTTTAGCTTATTATAATATGCTTTTGCATCAACAGTTCCGATGAAATAAAATGCTGCAAATATATTTACAGAAATCCATACTACATATTTCTTTATTTTATAAATGTACGATGTGAAAAATAAGCCTCCAAAATCAATAAAAAAATTATGTCTCGTAATATACATATGTTCATTATATGTATGTAATTGCAATTTTGAAAACAAGGTAAGATATCGCTCACTCCTTTCAACAATGTCATATATCAAAAATCGACAATTTTCAGTTTCGCATGTTTTCGGAATGCCCAGAAAATGTACTATAACCCAGCAAACCCGGCATATTTTTAACTTAATATTTACCCGCTACAGGGCAGAAAGTGTTGTTTTCGCATTTTGAAGAAAAGGTATTGTTTAATTATTTTTTTTAAATATACTAAATATATTTTCGAATGGAGAAAAAACATTCAGGTTTTACCTAAAAAGATCTTTTGCACATTAAAAAGATCAATAAGTGGCTTGAGATTTATTTTTAAAACATATTTTTTATTTTTAAACTTTAAAAACAATCTGAAAACTCAAGTTTTTTGATTTATGACGTTCTTGAAAGGAGTGAGCGATATGTCTTACGTTTTGATTCACATTTCAATAAAAATTTAATTGATATGCCAATCAATTTAATGTTATTGATATGGAATATACTACATAAAGTGGAGAAATTTGTTTTCAATCAGATAATAAAATACATGCTTACTCAAGTCCTTATTTCTGTAATCAAATGGGTTAATGATACAATGATTTATTTTAAATATCAATTCAAGTTATGATTATATAAAATATTTTGTTTCTATCGTTTTTAAACTAAACAAATAAGCCGATATGTATTGTTATTTATATGCAACACAAACATGTACTTTTAGTTTTCAGATTAGATAAAGACCACACATATTATTCAAATCATAAGGTTGAATTTTTCTTTTTGATATTTTCATTAAATTAGTTTTTTTTTAACAAGTATTTTTATATTGTAGTTTGTATACATAAAAACTATATTTTTGCATAGGTTGGTTAAATTGGAATCATGGATTTTTTAAAACCTTACATAGCTTGCATACTTTTATAATTAAAGAGTATTTTTCTTTTGACAAGATGTTTGTATTAATGAAACGTTAAATTTTGTAAATGACATACCGAGGATAATACTGGAACGATTAACTTTTTTATATTTATAATTAAGAAGCATTTTTTTAAAAACTCAAATACTTTTCTCCTCAGATAAAAAAAAGTCATCTTCCATTGCTCATAAAAAAAAATTGAATAACTCTTCATTTATGACAATATGTCAAATTGAGAATTATTTTTTATCCATAAAGGAAGATAGTATGTAGTGATTTTTTCTGAGCTACAGGGGTATATTTAATTTCAAAAAGTGAATGCAGGGTTTAAAAAAATGGTCCACAATTGCCATCTGTTGTTTTTTTTGTATTTTTTATTCATTAATTCGTAATATTTTACATTACATGAATAGTAAATATGACCTTTTTACTACTTACATGACAACAAATTATTCGACTCATTTATCTCTATAGAGTATGTATCTTTATACATCCCGTAATTTGACCCCTTAGACTCAATTTGGATTGGATGTTTTATTTTGCAGTTTTCAGTATTTTTTTGTTGTTTGTTTATTATATCCAATAGTTTATAACTAGCAGTTTATTATTTTTTGATCAGTATGTTAACCATAAATGTATTTTAATAATGAGATTGTTAATATTTACTCTTCTCATAAGTAATTAAATATGTAAATGGCATAGGAAATGCAGAAACTAAGGATAAGTTTTATTTTCAGAATTGACTCTTAAATATTATAATCTCCGCCTTATGAATATTACTACGTACATACATCAAATTAGAGTTTGAAAAGAAATATAATATTTTTGTTTTGTTATAAGCGATAAGGAAATGTCTGTATTTAAAAAGATGGCTGTTAAAACTATGTGAATGACAATTTTATTTCAATTATACTCTTGCGTGTGTATTGTGAATGTTTCTTCCATAATTGTGAGATTTTGATGAGAAATATATATTCAATCACGATCTTTATATTATGTATTTCATATGTATGTGAATAAATGTTGAGATAAAATATAATCTCTAGAATGTTTTGTTTTACGTATAACTTAATGTATAAATAAATATTATATAAAGGCACCTTTGCGTGTCATTTTTTCTAGATTAACTCGTTAAATAGTTGGGTACTCCACTACTGTAAATATGTTAATAATAGTCATTGAAATTGAAGGATTCAATAATGATTTCTATTGATGCAGATATTTAACTTGTCTAGTTTTGTTTAAGATACTTTTTCTTTGTTTTTCTCAGTACACCCGGTTCGCTTCACTCTTTCTGTTTAGATGATTGGTTCTCTGTACAAAACATGCAAAGGCTAATAGGATATAAGCATAAACGAATAAAGACAAAAAACAAACCACTTATTTTACTTTTAATCTCACTTAACACATTTCAGACAAGTATTTTTTACTATGTCCGCCTCCGTAGTGTAATGGTCAGCACGCTCTGCTAACGTTCTGGAGGTCCCGGGTTCGATTCCCAAGGGGGGTAAAATAAATATAAGTGATTTTTTCACTGTAATATTTATTCAATATTACCCTGGACTGGTACCTGAAGCGGAGGGCTGATCACCTTTCCTTCATGTTTAAACGATCAAGATAACACTGCGTTTATATGACGCAGTGCCCTATGCACCATTAGGTGCGGATAAGGGTTTATTATTATAATAATTTTTTTTTACATGTGTTCGACTGGGATTGAGGCAAGAGCAGATACTTCTAGAACAAAATCTCGACTTCGAACGTCCGAGATGTAGACTCTCCGATCCATAGCCGGAAACACATTGCGAGACCGAGTAAGAAATACCGACATCAGGAGCATGTGTTGACGGAGGATATCGTGAGGTGGGGACGACAACGAAAGCGATACTGGAATGATCATGTAAACAGAATGTCAGATGACAGACTTCCACGTATCGCCCTTTAAGGAATCCCTGAAGGACGCAGACCCCCAGGCAGACCTCTAAAAAGGTAGAAAGACAGCTGGGAGTCAACATCCCAAGAGCTACAAACGGAGGTACAAACAGATCCTTAGGATCTAGAAAAAGAAGAAGAAGAATAAGTTTTTTACGCTGGCCGCGGAATTTGATAATTATGTACATATAGTTAAGACCTTTATAGAGAGATTGGTAAATAATATTCTTATAAAAACATTAAATATGTGATTCTTTCTTTTCTGACTTTGAAATGAGGCCGGCGCAGAAGATAAATATTTTTATCTTCTGCGCCGGCCTCATTTCAAAGGTATTCAAAGGTATAATAGGGTATTCCCTTCCCGTACTTAAGCATCAATCTATCTAATGGGTAGAAATTCCTTTCCCATGCGAAGTGTGTCTTTCTTTTCTTGTGGTTCTTAAAACCACCTTAATTTTTTTTCTACTCTGCACTCCGTTAAACTAGGTATCTACTATATTGCAAACATGTAGCACTCCGTGCATTTAAAATGTCTTCGAGAGAGGGTTCCGTGGTAAAGTCATATGTCGGAGCAGATCAAAACGACTTGCTGCCCAAAGTTGCACGCTCCTAATGCGTGTGAACATATGTTTATGTTGAACTTATGTTATGTGAACATTCACTAGTAGCAATCAAGGGTATATGATATTGTTAAATAAATTTAAGTAATTTTTTAACTCTAATATTTATTCAATATTACCCTGGACTGGTACCTGAAGTGGAGGGCTGATCACCTTTCCTTCATGTGTTAACGATCAAGATAACACTGCGTTTATATAATGCAGTGCCCTATGCACCGTTGGGGTGCGGATAAGGGTTTGAAGAATAAGATTTTATAAAGTTGTCAATAAAAAGTTAAGTTGTACTGAAAAATATTTATTGCAATAATAACAAATATAAACAAAACCATCTATGCATTTCAACAATTATAATAAAATTCTGTTCTTAGCTCATGGTTCATATTATTTGAATGAGAGTATTATAAGATCATCAAAATTTAAAAACATTAAAATAAAATAGTTAAAAATTGATTTATAGGTACCTACTTTGAAAAAAAGAAGTTTCATACATACTACTTTCATTCATACCTACTTACATGAAATACAAATGTTCATTGAAAATATTATCAACTGCTTGACAGTTAGAAAGATGCATTGGAGGTTCATCAAGCAGTCGATATGTTTATTATGGCCATCTGGTAGGTACAAATTAAATAACAACAATGTGCATAAAATGATAAACCCAGGATTTTTTTTACAATAAAAGTAATAACAGCAAGAAATAGCTCCAAAGATATCAATTGTATATGTAATGATGCTGTGTTATAATCAATTTATCAAAAAGGTTATCAACAAGTTGAACTTACAAATCAATTAAGCGTTGTGATGGATTTTTATATAATAATACCTATAAATATAAGTAGATAATATGATTTAAATGCACAATTAATATAAAAGTCAGTGTGATTATTTTCATAAACATAACTTTGTAAAAATAACTTTCAGCCACATAATTGAAAGTAATTATTCTGTTATATAAAAATAAGTACATGATGTATCATAAAATGAAAAGGTATAAATATTAAAAATGAGTTAAACATTTTCCTTACGGTGCTAAAAAACTTCTGCGTGCAACGGCGATAAGTATTTTGTACACCGTGGTTTGAAAACGGAAAAAATGTAAATACATATTACTAAATGTTGCTTTTATTGACCACAGTTGAGGTTGAAATATAACAATTTTGTAATGTTAGCTCTGGCTAGTAAGAAAATACATTGCAAGTAGCCGCAATAGCGACATGACTGCTACAGAGGACGACCTATGCGCTGCTAAACGCGCTACAACAATTATAATTTAAAAATAATAACATGTACGCAAATTTGTAATAAATTTTTCCAATTATCAAAACAAAAACAAAAAATATTTAAAAAATTTAAAGCGATGTTTATATGTATTAAATTTTATTCCTGTTATTCAATTTATATCTATATTTTTCAACTAAACTTTAATCACCATCGCTTATACATGCTTATTTATGTAAACATTGAAGGCCGTAACATCTAAAAATTTGGTGTAGATAAAATAAATATATCGCTCACTCCTTTCAAGAACGTCATAAATCAAAAATCATAAATTTTCAGTTGTGCATGTTTTCGGAATGCCCAAAAAATGTACTATATCCCAGTAAAAGAGGCATATTTTTGACTTAATATTTGCCCACTACATGGCAGAAAGTGTTGTTTTTGCATTTTGAAGAAAAGGTATTGTTTAATTATTTTTATAAATATACTAAATATTTTTCAAATGGAAAAAAAACCTTCAGGTTTTATCTAAAAGTATCTGTTGCACGGTAAAAAGTTCAATAAGTGGCTTGATATTTATTTTTAATACATTGTATTATATTTTTAAACTTTAAAAACGTTCTCCTGAAAAATCAAGTTTTTTTTATTTATGACGTTCTTGAAAGGAGTGAGCGATATTTCAAAAACATGTGCAGTGTGTGTATCTCTACGTGGACGTAGCCAAAGGGACATGTCATGTCTCTATTCAGCAAAACAGTCCGCCTCCTTCGTTTCTTTTGACCTCGTTGCGCACATAGTTGAGTTGTTCTTCATTTAGTCCTAGTTTGGGCGCCTCCGCCTCGAATTGCGCGAGGCCTCCAACTCCCACGAGATAGCCATTAAGACGCGCTGCCACATGGGACTGCTGCAACATGGCTCCGACTTTGAGGCCAATTGAGGCGCAGAGGTCTTTGTGGCCCTGAAGTCGGTATTTCTGATGATAACTAGAAAAATAAAATATTCTTATTGTTTAAAAAAAATTGCGTTCTATCTGTCATTGTTCGAGGACTTAAAATGGCTAACCAAATAGATAAAGTACAATTGAATAACATGACCGCTCACTCAGGTTTCTATTCAGGAGTTATACTAGCGAGAATCACACAAATGAAAGATTTACCTTGAGATCTTAAATATTCCCATACATTAGAGTCTCAAATGTCAATGTTAGGAGTTGAAATATTGTAATAATAAAAATAAGTAACTTGTTCACAATATTTTCGGGTGTTTCAAATCCCTGTTAATGAATCTGGGTTTCTCCAACTAGTTAAGTTATTTTTACATTTTGACATCTCATCATAGATGGAAGAATATGGAAGTCCCAGATCTCGGATATTTTTCCTAAGAGTAACCTTACTCTTAGGAAAATACCCTATATCTTTGTTAAGATGTCAAAATATATAAATAACTTGTACTCACATCTAAAGACATATTTACATTGTTTAAAAAAATACATATGAAAATAATACACATAAAAAATATATATAATATTAATCACAATAATTGAAGTGACAATCAGTGCGATAGAACTTACTCTTCAGCAGGATAAAAAGGTCCGGCAGGTGCTATCTCTGTCCTGAGCTTCTCCTTAAGTTCCTGTTCCTTCCGTTTGTACGATTCTTCCGCCAGCTTCTTCTGCTCCTCGTCGTGGTACAGGATCAAAGACATGTACTGAAAATTATAATAAAAAGGAAATATTTAAAGAAATAATGACTCAAGGCAAATCAAACAATTATACTATTACGGGGCTCGGGTATAGGTAATAATAACTCGTATGACAGGCATAAACAGGTCGCTATGACAGTACAGTGACAAGTGAGTGCAGTCTTCCCTGCCTCAATCTCATAAGGGTATAACGTAAACATTCCCTGCACCACGCCCTGCTCCTAGCAGGTGCTTGGGGTCATAGTTCAAGTTGCTAGAAATATTGCGCCGTAACAATACACTAAAACAGTCCTCAGTATGAAATCAAAGGTAAAACTCACACAGGTCACAGAAAAACACCTCCCAAGTTTAGGCAGGGAGGTGTTTTTCTTTATGATTTTCTTTAAGGTCACCGTCACCTTCACACAGTCATGTGTCTGGTGACAGTGTTTTTCTATATGTTGTTTATTTGGTGACTGTTTTTTCTGTATGTGTTTTATTAATTACTATTAACATGTTACATCAAAGTCACTTATTTGATGTTGTTACATCATTTCATGTACTTTGTGTTACTTTGTCTAATCTACTGGTCTTAACCAGAAGATTAAAAATGCAGAAACTAATCAAACATACACTACTACATTTAGTCGGAGGAACTTTGAGTATTGTGCAAAAAAGTTTTATAACCTACTCTCATTATCAATAAAGTCATTTAAAAACGGAACTATAATAGAGGTGTGTAGAAACTAAATAGATTGTGTGAGCCACTTCATTCTTGATTGCATGACTCATGATAGATACCAACTAATAAGTCATTCATTGTAAAACGCATTCGGCATAGGAAAAAAAAGTGAGGAGCAATTTTACAAATTTTTAATTGTAAATATATCTTCTTAGTGTAGTCCTTATGGCCTGTTTTTAAGACGGATTAGTCTCCTGCTATGTCGATTCCCAGCTGTCAAGCCATCTCTTTGGTGGTTTGCCTGGGAATCATCTATCTACCTTGCCAGTCTAATATTAATAAACAGATAAGACAAAAATTAGACAAGATTTTGACAATTTTGACCCCTCTGGGAATCAAAAACAGATCTCCAGCATGGTAGTCAAATGTGCTAACTACTAAACTATGGAGGCAGCCAAAACGAAGGCATAATAGATACTTTTAATAAAAAAGAGGAAAGGAGAATATGGCTAGGGCACTCGGGATTGTACATCTCGTACAAGCTTGTGTATATGCTACTTTAACATTAATCAGACCAGTTTGAAAATTTCGGTTACAATAACAAAACCTGGTCACTGATATTTTTTTATGGTAAAGCTATTGTACATATGTAGTTGATGTTTTATTATTCTATCATAAAATCCTGTTTCACTAAGAAATATCAGTAGGTTATCTAAATACGTATATCAATTACGTGACTGATTAAACACTGGATAATGGAATTAAAATGATGATAAAACATACAGAATTATGATGGAAAATATACTTTATATTCTTCTCTTTCAGAACAGTTGATTCGGAACAATTTTTGAAGTAGTGGAGTGATCTGGCTGAATTTAGAAATCTAATAAAAAACAATTACCTGTCTCTTGATCTTGGTGGTCAGGCCATATTCGTGATTGCCCCAAAACATTTCTAGAAGATCGTTGAATGTGACTTCTTTCGGATTAAAGTCAATTTCTATTACTTCTGTATGGTCCCCTCTACAAGTGTAAAAAGCAAGCAAGATTGTCAAAATAAAGCAATCAAGTGAATTTTTGTTTTTATTTTTAAAAGGAATAACCCACAAACCTATTATTTTAGGGCAGTGGTTCTTAACCTGGGTTCGATGGAACCCCAGGGGATCGGTGAGTCAGTCTCCCGGGTTCGGCGGAGGTCAAAATACACACCCGACTTATTGTACGACATATTGATTTATCTAATAGATCTAGTATATTATATGAAAGGAATCTATAAAATATTATGCAAAATGATATGACATACGATATATTCATTTATCCAACAGATCTGGTATATTATTTAAGAGGAATATATCAATCCAACAATACATTTTTCCAATTAAGGGTTCGGTGAACGGGCATATGAAACTGTTGGGGTTCGGTACCTTCAACACGGTTAAGAACCACTGTTTTAGGGGTTTGTCTGCAGGTAGGATAGTAAGGAAATGGTAAATAATACATCGTAAACACTCAAACCAACCAACCACTTGAAAATAAATATTTCTTGAATTCATTTCGTAATTGGCAGGAATTGAACCTGTGACTCTGTTTCGCAGTCGAGCATCTACCCGACTATGCGATGGCGCCTGATGCATACATAAACTACACATTATACTTTTTTATGTTTATTTTTAATACTAATTTTTATGAACTACTCCATATATTGTGCGGTATGAAAAGTAATTCATAACATTTGTGGATGATATCTGTGGGTGTTAATTTGATTTTGACTGGCATTAAGGTCCAGGTATCATTATTGGGCACATAATTAATGACTAGGTATTTTAAATATTAAAAAAAAAGGAACATACCACTATTTGAGTTTATTAATGTTAACAAGACTACTTTCGAGAAATAAAGATGTTCTTGTCAACAGGTCAAAATACAAAGTATGTGAAAATGGCAAAGTGAAAATGCAGTTTGTTTTTCCACCTGTTGATAACAGCAATAGTTCTCAAAACTAGTTATGTATACATTAACGCGTAGTTAGCGGGAAACGGTAAAAAGCGTTTTTAACTACTATTGGTAGAGAGCGAGAGACGCTTATAATTGTTATATTTGCTTACTTTTGGTACAGCGCGAGACCTCAAAAAACACTGTACAGATTGGACTTGGGTTTGCGGTTACTTGTGATTATGTTACTAGTAATTAGCTTACTAGTAATTAGTATACGACCCTAATTAGAATACTAATTATGGTTGGGATTGATGAAAAAACCGTCTGCCAACAATGTGTTAATAAACTCAAGAAGTGGTCTTATACAAGTGTTCCATTTTTATATTAAAATAATCATGTTATTCCAAAAAGTTAATGCCAAATCAATAAATCCTTGGCTAGCTGAAGTAAAAAAATTCTTACATATTCCTATATGACGGAGCTTCACTTTTTCCACCAGCATAACCAACTCTGGTCCTCACAACTCCAAGTTTGGCCCCAAACAGACTGTCATTGGACCAGAAGCATCCCATACCAAAAGTGGCTTTCTGAACCGGTATATCTACATTGTGGAGTGGTGTTGATCCCTGGAAGAAGAAAAAAACCATAAAAAAAAATAATTTAACCCTTAAGGGGTCAGCAGATTATTTTCTCAATTTGAATATAGATATTTTACTTTTTAAACAATAACAGGCGGGATTATTTCGCAAATAAAAAACGAGTTTTTTTGTTAGTGTGAAAATGCTAATGCTTTTTTTTATAATTGCGATTTTTTTTTTTTTTGTTTCAATATTTTGCCGTAATCAATTTGTAAACATGAATGAGAAACTGCAGTGTTGAAAGGGACAAAAATAAATTAAAGACCAATAAACTCGTTTGTATGACATACACAGGTCTATGATGTGATTTTTTTATATTTTTTATTTCGATATTTTCCGTTTCAATGAATGTCGTATTTCTTAAAAGTCGAATTTTTGACGGGGGATTTTTAAGATATTACAATCGATAACTCTCGATTAAATTTCGGTAGTTAAAGGTACAAAAAGAATAAATAATTTAGACTGAAATATCAGATGTCTACCGATATTTGGGTACCGTTATTGTGCCGCCAAAATTCGCTCGCTTGTTGTAAAGGTAAAGGTGGTTAGAAAATCGTGGTATACAGGTACATTTTGAAAAAGATTAAAAAACATTATTTGTAGAAAAAAATAGCCTGGGGTTTAACCGTTAATTTATATTTATTGCGTGTTTCATTATTCGTTTTATGACGTATTTTATGCGTAACCCTTTAAGTGACAGAAGTATGGGAATTATTTTTAAATAAATAAAAAAATATAGTTCTATTTGTCTTGAGTTTTTTCGGCAGTAAATAATTTTTGCTAACATCCAGAAGTGGCAGCATAAGTATCGCATTTAATTTTAATTTTCTGGGGTAATTGTTTCCCAGAGACATATCGCTCACTCCTTTCAAGAACGTCATATATAAAAAAAATCGTCAATTTTCAGTTGTGCATGTTTCCGGAATGCCGAGAAAATGTCCTATATCCCAGCAAAAGAGGCACATTTTAAACTTAATATTTACCCGCTACACGGCAGAAAGTGTGGTTTTTTACATTTTGAAGAAAATGTATTTATAATGTTTTTTTAATTTTTTTAATATACTTAATATTTTTCAAATTGAGAAAAAACATTCAGGTTTTACCTAAAAAGATCTATTGCACAGTAAAAAGTTCAATAAGTGGCTTGATATTTATCTTTAATACATTGTATTATATTTTTAAACTTTAAAAACGATCTCCTGAAAAATCAAGTTTTTGATTTATGACGTTGTTGAAAGGAGTGAGCGATATGTGGCTCCATAAACGTTCCATATTGTGGGAAACTATTCTCCAGCACCACTAAAAGGGTTAATTATTTACAAATCGTATTTGTTTATCTCATATTACGCTCAGAAACCACTGATGACTTTGTTCCTGCGGGTCAAGTCGCTAGCGTAAAGGCAAAGGGTATATCTGTCTCCGACCAAATTTTACAGGAGAGCAAAAACAAACTTGTGAAATTACATAACTCATTTGTTTTCTGTATTTTTACACATAGATATCTTCATAAAACTAAATAAGTATTGCAACTACAGCTATTTTGTGGAACAAACTTAGGAAATAAAAAAATTGCCATTACACTACCGAAATGTGACCAGAATCGTTAGAATTAATATATACCACAGTCGCAAGCGGCAAATCATGCATCCTGTTTGACGTATTACATATTCTATATCTTATAAAGCGCAAACATGTGGTTTGTAAGCCCCACAGAGGCTTACAAAGAATGATGAAAGGTTAAGATGGGCCGATCCCGGCGGCACTGCAATGCCGGGCCAACCCGCGACAGGAGTGGAGCAAGCCCCGAACATCCCGTCACATTCCAAAAATCAGTTTAATATACTGGTCCCGCATTGCGGGAACTATCAGATATTAAGCTGATAAGAACAGATACTACACTTTGATCTTAGCCAACAGGCCGAGAAGCGATACCGTAACTGGCAAAACCTGAGGTATATATTGAACATGTAGAACGTTCTGTAAGCGCACTGGGAACGAATGTGGCGCCATCTAGCGAAAAAAAGGAACTAAAATTGAATGGAAGTCAACGTCATGACAAAAAGTAACATTGAAGTAATTAATTAAATGTAAATCAACATAATCTTTTACTAAATGTTACGATACACAAATTATTTGTTTTACTTTTTGTATTAATAGGAACAAGCGCCTTAGCGTAGTTGGGTAGACGCTCGAATGCGGAAATGGCGTTACGGGTTCGATTCCCGTCAGCTGCTAAATGAATTAAATAAATATATATTTTCAATTACTCTCAGTGTTTGCGAGAAAATGACTAAGAAAGTATTGTAAATTTGGTAAATGTGAACGAGAGAACAGGAGGACGGCCAAAATCTTGGCACGACCAGATCAATCAGAACCTAAAATCTGATCGTGTCAAAAATCTACATAACCGGAAGGTATGTATGACTAGATGTGTGGATATGAAGGAAGCTAGGAGTAAATATCAGAATAAACGAGTGAGGCGTTCCATCCTCTCTGCCTACCCCTGCAGTAAAACGGCGTGATGGAAGACTTTGAACTACAAAATCTGGCATAAGCAAGCGTTGCTGATCATAATTTATCTCACGTTATATAATTGTGTGAAAAATAAATTCCATTCGATGTAGATAAAAAAAATAGATACCGCATTTTTACAAAGGAAATATTTAAAAATAAAGCATAGATAAGGGTACGTATTATTTTTACAGGCATCGATATTACACTGGTTTGTATTTAAGTACTGACTGAGTAAAACATGTCGAGCACTTTCATATTTTATGTAATATAAACAATAAATGTATGGTGTAAGATTTAATTAGGTTTATGACTAAGGTAATGTATTGTTAATTACGTATATATGCATCCAAACTTGGATATGTGTCACGAGGCTTGCATGCCTTATGTAATGAAAAATGTCATAATTATGTTTTACAAGTACAAGCTTCTCTAAGTCCATATGTTTTCATTATTTTATCTATTTATGTGTAAATAAATAATTTTTATACCGATTATATACATTATTTATTAATTTTACGATTCGCGTAAGAGTTCTGACATTCGTGCAATAAAAAAGTTTTTCTTTAGAAATCGATTCATAAATTTATTAATAAGTATATCCACATGGGAGGTCAAGTCATTTCGGAACATGAATCGTTTACCTTAATATTAACTAAGCCTTTAAAAGAGTTTCAATATAAAAAAAGAGAATCTCTGTTCTAAAGAACGACAGCTAGCCAACTCACGTGACTGTCATTTACACTCAAAAATATATAAGAGTCCATTAAAAAGTATTAAACTTCCTTATCGTCGTTTATTTGAAATAACCTAAAAATAAATTTTCGTTGTGAGTGAAACAAAATAAACTTTCGATAGCATTCTGCTGTTCCCAGAAATTAGACATTTTTAACACAAAACTCCCTCTATACAAAATATATTAGGTTTTAAAATTTAAACATTTCACTCTGATTATTAAGATTGATTTTTACTTTCCTTGTATTTAATTTTAATTTTATTTATATTACATATGTTTAATATTGTATTTGGCCAATTATTCTAATGTTATTGTTTTTATGTCACCCAGTCCTGTCAAAAATATTTGAACCCAGAAATTTTCTCATTTACATTTATTTTTACTAATAAGAAAGTAAAAACAACTTAACATGTTATCATTATTATTGTTATTGAATTTATTAAAAACTTACAACGTTGCTTGGTTTCATTTTCGATCCAAATTTGGAGAAGAAATTCATAAGTAATTCGTCTTGTTTTAATATATTTTTAATGAAAGTGGATATAAAACTTCACTGACGAACTATTGTTGACATTACACTGGCCGAAGTGAGAAATAAACAGTAACAACACAAAATATTAATAAATCGACTGATCGCGGCACAAATTGCAACTCAATAACAAAACATTACGTCAAGTGAAATGACAACACTTCTAGAAAATTATAAAAATAACATAGATCGCAAGCTTGGAGCATATGATCTCGACGTTTGAAAAAAGTATGGAAATTTCGGACATACTTCGAATAGTCCTATTATGATTGTCTCACAGGTTCACAGTAGAAAAAAATACACCAAATAAAGCATTTTTAATATAATATCAAATATTTACTTTTATTTCAAAACATGTATGCTAAATGTTGGAAAAATTCCCATAATTAACGGCCCAAGATATTGGTGGAGTTAACTCGCCGGACTAAACGAGGTAAATCTGTACTTCATCTCCTACCCATTTTTAGGAAGAGAAAGATGGTGCATTATAAAGTACGCTCTATTTCTTTTCACCGGTACATGTTCATAAGGACGAAGTAGTGATATATTCATATTTAATTCTCAGATCCCTCTTGCTAACCTTACACAACTTTACAGCAAACCAATACTAAGGTTAACTTTTAACTTTCACATCGAATTTAAAATTTAAATTTCAGGCCCATACTGGCTTTTTCGGGCACGCAATTAATTTTTTCACATGGCATACCACCTGAAATAGACCTTCGTGTTTATGATATTACTCCCACAATACAATACTTCGTTTACAAAGAAAGTCTTTCGAAAATTAAATATCCATAAAACGTAAAAAAAACACTGATTTCAGACAAAAATTCAGTACGCCCACTCTTTCACAATATACGTTCACCTTAAACTCATTTCAGCGGCAAATTCAAATTCACATTATAACAATTGCGTAATGAGCTCCGGGAAAAGAAGCTGCATAGCCTGGAAGCTGAGGATAATTTTCTAAGCGAAGGAAAACAGTATTCCCTACTTTATTCTTCCCGGAAGACTTCAACCTGCGGAAAGTATAAGCTTAGCTGACAATTTCGCAAGTGGTGTCTAAAGCGTCTCCCTTTTCAGGGAGGCATAAATCACTAATGACAATATTTAGTCCTATGGCTGACAACTTTCAACGAGATCAAATGCATTATAAGAAGACTAAAGTCACACAAGGCACCTGGCAACAATGACAAAAATAGTACTTAAAACATCAACACAAGACTATAGTCAACTCGCTGATGATTTTTAACATCTGCCTCGACCTAGGTCATTTTACTATGAAACTCCACTAATAATAAATACTTACCTCTAATTGATGGAAGATGTCCATATTATAGCGAGATCTTTACAAAATTCACAAAATTAACAGTTGCTCTGTGATAAAAACAGTTTTTTTATAGTTAAACGATGAGGGCGTTTGTGCACTACACGGAATTTTACCATCCGGCACGTCGATGATTGGCTTGTGCTTTTGTCCATCTTTCTTCGGATCGGTCCTGTTGATCGGTGCATGAACACGTTGTGAGTAAATTCGATCACGCTAAACTGTCGTGGTCACTTTCATTTTTCAAAACCGGACTGCCAGACGGTAAAATTACGGGTAGTGCACAAACGCCCCGAGGGTCATTTTTCTCATGCAATATTTCTTTGAAAAAATTCTTAAGAATCTGAGCTGACAGAATTCGCAGACTTAAAGTTACAGGCGTACCTCAACTTTCGTACATGATTGATTCCTGAAAATGTGTGCGAACGTAGAGGGATGTAAAAAAAATGTAAAAAACACCAAAAATTGTAATTTAAAATTTGTGTTTGTCAAAAATGACTAACTAAGTACACATATTGAATTAAAATTATATTTTCTTAATAAACTTGTTAAAAGTTAGTTGTATTTTACAATTTTTTTCTTTTTTACATAGAGAGTTCTGTAACATGTCTCGAGATACATAAAAGCTTCGTTCGTATTTTTTATTGTTAAGGTCTTGATGATTTCTTCAGGTTCTTCTTCCTTACTTTCAATTTGTATATTATTTTCATTCTCTTGTCAGTCCATTATAAAATCATTAGTCAAGGGTTCAGAATGAGATTCAATCATCTCATTAACATCTTCACTGTTAACATCCAGGTTTACTTCGTTCATTAGGTAAACTATTTCAAGTGTGATGGTTTCTGGAGTTTCATCAGAATTTATGAACCGCCCATCATTTGAGGGCATAGTTGTTTTAGCCCATGCATCTCCAATATTGTTTATTGCGTTCCATATGTTATAATTCAGAATGTACGTAACACATTCACATACATTTCATGGTTTGAAAAGGAAACAACTGCACGGAAACAAAACATGTTTGCATTATGGCCAAATTTTTTTTTTAATGTGCGAAATAGCAAATTGTGCGAAAGTCGAATGTGCAAAAGATGAGGTCCGCCTGTATAACGCTTTCATCTGTCAGGGTTAAAACCCCATGATTCGCTACTATAAAGCACAAACAAAAATCAAATATGTTTCTTGGAAAAACCTGTGAATGTGTTCGAGTGTGTAAATTAAAAAAAATACGAATATTTCAATTCAGAAATTTTATTTATTTATATAGTTACATAATGTATAATTTTCAATAACGGAAGGACTTATATTATAAACCATGGAATGTCGACGTATTGCAAGGAGCACATAAGTACAAAACAGGAAACATGTTCTTTTATGCATAAGCAAAAAAAAAATACAATTATTTTTACAAAAACAACTAAACCTTCGAAATGGCAAAATAATAGAATATTATTACAAAGGATAGTGGAAAAATAAATGATCCCATTCTTCAGTGATTAAAATATAGTACACTTAAATTATTTTAAAATTAGGCACCAAATTTTCTCAAATTATTTTTATTTACAAGCTAAGAATAAAGTATTATTCCAGCATCAAAACATAATTTACAAACTGACATCAAAAAAATTATTTCATATTTCATTAAAACGTAAAACTAAAAAATAAATAACACTGTTTTATAAAATTTTCATAAATAAATTGAAGGGTTACGCTATATTTTTATTAAGATAAAAAAAATTAAACTGTATTTGCAGAAAATTAAATATTTGGTTGGAGGATGCGAAAGGCTTTGTTTATTCTTCTGGTTTAGTTATAGTTAATTTATGATAGATAAAAATAAATATAGCACGAGAATTATTCTAATAAACATATTTCCATTGGACACAATTTAAAAATAACATTTTAAAACATCCCAATAAACATTTTGTTCATGTTTTAAAACGTTCAGCAATTTTCAGTTTCTCCTGTAAAACTTGGTCAAAAGGAGATGACCAGGCATCAAGGCATACAATATGCACTAACATTTTACAGGTAATATGTGAATAAGTAGAAAGATATTCAAATTCAAGTTTAAAAATTGGTCAAATTATATACATTTAATAGAAAAATATACATTTTTATTTTACTAACAGACTAGAGGACTAATGGAATGCAAAAAGCTCTTGAAAGGCAAGAAAAAGCAAGTAATTGAATTTTTTTTGTATATGTACATCTTCTTACTTAACAACAGAGTTTTGTTCCCACAACTCGTTCAATAAGCGAGGAACCAACATGACAATAATAGGGTGCATAGTAAAGTACTCGCTTTCAAAGATTGCGAATGATTTGTTTAGTGAGACATACATTTAAAACGGCATCCGAAAGCCAAGCTGAGAAAGGGGATTCATAAGACTGAAGCTGAGAAAAACCATTTTTCTTTGTGACCAGCTAGATGACAGCTGATTACCAAGTCAACCGGAATTATTAAGTAAATTAGTAGTTTACCTTTTGTTTCATTCTTTAAACATGGTCAGTTAACATGTTGACTGCCATGGCAATTTTCAGAATTCTGTTCAAAAAAACCGATTTCATTTACAATAAAAATATTCATTCTCTTTTTTATTTTGAATAATATTTTTATAATTATATTTTCTATTCATTTATTACTACATTTTCTGTTCATGTAAGCTAGCATTGATTTTTTGTTCTCTTCCCATGCGCCATCTATCCATATTAGCACTGATATATGAATATGGCAAGTAAACATAGTACGAGATAACTCTTAGTCGGCGTCCTAGCAAAGAACGCAATCTACGAGTTATCTCGTAGTTGACAGTCAACGTGTTAATGAAAAAAAAAGTTTAAGAAAAAATTAACAGTTCAGTACATCTTCGTGCTGATGAGCCGGGGTTGCTATTCAGCAGGTAGGTTGTTAAGCGAGGCATATATGTATATTGGTCAATATTTATAAGGATAAATAATCGCAAATGGTTTACAAAATACAAATCAGTGTTTGCAATCATTTATTGAATGCGAGCTATGTGACAATTTAATCATTTCAAATTAAAATAAAACGCCCAATTTTCAAAAGATTTCATATATTGAATTCAATATTTAAAATACTCATTATCAAAAATAGATACTCTAAAGAAGACATATTGAGAAAGATCAATAGTTTTATATATTAGTAAATAAAGCAAGTTTATCTAAGGGATGGACATCTTAGTTATTATTTTTGAGTAATCCACCGGAAATCTACAATGCAATGAATTATTTTTAATTTAAATTTGAATTGGTAAATATTACTATTTAAATATCAATAGATAAGACAATTTATTATTGTTATATTTTCAAAAAGGAAAATTTTTCAAATACGGTTTATAATATTTTACAATGTCGAATTTTTATACCATAAACTCTTTACTTACAAATGAAAAGCATACTTATTTTAAAATTAGATAACCATGAATCAACTTATATACTATTCAAAAGATATTTTTATATTCAACATTACTCTTATCAATAACATTGAACAATAATGAAATTTGATTCACGTTTTATACATTTACCATTTGTAAGTGAAGAGTTTATGTTAAAATATGTATGTATGAAAATACTACAAAGAATGAATCCTATATTAGTATATGTACTTAAAAATATATTAAGGAAATCTGTAATAATGTTTTGTTTAGGTATTCTAATTAAAATTATTTGGAATAATGTTACTCGTGCCATACTAATAAATACATGCTACGTTTTCATAATCTAAACGGTAAATGGAATGATTTTAATGTATGCGCATGATTTATGAAAAATAAATATATTAAAACTACACTTTTTCGAGTAATAACGCATTAGTTCCCTGTTAAAGCAAAATGTTCAATGTATTGTAATCAATTTGATATTCGCGATGAAACAAAACAGGAGAATTATATAATTAGACTTTTAGCTGCTGTTAATTATAGGACACATTTTTACGTATTATTGATATTCTTATACTCATCTTACTTCAATTTATAAAAGGGCTTATCTTTTTCTATTATCAATAGATTTTTCAGATTTTCTCTCATGCATTTTCTTTCATAAAGGAGCAGACTAGTAAGAGTTTAGGTATACAATCCCGAGTGTCCTAACCACTGCTGTTACATACTACCTTTTTTCCATCTACTTACAGTAATGTTTTAAATAATACAAGGGCCAACTTAGAGCATTATGTTCTAAGGATTTTTTTTTATGCAGTGTTATCTTTATCTTGCATATGATGAAGTTTTAAGTACAGACGATTTGTTTAATGAAGATTTTACACTATATTAACTAAAGCTCTATCCTTTACTAAGAGTCTCATAATTTTCTTTAAAAAAAAAAAATTTGACACCTTTAAAACATAATATTATTATATTAGTTACAATCAATATTGATAAAGAAACGGAAACGTATGAAATACATAATTCATCATGTTTCAAGAATTGCATATATTTTTTAAACACAAACATTCAAAATAGTAAGAAAGACTGGTAGTATTTTTTTTCCTACACCAAACCAATCACATGTTACAACAGTAAGAAAAACAGATTGGTAAACAAATTAGAAAAGAAATTAAGATAATATAGGCACTCAACATCACACATCGTATTAACAAGATGCAAAAGCACACTCATCATAATTATATAACAGTGCATCTGTTAAAACTTACTTGAATCCATTGTTCACCATTTTGATTTACCCATACATATAAGTGTTACGATATTAATTAAAAATTATTAATACATATTTTAAATATCACAAAGGGATTTATATAATCTATAAGGGGAGAGTAGATAGAAAAATTAGATTTTAATATTTTAAATCATATTTATGTTATTCTGGCTCAAAATCGGACCTAATTTTTTATTTTTTATTATTTTTTCATGGACAGGTAGAATAAAAACACCAACCCTGACAAGCGAAAACAGTCCACAGTGCGAAAAAGACAATCCACAATCATGTTGCTAGACTACTTTAAACAAAAGATTTTAGAATTTTCACCGAA
Organism: Brachycentrus maculatus; assembly: GCF_059751285.1. Lineage (NCBI taxonomy): Eukaryota > Metazoa > Arthropoda > Insecta > Trichoptera > Brachycentridae > Brachycentrus > Brachycentrus maculatus. The sequence goes on along the minus strand of NW_028281056.1, from coordinate 442,178 downwards.
AAAACATATTTATAAGTCAGAAAAAACATTAAGACACAAGGCGTAATAACCCATAAAAACATTATCAGCATTTGAACTGCCGTGGAAATCTAAGTAAATAAATCATTTTCATTTTGATGACATAAATACCATTACAATACCTTTCAGGGGTCGAATTTGGTACAGATGATACATGATAAATGGTGCTCCCAATGTCTTTGCAATTTTATGCTGAAATTTAAACTAATGTCCCATTGGGTAAGGTACTATTGGTAAGGGTTAGAATACATCATTCAGTATATATACTGGGATTTTTTCCAGTTGATACCAGCAAACACAGAATCTACTGTATAATATTAAAGCAAAAATCAAGTACAGCAAGTCCTCTACTTACGTGATTAATTCATTCCGAAGGTTTTCGTGTAAGTCGAAAAAAAAAAAGGCATTTTTTAAATACATATACGGTATGTATAATATGCACTAGTTTTAATGGATATAGAACACATCGCTCACTTCTTTCAACAACGTCATATTTCAAAAAACTTGATTTTTCTGGAGATTGAAGTTTAAGAATATAATGAAATGTATAAAAAATAAATATCAAGCCACTTATCGAACTTTTTACTGTGCAACAGTTCTTTTTAGGAAAAACCTGAAGGTTTTTGCTCCATTTGAAAAATATTAAGTACATTTAAAAAAATAATCAAACAATACCTTTTCTTCAAAATGCCAAAACAACACTTTCTGCCCTGTAGCGGATAAATATTAAGTTTAAAATATGCCGCTTTTGCTGGGATATAGTAAATTTTCTGGGTTTTCTGAAAACATGCACAACTAAAAATTTACAATTTTTGATTTATGACGTTGTTGAAAGGAGTGAGCGATATATGGTATGTATAATATGCACTAGTTGGGTATAGAACATATGTGAAAACAGAATAGACCTACATGCATACGAAACTGAAAACGTGGAAAGAATCCCGATTGCAACACACATGTAATCAACGAGGAAGAAATCTAAATTATGACTTTGACTACGTCATTGATCACATCCTGTGGACAGTAAAGGTGGAGGGAAAGGGTGCAAGGCATGAGCCAGTGCCATTTCTATCTTTTTCTCTCTCACTTTTCTATCAACACAACAGTATATGTAAATAAACAACTTGAGAAATATTTTATTTTTCATTTTTTAAATCACGCAAGTTTGAATTCTGGTAAGTCAAATCGCGTAAGTAGAGGACTTACTGTACAATGAATGACATACATAACTATTGTACATCTTTTCAAAAAGTAAGTACGTATGCTTACTTGCATTAGCAAATTATCAAATAATCCATTAGGTATAAATTGATCTCAAAGCAAAGCTATAAGTAAATTGTTTGCTTTACAATCTCAAAGGTCAAAAAATCTCATTTTCACAACACTTTTTGTTAAATCATTAAATTTAAGGTAAAACTTACGATTAGACAATAAATTAAAAATGCGCTAATAAATTAAAAAACACTATCGTTGACATAAATGTAAATTGACAAAACCCCCATAAAACCCATTAATTGCCATCTGTGGGACATTATAAGATATCGAAAACAAAATTTTGTAAACACTTCCATGAGGGTGAAATCCAGTATGAATTAACAAGCAAAGTTTTGAATATACATACTCCGAATATCTTTAAATATGAACAAATTTAGAAAAAAATGTGAGGCTGTATTAGGTTAGGTACAATTGAACAGATTAAGAAAGGTTTTGAAATATGGTTTGGACATGTGGAGCGAACGGAGAATGAGAGAAAGACTAAGGAAGTATATTTATTGAGTGTGAATGGGAGAGAATGGCCAAGAGTAACATGACCAAATTAATTAGAACCTTAAATCTGGTTCTGGTAAAAGTCTATGTAATCAATGGTATACATGAATAAGATGTAATTAGAGATTTGTGGGGTTTCATCCTCTCTGCCTACATCTGCAGCAAAATGGTATGAAGGTAATAATGGCTGTAAATAGTTAGGGTGTTTGTGCACTACACGGAATTTTACCGTCCGGCACAACAGTTAGCATATAAAACGTATGATTGGCTTGTGCTTTTGTCTTACTTTTTTCGGATCGGTGTGCTCGATCGCTACGTGATCACAGTATGCGTAAATTCGATCAAGCTAAACTGTCGTAGTCGCTTTTATTTTTCAAAACCGGACTGCTGGACGGTTAAATTCCGTGTATGTAGTGCACAAGCTACCTTGTCATAGTCACATTCTTTCCCCATCAATCATTCCTTGAGTTTCATATAAGTTTATATAATTTAACAAAATTGAATTATAATGAACCTCAGACTACAATTTAGAGACATTTTTGACATTCACATGAAATATAAAAAAAACATAAATGGTTTTCCACATTTTGGTCAAAATTTGAATAATGGCGGGCAATGTCCTTAAATTTGCTTTTCTGACAATGACGTGTTAATGATGTAAAATAAACAATATGGTGATGACTACAATGGGCATTTTTCACGTATGTATTTGTTTTTATGGACAAATTTATTACTATAAAAATCACAAGGCAATTGGTACTTCTGTTGTTGAATATGAAGTTTTTGTCCACAGGATCAATTCCATTAATCAATTAACAATCAAGATAATACTATGTTGATAGGGTCCAGTGCCCTGTACACCATTAGGTGCGTTTAAGAGTTATAAGGAAGGAAATATTAATCATCAGTTGTTATGAATTATTAAAAAATTTAAATTACCCCACAAAAGGGTAAGCCCTGCTAAAAATTATATAAGGCAACTTTTGTATGTAACTTCAAATACATAGTTAGTTAATACTTATTTAAAAGGATTACCAACACAAAATCGCTCTATTCACAACACAGGGATTAAATATATTTCTTAATATATTTTCACTTAAGTACTTTAGAAAAAACAGGTACATTATATGAAACATTTATTGCTCTATTCAACTAAAAGGCAAGCCGATGTAGGAATAAGGAATCATTATTTTAAGTTTAAATACTAAAATTGCCGACATGTATACAATGAAAATCAAACACCTATTTATTATCAGTGCCCGATTTACAGTAGCTTGGTGGTCCTAGTATTATATACGATTCCTTTTGGTTCACTAACCTACCAAGAATATATATATATATATATATATATATATATATATATATATATATATATATATATATATATATATATAGATTTCAGTGAAAAAAGATAGTTTCTCTTGAAATATAACTGTAGTTTTTTAACATAATTTGTAGATATTTAAATTAACAAAAAGTATAATTAACACGTAGGTTTTTGAACAAATCTGTAGATAATATTAAAACTAAAACTACACACGTTTTAAAAATTAAGAATGTTGTTTTCTTCTTTAGAAAATAAATATTTTAAACATAGGAATGTGTAGTACATTCAATACGGAGTTTAATATGTATATTTATGTTGTTTACATAGTTAAACAATTTAAAAAAACAATTAAAAGTCCTCGTATTTTATGAAATCAAAATGGGCATACTATTAATAATATAACAATATTAAATGAATTAAGTACTTAACGAATAGGACGGTTTTCAGGCACAAAAAAGTTACAAAAGGTGTTCATAAATTGAACAATAAAAATATATATGAGTAAGTACAGAAACAACTCATTCTTCAGTAAATAAATAATATTTAAAAAAATATATTTACACGATGAATTATATTTTAACGAAATGGAATGAATACTATAGTGTACGGTGGAAATCGTTTAAGATAGATGAGTCGGTTAATATGTGTTTCATCTAAAATCTATAATATTATTTTATTATGACATCAAAAACATTGACAATTTTTGTCTTGCTTATTTTCATATTCTTCAATGAAGAACTTGTATTATCTAACAATTTATAAATGTATACATATAGGTCCCCAAGGTTTCCTTTTAAATTTTTTTTCTATATTCTATTTATTGCTTTTTTATTTAGTTTACGTTAGCTGACATGAATAAAAAAATATGTAATAATACTTTTAGTAATTTAACAAAGTTATACTCCCATAAGAATATTATTATTAGCCCATTGAATCGAAAAAAGAAAAGAAATAGCTCTTATATTTTTATATTATATATTGCTCTGTAATTAGTTTTACATTAAGTCTAAAAAAAAAATATTTACACATATCGCTCACTCCTTTCAAGAACGTCATAAATCAAAAAACTTGATTTTTCAGGAGAACGTTTTTAAAGTTTAAAAATATAACACAATCTATTAAAAATAAATATCAAGGCACTTATTGAACTTTTCACTGTGCAACACATCTTTTTAGGTAAAACCTGAAGGTTTTTTCTCTATTTGAAAAATATTTAGTTTACTTAAAAAAATAATTAAACAATACCTTTTCTTCAAAATGCAAAAACAACATTTTTTGCCCTGTAGCGGGTAAATATTAAGTTTAAAATATGCCTCTTTTGCTGGGATATAGAACTTTTTTTCATTCCGAAAACATGCACAGCTGAAAATTAACGGTTTTTGATTTATGACGTTCTTGAAAGGAGTGAGCGATATATGAACATAGATGCGCTTGTTAGCTGCCATATTTTAGTCAAAAATCGTAGGAATTCAGCAAAATTATTGATTCATTAAAGATATGTGTAAGATTTATCATAAGAAATATATCTAGATTTTACAATAAATAAAAACAAGTAGATTTAATATAATAAAATGAAGTAATATAAAAGTCATTGATATATTAATTAGAGCTATTTTAGCAGAAATAATAAAAGTAGTGTCTGTTTCAAATATTTTATGAAATTTGCAATGTAAGATTTTATTAAAAAAATATTTTTTAAGTTGATTTAAAAAACACATAGGATGTATAATACATTATGATCACAATAAATAAATGAAAATATATTCAATACATACAATTATTACATTAAATTATACAAAAGACAAGTTTCTGCACCAAATTTTTACTATTGCACCAGAACCAAATTAATTTCTATTAACAGTAAGCAACCCACTTAAAAAAAAAAATTTACATTCATTCTCATTCAAAATATATACATTCATTCCCGTACATACAGTTACACCCTGTTCCAAAAGTATCTTTCTGATGGCGTTTATATAAAACAATATTTACATAGCACTAACTACTTGGTTGGCAGTCTCCATCATGGGTTGATGTGTTCATTCCATTTACATTATCATTTATCAGTCGCAATTACAAATTTGATAAAACCGAAACACATTTTTTTCTGGTTGAAATTCAGCTATCAAATTCTTCTTTCTCAAAGAAGTCAGTCGCTTTCATATGCCAATAAATAATTTTGACCGCTTGTTTCCCTCCACCCAATTAATCTACTCAATCACTTGAAGCTTGAAAACCAGGCACAAGACTCTATCAACACAAACAATTATTATGTTGGTACTATAGGTAGGAAATTTGCTAATAAACAATTTGAAATGACCAGAAAATCAACTTGTTCTTGAATAAGGGCTTGGTACCAACTAAAAAATAAAATAAAATGGCGGCCTTAGTTTACCACTTTAAAGGGACTATCAAGGGTAAGAATACTTGTTAAGGGTGAAAAATCATGAAATTACAAGTGGTAACTATAACTAACACTCACACTCACAATATTCTTGAGTGTGTCTAAATCTTTTATCCACAAATTTTGCTACACTTGGAAGATATTTATATATGAAGATTTTTATTGATATCTCAAGATAGATGAGTTTTTTTGTTGAAATAGGAATATGGAAGTCTAAATATTTACTGGGATTACAACCTGTCACTGGCTGGTTTGATTGACCACTTTTTACACTGTAAAATTCACAATTATATTCATAATTACAATCACATCACCCAAATTTAGGAAAATTTCATATATTCTACACTTAATTTGTCAAGTAGCTAATCACGGGCAGAATTGAGGAAACAATTTTTTTTGTCTATTTTACATGCTCTCCTATATCTTGGCATTTGGAGTGTTACATGCCAAATTATAATATAGAATTGAATGATTAAGTTGCATTATGTTCAAATTCTCAGAGATAAGGTTTGTATCATCAAATACAGTGGTACCTCGACATACGACTGCCCCAACATACGAGTTTTTCGAGATACGAGCCGACGAGCAAGTGATTTTTTGCTTTTAGTTACGAGCGAAATTCGAGATACGAGTTCGGTTCGGTAGTAACACTAGAGGTGGAAGAGAGAGACGTGAACGAGCTCATCGAGGAGCACACCCAGGAACTGACGACTGAGGAGATACAAGAGTTACAGTCACAGCAGCATACTGAGGTTATGCAAGAAATTGGTTTTGAGGAGTCAGAGGAGGAGGTTATTTCTACAAGTGAGATAAAGGAGATCTTAGGAATGTGGGAGAGAGTTTCACAGTTCTTGGAAAAAAAACACTCAGAAAAAGTTGCAACAGGTAGTGCATCTGACCTTTTTAATGACACTTGCCTAACTCATTTCCGGAACATTCTGAGAGGGAGGAAGAAACAAACCTCCTTGGACATGTATTTTTCTAAACGGCCTACAGGTGAAAGCGAGAAAGGCAAAGACCAGTGAGGATATCTAATTTATTTCTTTACATTCTCTTTTTTGTTTTTGTGCAATAAATATTTGATATTTATAAATACGTTTTTACTATTCAAAACCACGTAACAAAAATAACTGGGGGTGACATTTTCGAGGTTGGAATGGATTAATGGTAGTTCAATTGTTTTGTATGGGGAAATTTGCTTTGAGATATGAGTAATTCAAGATACGAGCAAGGTTGCGGAACGAATTAAACTCGTATGTCGAGGTACCACTGTACTATGAATTATCAATGGGATTCAAATTTTAATTGATAAATATTGTATTTGCAACCATTCCATCTATAATTTTTATCACAACTGCAATACATGGTTTCTTAAATTGTAACCGTACAATATTTTATTGATTTTTTTTACATGACAACACAGCACCTTCTTGAGCGAGCATCGCCGACTACTTCGCTGGTGTTGCCACTAAACCGGGGCACATCACTCTGCAGCAAACTGGGGGGGAGGGTACCTGATATGGAATCGTTGGCAATGAGACTTGACTCTGTGGGACTTGCATTTCTGTTCTGCGCTCGTTGTTTCTTCAAATCAGCTAGAGTACCTAGAATGAATTTAAAACAGAGTCAGGAAATGAAGGTTTTTCTGTTGAAAGTTACATTGTTATGGGAAACGGTACTGGAGAAAATTGTGAAAGCAAAATTAATTTACTATCGGCAAACAAGTGAAAAAACGTAAGATTTAAACTTTTTTTCAAATTATTTAATATGGTAACATTTAAAAAAATAATAATTCAATTAATTTTCTAGACATTTCTACTTTTCATCGGGTGTGTTATGGGGCGTATCCCTTTATGTATCTGCTTTATAGGGCTGCAATAGTAGTAGTGTGGATTCGTTTCTGCGACGTCATTCGTTGCCAACTTACGAAAACAACGTTTTTACGAAAGTGAATTTTGCAAAAGAAAATGATGAATGAAAATATTGCTTATATCGGCTATTATAAACACAAAACGAGTTTTACACAATCCTTTATAGGTTGAGTATGTTAAATTAGATATTTCGAGTGATAATTCCCCATTGATAATTATATTAATATTGGTTCGATCTGATATGCCTTATTTTCTAGGTACATTAGGCAATATTCATCTAGGTGCATAAGGCATCAGTTCAGGGTAATATTTATTTAATATTACCCTGGACTGGTATTTGAAGCGCAGGAGTGATCACCTTCCCTTCATGTAAGTAGCGATTGAGATAACACTGAGTCAATTTGATGCAGTGCCCTATGCACCATTGGGTGCAGATAAGGTCAAAAGAAGATTAAAAGTATGTAATAATTTGTTTAATTTTCATTTGTTATCATTGATTATAATGTTTATTTTCTAAATTTTGTTTATGTGCAGAAAAAATGAAAAGATTAATGAATAATTTATGTTATAAAGTACATGATTAAATAATAAATACAGCTAAAGCTCTGCTTGATAAATCCCAATGTAGAACGAGACAAAAAGAGGGAAAAGAAAGTGGATATGAAGAGTTGAAATGAGAATAGGACAGATTATAGAGTGATGGAGAGTTCAGAAGGCTGCAAAGGAAGCTCAAGTAATTTCAGCACATGTTTCGATCAACACGAACCACATGATTTCTTAGGTGCGTACTTACGGCTGACCACAGACGACACGGGACTCCCACCATTCAATTGTGGTAATCCTGTATTTGTACATAAAATTTTGTCAGAACAGGAAAAGGTTGGTGTTATGTACCAAAAACAAATGAGATACCAACTTATAATTTCACGAGATTAAAAATAAACAATATGTAAGGAGAAGCAAAGGAATAATACAATATTCATTATGGTAGTAAATTGATTCTGCAATATGGCTGCCCAATTTTTAAATTTTCTACCACCTCTTATTCGCATACAATTGTGCATGACGCACAAGGCAGTGTTATCATCTATGAATGAATGAATGTCTTTGCACTGTTCCGAGTCTGTCTGCTGTGCTGGTCGGGGTTGTGGGCGTCTGGGTACCGGCCAGCATCGGGTCAGAAATGGCTCTAGCTGACTAATTGAACAAAACACTAATCCCTTTCACTGCCTACACTGGGGTACTTCTAGAAAATTTGGTGACGGATTTACAAACTTGTATTTATTTAGATTGGCAGTGACAGGTATATTGAAAGCGTTTAAATGTAAATTCACAGTAAAATCAGGATACAATTTTATATTGTTTCACGTTTTCAATAAATTTCGCAACTTTGTTCAAAAAAAAAAATTGCTTTGCAGGAGCAGATCTGTCAGGAAGCCTAGATGCTTCTGTATTAGATCTGGGCATGTGGTGGGACAGCTTTCAATTTGAGAATTATATGAATGCAAGGTGATAGGTTCTACGCTTCAAATTCCAGTCTAAGGCGCCGTGGCGTAGTCGGGTAGACGCTCGACTGCGAAACTGGCGTTGCGGGTATGATTCCCGCCAATTTCAAAATGAATTCAAGAAATATTCATTTTCAATTGGTCTGGGTGTTTGTAATGTATTTTTCAGATATACCTTCCCTTTCCTAACTATTCTACCTGCAGACAAGCCTCTAAAATAGAGGCTATGCTGATTATACCTTTTAAAAATAAAAAAAAGTTGTGCACATATGCTTACTATCAAATCTCACAATTTAATTTACAAAATCAAAACATGGCGTGTCAGAATAATCATCTTGAAAGGATTAAAAAGTGACTGCATCATTTTTATGCATAGTTCAGGTATGAGAACTAAAAGATTGATAAGTTCTTGTTTGCAAAACAATGCAAAAAAGGGTTTAAATGAAAATACAGTTTCATTGTTTTGTACGCGGTTTTCCAAAAAAATGCCAGTGCATACTAGATTTTGAAATTGGACAACGGAATATTTAACCAAACCAAACCAATCAAATTATACAGGAGTCTACAGAAAAATGCATGTGGAGAAAAAAACTAGGGTGGAATCAGAAAATCAAAAGATGTATTAAAGCAGGTTGTACTAACCTATCATGACTGTCACATGGACATTGATCTTGCCGTTATTATCTGTCGTGTAGTGTGTGGCAGCACTCGCTTCAGGAACATCACTCTGGTTGGTATTAATAATATCTAAGTCTTTAGTCCCATCCAGGTCATCTTCATGTATGTAAGACTCATTGTCCTGACCTTCTGGGGCTTTCCTAACTCCGTTGAAAATCTTAACGGATCCATTTTCAACTGACTCTTTTTGCCGTGATTCAAACTGCGCGTCCTGTCCCTTTTTGTTTCCGTTACTATACCCATTGTAAGTTTGAGTTATTGTGGAGTTAGGGAGGTATTGCTGAGCGCCATTCACGCCGAAAAGAGGGTTGGTGATTTTGGGCACTTGTGAGGGATAGGTCGATGATGGTTGTGATTCGTTTTCAATTGAATTGATCGAGTGGCTGTCTCCATTTTGCGATATTGCGATTTGTTTCGGTGGTGATGAGTCTGTGGATTGCGGTAGACCTCCGGGATCGCCGATGCTTCCGTTTGAGGATCCGTTTGATGGTCGTTTCTGGGGGGAACTCGGCCCGTTGGGGAGCTGATTAGCGACATTTTGATTGTTTTCTGTTCCATTTGGAATACCCTGTAAAGACAGAAATATAATGGGTTAGTTTTTTCATAGAGCATTAAAAAAATTACAAATTTGAATGAACATTAACTTGATTTTTTATTTTCAATAAATTTGGGGAAAACATGATATTATTATGGCAACCACAAATGTTCAGACACACACACAATGTGTGTCAGTGTTTTTTAAAATTTATTTATACAATTTGGTTAATTGTTGACAACACTAAAGATGACAGCACAGAGGTAGAACATTATCTTCAGGTTTTGAAGGAAATATCCGAAAATTAAAAAAAAAGAAGGATTTTTCACTGCTTTTATTATTTATCAACAAAAAAAATAAGAATTACTTTAGAGTATAGCAGCGCATCAGTTAATATATAAAAACGAGTGTATAATTTTGTTTTTTTTTTACGAATCTAAAGTGTTTTTACTGTACATATCCACTAACTCTGTAACTTAATCCCAGTATCACCGGTTCTTTCTTCTTCATCTTCCGTAGATTGTCATTAATGATAAACATCTTGGTTTCATCACAGCTCACTCAAAGCACAAAACTATTTAATTTTATACACACCCAACATGTACTTGTATTAACTCGAGTCACTCACAATTTATTACAGGGATACGATGTGATTCATTGTCTTTTAATAATAACTTGGATGATTATTTAAATTATTTTCACATTGTTGAATAAATAATAACGTTTATGAATTGTTAGGAAAGGTGAAGAGTATTGTTTAAATTTGGTAGTTTAGATAAAATCTACAGAAATTAGTAAGGCCTCTTGTTAAATAACAATACAATAAAGCGCGAAGAGTAAGTCAAGGTTTGGGTCATGGTTGTTTTTGTTTGACAACATTTTTGACAAGGTTAGTTATTGTTTTCATAAAGAATAAAATGCTAAAAACTAAGTATTACATTAAAACAAAATTTTATGCGAAACACGTAATGGACATTGCTTATATTCCTCTGTGAATGCAATACTGCATATATGTTTATTATTTTTAGGTGATTTTATATTCAAATGGTATTATGGCTATAATCGGCAGGTATAGATTCCATGTATTTTACAGTATTTTTACGTGTTTTATGCGAATTTATTTCAACCAAAAATAATTTAAAAGATAGGAATGTCACATGTCTGGTGCGCGCCCATAGTCAAAAAGTCCATAAATTTCCGCTAGGCGTATCTATAGGGCGCTTGTCCACTACCCGGAATTACACGGAATTTTACCGTACGGCACGTCAGTTAGCATTTTAAAAAGACGATTGGCTTGTGCTTTTGTCCATCTTTCTTCGGATCGGAGCTCTTGATCGGTGCGTGAACACGTTGCGCGTAAATTCGATCACGCTAAACAGTCGTAGTCGCTTTCATTTTAAAAAACCGGACTGCCGGACGGTGAAATTCCGGGTAGTGCACAAACGCCCATAGTCAAAAAGTCCATAAATTTCCACTAGGCGTATCTATACTTCGACAAACTCATCTGCAGAATTCCCGGCAATTTTTACACAAAACTGTTTTTGACCATACAAAAAACTAGTACGATATTTATTTACGTAGTTCAAAAAAAATTCGTTTAACATAAAATATTTTACTACTTTAAAATCATATAAACAAATATTAAATTGATATTCTATACTGTTTTCGTGGACCTAAGCATAGGAATCAAGTTGTGATAGAGTGGGCTTGAGCCTATTTATAAACTCTGTACTCTTCTTCTTCTTTTGTTGTGGCTTTTCACCCATCTAGAGTGTTCTAGCCAGTGCCGAGTTATTTTTTATTTACACTTTTTACATTTGAAAACGAGAGTCCGCGACACTAACCACGGGACCACAACCCGATTCGATCGTTCTAAATTGTAGTTTTTCAAATATTCAATCTAAAAATATGAATTATTTTAAAGTTGAATTGGTACTTTTGCTGATGAAAGAAAAACTAGCGCAATAGCCAATAAATCCAGCGTTTGGCGTATCAATTCGTACACGAAAAAAAAAAGAACTATTTCACATTGTAATATGTAACAATGTTACTGAGAAGAACAATGGCTTCCAACTGTCCGATTCGAGCAAATATTTTTTACAAATTAATGGGATAATCAATTAATTAATATTTCAAGGTAGGTTTTCTCTGTCGAAAATAAGCGTATTTCCGCGCTGCAAAAAGGCGTTTACGCGAATTAAAATAATAATTTATATAATTGTTATGTGTACATAAATTAACAGCTTATAGGCGCAGATAAATAATTTAATGCAATTATGATAACGGAAACTCCCAATTTGTGCCTCAAACGAAGAAATTAAATCTGGTTTTAAAATACTAATAATACTGAAAACTGCAGTTAAAATGCACATATCGTTATTTTTTGACATCTCATCAAAGATGAAGAAGAATATGGAAGTCTGGGCATTTACGGGGCTGACGACCGTCATAGGCTGATTTAAGTGATCACTTTACACACGTGTAACATTCACCAATTATACTCATTATTGACAACCACACTACTCAAATTCTTGGAAGTTCTATATATATGAACCAATTTAGAAACCTTGTTCTTGAATCACTAGAACTTCACTAGACACATCTATTGGTGAGATGTAAAGAAGCTTTTTACTAAGCAGAAACTCTTATATTAGTATGTGAGATCCGAATCCTGGAAGTGTGGTTGTCAATAATTGGTAGAATTGGTGAATGTTACACGTATGTAAAGTGATCACTTAAACCAGCCTATGACGGTCGTCAGCCCCGTAAATGCCCAGACTTCCATATTCTTCTTCATCTTTGATGAGATGTCAAAAAATAATATGAAAATAACTTCTGTAATTGGAGATAATCCAGATTTTGTAAACAAGTATTTGGACACACTCAAAATGTTGCACATATCGTTTTAATAATATTTGAATAGATGATTTCGAAAGAAATTAAGATGGTTATATTGCAAAACGATTCAACAAACATCTTATCGGCACACAATGGTGCAAAGGGCACTGCAACGTATCAACGCGGTGTTATATTAATCGTTAATAAATATGTCGGAAATAATACGAATTTAATTATTTTTTCTTTATCATAATAACAAAAAAGTATTATTTAGGAACACGCCATAATTTTAGAGGTTATCCGAAACATGAATATGTATAAATCAATCCTGTTTGTATGGTATATGCATTAAATATTGAACCAACTTATAAAATGATTGTATAGTTAAAAAAAACAAACGTATTCGCAAAAAATTATATGCGTAATGGATACGCATATGGTGTTTGAAAATGATGCGGAATGTATAGAAACATGTGTCACAATAGATTTTATGAAACGGTGATATTTACTACTGACTGCCGAATCCATTAATGAAAATAGATTATTACGTTTCGGACGTAGGTATCTTAATTTGCCAGACAGTGCATTTTTCACGCGAAGAGATAGATACATTCTATAGTCCTCACAATTCAACGGAAATACGCACAACTTTTTTTAAAAATAATTACGCATACAAATTGTTTATGTATATATATATATATATATATATATATATATTTATATATATATATATATATATATATATATATATATATATATATATATATATATATATATATATATATATATATACATATATATATATATATATATATATATATATATATATATATATATATATATATATATATATATATATATATATATATATATATATATATATATATATATATATATATATATATATATATATATATATATATATATATATATATATATATATATTTGTATATATATATATATATATATATATATATATATATATATATATATATATATATATATATATATATATATATATATATATATATATATATATATATATATATATATATATATATATATATATATATATATATATATATATATATATATATATAAATAAATACATATATATATATATATATATATATATATATATATATATATATATATATTTTTTTTTTTTACTCCGTACTTTTCAATAACTCTTTTCTTTTCAGAACTACATATTTATTTCAAAGAAAAACTATTTTTTTCGATACAAAAATGGTGTCATAAGAAAATTTTCAATTACGCCAAATGTTATCTGGGTTTTTTTTAGAAAATTGAGTTGTGATTTATCGTATATTTATAAGCCTTAAAATATCATTTATTTCACCCCCTGGGAGACGAACAATGATTACGTCACCGTGACGTAATGCTTTTGAAATACGCAGGTACTTTTTGTATTCAACTTTAAAAGTTAACCAAACCGGCAAGGTCTAACACAACATAATTATTATTGAATCGTAAGGTGATTAACGATGCGAAAACGGTAGAATAAATTATTTTTTTAATGTAACGTTAAAACATACAAATTGTATAGGAACTACGGTGTGTGCGTACTAAGTAATCCGAGCTCTTAGTAATCGAAAACTTGGTATATCGCTCACTCCTTTCAAGATCGTCATAAATCAAAAAACTTGATTTTTCAGGAGAACGTTTTTAAAGTTTGAAAATATAACATAATGTATTAAAAATCAAGCCACTTATTGAACTTTTTACTATGCAAAACATCTTTTTAGGTAAAACTTGAAGGTTTTTTCTCCATTTGAAAAATATTTATAATATCAACAACAAAAAAATTAAACAATACCTTTTCTTCAAAATGCAAAAACAACAATTTCTGCCCTATAGCGGGTAAATATTAAGTTAAAAATATGCCGCTTTTGCTGGGATATAGTACATTTTCTGGGCATTCCGAAAACATGCACAACTGAAAATTGATGATTTTTGATTTATGACGTTCTTGAAAGGAGTGAGCGATATGTATATTTTTAACATCGATTTTAAGCGCCTTACTGCTAAACAGGAATAAGTTTATTTTCAATTTAAGTTTTACTTGGTAAATAAAACTATTTCTTAAAATCTATTGTGACGCGTGTTTCGATGAATTTTGCATCATTTTTGAACACCGTATTTTTTAATGTTTTACCAGTAAAATGGTGCGGAACGCATCGAAATAAGTGTCACAGTGGATTTCAAGAAATAGTGGTATTTACCGAGTAAAACTTGAATAAAAAATTGATAGATATTACCTCAAAGTGACTGCCAAATCAATTAATTAAATTAAAGTAATAAGTTCATTTTAATATTGTTGAAGTGAAACTTTTTAGGCGGCGATTCGATAGTCGATAATTGGACGACAATTGAGAGTGAAATTTCAATGACGCGTCACGTTTATTAGGCACATTTCGTTACATCGTCGATGCTAAAAAAAAGGTAGAGACGAAGATGAAATTCCTACGAATCTCGGGGGAGATTTTAACGCCAACTTTGCACCAGATATTTATTTACAGCTAACTGACTGTCTTTGCGAAAAATTGAACTGCACGGAAATAACAAACCCTACGAATCAACGACGATATCCGGAACTACAATAAATCCAATTAATTTTATCATTATCTCGAAAATATCTAATTACGGACATAGGTACCTGTAAATCACACATTTTAGATATCACAAACAATCAGTACATATTACCAATTGAAGTACCAATCAATACCAGTGTAAATATTGAATAAACACAGTTTTTTTTTAAAAAACAAAAAAGGTCCCAGAACTCGCTTCATGTGAAGCTTTTCACTAAAAAAATGTACTCAAATATAATTGAAATATTCATTACAATACCATATTTCATCATTTTGACGAATTATATAAATATAGATTGTAATTAGGTACGTAAACCCAAGCATTGTTTAGTCTGAATGATTTTGAAAATTAAAAAAAAAAAAATTCCTCCATACTTATAATTTTTTTTTCACCGCGTTACATGAAAAAAAGCCCTAAATACAATTTTTTTTCTGTATTTTTGTTGTATTTTTTTGAGATTCTCTTTCTCTCACACTACAAAAAAAGATATCGTTTACGATAAATAAATTTTAGATCGTAGAATTTAATGGTTTTAAAAAGCATGAAAATGTATAACATATTTAATTTCTGCAGTTTAAAAAAAAAATACTGAGTACTTGATGTTACGCATAAAAGTATTGAAAAATAAATACATATTATTTTACATATTATAATCGCCCTAGTGAATTTTATACAAGATATAACTGTTTTTTTCACACAGTCAAAATATTCAGGCATATATGGTATAAGGAATCAAAAATAATTTAAAAAACAATAAAACATACATAAAAACAGAAAAAGACATATTCACATTTCTTTTAGTGCGATAAATTTCGTAAAACGGAAATTATGCCAGCGTAACATCCTTGCCATGATTAATAAAATTGACAGCTGTAATTGGGAAATTTAATTTCCCGCCAAACAAATGATTGATTGCTGTTTTATTAATTTCTTAATTATTTTTAATGCTCAGATTAACATGACTTGGCGTAGTTTAAAGTTTTTTTGTAATAAAATGACTAACAAAATTATGTTCATTCGTTACTTAAGTGCACAATTTGTTCTTTTGCGCTTTTTTGTTGCATTTGTTATTTCTTAACGTAATAAAATATTTTTATTTATTTATTTAAATATATTTTTTTAGATTTTTTCATTTATTTAATACAGTAACATTTAAAAAATACAATTTTATAAAATTTCTTTACATTTCTACTTAATGCAATCTTATAATTTTAGTCGCGCTGAGCCTCTCCAAAAATTACTCGACACTGGCAAGAACACTCAAGATGGGTGAAAAGCCATTAAAAAGAAGAAGAAGAAGAGCCTCTCCAAAAAAGAGACTGAGCTCTTATGCTTGGAGAGGGACTTTTTTTAGCTTTATGGTTTAGATAAAAAGAGTCATGATCTTCCAGGCCGGTCGATTTAATTTTATACACATTTAGTGTTATTATAATAAAACGGTTGACAAAATTGAGTTTACGTTGTTTAGGTATATGATAAGAATAACCAACTAACTAACATCTCGTGACTCCTGATCTGACTACTTTCAAATATTTGAAATAGTTGATCGTGCCAAGTTTCCCTCGGTCTTCCTCTGCTTCTATTATCAACTACAATCGCCTCATAAATTTCTGTTCTCTCTTCACTCATTTGATTAACACGCCCAAACCATCTAAACACACCTTACTTAATTTAATCGATAATGCTTATCTCAGCCTTGCATTCGTTCCCTTTTGTATTACCATTCGAACATTTATCATACATAGTTTTACCGCACATTCATTCGTCTGAGAGATCGCATTTTGACTGAATTCAGTCATACATATTATTTTTAATATTTCGACATTATTTAAAACTACGATAATGAGGTTATATAATCGATTTCTATATCGACCTTATTTTTTAAGGTTAAATTAATATACTTGAGAAAAATGTCCAGTAACGCTTGATTGATTTTTAATAAAAGATTAATTGATGACTATAAAAAAATCCAGTAAATTAGTTTTTGATGAAAACACAAAAAAAATTTGAATAAAACGGTAGTTAAAAGTCATTTGCGCATATGAGTCTTATACAGTATTTCATATTTCCACTCACGATATGTATTATAAATTTATAGTACTGCATAATTTTAGCAAAAAATTTATTTAAAATAATTTTCAAAAACGTGTTTTGAAAAGAGAAAATAGTTTTACCGGGGTTGTCAAAATATTTGAGAAAAAACCCGGATAGGGTCTAGTTAAAGTAATGGAAAAAAAAACTATTGTGGCTTCGATAAAAATCACGAAAAACAAATTTTCTAAATATGTATTTCGATTTAGCTAATATATAAAATTATAAGTTAAAATAACTTGTATAAAAATAATTATGAATAGATAAATAAACATCACAAAAACACATTATTTTTAATGAAAACAATAACGAAAACAAAAACTTTTCGACACTTTTTTTTAACGTTTGCAACACTAGGAAAACGCGATATTTCCGCTCTTTCGCGACTACAGCACTATAAAGATGAAATCGACGTTTTTATTAAATTAATTTACATTACATAAAATATTTATTTTAGTGCATAATTTGAGATGTAAAAATATTGTTGTTGCACAAACATACGCGATTCCAAGACTGAGTAATGCACCAACATTCCGCGCGGCAAAAATTCAAACAAAAAACGAATTTTGAATCGCTTGGCGGGTGTTTTCGCCCGATCGGAACGGACGCGACTGTCTCGCTCCCGCGCGGCGCTTTCCGCATAGCGCCATCCCGCTCCAGATTTTCCTTGACGTGACTTTCTATTGTATCGCTAGATTTAACAAGATGTTCACGAAGAACTGGTCAAATACAATACCGACATGTGTATTTCATTCATGGTTAATCTTTACTCGAGGTGGCTGGCGAAGTTTTTAAAAGGGGGCTGGCGACTATCAGTAAGATTGTAAATATTCACGTCATCTCCAAAAGTGACATTTTAAACGAGCTTATTAGTAAATGGTAAAATTATGGGACAGGTAGATGGTTTCGTATATCTGGGCAGTATGTGTTCTAGAGATGGAAAGATTGATAAAGATGTTAAAAGGAGAGTGAATGCTGGGAACAGAGTGAATGGTACACTGAAATCAGTTACTTATAACAAACAAAAGCTTAACTGCCTGTGCACAAATAGGGTCCTAGTACCAACCCAAACGTATGCAAGTGAAATGATAGTTGATAGATGAAGATGCGGTTTTATCAGTACAATGGATCATTTTCAGACGGGAGGAATATCTAATTCAAGATACTCAAGCTATCAAGGATTGTGCGAGACTCGTTTTGTGTTTATAACAGCCGATATAATCAATATTATCATTCATCATTTTCTTTTGCCAAATTCGCCTTCGTAAATACGTTGTTTTCGTAAGTTGGCAAAGAATGACGTCACAGAAACGTATCCACACTACTACTATTACAGCTCTCTAAACCAGATACATAAAGGGATACAGCCCATAACACACCCGATGACGTAAAATTTGATGACGTATACCGGTGTCCGTTATTAAAATATCTAAAGTTTAAACCTTTGAATCTCCCTTATTTCTCTACAGATTTCAATAAGAATTTTACCGATAGTCTTGTGATTTTTCATATTAATTTATTAGCTAATAAACTAACGTCGTGAAAAAAATCCATTCTGGTTTTTTAACCGTTAGGGTACTGAAAATCGATATATCGACTCTGGTATTCTTTGCCAAAAACATGGTCGTCGATGTATCGACGATGACACGAGTATATTTTGTCGGTTGTGCTTGGAGATTATATAGCAGCGTGCGTGTTTCTAACGTTCTGATTCGTTAATGATATTCACAAATAAACAAATTTAAAAAAAAAAAATTTTGAAACGAAAAGTATAAAAAAAAGACACTAATGTAACTTCTCTTTACGTTTTCCCGGTTTTTTGTCTCATATATGTGATCTTTTAATACAGAAAATATAGCTAAAAACAGACTATTGATTGGAATGTCGCAAAAATAGTAAAAATGCGCTTCTATCTTTAAAAAAATCGTTTTTCTAATTTATTTGTTTGATTTTGGCGCGGTACAATCGCCTCGTCCTAGGGTTGCCATTATCTTGTGACCTGTTTACAAAACGCAGTCTTTCAGGCTGATTTTTAAAAAATAAACAATGTTACATCGAGAGAATACATACACATATAAAATTATAAAGAATACCTAGTGGTACCTCATCTAGAAATTAGAATTGGCAATTCAGCGATTAGAAAACGCATTCTGCAGTGCGGATCTACGATCTACTGGTATGGATGCGTGTGAGATGGAATGCCGATTGAGCGTGAAGATGTACATCGGTAGTCGAGGCTATAAATAAACAATGAAAAAACTCTTCTCTGCTACAGATACAGACTCCCTTGTCTCGTGATACGCGTCCACGTGGTGAAACATGTACATATATGCTACCCAGTGGCGTAGAAAAATAGGAACTTAGCATACTAAAATTTTAAGATTTGGTTTGAGATTTTTTCATGACAATATCTTTAATATCATGACAATAAGTCTTACATCATTTTGAGTGTGTCCAAATACTTGTTCACACTCAAAATGTTGTATATAAATTATCTGGTCAAATTATAAGGTAAAATGATAAAAATTTAAATGATATTTTCTGGCGTTTCTCATGTCGCTCACTCCTTTCAAGAACGTCATAAATCAAAAAACTTCATTTTTCAGGAGAACATTTTTAATGTTTAAAAATATAACACAATGTATTAAAAATAAATATCAAACCACTTACTGAACTTTTAACTGTGCAACAGATCTTTTTAGGTAAAACCTGATGGTTTTTTCTCCATTTGAAAAATATTTAGTATATTAAAAAAAAAAAATTAAACAATACATTTTCTTTAAAATGCAAAAACAACACTTTCTGCCCTGTAACGGGTAAATATTAAGTTAAAAATATGCCTCTTTTGCTGGGATATAGTACATTTTCTGGGCATTCCGAAAACACGCACAACTGAAAATTGACAATTTTTGATTTATGACGTTCTTGAAAGGAGTGAGCGATGTGTGTGATTATAATCCAGGATTCGGACCTCACATACTAATAAAAGAGTTTCTGCTCAATAAAAAGCTTCTTATCATCTCACCAATAGATGTCTCTAGTGAAGTTCTGGTGATTCAAGAACAATGTTTCAAAATTGGTTCATATATAATAGAACTTACAAAAAATAATACAATAAGTCTTCATTAAAAAAACAACAACAACAAAAATACGTTTTAGGGTTGGGAATATGCAAGTCTGTGTATTTACAGGGTTTACGACCTGTCATTGGCTGGTTGAATGGATAATTATAAAACAAAACCGAATGCAAACAATCCCTACAATGGCACAAAAAAAAACTCAAACCGAAAATATTAGGAAGAAAAATCAACAGCGTCAATTTTAGGTTATGTCAAAACCAGTTAATGCGAGCGGTTACATGTTTTAAATACTAACGTAAAATGGAATATTTTTGTTACTATAATTTTGGTGCCTACTTTATAAGTGATGTTTTGAAATATCAAGCATTCCGGAAAATTCGCTTTAAGTTATTTCAAATCAATATACATAGAAGAAGGCTTTAATAACGGATCGTTTTCGTGGATTATCTATGGAATAACGCGTATTAAAAAATATACATATTTATATATATATACACTTCGACAAACTCATCAGAATTCTTGTGAGTAACATTTTTTTACACAAAAATGATTTTGACCATTCAAAAATGTATGATATTCTTTTAGTTTCGACAAAAAACAAATAAATTCGTCCAAGTGAAACAATTTTAAATAGGCCAAAGAAAACAATGCCAACTATAAAATAATGTCGGTGAGTAGATAGATACTTGCGCTAATACGATTTGCTTCAAGAATTCTTGGTGGAAAATTAAGCTGCTAGTTACGTCAATAAATTACCGTAATAATGTTGATACCCTTATTTATTAACAGAGCTATTAATAGTGTATTAATTATAAATAATTAGGTACGGTACGTACATATTACTTTCCGCGTTTCTATGCATTTTATGATTTTGTTCTTACATAATAATATTAAATAATAATAAACAACGCCTGTACTAACAGTTAGGTAGGTACACATAGGTAAAAATGAAAAATATTACGTAATAATATACAGGCGTAGCGAAAATTATGAAATATCAAAATATATAGGACTAAAAACTATATTTTGAATAACAAAAAATAATCAATTCTTTTTTCATTCTAATAATTTTTAATCTTATTATGTAAAGGGTATCATAACAAACTATTAAAATATAATAATATCAACATCAAATAATACTTCGTGAAAAAAAACAAAACATAGAAACATTTATCTGATATTTTTGTTGTTTTTATTTATCAATCTGCATTTTATTAGGAGAAAAATAATATATTACTATATTTTTTTCGATACAACCTTGTATTCGGCGGATATGAGCCGAAAAAGGAAGCTTATTTCCTTCGAACTCACTCATCCGATGGTCTAAAATCGCGTGCGATAGCTACGCGTTATGTACGTGTGGTTTCACCCAGAAATTGAATTGATCTTATTGAAGATTTAATATAATAATATCCGCACGCAATGTGCAGATATTTTATTGTTAATTACTTATTTGCGTGAGCTTGTGACAGTGTTCTAGCGAAATGTACAATATACTTCGACAAACTTATTTATAGAATCTGCGGGGGCGCCATTGTCTTCACTTTTCTTTATTCATTGTTTTTCCGAGCATGTAAAAAGTTACGATAATGTATGAAGAAAAAAAATCGTCGTATTTTTTTACCGTTCTACAAAAAGAGTGTTTAGTTTACGGGGCGGGCCAGTGCCTTCTAGATAAAGTGAGAATTCAAGCCATGTGGCATTAGGTAAAACTGGCAACATTTCACGACCTGTCATTTAAAAAGTAAATTTTCCATTTTCTACATATTTTTTTAAACTTCGAATCCATTGTGTAAATGCCGTGTGTGTGTATTTTTTTTAAATAAGCGTTGAAGACGCCTGTAAATGAGTGCCTATAAATTTTGCAAATGGGTTATTTTCTTTCGGGAGGTATATCCAAAAAACTCAAAAAAGTTTCTTATTTTTATATTTAAATCTGAGAGGGAATAATAGATAGGAAAAAATGGTAGTAATGGCTAGGGCACTTGGGGTCGCAAACCCATATTCGTACTAATGGTATAGTATAAATCAGTCGTTGGCTTATAAGCCAAAGTGCTAAATATAATTAAAATATTTATTGAGAGCCAAATCTATATGCAATTCTTGTACAACTTTATTATAATTTTTGACCTTTATCAAATTATAATAGATTTATATGTACGGTTCACTCTGCTGTATACAGGAATACATAATGTTAAAAAGGTAATGAACACGGGTCTACCAAACAATAAAATGACTCGACTGCAATCAGTGTTAAACGCAGCAGCGAGACTAATTTTTGGAATTTCTAAATTCAGTCACATCAACCCACTACTTCACAAACTCCACTGGTTACGCTTTCCCGAAAGGGTTGAGTATAAACTCTGCCTACTCATGTATAAATCAATACACAATATGGCTCCAGAGTATCTTAAGGAGCTGTGTATTCCAGATGAATTGGTTGATAGACGTCTCACGCTTCGATCGGCTACAACATCTGCAATGGGCAAAGTTATCTTACCAGCTCGCAACCAACGCACTAAATTTGGCGAGCGTGCCTTTGCTGTTGCAGGACCGACGGCGTGGAATGCTCTTCCACCAATGGTTAGAAATAGTGAGAGTGAGATGATCTTTAGAAAAAGACTAAAAACACATTTGTTTGCTAAATCATTTCCACCATAATATTTTCCCCAATTCATTCACCGTGAAGCGCCCTTGAGGTATTTTTTTACGAAAATGGCGCTATATAAGTTATCCAATTTTATTATTATTATTTATTATTATAAAGAATATGGAAGTCTGGACATTTACAGGGCTTACATCATTTTACATAATTTTTGGACCCTGATTTAAATATGGGTGTAATAAGGGTGCATTCCCATCGATCAGGAAAAACACCTTCACATAATGATAATTGAAAAATTATAAACAGTGGTTTGGCAATTTCATAACAGCACATTTTGATGAAACACGAGGGAATGTTATCACTAACTCCCTTAGCATTATTTGGTAAGCATTTGATATGATCAATTATCATATAAAACATTTAAAACACTATCTACTAAACAAGATGCGAAATATTTTGGCAAAAAAGCCTCAAGTGTTCTCAAGTGGCTTTATTTTTTTTGCGTTGATTAGCAGTCACAATAAAAAATGATCAAGGATGTAGAGTGATTGTAAACATATTTAACAATAGACTTCTTGAAAAATCGTTTATATGTGTATTTATTAGTTGCAAATTATTATTTTGTTATATAATTATAATTGCTTTTTTAACTTCTAATATTTCTAAGTAATCTAATTTAAGTCCTCTGTTGCAAGTGTGTAATATATTTAGTGCTTTATTTTGATCAAATGTGCGATTATTTTCTATTAGGTGATTGGCAAATTCAGAATAATTATGGAGATAATCCAGATTTGTGAAGTATTTGGACACACGTGAAATGTTGTTAATATACAACTTAGTAGACCCTAGAAATCAGTGTTTAATTTTAATATTTAAAATATAAATTATGGAGTTCTACAAATTAAATGCAAAATCAATGAAAAATGTATATATTCTCAATATTATTCACATTTAAAGCATTTACTTTGTGGTTAGTCATTTTTACTTATTTATTTTTTTACAAAAATGTCAATAATACTAGTATATTTTTATGTCTACCGGCAGACATAAAAATCTTGGTGAGTGGTAATATACTAATATTATTATCATTCTTGTACAAAATTAATAAGTAGGAATAATGTATGGTTTCTCTGCCAACTACACATTTGTTTGCTAAATCATTTCCACCATAATATTTTCCCCAATTCATTCACAGTGAAGCGCCCTTGAGGTATTTTTTTACGAAAATGGCGCTATATAAGTTATCCAATTTTATTATTATTATTATTATTACAGGAATACATAAAAGTGAAAAGGTAACGGAGGTAATAAAACTCACGCCCGCGCCAAAGGTCTGCCTCATCCGGGCCTCCTCGTGAGCGTCGTGCTTGGCCGTGAGCCCCTTCTCGCGCAGGGAGGTGCGCCGCACGCTGTGCCCGCGGGAGGAGGAGGGCGGGCGGTGCGAGGGCGTGCCCCGGCGGCCTCCGCCCGCGCTGCTGGCCGAGCCCGCCGACACCCTCGACTCCCGCTCCACCAGCAGCTGGGCTATCCGCGCCCTCATCTCCGGGTCTTCGCAAATATCTACAGCAAAATAATCAGGGAATCAAAATACAGTAAAGCCTCATGAACCAGATTCTAACTAGTATTTTTGCCTACAATTTTCACTCATCAATCAATTGTAATTATAGTAACTTTAAATGTAAAGTAATTATAGTAACTTTAAATGCTAAGCCTACTAAGTTATAGTAACTTTAAATGTTTTGTCCGCCTCCATGGTGTAATGGTCAGCGTGTTTGCTACCGTGCTGGAGGTCCTAGGTTCGATTCCCAGGGGGGTGAAAATAAATATTAGTGATTTTGCACTGTAATATTTATTTAATATTACCCTGGACTGGTTCCTGAAGCGCAAGAGTGATCACCTTGCCTCGTATACCCAATTGTAGTGCTTTTTCTTTGAATTTTCATTCATGAATCATAGTAACTTTAAACGTAAAGAGTAAACCCACTCACAAGTAGAAATAGGCTATAAAAGTTATAAAGTTGGAGCCTAAGTAGGAACATGATAAGTAGTGTTGTATGAGCCGTAGCTAGATTTCAGTTGCTTGGACATTAGGTAATTTTAAAAAATACCAAATTCTAGATAAAGACTTTGCGGGGCCTTAAGTACGAGTAATACATATCGCTCACTCCTTTCAAGAACGTCATAAGTAAAAAATCGTCAATTTTCAGTTGTGCACGTTTTCGGAATGCCTAGAAAATGTACTATATCCCAGCAAAAGTGGCATATTTTTAACTTAATATTTACCCGCTACAGGGCAGAAAGTGTTGTTTTTGCATTTTGAAGAAAAGGTATTGTTTAATTATTTTTTTAAACATACTAAATATTTTTCAAATGGAGAAAAAACCTTCAGGTTTTACCTAAAAAGATCTGTTGCACAGTAAAAAGTTCAATAAGTGGCTTTATATTTATTTTTAATACATTGTATTATATTTTAAAACTTTAAAAACGCTCTCCTGAAAAATCAAGTTTTTTGATTTTTGACGTTCTTAAAAGGAGTGAGCGATATGTGCTCTATCAATATACATATTGGCACAATGCCCAAATATGTCTATTGATAGTTGGTCAGTGTTGAACAAAAGTGAAGTAAGCGACAAAAAAAAGAGTTCTGTTTCAAATATTTCAATGATTTCCACGGTTCCATTGATGTTCGCAAATGATCAAAATAACTAAGAAAAACAGTTGTTTTAAAGTTATGTTAAAACACAGTGGTCTTTCACTCTTGTCTTATAGAGGATTGTGTAAGAATTACCTGCAGGAGTTTCATCATGTTTGTTCTTAGCATTGAGATCAGCTCCATTATGCACCAATATCTCCAGAACTTCCATCTGTATTTAGAGGGAAACATTCACAAAAACATGCATTAATTATAGTTTAGTTACAAACATCGCACACCCACATTGGCAAAAAATAAAAATGAAACACTTTTTACAGAAAGCTGAAAACCTTTAAAAAAAAAATTTTATGCGTAGAGTAACTTCATAAAAAAATTACAAAGATGGAGAAATAATTTTGCTGCGATTTGATCTTATTGCCACATGCTCCATAGTAGAATCTTTTCACATATATACATAGATATTTAAAATACCTTTATAATAAAGCAAATAATAACAATCCATCAAACACTCAAAAAACAAAAACATAAAATCTATTGAATATACATTTTTTAAACAATGTTTCATTATTTTCGTAAACTATTAGAATCTCAATAATGGACATATTCCCACTTTATGAAAAGACCCTATTGCAGAATATATAATAAGTTTTATTTGGTTTCATATAATAAAAATAATAAAACCCTTATCCGCACCCCAATGGTGCATAGGGCACTGTGTCTTATAAATGCAGTGTTATCATGATCGTTTTACACATGAAGGAAAGGTGATCAGCCCTCCGCTTCAGGTACCAGGCCATGGTAATATTGAATAAATATTACAGTGAAAAAATTACTCATATTTATTTTTACCCCCCTTGGGAATTAAACCCGGGACCTCCAGAACGGTAGCCGAGCGTGCTGACCATTACACTACGGAGGCGGACAAAAAGGTTTCATATAAGGAAGATTATATTGAAAACAATTATACAAAAAGTATACAAAATGAAGAAGGTTTTTATGTACAGGCGGACGCCTGTACATAAAAACATTCAAACATAATTTAATTTATGGGTTTCATGTATTCGGAATTCCAAAAATGTATGGGTAATTTTATGTGTATTATTGATACCAATCATAAAAAAAGTGTTTTTTTTTTACAAAAAAACAAATTTTGTGAAAGTCTAGGGTCGCCTGTATAAAAAAATCTTTTGAGAGTACATTTATTATTGCAAATTATTCTGTTCTACCAGTTTGTCTTTGGCTTTGTTTTGATGTTGACTATATAATGTCCGTTCATATTTATTTTACCTCTGATATATATTTAGTTAGCCAACATAACTAGAGGTAAAATAACTGTAGATTCACTGTACATATCATCAAAATAACCTCAAAAAAATAATGGTAAAAATGGACACATATGTATGGGTTCATATTTTCTAACATTTTGACTGCCTGGTTCAAGAGTGAGGCATTAAAAAAAATTCAGCCATGACATAATGAGCAATGAAAGTTTGAAACTGCATCCACGTATGGGTAACTGTTATATTTTAAGTTACCTGATTGGGCTGGTATTCGTTACTTTTCTGGATCACCATTTCTTTGCAACTCAAGTTATTAAAGTCAAATTTAGCTAGAAATACACAATATGCAACCAATTTTGTGCATTCATTGGCGTGATTAGTTTTAAATTATCAAATCCAAAATTCGAATTGATTAACTTTTAAAGAAGTCGTTTAATTTGATCAAAATATTTAAAACCAAGTCATTAATACTGAATTCAGATGTAAACAATGAGTCAACACCAGTATATTTAGACATACAAACTCAGTTACTGATGCAAACATTTGAGTATACATATAGTCAAACTTTGGCTTACAAATGCCTCTGGAAATGAATTGTTTAGATGAATTTTTAAAAAAATTGGTAAAGAAATGTGCCAGTTTGTGGGTAGAATCTGGGTTACAAATAAATTTCAGTTTACGAATAATTCCTATGATACATCCTCCATTAATTGTTAAACTGTAAAACACTCTTTGAAAATAAAACAAATGAACACCGGAGCAAAGATGATTATGTGATACATATTGGACATGCAGGTAGTGCGCAACATGCCAGTCATGTGACAAACGTGTACTTACATGCCCCCAACACGCCGCTGCGTGTACTGGCTGCCAGGAGTCATTGTCCTTGACATCGGTGGACACGTGATTGTCAAGGAGGAATTCCACAACTTTAGTATATCCATTAGCAGCAGCAATGTGTAACTGTGAAAGAAATTTGTATTGTAAAATTCAATTCATTTTTTGTTGTTGTTGCTATTTACAAGGTATGTATGTGCCTTAGTTAAAAAGGTGCACATGTTTGTGCATCTCTTCTTTCACATATTATACTTTCAATTATTTATTTGTTAAAATTATTGTAGAATAAACGTAGATAAGTCGGCTTATTATTATGAAACAATGCCTTTCAAACAACCAAATACAGACTAATAATATTGGTCTAGGTTTGTGCCTTATAAAACTGTTTGAAATAAATAGGCAGATAGTGCTTGTACTGGCATAAGTGAAAATGAAAAAAATATATATGAGGAGGTGCAGTGTGAAAGATTAAATAAATACAATATGATATATATCCATATTTATAAAACTGAATTTTTCAAAACAATGAGGCCATAGAGTAGGTTTTGATTATTTAAAAAGGAATGCCCTGCAAAGTCATTATTTTAGAGACTTGACTGCAGGTAGGATAGTAGGGATAAGGAAGGTTGATATGAAATTCACCGCAAACACCCATACCAATTGAAAATAAATATTTTATGAATTCATTTTGCAAATAGCGTAAATGGAACAAGTGATGTCAGTTTTGCAATTGAGTGTCTACCCAACAATGCCATAACACCTGCTTGTTCAGTAAGAAGTTGAAGAAGGGGGGAGAAGAGACAATATGATGGACAGTTAGGGATACAAGAATATTTAATAATGTTTCTTGAAATGCATCAGATGGTGCTTTTTTTAGATGCAAATATAATTTATTTAATTCTGGCCACACAGAGAGAAAAATAATGACTAAATAATGAATTGTATGTTGAGGAATAGAATTAAGTGATTGAAACCTCCTATATGAATGACAGTTGATAGTATCTGAAGACCCAATACCAATTTTATGTATTTTAAGATTCATAAAATCTCTTTTATTTGATTGCCGGACGATCCAAAAACCACATGTTTTTCGTGTGAATGGAGGCTTATAGATGTAAATGTGTGTCAGCTAGTTTGTAAACAATGTTACCTTATGTGTATGGGGTTTTATTGTTAATCCTTTAATTAGTTGTCAGTTTTTGCAATACTTACATTGACACTTAGTTTTAGTATTATTTACCGATAATTAATGATAGTTTGATGATATTTATGAAAATATCCTAATCTTATTAGGATACTGGATATATGACTCAAGGAATCGGAAAAAAAATCTCACTATGGATGTCCAATAACAGATAGAATGGTGAATGTTACACGGTATGTACACAATCACTTAAACCAGCCATATATGGTTCATAGGCCACGTAAATGTCTATATTTCTATATTCCCTTCTCAAAAACTTCTGTCATTTGAGATATTTAAAACATATTGAGAAAACAGTTTTTAATTCTAATTCCTGTCCGCTTTCTAATCTAGTGGTTAGTATCATTTGTCTACAGTTCATGAAGTCCTGGGTTCTATTCCCAGGAATAAATACTATATAGGCCTGGGGGAGAACATTTAATATTATCCTGGTCGGTCGCCTGTGCCACAGTACATAATTATCACTTTGTCTTCATCCAATTGCCTAATAAGTTAACACTCTATTAGCATAAATCTGATACAGTATCTTTTGCATCATTGGCTGGAGATGAGAGTCAGAAAAAGTAAGTAATTTGCAAGGACAATGTATGTATTTAATATTTGTTATACATACATACATTTGTATTAGTAATCATGTCACTCATAATATCAGTAAGCCATTGGTTCCTTTGGTCATAAATGAATTCAAAATGCCTTAAGAAATACACCCATGTATAGCCATTCTATTCTTATACGACAGTAAACTTTTTAATCATTGTTAGAATTGTATTATATCTCATTAGTTACTCATATGGTTTATGTAATATATTCAATGAATTAGTGATTGAAATATTATTGAAAGCAGAGAGACTATAAATAGCAGACAGAAAAAGAAGAACAAGGCAAAAAAAAGACAAGTAAAAGAAAGAAGTGTATTTAAAATAATATAAAAATATATTAGACACAAAAAGCAACAGAATACAAACACGGAGGACAAAATTAGTACATAAATATTTTAAAGAAGCTGCCCGTAGACCAGAAAATATTAGCACAAGGCAAAGGATCGTAAGAGTAAAAGTAAAAATATTGTTTTATGGAAGAAATTTTCACTTATTATTTTCAGACGTGGTATCCAAAAGCATCCTCCAAACGTCGTCTGATGTTATCTGTCATGTTTCATATCTAATTGTGATGTTTTATTTTTAAAATACAATATAAATCAAGAATAAAAAAAGGGAAACAGACGATAATAAATTAATGATCAAACCGTTGCAATACATATATCGTAGTCATACAGGAGAAAGTGACCAAGTGTATTTCTTACAAAAACGTGATCATTGACTATTTGATATCTTACTGGCTAAATATTGCCTTGAAAAAAATCTCAAAGGATTTTAAACTTGGAAGTATAATATATTGACTTGTTAAAAATGACTAACTGCATTGTTATTTATTTTCTTGCCAAGCAAAAGTGACTTAAATGCCCCCCCTGAACATTTTACATTTTGTTAGTTAGTCACTTTCTCCTGTACGACTACGATATGAGCATTTTTCTTTTTGACAGCTTTTTAATATTCTAGTCGGCTAGTAGTCTACTATAATGTATTTTGAATCAACCAATAGAAAATCATAATCAGACCATAGAGAATTTTAGTCAGGTTGTGGTTCGATTTCCACTATACCTTAAATAATATTTCACACCACGTAGGCAATATTGAAGTGACGCATAGGCAGTCTTGAATAATAACAAAGATTTGTATTATTGTCTATAATACATAAGCAAGTTTTTTTGTCAAATTTAATCTTACGATCTTTTGTTATAATTATAAAACTAAAAAATAGAAACCGAAACAACTTTTTACTTTTTATAAGGAAACTGTTAAATCATTCACACTTAAAAAAATAAAGAAATATTGACATAGAAGAGTATTAAATCAAGGAATAAAATATCACTATAAAAACATAATAATAAGGTAATAGAAAAAAAGAGAAGAATTCAAGCAAGAAAAAATTATGTGCATAAAACCAATCACCATGATATTATTGTTCAACAATCACCATAAGTTATTTAGTTCAATAAAATTTAAGGGTAAAAATAGATACAGTTTATAAATTCAAATATATTTAGTTTTTTCTTAGAAAAATCTGCATTTAAACTACTAATGACTTCCCAACGATTACAACAGTACTGTACTCAAAACATGCAATTTTATATACATTTACAATGCAGTTTATAAGAAACTACAAATATATAACAATATTTATAAATCTGAATAAAAAAAGTAATCAAAAGTGGTCCCAATTAAATCTATTACTTTAAAATTATATTTTTGGACCCATTTCTACGTACGATGAGCCGATGCAAAACTGTCACCATTCACCGCTGTAATAATTAAAACATTAACAAAAGACAATTTTAATCTTTGGCGTAAGGAGTAAGATATGTATTATATAAAGAGATACAAGAACTGGCTCAAAGGAGAGAGGTCCCTGAGATATACCGACAAGAGCATGATGGTAGAAAGTGGCAGCATTGCATCTGGACCCAATAAATTTTATGTTAGAAAAACAGTTTTATAAAACACGTTTCTAAAATTATTTTGTTCTCTAAAATAGTTTCTACCTAAGTAACAAACACCAAACATTGATAGCACCTGATTATAATACATAACATACAGAAAAAGCTCTTTAATTAAATTGACAATAGTTAAAATTTTGCCATAATTTGCGAATATGTAGAAGTTTTTTTTAAAATTTTCGATTAAAATTCAATTTTAATTCATAAGAGAATAAAAAATATATATATAAATATACATTTATAATTTAAACTTTAATGAGCTTTTACTGAATATACACTGTTAAGTAAAATAGCACCTTTTAGTTCTATATAAGCCATAACCACACAATTTAACCACAAAACAAAAATTAACACGTAGGAAAAATATATATATGTACATATTAACAAATTGCTATTGGTCTATAATATCTCAATGCAATTTTTATAAAATAAATTCTTGAGAATTGTGATATTCTGTTATTTAACTGTTTAAAATTGCTCTATATATCGCTCACTCCTTTCAACAACGTCATATATCAAAAATCGTCAATTTTCAGTTGTGCATGTTTTCGGAATGCCCAGAAAATGTACTATATCCCAGCAAAAGCGGCATATTTTTTACTTAATATTTACCCGCTACAGGGCAGAAAGTGTTGTTTTTGCATTTTGAAGAAAAGGTATTTTTTAACTATTTTTTTAAAATATACTAAATATTTTTCAAATGGAGAAAAAACCTTCATGTTTTACCTAAAAAGATTTTTTGCACAATAAAGTGTTTGTTTAAGTGTTTTTTGAAATATAAATTAATTTTGCACAATAAAGTGTTTGTTTAAGTGTTTTTTGAAATATACAAAATATTTTTCAAATGGAGAAAAAACCTTCAGGTTTCACCTAAAAAGATGTGTTGCACAGTAAAAAGTTCA
Organism: Brachycentrus maculatus; assembly: GCF_059751285.1. NCBI lineage: Eukaryota > Metazoa > Arthropoda > Insecta > Trichoptera > Brachycentridae > Brachycentrus > Brachycentrus maculatus. The sequence goes on along the minus strand of NW_028281056.1, from coordinate 409,413 downwards.
ATAAGTGGCTTGATATTTATACATTATATTATATTTTCAAACTTTAAAACGATTTGAAAAATCAAGTTTTTTGATATTTGACGTTATTGAAAGGAGTGAGCGATATGTGCTTTTCCCATGCTCTGATTAGCTGCTCATACGAAATTGACTTTTTAACCTTAGATTACAGGACATTTGTAAAATTAACGACAGACATCCAATTTGTGGAAGGCACCGAGGCAACATGTGTAAAGAATGTAGTGATAACTAGGATCAAAATTTTTTAGCATTATTTTATGTTCGTATATTATATAAAAATTTTAAAAAATATGTTGTACTTATTTTTTAAAATGTTTTTTGGAAACTTTTTTGATAAAATGTGAGTTTTTTTCATCCTCATATATTTTCCAGACAAGATGGTCAGATGACATTAAAATAGTGGCATTCCTGCACTGGAAGAGAGTCGCGTCCAACAGACAACTGTGGAAGTCCAGGAGGGAGGCCTTTGTTCAATACTGGACATAAGAAGAACGCTGAAGTAGTAAGTAAGTAAAAAACCGCCCAACAACTATGTGTTAAAGGTACATTGAAACAAGTCCCGCGGTCTAGAGTTAAATGATGTTTGTGTCTACATCCGAGTATTTAAGAATCCCTTTCCAGAGCGGCCTTCTGCCGACCTTCCTCTTGACCAGTCCGAGGGCCAGACTGGCGACGAGTCGGAGCAGCCCGCGCAGGAGCCTCACCGGAGTGGCGCCGTGCTGGTCGCGCGCCTCCAGGTCGCCCGCCGCGGCCGCCACCTGCCGCAGGTCGCGAAGCATGCGGCGCTCCGTGGCCGCGCGCGTGGCGTCTATCAGCCGCTGCGTCACGCCGTTGGAGGCCATCTCGCCCTCTATGCAGTCCAGCGTCGCCTCGTCCTCGCATATGTCGTACGGCATGTTGCCTGCAATAATCAAACACGGATATTACAGCAAAATATTGCCTCAAATGTAAAATTCCATATAGCAAACTTGATTTAAGTCTCGTCAAAACTCAAAATACATATATTTTTTTGCATTAAACAATATAATATATCGACGGCCCCTACGTAAAGTACTCTATCTGCAAATCTGTTACTTTACAGGAGAGAGCTTAGAAGATTTTTTCAAAGTATTCTTTTTTATTAAATAACGGTTTTATCTGAAATTCTAAACTAGTATTATTCATTAAAAAACACATTAAAATAATGTATTAAATCGTTTTAAAACAATAAACTTTATAAAAATTAAGTAGTTAGCGTTTTAGGAGTTCAGTTCATTTTGAAAATTCGATGTAGATAGCGTCTTATACGCCTGAAAACTAAGCGTAATTTTTTTTTGTTTGTTTATATTTGTAGATAATGGCCAGTTGATAACACACACCAAATATCTCAAAATTGACAAAAATGTAATTAGAGCACTTTACGTAGGGCACGTCGATATTACAGGTACAAAATATTCTATTATATTAACACACTTAGGACGGGAAAGTAATTCTACCCGTTCGGCGATTGATGCTCAAGGACGAGAATGATATTTTTACCTTCTGTGTCGGCCTTATTTGAAAGTCAGAAAAGAAGGAATTACTTAATTTTTTTTATGAACATTATGTAACAATCACTTTATTAAGGTTTAAACTATATGTACATATTATCAAATTCTGTCGACAGCAGTCTGGAGGTGTAAAAAACATCTGACGGAAATGTGTTAATTAATTTTTTTAAAAAAAAAAAGATAACTTAAAACTTGTATTCCCCTAGTGTATTTAAAAAGTGGAATTCATGTAATTGGTGTTTTTTGTTTAAATGTTACGGGATCTCTTTTTTTATCATATCGAATTCATTATAATCAGATTTGAGATAAAATAATTATACTATATACTATATCAATCGATTATAATTTAATATAATAAAAATAAAATTTTGAAAACTAACATTGTTATAAAATCAATACATATCTTATTATAACCTTACTGTATAACAGTTTCTTCCTCAAAAACATTATTTTAAGGGAATAACTGGAAAGTCTCCACTTTAAGACGGTTGTCTGCAGGTAGGATAGTAAGGACAAGGAAGATAAATCGCTCACTCCTTTCAAGAACGTCATAAATCAAAAATCGTAAATTTTCAGTTGTACGTGTTTTCGGAATGCCCATAAAATGTACTTTATTCCAGAAAAAGAGGCATATTTTTTACTTAATATTTACCCGCTACAGGGCAGAAAGTGTTGTTTTTGCATTTTGAAGAAAAGGTATTGTTTAAGTGTTTTTTGAAATATACAAAATATTTTTCAAATGGAGAAAAAACCTTCAGGTTCCACCTAAAAAGATGTGTTGCACAGTAAAAAGTTCAATAAGTGGCTTGATATTTATTTTTAATGCATTGTATTATATTTTTAAACTTTAAAAACAATCTGAAAAATCAAGTTTTTTGATATTTGACGTTATTGAAAGGAGGAGAGAAAAAGAGGCATATTTTTGACTTAATATTTACCCGCTACAGGGCAGAAAGTGTTGTTTTTGCATTTTGAAGAAAAGGTATTGTTTAATTATTTAAAAAAAAATACTAACTATTTTTCAAATGGAGAAAAAAACCTTCAGGTTTTACCTAAAAAGATCTGTTGCACAGTAAATAGTTCAGCAAGTGGCTTGATATTTATTTTAAATACATTGTACTATATTTTTACACTTTAAAAACGTTCTCCTGGAAAATCAAGTTTTTTGATTTATGACGTTCTTGAAAGGAGTGAGCGAAATGTGAAAAATACACCACAAACACTGATCAATTGAAAATAAACCTTTCCTGAATTTATTTTAAAATTGGCGGGAATCAAATCTGCAATGGCAGTTTTGCATTAATCGTCTACCCGACTACACTACGGCATCTGTTTACTATTGATTAGTGGGGAATAAACTGCTCGACATTATAATTAAGTTATAATAAGATATATACATAGTTATTTGATAACAAAGTTGGTTTTAAGTTACATATCGTAGTCGTACAGGAGAAAGTGACCAACTAACAAAATGTAAAATGTTCAGGAGGGCCATTTAAGTCACTTTTGCTTGGCAAGAAAATAAATATCAATGCAGTTAGTCATTTTAACAAGTCAATATACTATACTTCCAAGTTTAAAATCCTTTGGGATTTTTTTCCGGACAATATTAAGCTAGTAAGATATCAAATAGTCAACGATCACGTTTTTGTAAAAAATGCACTTTGTCACTTTCTCCTGTATGACTTAGATATGATCGTTTTATATGTTTTGTAAAAATTATTTAAAAATATATATTGAAAATGTTGTATTCACATATTGAATTATTGTCAACAAAGAAGATTTTTTTAAATTAAAGAACTTACTATCAGCGCATGACTAAGGGAAAATGGCATTATATATTCTTTAAAAAAATATGGTATTCTTGTGTAACAATTTGTCATATAAGTTCAGGATTTAAAAGATGAAGATAAGTGATTACCATCCGCATTCACAGCCAATAAATTAGCACCGCGTTCTATGAGAACACGTACTAATTGCAAATGCCCACAGGTGGCCGCGGCGTGCAGCGGAGTCCACTTCTCCGAATCTTCCGCGTTTACATTTGCTCCCTGAAATTTAAAAAGGAATCATAGCATTTAATTATATCATACATCTCCAAATCTCATACGGACCCTAATGGGCACTGCATCATATAAACTCAGTGTTATCTTGATCTATTAACACATGAAGGAAAGGTGATCAGCCCTCCACTTCAGGTACCAGTCCAGGGTACATTGAATAAATATTAGAGTGAAAAAATCACCTATATTTATTTGAACCCCCCTGGGAATCAAACCGGGGACCTCCAGTGCTGTAGTCGAGCTCGAGCTGACCATTACACTACGGAGGAGGATCATATTGTATATGCAACATATATTTTTGATGACGAAAAACAATGTCTATGGTAAAATCCATAGAAACTATTCAAATATATAAAAATGGTTTCTACGGATTTATTACTATCACAAGTTTCACTAAAAGGCTTGTTTTTATAATGCTTAAGGGGATATTAGACCAAATGTTGGAAAGTGATTAATTGCTCTCAATTTCTACGGCAATCTTCACTAGCAAATTTTTTTATTTGAAATGTTGTATACCATGTAAAGGTTTATTATTAAAACCCTTATCCGCACCCCAATGGTGCATAGGGCACTGTGTCTTATAAACGCAGTGTTATCATGATCGTTTTACACATGAAGGAAAGGTGATCAGCCCTCCGCTTCAGGTACCAGTCCATGGTAATATTGAATAAATATTACAGTGAGAAAATTACTTATATTTATTTTACCCCCCTTGGGAATCGAACCCGGGACCTCCAGAACGGTAGCCGAGCGTGCTGACCATTACACCACGGAGGTGGACGAAAGGTTACAAGGTATAATTAATAATTATTAACCAGCTGGTAGGTATAAACTCTTTTTCTGTGACCGATTTATATGATATATGTATATGCTGTCAAGTTTTAGCTTTAATACAGTTTAACCGGTTAACTGCCGGCAGGTACATGTGTGGCGGAACCCAGCACGCTGCGAATTTTACGACAAAAATAAAACCTTCTAAACATATTGTTATTAAAAGTGTATTAACGTTTATTTATAAAACTTGCCAAATAAATTAAGAGCGCGCCAGTCGTTCAGTCATTTATCCATAATCATAAAATTAATTTTCATGGTGCAGGGTTGTCACAAAATTTGTCATAGAAAATATGAAAACTAAATTATATGTCAAAAGTAATTGTTTATGTTAGTTTAATATTAAAAGTATATATACACACACACACACACACTTTGATTTGAAAAAAAATTAAAAATCATCAGAATCGACACTAAAATCACCGTCATCAGATTCGGCAGTGACGGCAACTCTGGGATTATTGGACAACCCTGAGCGCCATTAGTTGTTCCGACGACAAAGCTCTCTTAAGTTAACGTTTAAAGTGGTAAAAAAAAAATCTGTTTCAATTCTAAGTATGCAAAGATATTCTCAATAGATGTCACTATGCGTTCAATATATTTGTACATTTTAAATAATTGTTATTCTTTAGTAAAAGCCCATTTAAAACGGCGCGTCTTAAGACGTAATTTTTGTATGAGCGGCGCTCCGTTCACAGAAAATTATGCGTCTTAAGACATTGACTTAAAACTCTTGGCAGTTAACCGGTTAAAACCTGTTTAAACCGGACCTCCATATACTGGAAACCTTGACAAACAGAAAATAAATTTCATATCCCTAGTAAATATTTCCAGACAGTTTAAATAAATCAGATAACGATAATAATGACAAATTTACTAATAAAATAAATAAGAAAGTGGTATGTGCAAAAAGGGGAAATAAGTATGGCCGGAAATGCAACATGTGTTAAGACGATCGGGGCAGTTAAAATGATAGTAAAAAACGTTTTAAGGTTGCTATTTTAGATATTGTCCGCCTCCATAGTGTAATGGTCAGCACGCTCGGCTACCGTTCTGGAGGTCCCGGGTTCGATTACCAGGGGGGTCAAATAAATATAAGTGATTTTTTCACTGTAATATTTATTCCATATTACCCTGAACTGGAACCTGAAGCGGAGGGCTGATCACTTTTCCTTCATGTGTTTTCTTTTTAAATTTTATTTATTTAATATATTTACATTTTTAAGTATAACATAATACATTTTAAACATTTATACATATGGAAAACATTAAATTTAGATTCGCTGTGCCTCTCCAAAAAAGAGACTGAGCTCTTGTGTTTGGAAAGGGACTTACACTCATGGTTTAATGTTATATAATAAATGTTATAATAGTATTTTTTTTTTGTTTGTATATTTTTTCAAGATTTATTTTTAATGGACTTTTTTTTTCTTAAGTATTTTTATATCTTCTATTTTTTAAATTTCTTAAGGGAGTTTATTGAAATATTTAATTCCCAAATATTTGAAGTTTTGTTGAAATTGCTTAATGTTGCGTTTTGGAGTGGAAAAATCATTTAAGAATCTCGAAAAAAAACTTTTTTTAAATTAAAATAATTATAACCCTTTAATATTTGAAAAATTGTTTTTTTTTTTATAAATGGTTTCTATGTGTTAACGATCAAGATAACACTGCCTTTGTGTGATGCAGTGTCCTATGCACCATTGGGGTGCGGATAAGGGTTTGAATGAATGAATGAAAATGAATTTTAGATCTTAGGAGTATCAGACCTTATCTAGCAGAAGTTGCAGCATTTCTTCATTATTGTCTATACAGCACTGGTGGAGGGCGGTGAGTCCATCTTCATTGGTAGCGTCGGGAGTAACTCCTCGAGATAGAAGTCTTCTCACTGAAACATTAACAATATTCTATTAACTGAGTACTAAAGAGAGTAAAACATTGCAATATATAAAAATCTTCTATGTGTATTCTTTCATTACATATATTATTCAAATGAGTGAAACCTCTATCTATCGTTTTTAAAGGGACCTATTAAAATAAACTATGAATACGGGAAAACAATGAATGCAGGATTAAGAGTTCAATACGCAAATAGATACGACCGAGTAAAGATACCGTCCTCCCAATCTGCATAACCATTCGTAGGCTAAAATTCTAAGAAGAATACATGTTTCAGATGCAAATATATTTATATAAAAAAAATACAAACCTGAATAGAATTTTAAAAAATACTTTTGTTTTTTAACTGTTTTATTTTCGCAAGTCAATAGTATATTTTCGGCTTTGCAAATTGTATTTTTTCAGCATCGGTTATTGAATGTGTGTTGTAGAAAGTTTTCTTTCAAAGAGTGTGCACGCTTCTGGAAATGCAGGTACAGGCAGCGCTCCTTTTCATCAATATCGACCTCTCCTGCTATCGGTTACACAAGCTTTCGATAGTTTCTATTCCATAAGTTGCCGTTGAAAGTAAGAAAATTGAAAAGAATGTAAAAAAAAACAGACAAAATGTATCAAATATGCAGCTTAATTAGAACGATAAATGCGGTAAATGGTGATACAGAAAGGATCGATGCGGTTTAGTTGAGTTTGAAATTAATTTGGGATAGAAGAAATGACACATCCGGGAAAATGATTATTTAAGGAACGATAAATAGAGGTTTCACTGTATAAACAATCTCTTCATTTTTCCACAACACCAAGTTATAAACATGATTCGCGGATTGCGGTCCTGTGGTTAGTGTCGCGGACTCTGAGTCAGAGTTTCCGATTTCGAATACCCCTATTACAATTTGACAGCTTTTTTAATAATATTCATAAAAAAGGTGTTCATGTGTGTGTAATAAAAACAAAAATATTTCCCTTCATTTTTTTTATCCTAATTTATCTTATTTCGTATATGTACTTTCTCCACAACTATCCAAATACATGCATAAATTGAAAAATAGTTTTTATCATAAATGTATATATTTTTTATGTCAAATTCAGTTGCAGTTCAATTCATTTTCTATGTTAACATCAGTTGCAAGCTTCAAGTATTTTTTTCTCTCCAGATTTTCATTTTAAATGTCATCCCATATAAATTAATATGGTCGTAAATCTTTTTTTTTGTATCTTAGTGCGTTCTGTTTGTACAGTGATGATAAGTATAGTATCTGGCCATGAATAAAAACATTGTAAATATACAAACCTCAATCACTCGTACAAAACTATTTTAATGATGAAAGATTTTGCTTTATATATATATAATGGATATATGAATATATTGGTATCGTAAACTCAATCACATAAAAAAAATACTTCTGGACATTCAGTTTGAAGGTGCAGATATCTTCAATGCACCTTGCACAGTGCACAATCAAATACCTTCTTCGATGTCATTCCTCGCGGCAGCTTCCAACAGCATCACGCTGTCGCTGAAGAAGATGTTTCTCTTGGTTTTGGCCGTGGGAGGTTGTTGGGTCTTGTCCTTGCGCTGTCCAGAGCGGGATCGCAACCATTCCTTTTCCCTTTGTGCCCAGAGCTTCAGCTGCTGAATGCGGCGCCTGCAGAATTAAAATTTTATCATGAGAAATGGCAGGATCCCTTAACTAAGGGTATAATGGAAGGGTAGAATATAATCTGATTCTTATGCTGATTCAAGGTACTACATTAGACCAAGAGGGTATTGAAAAAAGGAAGGAATGTTCTGCATTTTAGATTTTTGGATGTAGGATTGGAATACAGTAATACCCCTTAACGCCACCCCTACTTATGTTTTGCTATAACACTGTTTTAATAGTGCGATTCAGTGATTCACCGAGGAAATAAAAAAGCAATAATTTACTCAGTGATTTCTTAACATTTAATTAAATTTGTTGAAAATGACTACCAACTAAGCACAAAAGTAAGGCGAGATGTAATGGGTCACTCTCCTGTTACAATAAATTGCTTGGTGAGAGAAAAAGAAAAACAATCAAGACTAAATCCTTTTTTCTTCCAAAAAAATTAATTCTTCAGTGGACCCCGAACCCATCCCATCATAAGATTTTACAACTACTGTTGTATTTGTATACATTTGGAGTAAGTTTTTGTATTACATTATACATATCAATAAATAATGTTTATTTTGATTAATTGCTTTATTTTCATATTATATTAAGATTTGACATAATTTACTAATTTTTACTAGTTGTTTTATTTTGCTGTACCATTGTCACTGTTGAAACTTTTTTAATCCATAAAATAAATAAATACATATTGATAAACATAATTTACCATTTTTCTTAAGGAATTTATATTCATCTATAAATGTGACTTCAAACTAAAACAACTGAATCAAGCCTGAACTGTAATACAGAGACCATCAGGTAAATACTCTTTTACACTCCCCCACATATTCTTCACCGCCCGTCGCTGTGTTTAATTCTTGTTTATTCAAATCACAAGACAGTGTCATTCATGCAGAAGAGCAATGCAAACATGCTGAGCAAATATTGGGTTAATTAAGTGATTCTCAGATAAATGAATGGACGAATTACCTTCTCGCTAGGTGCAGCCTTTCCTGCGTGGTGAGATGTTCCACCTGAGCCATCTCCGCTACGAGATCAGAGTGCTCCATTTTGAAAAATTGCTACTGCAAAAAATTTAAAAAACAAATGAAATAATAGCAAACAATAAAAAAAATATGTGATTCATAAAACAAAACTACTTTTCCAATATATAACCAATTTTAATGCAATATTATTAGAGGACCAAATGGTTAATTTATTTTAGCCCAAATGACTAACCAATGTAATCCCGTATAGACTATCGATGTTGGGCTGACGGGTTAACAAAATGAGGCTCAAAGGGCCAACCTAGCATAAAACAGTTGGTTGATAACACCTCTTGATTCGGTCACTGGTTTCGAGACAATTTAGCTTAAGTCAATGAATAAATCACGGATTTATGGAAAATATACATTCTTTAGTTGATCTGGTCTTGATTTTGGTCCATGATATCGATCTTTAGAATGACCGGATCTTACCCACCCCTATACCCAGCTAATTATTCATTAATTCATCAAAATTTTATGGTGCTATTTTTATAAAAAAAAGTTATAAATTTCAAAAACAAGCATCTAAAATAGACACTTTGTGGGTTATTCCTTTAAAAAAAAAAACATTATTTTTTACAAGATAAAAATGCACAATCCCTTAAGATGGAGACTGACTGGAGTCATTTCGTCGTAACGTGACACGTTACGATGCGAGCATTCGTGCAGTCAGAACAGCGAGCTGAGATGCTCGTCGCTCGTTCCAAAGTAGGATGCCGCCGCGAATGTTACGTTACGACGAAATGTGGAGGACAATCTCCACCTTTACATATTAAAAAAAATTAAATGTACTTGATTTGTTAATGCATTTCATAAAGACTCGAAAAAGTAAACTTTAAACCACTTAATTGTTTTTAAATATAATTTAAAATATATACATATATATATATATATATATATATATATATATATATATATATATATATATATATATATATATATATATATATATATATATATATATATATATATATATTTGTCCGCCTCCGTAGTGTAAGGGTCAGCACGCTCTGGAGGTCCCGGGTTTGATTCCCAGGGGGGGTCAAATAAATATTAGTGATTTTTTCACTGTTATATTTATTCAATATTACCCTGGAATGGTACCTGAAGCGGAGGGCTGATCACCTTTCCTTCATGTGTAATCTATCAATTTAACACTGCGTTTATATGAAGCAGTGCCCTATGCACCATTGGGGTGCGGATAAGGGTTTTATAATAATATTATAATAATATATATATATATATATATATATATATATATATATATATATATATATATATATATATATATATATATATATATATATATATATATATATATATATATATATATATATATATATATATATATATATATATATATATATATATATATATATGGGGGTTCGTGGATGCAGATGCGCAATACAATGTAACTATACAAGTTGTGTACATACTAGCCTCTCTGCAACAACTCCACTCCCACCTACCCGTGGTGAACCCTGTTAAACCTAGCAACCCAGGAAGAGATTGCGGTAACCAACCCCTTTGGAAGCCTGGGTAGGTGAGCAGACGGGAGACGGGGGTCTGGAGGGCTCACATCAGTACTGAACTGGCGAGGAGCTCCCTGGATGGTCCCGGTGCAGGCCGTGTACCTAAGGATGGTGGCTGCCAGGAAACTGGACAGCCGGCATCCACAGCCCGAGTTAGCTGGGCTACTGCACTGATGGAGGGCAGCAGTACCCATCAGAACTGGAAGCGAGCGGAGGCAATGGATGCCAGAACGGTTGCCCAACAGATTACTCCAGGCGCAGCTGCAACAGCCTCAACGACTGGAGTACTGCGGTGCAGAAGGCAACGGGAAACCACTGCACTACTTTCCCAAGACAACCCAATGAAAGTAAGCAAACAAATAGGAAGGCCGTCGAGCGATCCGGTTGACACCCGGCGCCTCTGGGGGTCCGGGCCCCAAGGTGGGAAATCGGTGACCGGGCACATCGGTGTGACGCACCAGGCACCATGTGGGAAATGTGCGACTGGTGAAGCTAATTCCAATACAAGAATATCCGTGCGTAATACACACAGAGTTGGCACCTGGAATGTCAGAGGAAAGACGGATATTCTAGAAAAAGAAATGACCAACCATAACATACACATATTAGGAGTCTCAGAAACACATTGGACCGAAAGTGGACACTTAACAACAGCAAACGGTAATACAATATACTTCTCAGGCAATGCAAATGCAACATTTAGTGGGGTAGCGGTAATTTTAACATCTCAGTTAAGTAAGTCTGTCATTGGATATAACCCCATTAATGACAGAATGATCCACATCAAACTGAACACTCAACCCTGCAAAATGAATATTGTACAAGTGTATGCACCGACTGCCGATGCTCCAGATGAAGTTATTGATCTTTTCTATTCTGCTCTCAAAGATACGCTGGCTCAAATACCCAATAAAGAAATAACGATGGTTATTGGTGATCTCAATGCAAAAGTTGGATCAAACAGTTACCTCGAAGGTGCAGTTGGCCATTATGGAATTGGCACCCAAAATGATAGAGGTGAACGTTTGATCCAATTTGCTATTGAAGAAAAAATGATAATCATGAATACTTGGTTTAAACAGCACATCAGACGCCTATACACATGGATATCACCGGGTGATAGATGTCGCAACCAGATTGATTACATCATGATAAATAGCCGCTGGAGGTCATCAGTAAGTAATGTTAAAACTTATCCTGGTGCAGATTGCGGCTCTGATCATAATCTGCTGATTGCACAAATCAGAGCCAAGTTCAAAATTATAAAAAGGGATAAGTTTAAAACTTTAAACCTCAATGAGCCAGCAATTAAATGTTTTGGCACAGATATCAGGAAACAAGACGCTGATTTCAACGTAAACTCCTCAGAAAATGTCGAACAGCGTTGGAACAGTCTCAAAGAGAAAATTGTAAAGACTGCAATGAAATATCAGGAGCCGAGAAATGAAAAGAGGAAATCTTGGATATCAGACCCCACATGGGATATGATATCAAAGAGAAAAGCGATGAGAGTAAAAGGAACCTCATCTGCAGAAGCGAGACAAGAATACTCTAGGCTCAATAAAGATATACAAAGACATTGCCGACGAGACAAAAATAAACAAATTTCGGATATCTGTGCTGAGATAGAAGATAAAGCGAATAGCGTCACTACAAAGGATCTTTTCCAAAAGGTTAAACTCTTAACCCGTGCCTTCAAACCTCAGACATGGGCAATAGAGGACCAAAATGGAAGCGTTCTGACGGACATTGGCAGCGTCTTGGAGAGATGGCGAGGTTACTGCTCCGGACTATATGCCGAGACCTCAACAGCAGGAAGTCCTTCCTTTGAGAATCAAACCATGGAACCCGACATTTTGGAAGAAGAGATTCGAAATGCACTGAAAAAACTAAAATGCAACAAGTCCCCCGGCAATGACTGCATACAGGCCGAGCTTCTAAAAGAACTAGGGGATAAGGGCATAAAAACAGTGCTGGATCTCTGCAACCTCATATGGAGAACGGGAACATGGCCTCAGGAATGGGCTGAATCTGTTTTCATTCCTCTTCACAAAAAAGGCTCATCCAAAATGTGTGAAAACTATAGGACAATAGCACTTATCTCTCACACCAGCAAGATAATGCTATATGTTCTAAAAGCACGATTACACAGTTACATTGGATGGCAAATACCAAAGGAACAAGCTGGTTTTGTGAAAGGAAGAGGAACAAGAGAGCAGATCCTCAACATCCGCCAAGTGATCGAAAAAAGCCGAGAGTTCCTGACGCCAACAGTTTTATGCTTTATCGATTACAAAAAAGCTTTCGACTGCGTGAAGTGGGAACATCTGTGGAAAGTACTCATGGAGATGGGAGTCCCATCCCATTTGATAAAACTCATCCATGAACTTTATGCCCAAAGTAAGGCAATCGTAAGAATCAATGGCATAAACACTGCAAGCTTCCTCACTGAGAAAGGTGTAAGACAGGGATGCATACTCTCCCCTGACCTGTTTAACATCTATGGGGAATACATCATGCGCAGGGCTCTCTACGAATGGAATGGAGGAGTGTCCATTGGTGGCGTAAAGCTGTCCAATATACGATATGCGGACGACACAACACTTTTGGCCAAAGACCCAAAAGAGATGGTAGATCTCCTTAAACGAGTAGAGATTGAGAGCAAGGCACTGGGACTAGAGATTAACCAAAGCAAGACCAAGATCATGATCATAGATCGATCTAAGAAGTTTGGTGATCTCGGGAACTCATTCGAAGGTTTAGAGATAATAAACGAGTTCCAGTTCCTTGGATCTCAAATCAGCAATGAAGGAACTTGTGAAGGAGAGATTAGACGTCGTATCGCCATCGCCAAAAGTGCCATGTCTAAGCTAGACAAAATCTGGAAAGACCGGGGTGTGAGTAACAACACCAAGATGAAGCTTGTCAGGAGCTTGGTCCACTCCATTTTTCTCTATGCTGCTGAAACATGGACTATAAAAGCAGCAGAAAGGAGAAAAATTGATGCCTTTGAAATGTGGTGTTGGAGGCGCATGCTCCGAATTCCATGGACAGCTAGACGCACCAATGAGTCCATTCGCCAGGAACTACGCTTGGATGGCTTGTCTCTGGCCAATATCTGTACCCGACGGATTCTCCAGTTCTTTGGACACGTTGCGCGTGGCAACGAGGATAGCCTGGAACGACTAGTTGTGATCGGTAGCCTGGAGGGAAAGAGAGGGAGAGGAAGATCCCCCACACGATGGACCGATCAAATTAAGGCAGCAGCAGGCACCTCAGTGGTTGGAGCGCTACGTGCAGCGCAGTCAAGGGATAACTGGAGAAGAGTCATTGCTTCTGCAAGGGTCACAACCCTCAGCAATGAGGATTAAGACGGAGAAGAAGAAGAAGAATATATATATATATATATATATATATATATATATATATATATATATATATATATATATATATATATATATATATATATATATATATATATATATTATAATATAATATAAGTATTAAAATAAGATAATAAAAAAAGCTATATCAACCGAGGATCAGTAATGTAGAAAGTGATTAAGATAAATAATTCAAAGATGCTTGCCATTTTTCAAATAATTTGTTATTGTTCAGTCTTATTTATTTTTTGTTGATGTCATAATATGTGTCGCCTACTTTCAAAATTCGCCAGATCCAATTTTATAAGATTTTAAAATAATTATTCTATCGGAATGCCAATTGTCTGCCTCCGTAGTGTAATGGTCAGCACGCTCGGTTACCATTCTGGAGGTCTCGGGTTCGATTCCCAGAGGGGGGTCTAATAAATATAATTGATTTTTTCAACGGTATTGTATACACGGGTCTACCAAACAATAAAATGACTCGACTGCAATCAGTGTTAAACGCAGCAGCGAGACTAATTTTTGGAATTTCTAAATTCAGTCACATTACCCCACTACTTCACAAACTCCACTGGTTACCCTTTCCCGAAAGGGTTGAGTATAAACTCTGCCTACTCATGTATAAACCAATACACAATATGGCTCCAGAGTATCTTAAGGAGCTGTGTATTCCAGATGAATTGGTTGATAGACGTCTCACGCTTCGATCGGCTACAACATCTGCAATGGGCAAAGTGATCTTACCAGCTCGCAACCAACGCACTAAATTTGGCGAGCGTGCCTTTGCTGTTGCAGGACCGACGGCGTGGAATGCTCTTCCACCAATGGTTAGAAATAGTGAGAGTGAGATGATCTTTAGAAAAAGACTAAAAACACATTTGTTTGCTAAATCATTTCCACCATAATATTTTCCCCAATTCATTCACAGTGAAGCGCCCTTGAGGTGTTTTTTTACAAAAATGGCGCTATATAAGTTATCCAAATTTATTACAATTATTATTATTAAAACCCATATTTAATACCAACCATATTGTATGTATGTATATGTGTACAGTGTGTATATTTTAACAAAAGAGACATGTTAGTGTTATCCAATTTGATATTATCTTTGTTTGAATTTTAAATACGTACACATGAAACAAACGGTAACCTAGATATTAAAAATCTCATTTCGATACACTGTCAAAGTAACCATGAAATTGTTTGAGACTGTAAAATTATATAACATTTATTTCTTACAAAAATAAATTAATATTGTCATTTCAATCAGCATTTTTAAGAGAGGTCTCATTATCTCATAAAAAAATTACTCCTGATAAGGTTATTTTTACCACCTACCATTGTTGAGATGAAAAATATCATATAAATCGCTTGCAGAGCATTTTTAGAGTACCTAATAATATTTGAGAAAATGTAAAAAAGTTTCATTTAAAATATAATGCCAGCAAAAAAGATTCAACAGTATACAGATTTTTATATGCGCAGTCTTATAATGGTACTGTAAGTTTAACGCGAGTAAACATTTCTTTAGTAACATGACAATTCAGTGTGGTCTTTGTAAAAACGTGTTGGAAATAGTCAGTACAAGCAACACAGAGCATGAAAACCCTCAAACCCTTTGAGAACATTTCTGCATACAGTAACATGAATTATAAAACAAATATTTAAGTAAAAAAAATAGTAAAAATAACAAACTATTTGTATTTCCATCTGTTGATGACAACATCTGTAGTTCTCGAAACTAGTTGTGTATACATCAATAAACTCATATACCTATGCTCTGATACAAGCGATAAAAATATATTTAAATTATCATTGATTCCAAAAAGTTAATGCCAAATCAATAAAATAAAAAAGTTCTCAGTGCAAGTCTACTTATTAATAATAATAAAAATAAAACCCTTAACCGCACCCCAATGGTGCATAGGGCACTGCGTCATATAAACGCAGTGTTCTCTTGATCGTTTACACATGAAGGAAAGGTGATCAGCCCTCCGCTTCTGGTACCAGTCCAGGGTAATATTGAATAAATATTACAGTGAAAAAATCACTAAGATTTATTTTACCCCCCTTGAGAATCGAACCCGGGACCTCCAGAACGGTCTACTATTACTTATACAATTTGTATAGATATCCAATATTATGTAATTATTTAATAACAATGCAATAAAATTATTATTACAACATAAAAGCTAAGCAAAGGCGATTAAATGAGAAATCCATTGAAGTAATGAGAACAGGTATAAATAAGAGCTTATATCTTTATCAGCTCATTCCACATATTCACTTTTTATCTAAATATTACTAGTAACAGGAGGATTAATCACTCAACAAACAAAAGTCTGCAATATAACAACTTCAAGCACGTTACTCATACCTTCATCCTGATAAAGCAGCGAGACAACTTGCATGAAATAAAATTTAAATTCATATTTCTTTTGTTTTATGCAAATTTATGTTCAAATACAGTGCAAATTCTAAAATTAGATTCCCACAGACAAAAGGTTCTAGGCGAGTGACTATTTTTGCTTGGATTTTCGAATAGGCGAAGCAAATTTACGTATTCTAGCTGATTAGTAAGTAAACAGAATCAATCTGAAGCCATAAAGATATCACTCCGACATTATTACTAACATCAATATCACCTTCGATATTCGTTATCACCTGTAATTCATTATATTTCATTGGAAACATAGGAAATCTGCAAATACGGTGTGAGTAAAACAGACTGACTTAGGATATCAGGAAGCCAGACAAATTTTGGATGAGTATATTGGAATACCCCCTTTTAAATGGTTTCTTGAAGCATGTTAGAGTACATAGCACATAGATTTAAAAAAAAAAAATAATAATAAATCCCTTACCGCACCCCAATGGTGCATAGGGCACTGCTTCATATGAACGCAGTGTTATCTCGATCGATTACACATGAAGGAAAGGTGATCAGCCCTCCACTTCAGGTACCAGTTTAGTGTAATATTGAATAAATATTAGAGTGAAAAAATCACTTATATTTATTAAACCCCCCTGGGAATCGAACCCGGGACCTCCAGAACGGTAGGCGAGCATGCTGACCATTACACTACGGAGGCGACAAAAAAAAAATAGACACGGTTTATTTCTTTTATGAAGTAAAAATAAGAAAGAATGTCTTACATCAGTGTATTAATTTCATGGCATTGCTGATAATTATTTCAAGAAGTTTTGTAAGAGAGTGTTGTAATAAAAAAAAGCAATAATGGACTTTGATTAATTAGATAATTTATGAAAACTTTAATACTGTTTTTGATCTTACTGTGACATATTAAAATAACCAAAGATTAAAAATCCATTTAAAACATTATATTTTCAATGGTACATAAATTTTATTGCTTCATGGAAAATAATTAATTAGTTGTCGTAAATTAGGAAATTTGTCCGCCTCCGTAGTGTAATGGTCAGCACGCTCGGCTACCGTTCTGGAGGTCCCGGGTTCGATTCCCAGGGGGGGTCAAATAAATATAAGTGATTTTTCCACTCTAATATTTATTCTATATTACCCTGGACTGGTACCTGAAGCGGAGGGCTGATCACCTTTCCTTCGTGTGTTAACGATCAAGATAACACTGCGTTTGTATGATGCAGTGCCCTATGCACCAGTGGGGTGCGGATAAGGGTTTGAATGAAAAAATGAAATTAGGAAGTGACACCTAAAAAAAATAAGTTTTATAAAAAAACAACATGATATACTCTATGGCATAGTTTCCCAAACTATGGGACTTGCAACCCAATAGTGGGTCGCAAACAAATATTTAGTGGGTCCTCATGAATTAAAAAAAAAATAGGAAGTGACAAATTTGATATTTCATTCAGCTATTTATAATTCCTAAAAATTTAATAAACTTACAGCTAAGTGGGTTACAAGATTGGAAATTTTTATTAGATGGATCGGAGCCCAGTTAACTTTGGAAATCTATGCTCTATGGTTTACTGTATACATAATAATAATATAATAATAATAAAACCCTTATCCGCACTCCGATGGTGTATAGGGCACTGCGTCATATAAACGCAGTGTTATCTTGATCGTTTACACATGAAGGAAAGGTGATCAGCCCTCCGCTTCAGGTACCAGTCCAGGGTAATATTGAATAAATATGACAGTGAAAAAATCCCTTATATTTATTTTACCCCCCTTGGGAATCGAACCCGGGACCTCCAGAACGGTAGCCGAGCGTGCTGACCATTACACTACGGACGCGGTATAGACTGTATACAACGGCGGTAAAGACTGTATACAGTATTTATTTATTATTTTTGACATCTCATCAAAGATGAAGAAGAATATGGAAGTCTGGGCATTTACGGGGCTGACGACCGTCATAGGCTGGTTTAAGTGATCACTTTACACACGTGTAACATTCACCAATTCTACCCATTATTGACAACCACACTACTCAAATTCTTGGAAGTTCTATATATATGAACCAATTTAGAAACCTTGTTCTTGGATCACTAGAACTTCACTAGAGACATCTATTGGTGAGATGTAAAGAAGCTTTTTACTAAGCAGAAACTCTTATATTAATGTTGTAAATTTATTTATTACACCTATACGGGGTATGGGTATAGGGTATGGGTATAGCACAAATTCAAAAGGGTATTATTACCTAATTTTTATTTGTTATCGGGATTTATAATCATAGAAAAAATGTGTGCTACATTGGAGAAGGGTAGACCGCGGGGGTGGGGAATATTTGCCAGCGGAGGCAAGTGATTGCGTAGGAATGTTTAAGGAGCATCTATACTATTATCTTTGACGGTTCTACCACCAAGTTTGGGTACAGCAAATCAGCAAATTGGGCTGTCATCTAAATATTTGCATGAAAAAGACAAATTCGTAAAATTTTGGTAGAGCCTGCTTGTGTCACTTATTAAAAACATAGTTGTTTTTGTGATTTTTCAATGGTTATTAATTGCAAAAATTTGTTGACAGAACTTCGTTTATCCCGTCCAATGGCGAATCAACTTCTGTTTTTTGTTGATATTTTGGTAAAAAAAAATGGATTTTTAAGAAACTTTATGATGGAGAATATTCCTGTTAATTTTCGCAGTCTTCCTCTGGTGTATATTTAACCATATTTATATGTAACATATATAAAACTATGGATATATACATACTCACTGAGAGGAAGAATAATGATATTGCATTCAAAATAACATTGAAAAAATATTTTTGTGTCAAATTTGCCATATCAAAACATTACATGCAATCATTGAGGAATTTAAACCATTGACAAAAGGAGTGAATTTAAGTGATAAGGTCTTATCGGGTAATATTTCGAGGTGGAATTCCAAGATAGTAATATTAAAGTAATTATTTTTTAAATATGTTGGTGAATAAATTTATAGTTTAAGAGTTACAATTTCATGACTGATCCAATGACATATATGGAAGGCATATTTAAAGTATTTTGAAATTTGAGAGATTTACCAAATTAGAAAACTGATTAGGAATAAAACTATTCGGTTCGGTTCAATCACCAAATAAATGGTTTATACACGGGATTAATCTGATCACTGATAAGATTACTGAAACATTATATGATGAGGTGAAAAGGAAATTAAATATAAAGACACTTTATAATTTATTCCGGATACGACTAACAGCATTTAATAGCATCTTCTATTTTTACATCTCGTAGAAAGTGGAATGTAAGATATGACAGCGATTGTCGATCTGACAGCAACAGATATTGGGTGTTGTTGAATAATGAAAGTTTACACTTAACACGTACATTCACAATAAAAAAAACAATGCCATCATGTTTCTAATATAAGAACGCGATAGCGTAATCTATACACATTAATAAATAGTATAAATACTTACTATATCACACATAAAAATACAATATTCGTTCTTTGGCAAACGTTCGCTAAGACACATGACTGCTTGTGACACTTAAAAATGCACTGAAACCATTATGAAAATAGCTTGCCATTTTCGATTCTAAACGGAATTTAACGTAATAAAACACACTAAACTATACACATAATATTCACGACACAATAATAATATAAACAAGCACGAACGGGAGAAAATGAATCCCGTTCAAGTTCATTGGTTAAACGGTGCAGTGTGTACATCAACGAAAATATATATTACCTCTATTGCCAGACCGTAAATAATAACGCAGAAAATGAAATAAACGTGTGCGTAAGTACTAAAGGCGATATTGTGAGGTATCTACCTACATATAAAAAGAATTCAGTATAAACAGAGAATTAAATATTCACTCATGAATTACATGAAATTATAGTAACTTTAAACATAAACAGTAAATCCACTCACAAATAGGCATAGGCTATGAAACTTATAAAGTTGAAACCTGAGTAGGGACATGACAAACGGTGTTGCATAAGCCGTACCTAGATTTCAGAGTCACTTGGACGTTAGGTAATTAAAAAAAAACAGAATTGTGGGATAATGGATTATGATAGTCAAAGGAGTCGTGCTAAATTGATGAAGTAATAATATAACTTACATTGTGATATTTTGGATTTACGTATTTTATCTAATCCTTTTGCAAGATAGTTAACGTGTCAGATTTTTAAATGATTTCATTTCCGTAATATTTTTTTTTATGACATAAATATTTTTAAACCCTCTGCCATGAATTTCAAATGATTATAATTATTTAATGAATCATTGGATGTGGACAGGGGGCGTGCGTTCCATTTAGGTAAAAAGCAATGCCTACTATCTACCTCTAGTGTCTATTTTCATTAAAAACTGAAAAAGAGAATGGAATCAGGATACTGTGTGCGGGTACAAAAAGTTTTTTTCGCTCAGGGCTAATAATTGAAACACTATATTTTGATAAACAATTTATTTATTTTCACTCCAAACATGCATTCTTCACCATTATAAAAGAAAAATATATACTTTTCTCATCCTTCGAATCACAATGAACAAGTTTTTATTCAATTTGACAGAAAACGCTTTGCAAGGCTCTTTCAAAAATATAAAGCTTTACATTCATTTCTTTTTCAATGTGTGCCAAACATTTTCATAATAAGGGTACCTGATATATTTCAGTAGAAGATTCAATAATTGCTACTAACCTACTCACATAATATTTCATTGATAAAATAAAGTAAGTAATCTGTGCTGAAAAAAGGTCTCGTCAATTATTAGCAGTAGTTGAAAATCAAAATGCCTATGGATTTTACTTTTAAATTCCTTTGTATGTATAATACTATAAGTTGATTCTATGTATAAGATATTTGTAAATGTGGGTCTATTCCAAAAATCTAAGTTAAATTTTACGTTTGGTTATTGAATTCCTTGACCACATTCATAGTAATTTGAAGCTGAACCAAATATTAACTAGGTTCTATGGAATATCATCAAAATGA
Organism: Brachycentrus maculatus; assembly: GCF_059751285.1. NCBI lineage: Eukaryota > Metazoa > Arthropoda > Insecta > Trichoptera > Brachycentridae > Brachycentrus > Brachycentrus maculatus. Next base: position 388,083 of record NW_028281056.1, on the reverse strand, counting down.
TGTAGGTACATATCTATTTTTTTTATTATCTTAATCTAAATTATTTTCTATTATTACAACAAATTAACATAACAATCATGTTAACAATAACTTTATTGACATTTCATCATCACATAATTATTAATATCATTAAAATATCCTGAGATACTAATTGGTTACATTAGTTATAAATATTTTGCCAACACGACGGAAGAATAATTATATCCTTCATTATTGTTGGTGTTCTAATATTGTCTACTCTAAATAATAAATTTGTTTTTTGTAGTAAATATAAATTTAAATATAATGTTGGCAACCTTCACAAACTTTTCTTTAATATCTCCAGGATATTTTTTAAGTATCATAATCATGTATCATACGATTGTACCGTGCGACTGAAAGCGCATGTATATTATAAACTAACCTATTTATTGTAAATTTATTATAAGCTTCATTAAAAAATATTGAGTATGGTCTAAAGATTAAGGCTATACTTTATAATTTGCTGTGTATTGACAATGTTTCTTTAGAGTTAATTCCTTGAAAAATATTTGGTCGTAATGTATTGCAAATATTAAGGTTTTAAAAAAATACAAGGAAATTAAAAAATAAACAAATAATAAAATTGAAAATACATAAAGCATGCATTAAAAAAAGGTATTCAAATACTTAACATCAATTGAGCTGTAAATAAGTGTTGTACCAACAACGCCATGATAATATTATTAAAATGGCAGTAATTAAATTTTTACTGTAAATAATGATAATGTACCAAAAAGAGATAATATATTTGAAAAAATAAATCACTGCTTTAGAGACGTGTTTCACATTCTCCACATTTGTACATCTTCTCAAATATCTCCTATTGTTTCGATTTCTGACCGATTCAGTTCTAAGGATTTGAAGTACTTAATCATGTCATGTTCTTCGACTTTTCTCGGCTTCTACTTTCAGCCTCATTTGCACCGTAAATCTGTTGCATTGTTTGTTCATCATTTAATTACTCAAACCATCTCAATAGTATCTATGTATACCTTTTTTTAAATATGGAAAATGATTTTGTTTTTCCGAAGTATCACTATTATAATGAATCATTAAAATCAAAAGTGAATGAAACAAGTATTCAATATACTTGATCATGCCAATTTTTCACGGTCTTCCTCTGCTCCTATTTCTAACTAAATTTGCCGCATAAATTTGTTTTACCGATCTTTCCTCACTCATTTATTCCACATGTTCAAACCATCTCGACACACCTTTCTTAATTTTATCAATAATGTTTATCTTAGCATCCTTTCCTTATTTCACCATTTGAACATCTATCATACATCATTTTTCCGCACATTCCTCTGAGAGATAGCATTTAGTCTACTTTCATCCTTCTTTTACCAACTTCATGCTTTATTTTCATACATTAGGGTTGGTACCAGGGCTGTATTTAAAAAAAATAATATAGAGGTTCACATTTGTATAATATCATGGAAATAATGCTGTTTTTTTATGCATGAATTTAAAAATAAAATTAATTGATTCAATTAAGAAATTTGAATTACCTTATGAATTAAAAAAAATCAAATATACATATTTTTTTATAAATTCAATCCAATATCCAGGCACTAAAAATATAAATATTTACCAAAATAAAATTATAACTCTTGTTTGTTCTGCAGACTAATGATAAAACATGGCAATTAAAACATATTCTAAAATTAATAATACTAAATATTTCTTCAAAAAAGTAATACTAATTGCATTAAGCTAGAAAATATAGCATAGAAAAATAAAATTATAGTACATTATTTGAGGGAATGTTATTTTCCTCCATTGCAGAAAACAATCAATATTGTTTTCTTTAATACAAAAATTAAAGGGGTAAGCAATAGATTAATACCTTTTTGTAGACTGATAGATAATTAAAATGGTTAATTTGGTATTGTGATACATCAAATTCTGCATAATTATTATAAAATACTATTTCAATTTATTTGATGTATGACCTTTTTATTGTGGATGCTAGAAAGGTGCAAAATGTTGCATTCCCCTTTATAGATTTTTTTTCTTTTATGAAAAATAAATATGTATAGTGAATATAACATTCTTACAACAAATTTTCTAGTATGCATTTAACTTTCATTTCACACAAGAAAGTTCGTTTACAAATTATCATTTAGTATTTATTTTCATATAAGGCAATTGAAAATAATTTAATATACAAGTAATAACTACATGTAATAACATTAGCTTTGATTACATTCTTAAATATAAGAATTATAATTATGTGAATAAATGACGTGAAGAATGATAAACTGTTGTTCAAAACTTTGTTGTTAATCCAGATATAAAGTATATATAAATTGTTTATCACAAACGTAAAATGGCTTTGTTTTTTAATGTTTAAAAGATGGTGAGATAAATAATCAATAATGCGTTTTTATTTCAACATTAAAACTCAGTAGCATTACGTTTAGTAATTTTAACAAAGATTTTTAAATTGATGTTTTACTTTGACTTGCATTATTATAAATAAGTTAGCAAGTGAGTAGCTTGTACTATTGTCAATTTTAAAATGAAATATACTCTTTTCTTATAATTTACAGTTTGATTGGGGCTTTTTGGAGTAAAATCAACTTTTAAAACGATGCCCTCAGAAGGAATGGTAATCAAAAGTAAAAATCATTTACGAATCTCGAACAATTGAACTACCCTAAGATTTCTGCAAGTATGCCTAATTATTAAGAATTCAGAATATTTGTGCAAAATCAATTATTTTCCTATAAAGACTTTCATTAATATTCAACTAGCCTACGATACAAAATATTCCTTTGGATTTACAGTAATAGTAACAATCCACAAAGATTTTCGATGTCGTTCTACTCACTCTAATGTCCTTACTTTAAAAGGCTATATGAGACATTCGAAATATTATGTAATTTAACAACGGTTACTTCATACAAAGAATATTATCGATACATTATCAAGCTATCTAAAACAAATTCTAATACTTTTAAAACATTATACAGTTACATTTGCGTTAAAATATTTAATTGACACATTACAGAAGTAAAATAAAATGTTGATAATGAATAAATTAACTAAAGGCAATTTCACTGTGTACGAACATTAAATTCAAAATATGAATATCATTCTATTACTGGTAAAAAATCTTGTTTGGCAATAGAAACCAGGTAGTGATACCAAATATTGTGTTATTGCACTGTGTTGTGAGTAAAAATACCGTTTGTGAGTAAGTGAATTTCTCCATATGGTTATATTTCATTATAAACTTTTAGTAGAGTATGCATCAACCTAAATCCATGCATCTAAACAAAATTAGTCTGACATGAGTTTGGGATTATAATTTAAGTCCAAATTTATTATTATTTTTTATTTTTAATGACATCTGTGGATATTTTTGGATAGCTTCTTCAAGATTCAGTAACAAGCAGATAACAGTTGGCTAATACTAGACTGGCCTTCAGCATCAAGGTTAAATAAGTCTTCAGGTCTCTGATGACTACAAAGTATGTGCACACATGACTTCACAAATGCATATGGTTGATCAGCCATTCATAATTCTAAACAGGCTACCATGGAAAACACATAGCGTGAAAATGCTTTAGAAGTTTAGATGCTTTAGATATTGGATGACAAATAATTTACAGATACGGACTACACAATTTTAGTTAAAAATATAATTGCTTATAGAAAACCGAAGATTACAAAAACAGTTTTATTCAAAGGTTGAATTGGGAAATACGTAAGTGTATTTTTTTACCAGTAAAAGACAAATTGATGATGAATTAAAGAGTTTATAATTTTAACATAAAAATGACACATCTAAAAGTGTAAGGGTAAACATTTTAAAATAAATTTTTAACTATTATTTTATAAATATGTTTTTTTAAACTGTTGACCTACATACATATCATTATGTATCTACATACTTATGTGAGACCAGTACAAAAATACACAGGACGGCTGAAAATTGCCAAAAACAAAAAGCACATAGTGTTATTGTTTATGTTTTCTTTTATCGGCCACATTATTTGTTGGGACAGCATTCCTAATATTGTAAAACTAGATATAGTTTTATTCTTATATACTAAGTATATGCAACTAAATCCTGCTGTAGGAATTCTGCTACATTTTGGTGGTAAATAGCGTATAAACGTGGATACTATTGAAAATCAAAACATAAGTGGTTGTTATAATTTCTAAAATGATTTAATATGCTAAAAAATTATAGAGCGTGACTTAAAAATATTGATAACAGCATATATCTAGAGTGTAAGTACATTTAAATACGAGTAAATAATTAAGTAATATTGAAATAATACACATTGTCTTAAGTAACAAAATATAAGTAAAATGGAAATATGTAATATAAAAATAACCATTTTCATAAAGCCATAAAAAATGTTTGATCCGAACCCAAAAACATTGAATTATTTTAATTGGATACAGAAATTGAATAACCATTTTTTTCCTTAACCTAAAGCCTCAATTGAGGAAAATTTTGGTATACAATCACACAGTGAGGCAAATTATTCCATTAAGTACCATTTTCTAACTGCACTTTGAATTTTAAATAATAAAAAATGTTTTTACTAAATAGCCCACGGTGTTATTACAGCTGTTGAGCCATACAAATGTGTCGAGTTAATGTGGAGCAATATACTTGACGTGGTATAATGTTTTATCAGTATTCTTAAACTAAATAATTTATATTAAATTGGTTAAAGCAAATTTTAATTGGATTACTTTCTGTAAAGGCAATTCATTAAGCAAGGAATCATTTTGCTTTCGTCCAACCGACCAATCAACATTAATCTAATTGATTACTACCTAACTAAGTATTTTCACTTTTCCCTTTGTTTAAGGAAATGTTTGATTTGTTTACGTAGACTCAGAAAAAGTAAAAATACTTTACAACAGCACCAGTCGAGGAAGTTCTAGTCAGACCATCATTACTTGTTTAAATGGGTGACTTTCGAGTTACATTGAATCGTATTAGAGTAATTAGATATTTCCTTCTTATCTTAACTCTGAAATTATTACAGATCGTTACAGTGGAGACAATATGTATCTACTAATTACTTATTAGCTGAATAATCAACTCGAAACGTTAGAAACTATAGTATGTAGCACTTTCAACCATATATCATGGTATGTACCAATTCAGATATTTTCTTGATCAGTAAATAGCTGAAGTGTGAAGTAATTCACACGTTAGGTACCAAAAGAAATTCAGAAAGGAACATATTTAATATCCTATTATCATAGTCCAAGTGACCAAAAGTTTCTGCATTAAAAGTTTATCTACAGACAGGAAAAAAAACAACAATGCGTGAAATCCTCAATTAACAAATTTATACTCAAGGGTACATATTAGGAGTATACTAGTTACACAAATTAAATTAATAAATTTAAATACTATAAAAAGCAGATTTTTTCACTTTGCTGTTACAAAAATATAAGTTAAATTTTTTCAAAGACTTCAGTTTATTTGTGATTATTAATCACTTTTTTGTTCTCTTATTATTCAATTGATTATTAATTTTAATCAATAATTCACAAACACAATGTTTCTAAATTGCTCTCACATGGTTTGTTGGAATTTCATTTAGATTTTTATTGAAAGAGAGACATTGAAAATGCCCCAAAAATTTCAAGAATTACAGTAACAAGTACACATCTAATTATGTAATTTTAAGGATGGATTCGCTGAACTGAGTTCTTCCCATTCCAAATCGGGATGTTAACTAAATTAATGATTCCCTTGCAGACCGACATCAATCTTTGTCATCGTCATCGGAAGAACTTGAAGAACTGGACAAGAGAGATGTTCCGATGGTTTGTTGCCTGCGAATTTGGGTTTTTGGAGTGCATTTTGACAGCGGCGCTCTTCTTATATTCATTCTCTCACTTTCTGGCAGTGACTGGCTGCACTTTTCTTCCATTATTGGGTCCCTAGAAAGTCCTCTGCAAAGAGACATTGAAAATATATTAACACGACCGCACAGTTGAAAAATGTGTGACAATTAACTACACATGTACCCAACGAATAGAATGACAGTGGATGAATAAGAAAGAAGTTTAATAGGATTACAAATACCTAGTATAAATGCAAAACATCAAAAGAGGATATGAAATACTGTTGTGATGCTACTATAAAAGGTTATCTTTCTACGGAAGGGTTTGCTAACTATTTTCAAAGGAAAACACATATAACAATCTCCAATGCAAGGGGGTTCTTCATATCTATACATTTATGAACACAATTTAATATACAATAAAATACATACACACTATCATGAAATTTATTATCACCACTGATTTTTTTAAGATTACATAAATTTACTGATAACTGAGTGCTTTTGCCTAAAAAGAGAATTGTCAAAGATGCTCGTAATAGATGAACAGACACATTAGGTTCTTCAGTTATCTAAGATGGCTGCCGCTGTAAACCTAAACTTAACGACATCTTCGATCTCGCATATTTCCCTGATCCTGGCATTTCTTATTCTATATTATCTCGAAGACTCTTGCCTGATATGCTTCTTAGAGTCTTCATTTCTGACTCTCTAAGCGCGTTTTTTGTGCCAACGGTGTCTGCTCTACTTTCGATCCCATACGTCATGACAAGTCGGACACAAGTTTTGTAAATCTTGATTTTGATGCCGATCTCAGGAATTTTCCAAATAGAATTTTTCAGGCATCCTAAGATGGCTGCAGCCTTGTTTACTTGCCCCATCACTTCGCATCGCAGATCCGTTTTATCACACAGGTCCACACCCAGGTATTTAAACTTTGTAGTAACTTTAATCATAAAGATTAAACGATTACTGATACTCACTCAAATGTTTTTGTTATATGTATGACTTAATTTATTATAAATGAATCATTTCTTAACACTGTCCTTATCATTCATCGTTCACTTTGTGTAATACCACTTTAATTAAAGTGGTATTACACAACGTGAATGATGAATGATAAGGAGAGTGTTATATTACCACACCACAAAGTAAAAAATGCTTTTAATATATAAAATATATGAATCATTTCTTGTTCGTTGAGATGAAAGCGCAGGCGGCATCGGCTATGCTATCCACTACTCACCCGGTCAGTTCTAGCATGGACCCCCGCCTGGTCTGCCCCCGGTGGGGCCCCTGCATGATGCTGGCGGGTCGACTGGCCACGCCCAGCGGGTCGGAATGCCCCATCTCCTCCATGAGCACCACCGAGGGGCCCGTCACACTGTAGCTACGCGTGCTGACCAGTGGGGCGCGGTGCGGCGCAGCCTCCCCGTGCAGGCTGCCCTCGGAGCCCGAGGGACCCGCCGCGCCTCCCGCGCCCCCGCCGGCCGAGCTGCAGCTCTCCCGCCGGAACAGACCTATTATTGACTTGGCCTGTTTAGGTTGCGCAATGCCGCCTAATCATGCGCAATCCGAGGGGAAACCAAAAGCAGAAGTGAGAACACGACGGTGCAGTTAATACATGGAGCATGCCGTGCACGCTAGTGTTAGATCAGTCATCTTCAAATTGAACATAGCCATTCCTCACTTAATAAGCTGTAAATCATTGGATTATGGGCATACAGACTTTGTTGGTGTCCCTAAATACACATTAATCTCGTAAGTACATTACGTGGTTCTTTGTTGTTTTTGCTTCTAATGCACACAAATGTAAACTTTACATCATTGGATTATAGGCATACAGCCTTTGTTGGGTGCTTTTATACACAATAAGCTATCTCATAAATACATTACATGATTCTTTGCTGTTTTTGCTTCTTATGCACACAAATGTAATTTTTTATACGAAAGAGTGATTAAATTACTTCTCAAATGTTTTACACTACACTTTACATTGTTCTGTAAATTTAAAAAAAAATGTTGTCTTCGCTTATTACCCCTCAAATTAAAACTGTTGGCAAATTAATAACTTGTACTACAATCCTGAATCTGTTTTGTTCGATATTAACGCAGCTAGACCTAACCCAATCAGAGTTGACTCGAATATGATACTAATATAGGAATCATGCTTGTGAATGAAGTGTTTAAACTTACCACGCCATGCCCTATTTCGATTCTATATAAACATCCAAATAAGAACTTGTTAGATCAACACTGTTTGACAAAATACTTGTATATAACGTTGATAGAAGGGTGTAATTTAAAAACACTCTCCTTATCATCCATTGTTCACTCTGTGTAATACCACTGAGGGTGTAGTTTACACTGAATTTATTACTTTAATATACTATCAATAGGGTCCAAGAAAAATCATCTCAATTAGTGAGTGTTTCTACCAAATTACTCATAATATCTTCTTCTTCATCTTGTTGTAGGCCTTGTGGCCTGTTTTTAAGAGGGATTAGCCTCCTGCAATGTCGATTCCCAGCTATTGACCCATCTCTTTGGCGGTCTGCCCGGAAGTCGTCTACCATGGGGTTGGCCGTATAGAGCGATGTGGGGGAGTCTGGATGGTTCCATTCTCCTCACATGCGCATATCATTGTCTTCTTCGTTGCCTTCCCCACCTAACGACATCTTCGATCTCGCATATTTCCCTGATCCTGGCGTTTCTTATTCTATCTCGAAGACTCTTGCCTGATATGCTTCTTAAAGTCTTCATTTCTGACACTCTAAGGGCGTTTTTTGTGCCAACGGTGTCCACTCTACTTTCGATTCCATACGTCATGATGGGTCAGACACACTCATAATATGCTATAAGTAAATGTAAACAAACTAAGCACACGCGTATGTTAACAAATTAAACACTTGGGTAATAGTGTGTATTAAATTGTTATTCTGAAAAACCAAGTAAACGTTGAATGTAAGCTATGGAGCTGCAATTTTGCATACAAAATGTTACAAACATTCTTGTAGATTCAGCAGTGCATTCCTGACATCACCAACAAAGCCATTTGATCAAGACTAAGGGAAATTGTGTGACACATTTCAAAATATTAAGCCTTGATGGTGGGACGTTGAGAGTTGCCATAGTGTTCAAATAAGATGGTTATTAAGTGAGAAATGGTCGCAATAGCTAAAGGTGCTAAATAATTGTAATTCAGAGTGACAGCTGCTTAATGTGCAACTCACAAAAATTAAAGGCCTAGACAAACAAATATGGTATCTCTACCTCTTACAGGGTGAAGTGTTTTTAATTTAACAATTCAAATACATAGTATGGTGGTTACTACTAATGGACAGTGGGAAAATACAAATAAATAAGTATATTTTGAAGAGAAGAGAAAATAGGGTATGGTTTGATAATTTGAATGATTCTATTTCTACTTTATCATACGACAGTGTAATGATTTTTTAGGTGCAATAGAATTATATCACTGTTATGTCCAATAATATTATATGACAAAATAGCCCTTATAAAAATGTTAAATACCATCAGTTCAAAAGTTACAAACTTTCGTAACATATAATATACACTGAACTCCCAATTTATATGTTTCACATGATACAGTGAAAATAAAAATGTGTAAAAATGTATACTGCAACATTTTTTAAAGTGAACATTTTTTTTCCTTGTATAAAAATCAATTCAGGATATAAAAAAATAAATTCAACATGGGTTATTGTATTTAAATTTTATTTTAAAAATCAAGTCTTTGCCCTAGCTCCTTTCCGCATACCTCTCAGCGCATAGTTCTTAGTAATTAGAATATGTGAGGGATGTAGGAAATTTTAAATTACTGTCACACATGTATGTAAATGAATGTTTTTTGTCTCTTTTTTAGCACTGTGTTATTTAGGAATTGTATAAAAGGGAGTTCAGTGTATTCGCTTCAAAAATATTTAAAATGTTAAAAGATATTTTAAGCCTCTAGGTTTGTTCTCTGATTTTATTTAAAAAAGCGTATATTTTGAATTATACTAAAATAAAGAAATCACATTGATTGAAATAAAGATTATTTTGCGAAAATGTACATATGTTGAAGTGTTTTATTGGAATAACGGATTACAAACCTTAGTTAATAACAATTTATAGAGAAACATTTGGCTTCTCTGTTTTGAAACGTAGTAAGAAAATTTATTATTGAGAAAATAAAATAGTACGCGCTTCTATAGACTTTACCCAGTTAAATCATTATGTGGTAATTATCCACTAAGCATTTTTTTAAAAAAACCTTCGTTAATGATATATTTTTTTAATGCATAAAGAATGAAAGATTTGAATGCTGAGTTTTAAACAAAAAACTGTCTTTAGTTTTTTGAAACACACTTTTTGCTGGTATCTCTCTCTACTGTGCAGGTTTGTTAGGAAACAAAACCTCCCATTAAGAGGTGTGGATAAGAAACCTTCGATGATAATTAATTAAAACATTAATATTGATAAATTAACAGTAATAATAATAAAAAAATAGCGTTAAACTTTGTAAAAAAATATATACATTTACTAACGTTTCGCCCACTCTTGTACGGACTTTCATAGGTTACTTAGGTTTGATGTTTATGATTAAAAGTACTTTTAATAATGTAGTACTTACCGAGGAATGTAGCCGATGGAGAATTGTAAGCCAAGTATTCCTTATTTGATGCCCAGGACGGGAATTCGCTCTGTTTCAATCCGGCAATTCCTTCGTCTTCCCTCTTCCAAGGCAACATGGTTTCCGTTGCAGTCGGGGTACTGACCCTTGTTGGATCGTGAGGTGTATAGCGATCTAAATAAAATACGAAATTTAATCATTCCATTTTACTTGCGATTGAAATTGGAGGGTTAGAATATGTTTGTTTGGTAGCAAAACCAGGTTTCGGAATGGTTTTTGGAACGCTAATCCGGTTCATGAGATTATCGCAAAAACATGTATCTTTTATAAGGCCAGATGTTCTTGTAATATGGCTTTGCAGTCAGACGGTATGCATTCATCGGAATGGAAGACACATAATATATACTAAATATAGATCTATGTTCGGCTACAATTAATCTTAAAAATATTACTAAATACATATATTCTTATTATTTTTTTATGGAAAATAAATTAATGCAAACTCACAAGATAATCAGTAGTATTCTAATTAAAATAACCAAATAAATAAGTGAAATCTAAGGAATTAAACCATCTTTATTTAAATGGCATGAAAAATAAATAATTAGTGATGTATTATTTGTTTGAATCGCAAGTTACCGTCTTGAGACATACCACGCATGTTACTTTTACCGCGGAATTTGACTCCTACTACTACTACCATCAAGCCGTTTCTCTGCAGAGGTAGGCAGAGAGGATAAAATGCCACACTTTTCCGTCCTGACATTCACTCCTAGCTTTCTTCACGTCCATACATCTAGTCATACATGCCCTACAATTAAGTAGACTTTTGCCACCACCTGATTTTAGGTTCTGGTTGATCTGGTCTTTTTTGTCTTTTTTGGCCATCCTCGTTCTGTTCTCCCGTTCACATTTGCCAAATTAACTTTCTTAGTCATTCTCTCGTTATCCATTCAGTTCACATGTCCATAGCATCTTTTGAGCTCCCCGTGTTTTGTATTTTGAGTAGAGACGGGTTTTAACGGCATTGGTGCCAAGTTTATAAAAAATATGTATGCAAGAGAATATTTAAAATCTTTTTGTGAGCAGAGTATGCTAATCCGATATTCCTTCTGAATGCAAATGGTTCATTTTAATAAATATTGATAGAACACATTTCAAACTGACCTTCGGACGCTTTGGATAATCTTCTTTCATCTTCCTCTAAAATATCTTCTTGAGGCACTGCAATGGAGACATTATTATACATACTGAAGAGAAAATTCCTTAATAAAAAATAATAGCAAAACATTTTATAAAAATAACTTTTTATACCATGCGGACTTCGTGCACGTGCAAATGAGATGAAATTTGTGCTATAAAAAATAAACACGATAAGAAGCGAAACATTTCATAATCATATCCAAAGCCAAAATTATAATTATACTGAAAAATACATAAATTATTAAAGTATACAATTAATTATACAGATATTTCATTAAATAATACAGGTACATAGATTATTTATTCCAAATATGTATAAAGACTGATATATTTACAACATAAATAAAAATAAAAACATACATGATTGATCGTTTATAATACGGCATTTAGATGCATTGATTATTTTTGGCTAAGCCTGATTTTGTTTTGGGTTGTTTTGATATGTGTATGTGTATTTTGAATAAAGTATTTCATGTAATTGTGGTTATTTTATTGCTTTATTGATTTTACATTAACTTTGTAGAATAATATGATGATTTAAACATAAAAAATACTTGTATAAGACCACTTTTGAGTTAATTAATATAAACACAACTAGTTTCGACAACAACAGATGTTCTCTTCAACAGGCGAAAATACAAACTATTAACTAATGTTTGTACAAAATACAAACTAATGTATACTAGGTTTGACTATTATGTCTAATAGCGAGACAAAGATAATGTAATACTGAGAATTCTGAAATTTGGAGAAAGCTGAATTTGAGTTAAATTATGAATTTTATACAAAGAACATCATTATGAAAAAAAAAACATATAATATGACACAGCGTTGGCTCAAACCAAATTGTGCCGATTATTGATTTCAAACCTTGTTTTAAAAAAAAATAATATCAAAATTAGCATGCAGACTTCAAAAGATGGCGTATAGTTGCTTTGATTACAATTTTTACATTCAAACGAAAAGCAAAGCGAAACCATAAGAATATTTTATTAAAATCATTTTATTTTTAGTTTTGTATGTATTAATGTAAAACCTTGTTTTAAAATAAGCTGTTTTTTTTTTATCTGTGTGTAATGTGGTTGAATGACAAATGTATTTCACATGTATATAAAGTTTAGATAATATTAATCATGACAGTGAAGAAAGTCTTTAGAAAGATTGGTGTGCGGAAGCCCTAAGTAACAATGAGCATCCTATAATATATAGTATAAAAGCATAGTCGGGAAGAAAAGGTTTCAAGACATTGGCGGATAATTATTATTCTGTGTGTGCAGATATTTTCATGCCCAATATTTATTAATCTATTATATTTTAATGACAATATAATAATTGTCATTAAAAATTTAGGTCTTAAATAAACAAAAAAACTTGAGTGCCTGGTCTTTAATGCATTTACCTGTATTTTTTTGTTGTTGAATAAACTAAATATTTTATTTGATTGTTTTGATATCAATTTGTCAGAAATTCATCCCGACCATTCCACATTCCTGTGTCGATGTGTATATTAAGATTTCTAAAGAAAAAACATATTCAAAATGTCCTTTATCTAGTTAATGCATCAATCAACCGTGGCAAAGTGTTAAGTCTCAAGACTCTATAATTTACATATGAATAAAAAGGTCTAATTTAATTTTAGTAACATTTTACAAAGATGGCATAATTTATTTTAAAAATTATTTATATTTCAGGAACTATCTTTAAATTCAATACTATTTCATAACAGCTTACGATGCATTTTTTAAGTGCAGAATTCACAAATGTAACTTATAAACGAGTTAGCCCACAAATTTAAAACATTTTTAACATGACAAATAAACAGCTCATCAATTTTTTGTTTTCTGAATACAAAAATTGCAGTATATTGATTTCTTTAATATTTATGTGTTATTTCAGTGAGGAACTTTATCTCTAGTGGGATCAAAGAAAAATAAGGAAAACTTGATGAGCCATTTGAAATTGTGTGTCCTTAGAACAATACAATACCATTCCAGTCTGATATAATTATGATGTGCATTCCGTAGAGGCGCTATTGTACATACTGGCAACATATAAAGTATTGTATGAAAAAATGTTAGTAGTTCCTCATTTGCCTATTTGTATAGGTGTATGTTACAGAGTATACTATTTAGGCAAAGATCTCATTTTCTTAAGTACACATACACATTATAACTAGTGAATTCATCCACTGATATCAATTCTTACCACCCCTATTCAGAATTGGCCAAATAAAACCACTAAAACTGATACCCCGAGCCGAAACTGAGGTAACGGTCAATATTAAGTAATTGAAAGAAAATCTCTGCTAATCTATCTTATTGTGCCACTTGACGCTGAAGGTAAGTTTAGTTAAATTATCATGGAAATTTTTACTTTGTTTGCAGCCACTCTAAACAGCTACTTAGTGCTACAGTGGATCCACTATATCAAGTTTTTAAACCAGGATATGTTTTCTTCCCACGCTATGTTTATCTTCCATTTTGCCTTGTAATGCATTGTAATATCTCCTCTCATAAAATGGCCAAAGTACTCTAGCCATGCAAAGCTATGCTTATTTGCAAGTAATAACATATTGGTAGAATGCTAAATTCTAGAAATGAATGTCAATATCATCACTGCATACATATTTGTTGCATATATAGTGCAGATTTTTTGTGCGTTCTGTTCACAAATATGTTGTATTACATATTTATATCAGGTGTCTAACACATGTAGTGAGGAAAGACATTAGTAAATATCACTATGTCTTAAAATTTACTTCGACACGTGTTTTGATGGATTCCGCATCATTTTCAAACACCGTATTTAAAATGGATAGATTTTACCACAAAGGATAGGCATTGCCTGATATGTTTGCTTATCATTTTTATTTCATTTCACTCAATTACATTATTTTCCATTTTTCAATGTTGGGTACAAAAAGTATTGCTCACAACATTTTGAGTGTGTCCAAATACTTGATCACAACTCTGGGTTTTCTCCATTTAGGATTTATTTTTAGATATTTTTTGCCATCTCAACATAGATGATGAAGAATATGGAAGTCTGGGTAAGTGATCACTTTACACACATGTAACATTCACCATTCTACCCATGATTGACAATCACACAATTCAAAAATTTTGTAACTCCTAGATATATCATTATTCTTATGACACAGTACATATGGCTCATGTGAACCTACATACATATATATACTGTGTCATGAGATTAATGATATATCCAGGAGTTTAAAAAAATTGAGCAGTATGGCTGTCAATCATGGTGAATGTTGCACGTGTGTAAAGTTATCACTTAACCAGTCTACGACAGCCCTTTAAATAACGAGACATCCATATTCTTCTTCATCTATGTTAAAATGTCAAAAAGATGGAGAATGTGTTGTATTTTTTACTATAACAAATGCCGATTTTTCGGATTGAACTGAACTGGTATTGTGGTTTGGGCTCGGGATGTCAGACTCGTGTGAGGTCTAATGAACGTCCAAATGACTGTGACTTTGGCCAATGGTATTGTGTTGTTTAGAGTTTAGAGAGCTCGATCGTTGGAATAAGCGACATTTGCGAGTTCTGGCCCTACGAGCCAATAGAACTAGAAAGAGAGGAGAAGGTATGCGCAAAAGAATACATAAGACAATACAACATTGGCAATGTTGGTGTTGCGTACTCCAGATGCAGAGGGATGCAGTCGCGGACATACCGAAGTTGTACGTGGAGCGGTCCCTTCGCCACGGCAGGGACTTCTCGACCGCCGTGGGGAGGATCTCTTCCATAGAGGCCTTGGAATATTGCTTGACCAGGCGCGCTTTCAGCGGGTTAAAGCCCGGCAAGTTGGCAATCTGATTTATCAGCGAGCTGCTGTTCTCTTTGTGCGAGGAGGTCGGGCTGATGTCCTCGATAAAACCTGCTCCGTGAGATCGTGCGGCGGGAGTGACACGAGTCACAACAAAGCAGAACAATTCATACAGTTACCAAATGCATTAGTTCGACAGATTGGAATTCAACGAGCGACATTCTCGACAATTCTAAATCACTTTCAAATATAAATATTTCTGTTGTATCTTAACCTTTTGACTGCTGTTAAATAACGAGTCGTACCGAAAATAGGATATTTATCATACACTCAGAAAGAATATGCAATTAGTCAAAAATGGATTTATTAAGATTCTTTTGTTATCAGAAACCCGAAAAGTCAGAAATATCAGTTAAAAATTTATAATTTTACATATTTAAATATTCTTCTTTTTCAAACCCTTATCTGCAACCGGTGATGATAAAGCACTGCATCATATAAATGCAGTGTCATTTTGATAGATAACACATGAAGGAAAGGTGATCAGTCCTCCGCTTCAGGGACAGATAGTGACACGAAGTAGTCATTAGCAGTCAAAGGGTTAATAAAACATAATATATAATTTATTTAATAAATATAAATGATATTTACAGGTTTTTATTGAAAGAAAGATTTTTGCATGCAGTTATTAATTTTATAATCATAAATTATTGAAACACCCGAGATGTACAAAATGAAGAATTAATAAGAAACCAAAGGTTTTGTGAAGGTCATTTGTGTTACATATTTTTTTTAAACTATGACGTATAAAAATTTCATTGTTTTTAGTGTTTGACGTAGTTAAAAGAAAAGGAAAAATTTATTATTTGTGAATAGAAAAGTGGTTCAAGAACAAGTCCTCAGTTTAATCGACAAATATTTTCTTTAATTGAATGCATTTGGTAACATTAGGTTAGTATTGGAAAAAAATAAAGCTGTTAAATAAAAATAAGTTATTAGTAGGTATTTCAGAAGCAGAAAACTCTTTAGAGAGCTTATGAAGAAACGTGTGAAGAGTTACAGTAGTGAAAGAGGAAAAGTCATCAAAACCATGCGGTATTACAGGAAGTTCACAAGAAAACTGCGCTCAAGAAATATTCTCACAGTGTAAAGTATACATGCCAACATTGAGCCATATGCACCATTGATACTCTGTTTTTTTACCTATGTCATAGTAATATATTGTAAAATTATAAATAAATCATTATAACTTAACATAAGAATACCATAACTAAGTACACAATATAATAAATAAATAAATATATAATCAAAATTGTTATTAATGCCGCAGGTTTTATTCCACGTCGTAATAAAATACCCTTCAGTTGTGGATCTGCTGAATTGATTACAGTTATTGCAAGTTTCTAAAATTGATACAAAATCAATAAATGAGGTGCTTCGGATGATGTGCTTTTAATACAATATTATTTATATATTTATATATATAGTCCTGTACTTCTAAGTGTGAGATTCTTTTAAGCTTGGCTTGCTTTTTGCAAATTTACAAAACATCACACCGATTAAAATTACATTTAAAATTACGTGTTTATGTATGTTTTAAGAAGAAAAAATAAACAAAAAAATATATTTTCTTGAATGTTTTTAACTGATAATTTGTGGCACATTTTATGCAATTTACAATTTCATTAAAATAATATGTTGTTTAAAGAAAAAAATAACCAAAAATATGTTTTCTTTAATGTTTTTTGCTGATGCCATATTTTCGAAACTTTATAAAATAAAACTCATACTTTGTTTTTAACCACTTTTAATCTCAGTACTCTCTTCCTACCGGTTTCGACAAGCACTTTGTCATAATCAGGCGTGAATACGTACTTAACTTAAAACAGAGAAACATTCAAAGTTGAACTGGATAAAGGAGTGGGTAATTAAGTGACGGAGGCGTGGAGTTTTTAATCTGTTTTAAGTTTAGTGCGTATCCATCCCTGACGATGACAAGATGCCTGTCGAAACTGGTTGGAAAAAGGTAGCAAAAATAAAAGTGGTTAATAACAAAGGTTGGGTATTATTTTATAAAGTTGAAAAAAATGTGTATTTGATGGCCTACACCTATATTTTATTGAATACATTTTAGATTATTGGTTTTAGTTGCCAGTTTAAATTGAAAATTGATAGAAAATCTTTTTAATTTCAACCATATGAAAATTCGGTAAGATTTCTGATAATTGTTATGAAAAAGATAATTTCAATCAACCTCCAACAATTCATGAATTATGTTTAAAAAAATATATAACTTGGTTGCAAATCTAACAATCAGTAAGCCAACTTGCTCAAGACTAGAGCAAATCAAAACCTCGTTCAATGCAACATGTAAACAAATCAATGTGAAAAAAACATTACCCACATACTCGTTAGGAGCAAATGAAAACAAATCAATACCAAACTAAAACTCATGACAGTAAAGCCGGGTTTCCACATTCAATGAGTCAGAAAAATATCACATGTGGTGAGGTCAAAACTACCCATCTACTATATCATTGCAAATATGAACATTTACGAAACAAATCTAATCAATCTCGAATAAAATCAAATACTCATACAACCCACATCACTTTTAAAATACTAATTCATAGACTTTTTTAAAATGATTTATTTGGCAGTCACCCAGTGAAAGGATGTTTCTGCCAGTGTCAAGTATTATTTTTATTTACAAACAAAAAAATTATAATAACAATTTATACAATTTATCATTTTAGAAATTATTACCGCAATTCTAGAATTAGGTTCAGAAAGAAGGGTGGATACTTGGGTGGGGAGTTGGATTCCTGCCCGTGTTCAAGCTATTTAGAAAGTTCTCCTTCTCTGTTGTGAGCGGACACTGAAAGAACGTATGGTTTGCATACCCTATATCTTGTCCACATTCGCAATATGGTGATGTAATGCACCTTATCTTATAGAGATGCACAGGCAGTGAGCAGTGCCCAGACCTTAGGTGACATAGACAAAGATAAGTTCCAGTACCATGGTTTGTACCATGGAATGTTGGCGTAATATGCTTCTCGATGCTGATTGGACTCTTCCCAATGTTGTCTAGATTGATCTATGTATACATTTTAATGAGGAGATTAAGCGAAAAACCCAATAAATATGGCGTTTTCAATTAAAATCTATTAAGTTAGCATTGATTAATGAACAAGTATATATTATAGCACTTACTGTTTAAGTGTTTTTTATATTGTTCGGTAAAGCTGTCGATGGCAAAGACTTTTTGTTACTTATAACTCTGTTCTCTGTTTTTATATAAAGGATTTTCAATGACAAATATATTAAATTTAAAACTGAACAAGGTGATAGTGTTTTATGGGTTATGAATGCAATATGCCTTGTTCGCGTTTTAAATTCTATTGCAGTGGCCATCATATATCTGGCATTAAATAAAAGCTCAAATTATATTATAGGTAATGGGGATCAAAGGCGACATTGAAACATGCCACATAACACCCATAAAAACGATATCAGCGTCTAAATTAGACATCTAAATAGAACATATTAAACAATGACTTTAAAAAAATATGGTTTAAGGAAATTATTATCGATCATTTAAAGCTGATCAAGTAAATTAGTGCATGAATTTTGTTGCGTATTGAGTATTTCTAGCTCCTAATATTTAAGATTAAAAACTAAGCTGGATATAAATATGTTTAAACCAAATAAAAGTAGGTAACGAATATAATAAAAATTGGGTAACTGAAATAGTAAGAGTTACTTTCTTTTTTTAGTCTGAACGTTATGTACATTTGACATGGCGATTCAAAATGGATTGCAAAATTACAAGATGCGTGGAAACCAGGCAAAAATAAAAGTAATTAGTAATGATTTCATCTCACTTCTCAAAGATTAATACTCCCTTCAAACTAAAACACATAAATAAATGTTGAATGTTTTAATTTATGTGTGTTGAGAGTCGAATGGTTTGTACAGTGTTGCAAATATTATTATTGTACTAAGGGTAACTTACACGCAGTTTTGGCAGTGAATACGATTCCTCCGTCGTCCTCCGAGCGTCCCGGGGGAGCCGCTTCAGGGTCGTCCGATGCAACTTCCTGGAGAGCTTCATCCATATAATCTGAAGAGTTAGAAAACGCTTTAGGAAGAGGCAAGGATAGTGTTCTAGTCGTGTGTTTTGGTTGGGTATGAAGTGCCCGATGGAGTAGATTAGTGTAAGCGATAAATTAACAGCCTCTATTAATATGAATGTTGGAAATTAGTTAGTATTCTCAAAATATTTCATGCTCTAACTGTGCCGTTAGTTGGTTTAAGGACATCTTCAAGTTCTTAATAGTCAAGTTATAATGTATAATATAACTTTTTTCAATAAAGTAAGCCATCACTAAACGGATTATATCGACGATATTAAACAGTCCTTGACCGTTTTTTAACAGATACAATACTCATATTCACAGAAAAAAATCATTGATTTATTCAGTAGACACTTTATAGTAATACCTATCGTTTTTAAATTTTAATAAATAAATAGATTTGATGTTTTGAATATTGAAAGCATTAACTTTGTGGATCATATTGATATATTATTTCGAGAAATAAAAATACTTTGTGTTCTGATCCACTCACATTTTTATTAACCAACTAGTTTCGGCAACAACCTGTTGCCCTCTTCAGGGTTACATTTAATACTAATGTAACCCTAATGTAATAAATGTAACCCCGAAGAGGGCAACAGGTTGTTGCCGAAACTAGTTGGTTAATAAAAATGTGAGTGGATCAGAACACAAAGTATTTTTATTTCTCAAAATAATAAATAGATTTGAAGATAAAGTGGTATTTACCAGGTAATATTTAAATTAAAAATTATGAACACGATAAGTTAAATAAAATAAACAAATAACAAAAATAGAGTTAGGGCGTTGATGAACAATAACAAAAACAAATGGAGCACATTATTTTTGTGGATAATTAACAAGTTAGAGAATATGAAAACTTTAGTTACATTTCTATTAATCAAGAAAAAACAGGTAAAGCTTATTAAATATGTATTTAACAATATTACCATTAAAATAAGATTTTATAAACAGCGAAGATTTTTGTTTTATTTTGTTCGACATATAAAACAAATACAATATTTTATTTTATTTTGATTTTAATACACAAAACAACGAGTGTAAAAATTTCAATCTGTGCCATATAATTTTACTCATGCAAAAATCTACTGAACCATATTCGTGCATTGATGTGATACACACCCTAGGTAGAAAAAATGTTTTTGAATATTCAGATGAATTTCATAATTGAAGAAAGCTAGTAGATCTATCCTAACCTGAAACTAAAGTATTTTCCAAAAAATACCGACAAATTTCAATAATGAGTTAGATAATAATATATTGGTGGATATTTAAAAAAACATATATTTTTTATTTATTTATCTAAAGTAAGAAATTAATTCTTGTTCTTCGAATACCATTGTTAATATTTCAATAATTGACTTTGTGGTAAAAAATTCTAAGGTAATATTAGTTACGTTAGTGTATAATCACAGACCGAGATTTAAGTCCACCGGTTTTAAAACACTTTTAACGGGTGTTGATCTTTAGACACACTAATAACGCATGTGATTAACAGTTTGTGTGAGTGATACGATTGTCTTCATGAAGAGACGGGTACGTTTCGAAACCGGTATACTAAAATCTCGGTGAGTGATAGCTAATGAGTCTAATTGAAGAAGATAAACATCAGAAAGAAAATATTCGTAATTGCTGGGTTGGCGTGTTATTTGATCAAATATATAGTTTTTTTTACTAGATATGTTGTTGTGTGTTGTAAAAGTGGGTTAATAATGCACTAAAAACATTGAAAGTTTGAAAAGGCTACTCAAACTTCATCGTGCAATATTATCGCGGTGCATTTTTATTTGAATACTTACTTACATAAATAAATAAACACAAAATGACTTTAACATATTTTCGATTCCAATTTTCAATCTCAATTTCATTGAATTAAAGAAAAAAAATACATCACTACGGCTAAATTCATTAAGAGTCTTATTCCATTCGCGTTTATATCACAGAAGAGGTTAAAAACTTTGTATTTTAATCACAAACGGAATTGATCGATTAAAAAAAAACTTTTTATATTTCTACATACATATGAAACACAACAAGAGAATCAATAATTACACTATTTTTCATGATTTGAGACTATTTACATTGATAATTAAATATTATAATAGATATTCCGAAACGTTTAATTTATTAAGTCGAGTCTGGGAAAATACCATTAAACATAAAGGCATCAAGAAGTTTTATCTGAGATTTTTTTAACACATCAAGAAATAATCCCGCGAGTGAAGTTATCGATGAAAAGGGATTCCGACGAAATGATAACGGTTTCATGCATTACACATATGAATTAAATACTGGCCGAAAAAGTGAAAACTGGATCTATTAAATACATATTTTTTTAAATTAACACATTGTAAGTTTAAGGTTAACTGACCTAATCCAAAATTTGAAAAAATTAAGTAATGTATGCACAGAGAATCTTGTAACGCATATATATATATATATATATATATATATATATATATATATATATATATATATATATATATATATATATATATATATATATATATATATATATATATATATATATATATATATATATATATATATATATATATATATATATATTATTAAACCATATCCGCTCCCTAGGTGGAGCATATGGAGTCCACAAACTGTCTCCAGGCTTTTCAGATCCGCGTCCCGAAGTTCTGACGAGAACTGCCGACGAATTGTCAGCAGTGGTCGTCCTGGGCGGCGCGAACCTGATGTGTTGTAAAAGAGGCAAGCTTGATTAAGGCTCTCAGGAGACAAGGCTAAGCCAACTGAATCGCCTTTTCTTGACGACAGTTGCGACCAAGATTTATATATACATACATAATAACAAAAATAATAATAATATTAATAATGATAATAATAATAATATATAAACTACATACTTTTTTCCACAAATATTTTAGTTGACCGGTTGAGTGATCGGGTTTCATCATTACTGACATCATCAGACTGGTTAACATCAGATGTTGGTCAAATAAAATACATGTGGATAAAACCATGTAGTTTTTATTTTATTATATATAATGCAGTTTCACCAAGTATTGTCATTACAAAAGTTGTCAGTAAGTAAGAAATATCAGTACAAAAAATTATATCTTTCAAATTTTGAATTCGGTCAGTTTCAACTCTCACACTTGTAGATATACCATATACTCAATTACTTGTTTCTAAGGTTCTAAGCACACTTGGGCGTAATATACCTACCTACCGGAAAGGCATGCACGTGTGCGTAGGGGGATGCGCCAAGTCTACTGACACGACAGGCAGAATGAGGGTTAGTATGAGAAGTGTGGACTGTACCTAATTTATAGTACTTTTTTTTACCGTGCGTAAACTGTTTGGCCGACCCATTCTGTTGGAACTCGGGGAAACTGACGTGGTTTTGCTTCCCATCCTGAAAAAAAAAAACATATTAACACGATGGCTTCACGAATGGATATGCCTCAACACCATTTTTTAGATTTTTTTCCAAACCCTTATCCGCACCCCAATGGTGCACAGGGCACTGCATTATATAAACACAGTGTTATCTTAATCGTTAACACACGAAGGAATTATGATCGGCCCTCCTGTTCAGGTACTAGTCCAGGATAATATGAATAAATATTAGAGTTAAAAAATCACTTATATTTATTTGACCGCCCCTGGGGATCGAACCCGGGACCTCCAGAATGGTAACCGAGCGTGCTAACCATTACACTAGGGAGGCGGATTCCGTAGTGTAATGAGGATAGTAGTGTAAAACTCCGTAGTGTAAATCTTTTTTAGAATTACAACCTGGCGACCATGGATATAGCGAGAATTGAAACATGATTAATTGTTAACAAAAATAAGGAAAATATGCGATGCCATGACTAATGAAAGAGACTGCTTTACGCCTTTTATTGTATAAATATTTAAGTGAAAATATAAAATAAAAAAATAAAGTCAATGTTTTGATTTTGTTTTTAAATTGTCTTAGTAGAATGGCTTTCCAATTTACCTAGTATAAATCCCGCATAATACATATTACGATGTTAGGAATATCGTTGTAATATCGCTCACCCCTTTCAACAACGTCATTTATCAAAAATCGTCAATTTTCAGTTGTGCATGTTTTCGGAATGCCCAGAAAATGTACTATATCCCAGTAAAAGCGGCATATTTTTTAACATAATATTTACGCGCTACAGGGCAGAGAGTGTTGTTTTTACATTTTGAAGAAAAGGATATATTTTATATTTATATTTTAGTTATTATACAGACCTGAATGATGGAAGTTTAACTTCTGAAACATGTAGTCTAATAAAACTCAAGTGGTAAAAAACGAAGTGTTTTTTTTAATCATTGTAACATGTCTTACCACAAAGTTAATGCCGAAACAATAAATAAAAATTGAAGAAAAGGTATTGTTTAATTATTTTTTTAAATAAACTAAATATTTTTCAACTGGAGAAAAAACCTTCAGGTTTTACCTAAAAAGATCTGTTGCATAGTAAAAAGTTCGATAGTGGTTTAGTATTTATTTTTAATACATTTTATTATATTCCTAAACTCTAAAAACGATCTCCTGAAAAATCAAGTTTTTTGATAAATGACGTTGTTGAAAGAAGTGAGCGATATGTCCCATTCTTGCAATATACCAGCGATTTAGTAAAATTTACCAGTAAATGACTACTACTTCTTTCTACCACTTACTTTGTTTATTCTCTTGCTCCTCTTATGATGATGCTTCCTGTCTCCGACCAGCCTCCTGATGTTCATGTGCGTCTTGTAGTTGACTTGCGTGGTCAGATCTCTATCATTCACTGCGTGGCGGGAGTAACTCAGACGTCGGTGCTGGCAGACAAATTGTCAAGTTAGTACAGTGTCAGACTCGTTGGGCGATAAGCAAATATGTACATGCACACATCCATGCTCCCACTTGAACACTCGGACACACATACATGCAAATTTATATATATATATATATATATTGTGTATATATATATATATATATATAATATCCAGAATCGTTGTTTTTCCTGGATCATAAGCCAATTTACACACGATCAATTGTCAACAGGGAAGGGAGGATGAGAAAGGTAGGTGTTAACTACATATAATTGACATCATTTTTGACATCTCAACATAGATGAAGAAGAATATGGAAGTCTGCGCATTTACAGGGCTTACGACCGTCATAGACCTGATTAAATGATCACTTTTCATTCACCAGTTCTACCCATGATTGACAACCAAGCTACTCAAATTCTTGAAGCTTCTAGATTTTGAGTAGTGTGGCTGTCATGGGGCTTGTGTAACTCAAAGTAACATCAAGCTTTCTCAAAAGGATGTAGGCAACATTGATTTTCAATTAGACAACTTTGAACATTGGAAAATTCAAACATTTTTGTGCAAATTAAAATAATATAGTAACGGGCAAACATCACGTTTAATCCATATAATTGAGAATGTTGTAATGTATTTATATTATATATATATACATATATATATATATAATATATATATATATATATATATATATATATATATATATATATATATATATATATATATATATATATATATATATATATATATATGTATATATAAATATATATATGTATATATAAGCATCAATCGGTACTTGACAAAGTATTCACAAGTAACACATTTGTAAATCATTGTGTTTAATTCCTGAATTCATGCAGTATTTTTATCATGTGTTAAAATTGTATAAAGTAATTTGGGAATATTAGTTATTTGAACAAAAAAAAGTAAATCAGCCTTATTTTTCATAGTAGGATTACTGAAATCTATGGAATACGCTGACAAAAACAATGAAATCGTTAATGAATATGAATATTCTCAATATAGATAGGATTTGAATGTTATGAGTAATTAAGACAAGTCATTCTACAAAAAAAATCAATAAAATTAATGGAATGAATGATAAATAAAGACAGTTAAAAACAGTTTTCTTTTCAGTTAGACCGGAGACTTATTGAGTGATGTAAATACATATCTTTTAAGCTATGCAGATATTTAAACATATATGTATTGTCCCACAGTTAATATATTCAGGAAAGAAATTTTATTCACACATGTATTGCTTGTATTTTATTTATAAAAATTTAAATAATTTACAATCAATAATTCATACCTAATGCAGAATAAGTAATGTAAATTACATTTCTGAAATGAATATTTAAAGTGAATTCAAATATATATAATATGTAGGTACATACTTACATAATTATATTAAAAATAAATATCTTTAGATGGTATTGAAATTAATGAAATATTGTGTAAAGTACCTACCTCAAAATACGTATAACATTTTTAAATAATTTATTTTTAACAAATAATTTATTTTCATACTTTATTGAAAATAAGTTAAATTCCCAGTTATACAAACGGTTTAAATATGTTAATAATTATTTATATTTAAAAACTTTAGGAGGCAAAAAGCCAAAAATAATATATAACATCAAATATAAAATTATTTTGATAAATAAAAAAATAGCAGTCAATTGAAAAATGCTCATCAACTTCAGCATTTTACAAAGAAAATTATTAAATTTATTTTCCTATTGATACTAATAAATTAATAAATAATAATTCAATCAAGATACATGCAATTTTTTGTATTAAAATTTTATTATATCGTTTAAAATTTATTTTTAATAAAAACAGTTTAAAAAAGGAATAAGTTTCTATGATACAGTGGTAAGACCATTCTGCTGTCACGTAGTAAGTACTGGGATCGATTCCCGCTTAGATGAAGATGAATATGAAGTATTTTTACATCGTAATATTCATTGGAATAAAATTATGATTTAATATAAAAATAAAACACTTGTGTAAGACAACTTTTTGATTTTATTAATGTAAGCACGACTAGTTTCAAAAACTCTCACCAACAGCTGAAAATAGAAACCAATAGGTAAAATAAAGTTTGCATTTTCACATGTTAAAGAAAACCTCGAAACTAGTCGTGTTTACATTGATAAACTCAAAAAGTGGTATTAAACAAGTGTTTTATTACACTGTAATATTCAAAATTATAATTGATATTTACTGTATGAAGAACTTTGAAAATAATATTGGATTTTTAATGTTAATATGAAAATAAAATTTCATTCAAGGAGATGATTTTCATCTTATTTTACTTATCATTCAAAACAGCATTGAAAATATTACGTTGTGATCCTCATCAAATTGAGATGACTAACACATTTCGCAAGTCAAAAGGTAAGGAACGGTCATGAGTTAAAATCGGAATGGTATGAGTCATCAATTTGTTGAATTTTTGATGTCGAATAGTGATTTAATATAGTTAACATATGAACAAAAGGAACCTAAGAATTCAGTGTAATCAGAGAATGGATATTATTTACTAAACCGGTAAAAAATTCGACATTTTTGGTGCCTTTAAAGTGCAGATTTTTTTTGTCGTACAAACGATAATCTGATTTAAATATTGTGTTAATGTATTAGAATCCTACAGAAAAAAAAACATATATTATATTTTCTTCTATGTGATTTATTCTAAAGCGTGTGTAAGAAAGCTTTAAATAATGGTTTCAATTTAATTTTTCATTTTTTAATTGTTTCGAAATTGTATTGTCTTGATTCGAATTCAATAAAAATATAACAGATAATCACGTATGTTCATTGAACAGTTTAATATTAGGTATGTTTTATAATTTCAATTACTGATTTTAAACAGTGGCAAACAGAAGAAAAACGTAACCCATTTTTAAGAATCAACCAATATTTTGTCATTATTGGTAAAAAAAAGCATTTTAACAAAAACCAATTGCCAAAGTGATAAAGCAAAGAAAAAGAAAACAAATTATGAGGTTAATCCAAATTTCTACTTTTTATGGTTATTTTTATTGTGAAAAATAACGAAACGGGCTACGTTTTGATTGATTTTAAGCACATGAGATACAAAGAGATGTTGATTTAATAAAAAATATGGTTTTATCGGGATGAAGATATGAGAATTCAGGGGGCGAGGATCGTCCTAATCTCTTCGGATGGACTTTTCTTTACAAAATATGAAATAAATAGCATTTGTGAATACGGATATGTGACCGTTTACGTGTATATAACATAGTGATTTCATTTACGCCGGAAATGATAAAAGTAGGTACACGAAATACATTTTTATAATAATTTTTAAAACATAGATTTATTTATGTGCATGTTTTGGTCTTCAATTTCATAAAATAGATTGTTATCTGTTTGAAGTAGAATATAAACTAAAATACAGTAGAGTCTCTATAGTTCTATACATTATCAGACCGACACGTTGAATTTTTATTTAACAAGGATATGCTTTATACAGCGCAGTACTGTTGGTTGCTAATTATTTCAAAACAAAAAAAATATTCAAGAAATCTCTTACCATTATATATATTTTTAAAAAAATTGATAAATTTTTGTTGATATAGAATCATATTAAAAGTCCATTTTGAGATCTCAACAAAGATGAAGAAGAATACGGAAATCTGGATATTTACAGGGCTTACGACCGGTAATAGGCTGTTTTAAGTGAGCACTTTATACACGCGTAGCATCCACCATTTTACCCATGATTGACAATCAGAGTACTCATATATATGATGTCTTTAATCAAAGCATTAAAATTTCACACTTAAACCAGCCTATTGATTGTTTTACTAGGCTGGTTTAAGTCTGAATGTTTTATTCTATAATTGAAAACATTTTCCGCGTGTAACTTCTTCGGCGTCATCTATGGTTAAAATTAGTAAGTCTTTTACATCGTAATGCCTGTAACTGACCAAACTTCTTGATTTAATTGTTCTTCATCTTTGTCGAGATATTAATAAAAAAAAATTGATTTTATATTTAATTACTTGAATGCAAACCTTGGGATTTAATTTAGTAATTTTATAATAATAGTGTAAATACTAGCTCATCGTAAATAATAGACAATTTAAGACATTGAAATTTAGTAGATCAAACGGTGAACATCACAGACCGACAAGAAATCACTCCAGTTCTGTGCACCGATGATTAAAAAAGCATGATTATAGTAGATTGTGTAAAAGTTGATTAATAATTAACAAAACAAACAGAATAATTAAAATATTTAGTATCTGACAACCTGCAGTAAACCAACAGTTATGGATCTGATATCTGTCGAATTATAGAGACTCTAAATACACAAAGTATAATAAGCGTCTGTACAGAAACTCAATATTAAAAAAGCACAAAATCATTACACCGAAAACCAAATCTGTTCTTTGACTCACCTTTGATTTACTATCATTACAAGACGATAACTGTTGGAATGATAAAATAAACGTAAATTAGAAAAATAATGTCTCTAGCCGCCGGACACTCTCTTTGATTTTGAAGTT
The DNA here is from genome assembly GCF_059751285.1 of Brachycentrus maculatus. Classification (NCBI taxonomy): domain Eukaryota; kingdom Metazoa; phylum Arthropoda; class Insecta; order Trichoptera; family Brachycentridae; genus Brachycentrus; species Brachycentrus maculatus. The sequence continues at coordinate 359,108 of NW_028281056.1, read as the reverse complement.
TTTGCCATCTGAAGCGGAATTCCAGCCATAATTCCTGTGATTTTTTGTTTTTTATTATGAGTTCAAGGGATCTTGCATCCCTTATGTCACTGCGACCATATTAGGTCCATTGTAATCTCCCTCTGTATCATTACTCACTCTCAAGACCTACATGAGTCATGTAGCTCACGACCTGCCTTGGTGGTAAGAGCTTCACCTTCGCTAGAGTCTAGTAGTGGTCCTTCAAGGATGTGACCAAGATGAAATCCTGTGATTGATTATTTTCTGGGTATTTTCGAAGTGCCAAGAAACGAGTGTTGACGTACTGTGTTATGTACATACAAAAGGCATATGGTGTGATGAAGTATTATTTTGTGACATGTTCAGAATCCACAAAAGCATATAAAGAGAAGCGACATTGAAGAAGCATAAAAACATATGTTAATATATTCAAATGTCTTCCTTCCGAATAATATTAATGACGATATTTTTACTTTTAGTGACATTTTTAATCACAAGCAAACATTTAAAAAAAACGCTGAAATGGATAAATAACACTGGCCAACAATTTACAGCTTTTATTTTGTAACTGGCATGAAAACATCTGATCTCTATGCACTTTGCATAGCTGAATTAAAAAACGAAAGCATAAAAAATGTAGCAAAGTCAGATTTTTTAGTTATGGATATTTTTAATTCTGATATTGACTAAAGTTTATCTTATTATTTATGTATATACATATAATGCTATCGTATTCAATATTAATAAGACAATATATTTCCACTGTTACTCCATAATTATCAATATTTTTTTTAAATTCCAAAGATCAGGCATGGGGAACCTGGGGCCTTAAAGCCGCATGCGGCCTTTTGGCTATTTTAGTACGGCCTTTTGACTGATGAACATTTTTGTAAAAAGGCATTTTTTAAATTGCATTTTTAACAATTTATATTGTAATATAATTCAAATATATTTAGTTTATAGGGGGGGTGTCAAAGTTTTCTTTACTGCGACCTCATGTTGAATCAGATAAGTGAATGTGGCCTTTTGAAATAGAAAGGTTCCCCATGCCTGCCTTAGATCTTAGACTAAAACATGTAAAGATAACAACCACTATTACGGTTTTAACGTATAAGGTCCATACAAAGATTGTAACATCAATACTTGACGTGATACAAGCTTGTCACCATATAGACTTGGAATAAGAACGATTAACTTAGTCCAAATCAGGCATCAAAATTTCAGTTATAAAATCATTGTTGGCCAGTGTAATTATACAATATAATACAAACATTCAAGAAAATAACTATATATCGTACGATAAAATATTGAAAAGAAAGGGGAAATAACGTCTTGAACATATAAAGTGTATTTTTTAAATACTTATAATGTTACCTTAACTGTTTGAATATTACTTTTCATTCTATTTTATTTATTGTTTCGGCATTAACTTTGTGGTAAGACATGTTTCAATGTTTCAGAAGTTAAACTTCTATCATTCAGGTCTGTATAATAATATATTATTATACAGACCTGATTGATGGAAGTTTAACTTCTGAAACATGTAGTCTATAATAAAACTCAAGTGGTAAAAAACAAGTGTTTTCTTTAATCATTGTTACTTTTCATTCATTCATCTGTTTTGAAAATAAAATATTTTAAAAATTAGGTCATTGGAATATCGTAAAAAAACGTCACGAGTTTTGGTGGCAACCCCTGTGCGTCCCACGCCAATCTGAAGGTATTCCCCTTATTATGCAAAAAGGAACCAGTCCACATTCATCTCTGACATGATAAAGTTTGTAACGCAATAAGAACTTTTTATTTCATTTTTAGATTTATTTGATTTACGTCTGTAATTCGACTGAGTCTGTGTTTCCAATATAAATAAACACCAAATATTACCCTCTTCCTTATATCTGTTTGTAATTCCAAGTAGGTAATAATAATAATACTCAAAATAAAAATTAATTCCGATTTGACAATGCGGTGGGTGCAATACTTACTCTTTACTTACTTATTATTTTACAAAAACATAAGTTAAAAAAAAAAATAAGGAAAAATAAAACAAATAACAAAAAACTGTAAATAATAAGTGACAGTATCTATCCCACCACAGCAAGATGGATACAGTCACAGATGTTCTTTTAGTGGAAGTGGAATTAGTCAAAGTATCCTTAAATTTTTATTTACTAATTGTATGATTTATCTTTTCTATATATTTTACAATTCAATTTTCAAATTATCTTACATAGATATTTTTTAAAAACATATTTATTTTTCTAATTTGTGGAATGGCTCCTTTCTGCATAACGGCTACTCAATGTCAACAACTGTGACGTCGCGAAATTTGTAAGGCATGAAAATATCTTGGTAAATATGTAATTGAAATATCCATATTTTTAACGCGTGTAAAAATTTCGTATAATATAATACCAACGTCATCATCATTTTCATTTAAAAAAATCTTATTCAACCAAATGTGTATTGAGTATGCGAGTAACTGTAGACGTGAGTAGTTTGAGTTTTGGAGTGATTGATGCACAGATTGCTGATTGGTGTGAAATATAGAGCTGCGACAGTGTTCAGCTATGACAAAACCTTAAAATGGCCAAGAGTCAGAAGGCGGGTGATAATAAGTTCAGGATGCATACTTAAAATAGAAAGATAGCCACATAAAATCGGATGTGAAAGCTGATCATTTGGGAAGTTGGAGTAATGAAGGGAGGAAACGGTGCTTACCCGTCTGTACGGCTTGCAGAGCTCCTCTGCCAGCAGATGGTGGATTCTGGCGTCTGTGAGGTCCTTTTTGGTCGGGTTGTACTCTAGCTCTTGCATGTCGATGTTCCACGTAGATGTGTCTAGCTGGCTAAAGCTAGGACTGAAATATTAGAATAAAAACACATTTGATTCCAAAAAAACTAACTAAGCATCACGCTGCTTCCCTGCAGGGATTAGCTGAGAGAAAAAGCCACAGTAATGTCTTTGCAAATAATCAACGAATATATGATCCAAGCACAAGAGCTTAGTCTCTTTATTGTAGAGAACTGTGTTTTTATTTTAAGATTGTGAGTAAAAAAGTTAAGAAAATGAAAAAAATATATAAAAAAAACTTTTGTAACCATGTCAAATAAAAAAAAGGTTTTAAAAATAGTAAAAAAATATATCCAATTTATATAGCGCCGTTTTCAAATACAAAAAGTACATGTAAAAATTGTACATAAAAAAATTACTAGACACTGGCTAGAACACTTTTATAAGGTGAATAGCTATAAATTAAGAAGAAGAAGAAAAAGATCTTATGCCAGATATTTTACCTCTATTATTTTTGTTTAAAAAAAATATTTATACTTAAATTAATTCAATTATTTAAAAAAAAATAACGTAAAATAACTGTGAACAGGTTGTGAGTAATCTTTGCAAAATACTACTACTGCGCTACTTTATAATATTCTTCACTACCCTAATGCATCTATATATCTTGTTGAAAACTTTATGTACTTCTCAGATCACGGTCTATCACTTCGTTCTTGGATGGAAAGTGTTCGTTCTTCCCAAGAAAGAAGACTTTTCATTCCTTGTCATAACACATCATTCTTTAGCAATTCCTTCTCTGTCCAAGTGGCCAGATTCCATTCTATGAAATGATGATTGACCTCTCCTTGTAAAAAATGCATACTCTTTAATAACTTCGAGACATTACTATCCATCATTAGAATCCTAACTATCCATCAAATCTCCTCCTATAGTTTTCCCTTCTACCTCCTTCCCTAAACTTCCTTTTTCCTCTGCCTTCCTTATTATCAGCAACTCGTAATTTATGTTTTTTTAAACGTTCAAGTACTATCTACCCTCTGATTGCAAACACTTTTATGTGTCAAACGTTTTGATCAATATCACTAATCTGTTTTTGGTTGGTTCGATGATACTGCTTTTTAGCAATAAGCCCACAAATGTACTTTTATTTTATTTTCTGGACATGAAGTTTAAATAAAATTAATAAATATAAATAAATACCGGGGAACTTTGTGCATATTCGTGTATGTAAACTGAGTTAATAATAAAAACTAACTAACTAACCATCGCGCCGCTTCCCCGCAGGGGTAGACAGAGAGAATAGAACGCCACACCACTCTCTCTTTGCAAACATTCTTCGCCTCTTCCACGTTCATGCATCTCCTCATACATACCCGCCGATTGTTTCGTCTCCTAACCTGATCACTTTCAAGTATTTGGCATACTTGATCGTGCCAAGTTTTTCTAGGTCTTCATCTGCTCCTTTTTCTAATTACGTTCACCTCGTAAATTTGTTTTACCGTTTTTTCCTCACTCATTCGTTCTACATGTCCAAATCATATCAACACACCTTTCTTAATTTTATCGATAATGCTTGTCTCGGCTTTGCATTCCTTCCTCATTTCACTATTCGAACATCTATCATACATCGTTTTGTCGCACATTCTTCTGAGAGATCGCATTTCGACTGCATTCAGTTTACTTTCAACCTTCTTTTGCCAACTCCATGTTTCACTTCCACACATTAGGATTAATTATTAGTCAATAATTAAAGACTAATTGTGTTCACATACCTTCCATTCAAATTGCCGGTGTAGTTCCTAAATATGGCAGACATGGATTCGGTTCCCGATATATTCCCGATGGTGGAGGCGTTCCTCTGCATGTACTCTATGGCGTCCTTCATGGCCAGCTTGGAGTAGGTCTCCAGGATCTTGGGCTCGGCTCCCTGGTAGTTCCTGAGCAGGAAGGGGCGGATGAACTTGTTGTCGAACCTCTTGAACCTGTCCCTGATGTGGTAGTTGCCATGCTTGCCGATAATGTCCTCGATCCCTGCCATCATGTGGTCCATGAACTACGAGAGATAAAGGAAGATTTTTGTTGCATATTATTTGTTTGTTTTTTGTTTTGTTAATTATTGCAATTTTAATTTCATTATAATAAATATATATATATATATATATATATATATATATATATATATATATATATATATATATATATATATATATATATATATATATATACATACATATATAAATATATATATATATATATATATATACATACATATATATCAAGCACTAATAAATTGGTACTTGACAAAATATTCACACCACATTAGTTTATTTACTGAATTCATGTACTATTCTTAGTAATTTGGGAACATAAGTGAGGTTATTTAATCAAAAAACGTATTTCAGCCTTGTTTTTCATCGTAGAATTACTGGAATCTATAGAATATACTGATAAAAATAATGAAATCGTTTTTGAATACATTCAAATATTTATACAATATATTAATAAACATATCGTAGTCATACAGGAGAATGTGACCAAGTGCATTGTTTTACAAAAACGTGATTATTGACTATTTGATATCTTACTAGATTAATATTGTCCTGAAAAAATCCCAAAGGATTTTAAACTTGGAAGTATAATATATTGACTAGTTAAAAATGACTAACTGCATTGGTGTTTATTTTCTTGCCAAGCAATAGTGATTTAAATGGCCCTCCTGAACATTTTACGTTTTGGTAGTTGGTCACTTTCTCCTGTACGACAACGATATGTATTAAAATCGATTTGTGGAAGTAATAAAAATATTCTAACCCTTTCGTGTATCCTCTCATTCATGGTTGGTTTCCTCTTCTCGGCGCGCTTGACGTTGAGAATCTTGACGAGGGGTTTGATGGTGATACCCTGGATGAAGACGGTGAAGTAGATCACGGCGATGGTAGTCGTCACGAACATGGGCTGGGAGGGCACGATCCTGGGGTCTATGAGCAGCACCAGGGCGAAGGCGACTGCTCCGCGCAAACCTAGACAGAACGATGCACATATAGTATTTAAAATAACACTAGTTTTTCTAGTTTTTCTTTTCTAGCAGCATAAGCGGGATTAGACCCCCACGAAGACCACCTAAACGTTGGTGGGATAGCTGGTCTTCCACCTCCTAGGTGCGTAACTCGCAATCTGGATGACTCAGTATGCGAATGCCTGTGCGAGAAGCCGGCCGTGTCTCTGGCACACGCTAAAAAAATCAATTTGCCTTTTTTTAGAATATATTATATATTGAGAAAAATATTTATATATATTTTTTAACTTCTTACCTTTTAATAGCTCTTTTTAACTACATATTTATTTTCAAGAAAAACTTAATATTTCAATACAATAAGGTTATTTTAAGCAAAAAAATCGATTAAGTATGACAAATCGCTCACTCCTTTCAAGAACGTCATAAATCGAAAATCGTCAATTTTCAGTTGTGCATGTTTTCGGAATGCCAAGAAAATGTACTATATCCCAGCAAAAGCGGCATATTTTTAACTTAATATTTACCCGCTACAGGGCAAAAAGTGATGTTTTTGCATTTTGAAGAAAAGGTATTATTTAATTTTTTTTTTAAGTACACTTAATATTTTTCAAATAGAGAAAAACCCTTCAGATTTTACCTCAAAAGATGTGTTGCACAATAAAAAGGTTAATAAGTGGCTTGATATTTATTTTCAATACATTGCATTACATTTTTTAACTTTAAAAACGATCTCCTGAAAAATCTACTTTTTTGATTTATGACGTTCTTGAAAGGAGTGAGCGAAATGTTACCTCGGTTTAAAGAAAATTATGTTGCGATTTATCGTATATTGCGCCTATTAATCACAACATAATCATTTACCAGTTTGATCAGATGAATGTCGGAAGTATGGGCATTTACGGGGCTTACGACCGTCATAGGCTAGTTTAAGTGATTACTTTACACAGTGTAACATTCACCAATTCTACCCATGATAGACATGATCCAGCCTTTGACGGTCGTAAGCCCCGTAAATGCCCAGACCTCTATATTCTTCTTCATCTATGTTGAGATGTCAAAAAAAGTATGAAAAATAATTCCTACAATTGGAGATAATCCAGTATTTGGACACACCAAAAATGTTGTTGATTAAAGCTGTACAAAAAATATTATCTGTAAAGAATATTTGGTCATTGAATTTTAAGAGTATTGTTTCATTTTATTGGTACTACAATTCTACTATCTATTGTAGTTGGAGTTAACAAAACGAAAAAAAACATTCTTCGTAATTAGATATTTTTTATGTTAGTTGATTTTCTGTTTAAAATAATATGCAAAAACAATATTAAAAAATAAAATGATTCTTTCGCTAAGTAGATTTGAAAAATCTTTAAAGTAACTTGTACAAATGTTTTTCGTTGAGAAAACATATCTTAATTATAAATGAATGTCATGATTTGATTAAAACATAAGCATCTTTGTGTTTTATGTTTATTCTTCATGTTTATTATTATATAACTGGAGCAAGCGTGATCTATATCGTTAAGTAATTCCCATTAACATTTTTTTTATCTGTAATTGCTTGGATTGGAATCGATTTATTACTATCAGGGCCATAAAATGTCCAATGCGTTGTGGGATTGAATTGGATACATGGATGGGACATAAAGGAATCGTGAAATGGGAGAAGAGATACAACAATACTTATGTAATACGTGTGAGTAAGAGAGTAAATTATGTCGCCGATATGGCGCCAAGCAAATCGAAATGGGGAGGTGCCAAGTAGAAGTCAGCATGGGTTCAAATAGAACATTATTCCGATGGAAAAAATAATGAAAACAGGAAAAACAATATAACGGAAGAACGAAAACATTTCCAGGGCAATGTGACATTTTTTTGGTCATACGCATAATTACAAATTACAATAATGTGCCTTCACTGAGTTTTCAAGTGGCGAGGGCACATTTTGCAATATTTATTTGTTAAATTATATGAATGAAAATTAATTTATTATTAGATTAAAACCAATATTTTTAGCTTTTCCACTTTTTTATTTGACCAGCGACCGGGTTTCGTCGTTACCGACATCATCAGACTGGTCTGATGATGTCGGTAACGACATTATACCAGTCTGATGATGTCGGTAACGACGAAACCCGGTCGCTGGTCAAATAAAAAAGTGGAAAAGCTAAAAATATTGGTTTTAATCTAATAATAAATTAAAAATGCAATTCCATCACGAAGTGTCAGTGGATAATATAAATCTATTAAAAAATGAATGAAAATTGTTTTTGTCATAAAATGAACGACATAACTAAATGATGAGATCTATTTTAGAACTACCCGCCTGTTTCGGCCAAAATCTGTTTATTTTTCAGAATAATTGATGTAGTAAAATAATATTCATAAATGTACGCGAGAAGAACAAAGAGACGCAGTTTTTATTTTGTTTATAATATTGGCTCACGACATGTAACTCCTTTAAAATCATATATAAGGGGTGGCGGACTAATTTTAGTGTGCTCAGATTAAATAATATTCAAAACGTGTATACGCCGCGCTCGCTCTGTTTTTATATTGGTGTAAAAAACAGGCATAATAAAAATGCATATAAAAAATATGAGGTAAGAAGCATGTTTAAAATAAACAAACGAGAAAAACATAAGGTAAGAAGCATATTAAAATAAACTAATGAGAAAATATAATATAGCTGAGAATACAAATGAAATACAAATGAGAAAATTAAACACATTTTAAAGATTTTTTGTTCGCAATTCTACGCTAGAATGGAATATTTATCATGTTTTAATGTTTTCAAAATAACAAAGGTGGTATGGAAACTATGTGAAAAATTCAACGCCATACATACCAATAATATAATGTCTCTATAAGGAATTTAATTTATTTTGGCCAGTGCCAGACATTTTTGAATTTCAAACTTCATAAAGTTATTTTATTAATGACATTTTTAATGGAATTTCCCCACAGCTCGTGGTATATGGTATATGATATAAAATAAGTATAATATTTACACACATAAGAGTAATGGGTATTGGCAAAGCCGTTGGCTCGGCCTATATCCTCCGCACACACCATAAAGATCTTTGAACATAATAAATACACCAAAATTATCGTGATTAGGTACATATTATAGTGAAAATAAACGATATTTATAGACTTAATGTTGATGAAATCCTCTGTTTAATTTGTGTTATATTTCTATTTTCCCTCAAAATTGCACTAATAGTTTCAAATTCGCACTGAAAACGTGTGAAAAATTAAAATATCGTTTTTTTTAAGTTTATTTTCTTAAAATGTGCGACAAAACGATGTATGATTGATGTGCGAATAGTGAAATAAGAAAGGAATGCAAAGCTGAGATAAGCATTATCGATAAAAGTAAGAAAGGTGTGTTGAGATGGTTTGGACATATAGAACGATTGAGTGAGGAAAGAATGGTAAAACAAATTTATGAGGCGAATGTTAGCGGGAAAAGAAGCAGAGGAAGACCGAGAAAAACATGGCACGATCAGGTATGCCAAATACTTGAAAGTGGTCAGGTTAGGAGTCGTAACAAGCGGCGGGTATGTATGAGGAGATGCATGAACGTGGAAGAGGCGAAGAATGTTTGCAAGGACGGAGTGGTGTGGCGCTCTATTCTCTCTGCCTATCCCTGCGGGGAAGCGGCGTGATGGTTAGTTAGTTAGTTATTTAAAATCAAGCATTTTTCATTGTATGTGTCAATACAAAAGAATAAGTATCAAAATACTACGCTTTATATCATATATTCTACAGTATGGGATTATTGGTTTGGGGGTGGTACGAGTAATCCATTGTTCAATGTAAATAACCCAAAAACCAGTAGGTGATGAAAATAATACTTTAAGTTCCGAGAAGGACTCCCACAGAGGAAATATTCAACAAATTACAACATATAGGAGTCAAACCTATATGCTAAAACAATCCTTACATGCATTTAAGAATTGCTCTCATAGAAACACATCAAACAAAACATTTTTTTGATTTTTTGGATAAAAAAAAATCTTTGATTATTATGCAATAAAGTTATCCAACCTGCTTCCATTATCCATAAAGTCATTGGAAAAATAAACTAAATATGAAAGAGCTATTCATAAATGGATAATTTAGGCGGTGTTACTGCTAACGGTACTGGAACACGTGTGACGAGGAAGACGGAAACGCGCAAATGAAGACAATCTTTTATTAATTAAAAATTACAAAGTTATTAGTGTGAAAATAACAAAATTACACCAATATATCGAAAATTACAAAACACAAGGGGCGAGAAGAACAAAGCGACACCAATATAAAAACAGAGCGAGCGCGGCGTATACACGTTTTGAATATTATTTAATCTGAGCACACTAAAATTAGTCCGCCACCCCTTATATAGGGTCCGCCATCTAAAGTTTTTTTTTTCAACTAGTGCTTATTTCGTGAATGGTAACACTTAGCTCATGTCTGATTTGACAGATAATTAGTTTTATCTTTCCGCTGAGCGAATATGGTTGTGTATACGCTTGAACAACGCTGAGAAATATTGCGACATTACTTTGAAAATCATGGTAATGTTGCAGAATGTGTGCGAAAATTGCGTACGGTTTTTGGAAGAAGAGAAGCACCGTCAGCTCCGTATGTTCGTTATCTTGTGAAAAAAGTGAAAGAAACTGGCATCCTCATCGATAAACCAAAGCGTGAAAAGCCAAAAACAGTGCGTACACCCGAGAATATCGATGTTGTGGCAGAAAGTGTGCGTGAAGCGCCATCAACATCAATTCACCGTCGTTCTCAACAATTGAACATTTCGGAGACATCATTGAGACGAATTTTGCATAAAGACCTTGGTATGACGCCATACAAAGTCCAATTGGTTCAGGAGTTGAAGCCAACTGACCATCCAATGCGTTTTCGCTTCGCTGAGTGGGCCTGCGATCGACTTACAGAAGATGCCGATTTTGCCAAAAAAATCATCTTTTCGGATGAAGCTCATTTTGATCTTGGCGGGTATGTAAACAAGCAAAATTGTCGTATTTGGGGCACAGAAAACCCGCACGCATACATTGAAAAGCCGGTACACCCAAAACGAGTCACTGTTTGGTGCGGATTTTGGTCCAGAGGCATAATTGGGCCATTTTTCTTTGAAAATGAGCAAGGAGTGGCCGTTACAGTCAATGGCGATCGTTATCGGGCCATGTTGAACGGATTTTTGTTCACAAAAATTGAAGAGGATGATATTGGCAACATTTGGTTTCAACAGGACGGCGCTACGTGCCACACAGCCGAAGCTACACTCGATGTTTTGCGCCCTGTTTTTGAAAAAAAAAAGTTATTTGGCGGACCCTTTATATGATTTTAAAGGAGTTACATGTCGTGAGCCAATATTATAAACAAAATAAAAACTGCGTCTCTTTGTTCTTCTCGCGTACATTTATGAATATTATTTTACTACATCAATTATTCTGAAAAATAAACAGATTTTAGAACTACCCGCCTGTTTCGGCCAAAATCTGTTTATTTTTCAGAATAATTGATGTAGTAAAATAATATTCATAAATGTACGCGAGAAGAACAAAGAGACGCAGTTTTTATTTTGTTTATAATATTGGCTCACGACATGTAACTCCTTTAAAATCATATATAAGGGGTGGCGGACTAATTTTAGTGTGCTCAGATTAAATAATATTCAAAACGTGTATACGCCGCGCTCGCTCTGTTTTTATATTGGTGTCGCTTTGTTCTTCTCGCCCCTTGTGTTTTGTAATTTTCGATATATTGGTGTAATTTTGTTATTTTCACACTAATAACTTTGTAATTTTTAATTAATAAAAGATTGTCTTCATTTGCGCGTTTCCGTCTTCCTCGTCACACGTGTTCCAGTACCGTTAGCAGTAACACCGCCTAAATTATCCATTTATGAATAGCTCTTTCATATTTAGTTTATTTTTCCAATGACTTTATGGATAATGGAAGCAGGTTGGATAACTTTATTGCATAATAATCAAAGATTTTTTTTTATCCAAAAAATCAAAAAAATGTTTTGTTTGATGTGTTTCTATGAGAGCAATTCTTAAATGCATGTAAGGATTGTTTTAGCATATAGGTTTGACTCCTATATGTTGTAATTTGTTGAATATTTCCTCTGTGGGAGTCCTTCTCGGAACTTAAAGTATTATTTTCATCACCTACTGGTTTTTGGGTTATTTACATTGAACAATGGATTACTCGTACCACCCCCAAACCAATAATCCCATACTGTAGAATATATGATATAAAGCGTAGTATTTTGATACTTATTCTTTTGTATTGACACATACAATGAAAAATGCTTGATTTTAAATAACTAACTAACTAACCATCACGCCGCTTCCCCGCAGGGATAGGCAGAGAGAATAGAGCGCCACACCACTCCGTCCTTGCAAACATTCTTCGCCTCTTCCACGTTCATGCATCTCCTCATACATACCCGCCGCTTGTTACGACTCCTAACCTGACCACTTTCAAGTATTTGGCATACCTGATCGTGCCATGTTTTTCTCGGTCTTCCTCTGCTTCTTTTTCCGCTAACATTCGCCTCATAAATTTGTTTTACCGTTCTTTCCTCACTCATTCGTTCTATATGTCCAAACCATCTCAACACACCTTTCTTAATTTTATCGATAATGCTTATCTCAGCTTTGCATTCCTTCCTTATTTCACTATTCGCACATCTATCATACATCGTTTTGTCGCACATTTAAAAAAAATAAACTTAAAAAAAACGATATTTTAATTTTTCACACGTTTTCAGTGCGAATTTGAAACTACTAGTGCGATTTTGAGGAAAAATTGAAATACATTACAAATTAAACAGAGGATTTCATTAACATTAAGTCTATAAATATCGTTTATTTTCACTATAATATGTAATCACGATAATTTTGGTGTATTTATTATGTTCAAAGATCTTTATGGTGTGTGCGGAGGATATAGGCCGAGCCAACGGCTTTGCCAATACCCATTACTCTTATGTGTGTAAATATTATACTTATTTTATATCATATACCATATTCCACGAGCTGTGGGGAAATTCCATTAAAAATGTCATTAATAAAATAACTTTATGAAGTTTGAAATTCAAAAATGTCTGGCACTGGCCAAAATAAATTAAATTCCTTATAGAGACATTATATTATTGGTATGTATGGCGTTGAATTTTTCACATAGTTTCCATACCACCTTTGTTATTTTGAAAACATTAAAATATGATAAATATTCCATTCTAGCGTAGAATTGCAAACAGAAAAAATCTTTAAAATGTATTTAATTTTCTCATTTGTATTTCATATGTTTTCTCAGCTATATTATATTTTCTCATTAGTTTATTTTAATATGCTTCTTACCTTATGTTTTTCTCATTTGTTTATTTTAATGCTTCTTACCTCATATTTTTTTAAGTGCCTTTTTATTATGCCTGTTTTTTGTTTTACATTTTGCCATGTATTAGTTTAATTAAATTTTATATATTTTTTGTATGTTTCATATTTGTGTTTCAGTCTTGTTAACCTAAATCCCATGTCCCAAAATGAGAAATGTAAATTATTAATCTGGAATATTATATATGACGTATGTTTGTTTTGTAATATGTTTTGAAATAAATAAAAAAATGTTTGTGCTAATGAGCTTCTATAATACAACAAGTATTTAAAATGGCTATTGTAATTGTTTGTAAATTTGTTTAAACGGAGTTGGTATTAATCTGGGAGGTCATTAGCACCGAAATTATAGTTAAATGTTGTGAAACACACATTACATTTACGGATATCGTTTGTGTTAAGCACCTTGTAGCATTAAGCACATGTCCGTTATAATGCTCCCGTATATTTAATGATGGAATTAATTTAATGGAAAGTAAAACAATGTTTATTGGTCGATTTCGAGAATAAAACGATATAAATAAGGTTATAATTAAAATTTTACCATAATATGAACACCTACTGAGACTCTCGTTATCATCTTCTCTCGATTTCGAATTTCGGCAAAAGTTTCATTTTTATACTACATATTATAATATTATAATAAAAATATTATACTACATATTTTTATACTACATATTAAATGCGTAAAATTCCGTGTAGTGCACAAGCGACTTTAAAGGCAAAAACTTAAGTGAATTGGATAGTCAATCATGGTATGAAAGGCGATTCGATTGACCTTGTGATCATTTACCTAAGCCGATGCCAGGTTATAAGCCCCAAGAATGCCGATATTCTCTTCGTATACAAAGAAGCTTCGTCTCAGTCGAGATAACTTTAAAATCTTAACAGTTCTTTGATGATCTAGTTTAGAATTTATGTAAATACAAAAATCTTGGCATATGAAATTTTCTCATTCAGTCCAATTTACCAAGGAAGATAATTTAATAAGAATTTGTTTAAGTTATGCAAATGCGATTTATAACTTTGATCCTTTTCGCATTACATCAGCAGAATTTCATTTTGGCCTCGGGCAACAATATTGAAACTCTCGGAATATAATTTTTGAAAATGTATTTTAAACATAATAAACAAGTAAAGTTCTAGAAAATGTATTTTTATATATTTTTATTTATTTTACCATTTCACCATACAAAATCACAAATTACAAAAATAATCCCTCATTGCGTTTTCCCGTACCGAAGGCTCATTTTACAATACACTAAGACTTCACTTCACGTCGTAGATATATACGTTCCAAAATATCGCGACGCGAATTGAATTGCTATTTTACGTTGGAAATCATACAAACATCAAAGATAGCGAAAATGAGTCTTAATTCAGTAACGACGCAACTTCGAAAACACGCAAAGTGTAACGACGCAAAGCGAGGTCTGAGTGTATTTATTTATAAAATTATGTGATAGAAAATTGTTTATGAATTGCAATCAAATACGTCATGGCCGAATGATGCGATCTTTATTACTTCGATCATAATTATTTATTAGTTTAATCATAAAAAAGTTATATTATATCTATATCAGATCTTACTTCCATTGGCCATTTTTGAATAGCTCTTTCATATTCAGTTTAAATTTTTAATGACTTAATGGATAATGGAAGCAGATTGTACATTTTTATTGCAAAATAATCAAAATCCTTTTGACCCAAAGATGTACTTATGATGTGTTAGGCTTTTTTAAAAATGTGTTTCTGTGTTTTGGATCATGGAGTTCTATGCACGTTACCATATCGCTCACTCCTTTCAACAACGTCATACATCAAAAATCGTAAATTTTCGGTTGTGCATGTTTTCGGAATGCCCAAAAAATGTACTATATCCCAGCAAAAGCGGCATATTTTTAACTTAATATTTACCCGCTACAGGGCAGAAAGTGTTGTTTTTGGATTTTCAAGAAAAGGTATTGTTTAATTATTTAAAAAAAAATACTAATACCAAATATTTTTCAATTGAAAAAAAAACCTTCAGGTTTTACTTTAAAAAATCTATTGCACAGTAAAAAGCTCAATAACTAGCTTGATATTTATTTTTAATACATTCTATTACATTTATAAACATAAAAAACGATCTCCTGAATTTTTTTTTTCATATATGACGTTGTTTAAAGAAGTGAGCGATATAATAATAATAATAAAACCCTTATCCGCACCCCAATGGTGCATAGGGCACTGCGTCATATAAACGCAGTGTTATCTTGATCGTTTACACATGAAGGAAAGGTGATCAGCCCTCTGCTTCAGATACCAGTCCAGGGTAATATTGAATAAATATGACAGTGAAAAAATCACTTTTGTTTATTTTACCCCCCTTGAGAATCGAACCCGGGACCTCCAGAACCGTAGCCGAACGTGCTGACCATTACAAATTGACAAATTGTGTTAACTGTGGTTTGTGTGCTTTACTGGAATGTGCTTTCTCGAGTTGTGTGAGAGTAATTCTTTAATGCATACAATTCAACATTTCTTCTGTGGGAATTCGACTGGAAACTAATATGATTTTTGGGTAACAATAACACTCTATAATAATGCATTACTCTATGCGCCATATTTTGATGTGATTTAGATATTGGCTATGTTCTATGAATATGAAGTTCTTCAAAATCACAGCTTAAAATATAATATTCGATTATTCACGTCAGGTTTTACTTTTCCCCATTTGGCGAGTGCTAACGGCTAGACAGTAATACTCGTACATTGAACTTTCCGAACGTGCCTAAAATTTATCGAATTTGTCGACATTGTCTTATTTTTCTTCGTCTAAATGTGCGGGTTCTTTGAGTGCGGCGATAAAAATTGAAAGACGAAATAAAATTTCACATGCGAAAAATACAAATTAATTTTACAGTTATATTTTGAGCTATAAAGATGGTTTTCGTACCTACAAGACTCGGATATAGATTTTTCCATAATTCGTATTTGTGATACTGAATCTATATCGCTCGCTCCTTTCAACGTCATAAATAAAAAAAATGTCAATTTTCGGTTGTGCGTGGTTTCGGAATGCCCAGAAAATGTTCTATATCCCAGCAAAAGCGGCACATTTTTAACATTATATTTACCCGCTACTGGGCAGAAAGTGTTGTTTTTGCATTTTGAAGAAAAAATATTGTTTAATTATTTTTTCATATATACTAAATACTTTTCAAATGGAGAAAAAACCTTCAGGTTTTACCTGAAATGATCTGTTGCACACTAAAAAGTTCAATAAGTGGCTTGATATTATTTTTAATACATTGTATTATATTTTTAAACTTTAAAAACGTTATCCTGAAAAATCAAGTTTTTTGATTTATGACGTTCTTGAAAGGAGTGAGCGATATGTGTATCTTTAACCGTTTTCTTTTAGTTCTTTTGCAATACATTCTGACGTATCATTGACGGATATAATGATACACGTAAAGGATATAAATATAAACCATTTGATACTCACAGGACGACAACGTGAAACGTGCAAAACATTTTTTAAAAAAAATGAGTACGTACTATTAAAATATTAGAGATCCGCGTAGAAAATTGCCTTACTTAAAAATAAAAGTAATTTGTATGAACCTTTAATATTTTAAAACACATTTCTGTATATTTTGAAATCTTATCAAAGATGAAGAAGATTATGGAAGTCTGGGCATTTACGGGGCTGACGACCGACATAGGCTAGTTTAAGTGATCACTTTACACACGTGTAACATTCACCAATTCTACCCATTATTGAGAACCACACTACTCAAATTCTTTGAAGTTCTATATATATGAACCAATTCAGAAACATTGTTCTTGAATCACTAGAGACATCTATTGGTGAGATGAAAAGAAGCTATAAACATTATATAGGATATGATTGGAGATAATCCAGATTTGTGAACAAGTATTTGGACACACTCAATATGTCGCACATTTCTTTAATGATTTTAATGTTAAACTTTATAAATTTAAACACTTTGTTTCAACCACTTTTTAAAATATTATTATAAGTATTTTAATGTTTTAGAATTTAATAAACCCTGATGATGACATGGTTATTGTCGAAACCGGTTGGTTAAAGTGAACTAATAATAAAAAAGTGGTTAAAACAAAGTTGTTTAATTTTATAAAGTTTATAAAATGTGCCACAAAGTATCTACGAAAAACATTCAAGAAATTTTAATGTTTTTTTGTATTTTTCATTTACAAAACATCAAAACGACACGCGTATTAGCCCGTTTCAATATGTAAATGATAAAACCCGAAAAAACACAAAGCGTCTATTTTACCACGTGATTACAGACATTTCTCATGAAAAACATGAATTTTCTTTGTTTCAGGTATTCTTGCAA
Organism: Brachycentrus maculatus; assembly: GCF_059751285.1. Classification (NCBI taxonomy): domain Eukaryota; kingdom Metazoa; phylum Arthropoda; class Insecta; order Trichoptera; family Brachycentridae; genus Brachycentrus; species Brachycentrus maculatus. The sequence continues at coordinate 341,514 of NW_028281056.1, read as the reverse complement.
AGGTCAAACACGTTATTGTCTCTCCTGAAATATTTGCTACTCGTCTTTTGGAATTTGAATATCTTTTAATAATAAATAGCATTTCACCATCTCGGGAAGAATAAATATTAATGTACATCATTGAGTTTTCTGCGCTCTCGTTTTGCAATAAAATAAATGGCTGTTATTTAACATTTCATTTTGAATTCCCAGCATTTAATTCTTGGGACTGAATGCTTCTGATATTAAGAATATCTCAGATATGGATATTAATTTTTTTGTTACCTATCTATGTAAACTAATGTGAAAACCTGATTTCATTTTTTTGTAGATAAAAAAACTCGATTGTGAAAAAGGCTTATAAAAAAGAAAACCCGACTGTCATATTTATATAGCGGTTAATAATAATTATAACTGCATGGTGTTTGTATCATAATTCATATGTATTATTTTAAAGGTAGTATTGTTCATTCATTCAAACCCTTATCCGCACTCCAATGGTGCCTAGGGCACTTCACCATATAAACGCAGTGTTATCTTGATCGTTGACACACGAAGGAAAGGTGATCAGCCCACCGCCTTAGGTATTAATTAGTCCAGGGTAATATTGAATAAATATGAGAGTGAAAAAATCACTTATACACATTTATTATATCGCTTATTACATCATAAAAAAATATTTGACCCCGCCCCCTGGGAATCGAACCCGGGAACTCCAGAACGGTAGGAACGCCAAGCATTAGGCAGCTTGTGAACTACACGGAATTTTACCGTCCGGTAGTCCGGTTTTGAAAAATAAGAGCGACTACGACAGTTAAGCGTGAGCGAATTTACGCGTACCGATCGAGCACACTGATCCAAAGAAAGAAAGTCGAAAGCACAACCCAATCATCCGTTTTATATGCTAACTGACGTGCCGGACGGTTAAATTCAGTGTAGTGCACAAACGCCCTTAAACTACGGAAGCGTACATAAATATATTATACTAAGAAGTATTGAAAATCATCAAGGCGGAGGAACGTTGGCCAATAATTGAGAAAAATATGATTAATTTTGGATACACATAATAAAAAGGATAATTTTTAATTAATGTTTTACTTATGTAGTATATATCACTATTTCTTAAAATCTACTCTGACACGCGTTTCGATGCATTCCGCATCAATTTCAAACACCGTTATCTTATAAAAAGGATTATCTTTGCAAAAAATCTCAACACCACAACGCTTAATTTTTATATCAAAAGAGCAAGGTAATGGATTGATCATTTGCTCTTACGTTTTATGTCACGTAATTTGTAGCCAGATAGTTTAACCGCTAACGCTAGGGCATCCTCTAGCCCTGTTGGAGCAGTTTAGGGATTACCCGTAAGTACGTACTAAGTATTAGCTATTAATATTGGACTTACCTCCGTAAGACATGACGAACTTTTCCACCTTGTTCAGTTTATGAAGCCTGAAGCGATTTGCGAGGGCAGTCAAAATTATAACACCTAAACAAAAGAACAACTCGTATAAAAACATTAGTCATAACTACATTTTTTCCTCACAAATATATATACATATATATTCGTGAGAATAAATGTAGATAAACAACATCAATAATGACAAGATTTAATAAAACAGGCGTTTAAAAAAAATCGTTAAAAATACTTTTTTATGTTAGTTTAGGTTTTCCATTCATCCTGATATATCATGACATATCGCTTACTCCTTTCAAGAACGTCATAAATCAAAAATCGTCAATTTTCAGTTGTACATGTTTTCGGAATGCCCAGAAAATGTACTATATCCCAGCAAAAGAGGCATATTTTTAACATAATATTTACCCGCTACAGGGCAGAAAGTGTTATTTTTGCATTTTGAAGAAAGGTATTGTTTTTTTTTTAAATATACACTAAATATTTTTCAAATGCAGAAAAAACCTTCAGGTTTTACCTAAAAATATCTATTGCACAGTAAAAAGTTCAATAAGTGACTTGATATTTATTTTTAATACATTGTATTATATTTTTAAACTTTAAAAGCGTTCTCCTGAAAAATCACCTTTTTTGATTTATGACGTTCTTGAAAGGAGTGAGCGATATCATCATTTATTACATTTTAACAATGATTTTGATAATTATTTAAGTATTTTAAATATTGTGTCGGGCTGTGGTCCCGTGGTTAGTGTCACGAAGTATTGTCAGAGTCTGAGTTTCTCGGTTCTAACCCACTCTACCACAATTTGATACCTTTTTCTACTAATGAAATATGAAATATTTTTTTTATATAATAAAAACACAAAATTTTTTCTTTTTCAATGAAAAACAAAAAATACGATTTTACTCGTAATTTTTTTTTCTTAATTTTTTTCACACAAATGAAAAAAGTGTTATGGTGATAAAGGTAACAACAATTTTATAAAAACACACTGTTCTTTAAATGCTGTTAAAATTTCAACTCGGCTTTTTAAGTCATTTAGAGAGATTCGATATTTGTTTAACGGTTTTTACTTTATCGTGTGACGATATGTTGAGATATTTCATGCTGAGGACATAATTAACAATATCGTACATCACTAGCAAGCATTAAATAATGCGATGTATACTTAAAATAACAAATACAAGTTTTTTATGTATTAAATGTAAAAACTGATTTCTTGAGTGTAAGTTGTATTTTTTTATTTTTAAAAACCACATCAAAATCAGAATTGTATAGCTAAATAAGGACCGTTATTCCATTTAATTTTCACGCTTCGTTTGAAAATGCCATAACTAGGCGAAACAATTGTCATAAAATTAATTATCGTGTTTTTAAAAAAAATACAACTTACTAGACTCAAAAAATCAGTATTTGATTTAACATTTCATACATAAATTAAAATGGAATTCTCCGAATTAAACGTCAAATCTAAAAAAATAAAAGTTTTTACCTATTATCCGGTAGATGGAGCAGAAGAAGATGGTGAGAAGAACGAACCACGTGTTCCAGTCGTGGGCATTGTTGACGGTGGCGACTCCAAGGAACATGAAGATGATCGTCTCCGAGGAGCTGGACAGCATCTTCATGGCGTACTTGATGGTCGTGTGGGACTTGTGAGAGATGTTGCCTTCCACGTAGTTCTTCATCGTGATCCCGCAGAAGGTGATTCTGTGGACAAATAAATGAGATCTTAAAAACAATACGTAACATCCTTAAAACAAAGTAATTAATAAAAGAAAAACTATTCTTTTCTACATTTTAGGATTTTTGGTTGAGGTGGTACGAATAATGCATTAATTAATAGTGTACAATATTTTGAGTGTGTCCAAATACTTGTTGGCTATTCTGGATTATCTCCAATTACAGGAGTTATTTTTCATATGATTTTTTGACATCTCATATTCTTCTACATCTATGTTGAGATATAGAGAAAATCAATTGTGAAAATAACACTTAAAGTAATAAGAATAATCCCAGAGAATAAATATTCAACAATACAATCCTAATACAATCCTTATATTCGCATTTAAGGCGGAATAATCGATAACCCGCAACTTAATTATCTATAAACTCAGGTGACATTTACCGTAACTGAATTGTTTGCTTCAAACGCCGTTTTTGTATTGGAAAAAAGTTTTTCTTTGAAATAAATACTTATATAGTTTGAAAAAAAGATTTTTGAAAGGCAAGGAGTATAAAAAATTATAAATATATTTTTTCAACATGTATTCTTTAAAAAATGTGCGCGATCACATGTGTGGCTTCTCACACAACCGGTTACTTACTAAATTGTTTATTTGAGAGTAAACCCTTAAGAATTACTCACACAAGAAAGCACCCCCCACATAAATTACAATTAACACACTTTATGGAACGTACATAGACGTATAAAATGCAAAACTCAAAAACACATGGAATCAAACCTACTTCCTGCACAATCTACTTCCATTATTGATAAAGTCATTAAAAACCCAAATGTCTGTTGGAAAATGTTCTGATAATTATGATAGTGCCCATCATAATTATCGGAACATTTTCCATACATTTGTACGGAACATAGAAAACAATACAATAATAAACATATCATTGAACTCATTCTTATAGGACTACACGATTGAAGGTATACCTACTCATGATGTCTTATTGGCTTATACTATTAAAGTAAATGTGGAGGTCTTCACCAAAAAGTTACATTTCCAATATTGCATAAAAAATCCTTTGAATTTTATTAATAATTTAATTAATTCGCATATCTGTTCTGTTTACTGCATTTTATCGAAATCTTTATTAAAGTTGCGACAAAATGTGACTAATCCTGTGTTAAACCAATATGAAATCATGAGATCGCACCAAAATGTAACAATTTTACAAGCTAAAATTCCTGATTATTTAAAATCATTTATAATGGAAATGTAATGTTTTAACACCTAAAGCGCGATGGCCTCAAACAAAACGCGCCCAGCGGTGGTGGGTCTGATCTGACCCAGTACAGAAATCGCCTTTTAGGCGTTTTTCGTCGGGTTTTTATATTTTATATATTATTCAAAATAGCCTACATAGCAATAGGATAATGTGTCATAAGTTTTGTATGAGAATTTTCAAGTTTTTGATAGTTTTGAAATTAAATTATCCAGGCGCAACATTTCACATCCAAACGCGACTGCGCGCTGTGGCTCACTACCACAGACTAACTAATTTATGTACTCACTACTACCGCGGAGCATGTCACACGCGCATGTAGCATGGTTGGCAATGAAGCAGTGGCTGTAAACATTTTTATTTTTACTGAATTCAAATAATTTGTGTTTTTAATTTTATAACTATATTTTAAGTCAACATCATAACAGATAGAATTATTAACAAAATGCAACTAAGTAATTATCTTCAAATATAAAACGTGGCAGTTAGCTCCAAAAACCACAAAATGATTCTAGGATTTTAAGTTAATATTTCAAGATAATTTTTTGTCCATAATGCAATTAAAATTCATTTTAAATACAGTGAAAATATTTAAATTTTCATTGAAAAATATATACGGAATTGCCCAAAATGGTGTAAATATTCATTTAAAGTTCGCCATTTCTTACATAAACATTTTGCGGGTTTTAGAAATTATGAATACAATTTTGTACGAAACCAAATAAAACTAATTATTATAAAAATTTTATATACAAGTTCGTTAGACATAATAGGTATGATATTTAATTTTATTATTGACCAATAAATTATTACCAAAAAATAAGAGGACAATCGGTACTTTTCTTGTTGAAATCAATGTTTTTATCACTTACTGACATTTCTTATAAAACCACGTTTTCCGTTGCACTTTCAAATTCTGAATCTAAGGTTTTTGAATTCTAAATCACTGTCATCTGCACTATTCTCTCACTTTTCTTTCACTTTTAGAACTGTCCAAAAGTCGTCCAATCTCGTCATGAGATAATTTTTTTTCCTGCCATTGTGGTAAAGTGTCGAAAAGATTTAAAAAAAAATAAAACTAGAAATCGTTCAAATATAAAACAGTTTATTGTGAAGGTCTGTGTTTTGTAATATTAATATTTTTTAAATGTAGATTTACCTTATAGTCTATATATATGATATTTAATCCGTCATACAAGTAAACAAATAAATCAGTTAAAAACAAATATAAAAAAAAACAATAAACGGAAACAATCGCCAAAGATTGACAATGTATGCTTTTGTTTTTGGGATTTCAAAATCACGGCAGACGGCACACTAACACATTGATAGCGAACAACTGACCTTACTCAATATGATTTTTGATATTTTATTTGTTCTTTTTTTAAATAACTCATTTGAATCTGGTCCAATAATTTTCGTTTGTATCTCAATTTGTAGGTAATTTTTTGAAGAACGATTACACTCAAGGAAAACGACGTAAACAAATTACCTATTACGTAATCAATAATTTTCCGCGATGGTGGGTCTGACCAGACCCACCATCGCAGAGGAGGTGTTAATGAGGAAATCCACATATATCCACTTAAATCCACAGAAAATTTTAAAAATTCAAAAAGAAAAAATAAACACATAAATCATTCAACCGTGGCAGGTTGTCAATAAGCCTGAGATAATAATTTCTTACGAGCCTTATTGAATTGTTTGAATTTGAAATATGAACGTCTCGGAGATGAAGAGCAGTCCTTGTTTCAGTTCTCCAGGTTAGTTTTCGCAAACAATGGACCGGTATCTTTACCCAAGTGTGTAAATAATGGCCTTTCATTTAACTTGAAATAACGCTTAAGTTGTTTTGCGGACTTATTTTAGAAATAATTCTTCACCGAGACAGATGAATGAATTGAATTCTACAATAAGTTAGAGCAGCCATGTTAAAAAGCCGCCTTAAAGTATTCTAGAATAAGTTTTTTTTTTAGATGGGAATTGCATTTATTATTTACTTTACTTACAAGGTTTTTTAGATCATTTAGTGGATTTTTGTTTCTTCTAGTTAATTCAATATGTTTTCTTGAATGTTTTCCGCAGATACTTTGTGGCACGTTTTATAATATCCTTATAAAATTAATAAAATTTGTTTTCACCACTTTTTTTATTAATACAATTCAACCTACCGGTTTCAGCAATATATTGTCATCATCAGGGTTTATTTTTAATCAAAAACATTAAAAAACTCTCACCAAAAACTTCCACACACTCCATAAAAATCCTAAATGTACAAAATTGTAATCCTAAATACATTTAGGATTTTTATGGAGTGTGTGGAAGTTTTTGGTGAGAGTTTTTTAATGTTTTTGATTTAAAATAAACCCTGGTGATGACAATGTATTGTTGAAACCGGTAGGTTGAATTGTATTAATAAAAAAAAGTGGTGAAAACAAAGTTAATTAATTTTTAAAAAAAATTCAATATGTTTTTATTTGTATCTGTGTTGGGAACAGGAGGGATAATCTAGTGTGGGCCAGTAAGGAACTTCTCAGCAGTTGCTCATTGCTGGGAGGAAACCACGTAAAACTCCTCAGGAGAAGGCGGGCTATTGACTGTCATCAGCAGACCTTCCGTTCCACTAGAAGAGGGTTCGGCATTTTGTGTCCTATCTTGGTTTATGTTACCAATACAATATCTAAAATAAGTTAAAGCAACGTGTAGCCCAAACTCTTTGAAAGTACTGTGTAATTATACTTAAATAGTCATAATATATATTATATTCATTGGTTTGGCATTAACATTGTAAAAAACATGATGATTTAAACATAAAAGTTACACAATTGTTGTTAAGACCACTTTTGAGACACAACTAGTTACGAGAGCTATAACTATAGATGTTCTTATCGACAGGTGAAATTTTTTGTTAAGTTTTGTGAAGTTTTTGAAAAGTTATGTGCTGATATTTCTTGGTCCAATTGTATTATATATAATAAAACAAAAACTTTGTGGTTCATTGAATTTTTATTTTATTTGACCAGTGACCGGATTTCGTCGTCACCGACATCATCAGGCTGTTGTCTACAACTGGTCCGATAAAATAATAGTGGCAAAATATATAGTAATTGTTTTATGTTTTATATGACAGGTGAAATTACAAAACTGTTTCGTTTTTCACCTGTTGATGAGTACATCTGTGGTTTTCGAAACATAAAACAATTAAACTCAAAAGTGGTATTGTACAAGTGTTTCATTTTTATATTTAAATTATTTTTATAGTTATTAGCTGGAATTTCTGGAATTGTTAGTAAACCTGTCTAATCGAATAGAAAGCTCTTCGATAAATACGTCATTCTACCCATGATTGACAACCACACTACTCAATGTCGGAAGTTGTTTTTATGCTTCAAGTGACACCTTCTTTCACATGCTAATTTTCGACGCCGTCTCTGTGAGTGTGGTTGTCAATCATAGGTAGAATAGTGAATGTCACACTAAATAATGTGATCACTTAAACCATCTTATAACAAGTGTCGTAAGCCCTGTAAATACTTCTATATTCTTCTTTATCTATGTTGAGATATCAATATGAATAACTCGTAAGTATAGAAACCTAGATTTGTGAACAAAGAGTTGGACACACTAAAACTATTAGCATTATTTATTTTGTATTTGTTTCTGATAAGGTATTTCCTACTTAAACTGATCCTAATAAATTTCATATAAATTAGCCCACAAATCTCTTGTCATTTTCTGGAAAGAACGATCGCTTATGTAGATAGGTATGCAAAAGTATAATCAAATTGAGATCCAGCTTCTTTTGAAGTCGACTGAGAAGGGAGATTTATGTGTCTATTATACAAAGTTGAGGTTCGAAAAACGTAGAGCCCTAAGAAAAAGTTGGAGTATGGTTCTACAATGTCATGGTTCAATTTGTTAAAAGCGGCTACGATGTACGGTGGACGCACCTATTTATTTGTTGTTTGACTCACCTTATTCAAAGATCAATAGTGAATTTATTGTTTCGGCATTCATTTTGCGGTTGTTAGACATGGTTAAATTGTAAAGAAAACAATTGTTTTCTACCACTTAAGTAAAAAATTGTAAAAAATCAAAAATGAATATAACATAAAACTTAATATAACAAAATAGATCGGAGACGGACTCATGTGGAGAAAATCTTCAACAAACTACAATTTATGACTGTCAAACAACTATATGTTTAAACAATCCTAAAATATGCATTTAAGAATTACTCTCACATAACACAACAAAGACCCTCCCAGCAAAGTACACAAATCACCGTTAACACATTTTATTATTTATTCAAACGCACATAGGATCACAAGTCAAAAATACTGAAACACGTCAAACAAAACCTAACAAATATCTTTTATAATGAAAATAACTTTGATTCTTATGCAATAAACTTATACAACCAGCTTCCATTATCCATAAAGTCATTAAAAAAAACTAAGTTAAAAACAGCTATTCATGAGTGGATAATGTAGGTGGGTAAATCTAGAATAGATCGCATCATTCGGCCATATCGTATTTCATTGCATGTCGTAAACAAATTTAAATTGGCAACATTTTGAGTGCGTCCAAATACTTGTTCACAAAATCTGGATTATCTCCAATTACAGGAGTTATTTTCATATTATCTTTTTGACATCTCAAGAACTTGAGTAGTGTGGTTGTCAATAATGGGTAAAATTGGTGAATGTTACACGTGTGTAAAGTGATCACTTAAACCAGCCAATGACGGTCGAAGGCCCCGTAAATGCCCAGACTTCCATATTCTTCTTCATTTTTGATAAGATGTCAAAAAGATAATATGAATTTTAAATTGCTTAAAAAAAGTAGAATACTATCAAATAAACATGTTTAATTTTGGATACATCACCCAAAAATTTAAAATGGAATTCGACCAACTGTCTGCAGTCACAATAAATAAACAATTTTCTATTAAATACTTTTATTGACCAGTATTGTAAAATGTGCCCACGGCACGAGAAAACTCAAGGAGGGCACATAATTGTAATTTATAATTATGTGTTTGTTGAAATATAAATAAATAAATTGCTCTGCAGAATTGGTCTGAAAGTTTGACAAGTAAAGACGAACTGCCGAACCTACCCAGTAATTTATTGATCAAATTACTTACATTAAAAATTAATACATTCATACACGAGAACGAGCGTCTGCTGCCAATCGTTGTCCTTCTAGGAAAGTCAACCTTTAAAGGCTGTTCAACCTAAATAACATCATGACGAGTAAAAAAAATGTACCCTTCCCTACGAGTTCCTGATCGATACTACAGAAAATCTATTAAAAAGCTTTTTCTTCCGTCAGGGTTTCTCTGCGATCATAAACGATTGTCCATCTCATGCAGACTCTAAGTTATAATATGTGAGGGTGAGGTCTCGATTACGTTAACCTTCATTTAGTCCCTAGATATCCTGCGCCCAAATCATGCGCCCAAATCATGCCCCCAAATCTTGCGAGCAAATACTGCGTAGAAATCCTGGGTCAAATCTTGTGCCTAAATCATGCTCCTAAAGCATGCGAACAAATCATGCACCAAATCATCATCATCATGCATCAAATACCGCTATTAAATGATATTATAAATGCTGTTATTTTTTTGTTGTTGCTTCTATCTCTATATTCACTTACATGTATCTTTATTTATTGTTATAAAAATGTATTTTGTTAGTTAAGGCTAAAAATCATTTAATCTCGTAAACGAGTGGATTCATTAAAATAAACCCGCGCCCAAATATCGCGTTTAATCGGTATTTTGAGACTGAGATTGTATATTCGACTGCAGTTTGACTTCGTTCTCCACTTATCCACGGTCGACAAAAAAATACTAATAGTTTCGGCGCTCTACGCGAGTTCTTCTTTTGGTATTCAAGGTGTCGCATTTCTTGTTTGGACGTTTTTTTTCGTTCCCATAGAACAAAGGCAAATAATGTCGGCGTTTTACGTGCATAATTGTCGAGTCATGGTCAATATACATAATATGATATGTATATATGTAGGAGTGTGACTGTAGCCACTATATGATATTATTTACATTTCTATGTAAATACATTATGATGGACAGCTTTCAAGAGATGGCTATAAATACAATTATTTATCGTTATAAATAGAACATCAAACAATTAACACGCTGGTAAAAGATATTGAGTAAGATATATGGTGACAAGAATAGAAGATAATAATATTTAATTGCGAAGCTATTTAATGTAAGGTTTCAATGTTACAGTAAATGTACAGAAATACATATTTCCTCATATAAATTTATGTATTTATATTTATTTTTCATGATAGGCATAGCCTATGTTGAGCCGAAATATATCGCTCACTCCTTTCAAGAACGTCATAAATCAAAAAACTTGATTTTTCAGGGGAACGTTTTTAAAGTTTAAAAATATAATACAATGTATTAAAAATAAATATCAAGCTACTTATTGAACTTTTTACTGTGCAACAGATCTTTTTAGGTAAAACCTGAAGGTTTTTTCTCTATTTGAAAAATATTTAGTATATTTAAAAAAAAAAACAATACCTTTTCTTCACAATGTAAAAACAACACTTTCTGCCCTGTAGTGGGTAAATATTAAGTTTAAAAAATGTCTCTTTTACTGGGATATAGTACATTTTCTGGGCATTCTGAAAACATGCGCAACTGAAAATTGACGATTTTTGATTTATGACGTTCTTGAAAGGAGTGAGCGATATGTTAATACAATTTTTTTGGTTATTTTTTTTTAATGACTAGATTTCATACATTACATACAATAACAATTTATATTAAAAAGGTTTTACAATAAAATAATTACACCAGGATTTTAATTAATTCTCTTTCCACCTTGTCCCTACCAACGAAAAGCAACCATCGACGGATAAAATAACTGTAAACTGCAAATGAAAAACTGAAATATTTACTGTAATCTAAGTTTATACTTTTGACAAATAAATTAAAAAGCTTCGTATTTATGGCTTGATTTTATAGTTACGTTAACTTTATGAATATTATATTTATTTTCACGATGTTTACTCTATTTCGATATCTCCATATTATTATAATATATTAAGCTTTTGGAATTTTCATTCTATCTGACACTGGGATTTTCACCCTAAGGACGATCATAAGCCGATGGCTTTTTCATATTAATTAATTTATTTTTGTACGTCGATAACATCAATTGGTGAGATTAGAAGTATCTTCATTTAAATTTCAGGCTACTTCATAATATGAAATTACGAAAGAGCACCTTGCAAAGATTGGTGTCTTTGACTCCCCCATTTGCGAGTGTCGTTTTGAAGAGGAAGACCTTTACCATTTATTCCTTGTTTGCCCAATAAATGACCAAATGCCAAAAAATTTTAAAACTCTAGCCCCGCTTATTCCCCTCCCTACAGATATCCATCTCATCCTGGCGAGCAGAAACCCAATTATCTACAAACTACGTTATTTTTTAAAAATTGAACTGAATTAATTTATAGTTTAATACAAAGTCTATCATATTTTATAAGTAAGTAATATTATTTAATTAACTTGACGTTGGAAAAAGCAATATATTTTATATACAACGCCATTATATATTAATAAAAAAATATGTCAAATAATTCGCAAAATTTTTCATCTATTTACAGGTGGAGAAAGCTATTTACTTCACAAACCGATGGCAGAACCAACTAAGATATATTGATATGGTTACAAAACTGCATGTATATAACTTTCGGAAATTCGTGCAATAAGTTTAATAAAATAATACAAAAATTGATGCATTTGCAGGCAGAGTTGTGAACGTTGCACAGTGTATAAAGTGATCACTTAAATCAACCGTAACAGCTTGTAAGCCCTGGGATGCTCTGACTTGCATATCACTAAATATATTTGTCGGCTCCCTTTAGACATCTATAGTTCATTATTCTATGTTATTATAGGTTTGTTCCTTAAAAAATAGGCCACAACAATGTTCTCGTATTTGAGATCATTTGAAGGTCTCTGTAATTCAAACAACGAATGGCTTGTGTCTTAAATTCAAGTTTTAAAAGTTCCTGAAGTGCCGAGGCTTTGAGTTTTAAGTTTCAACACTTGGGATTAAAATTTTTGCATTTCTCCTTCTGTTAAGATTTTTGACGGAGGGTCAAAAGCAATGGCCTTGTAACAAGCTTAGCTTATATTTTGTATATACACCAGACTTCACAGAGTTGTTTGACACTGGAAGCCTTTGTTTTTCGTTATTCGGGCAGTTAGTAACACGTTACATGCTTTTGTGATGAATAAATATTAATTGAAAACACATTTCAAAACAGTCCAGATGAGATACTATACGTTAGTTCGCAAAGTATTTTAATGTTTTAGAATTTAATAAACCCGGATGATGACATGGTTTTTATCGAAACTGGTAGGTTAAAGTGTACTTAAGGTAAAAAAGTGGTTAAAATTTTCGGAACACCTAGATATATTGATCGATCTCGAGACACAGTAGATACGTGTGAGTTCACAATATAATCCAGAATCGTATACAAGTATTTGAAACACTTGAAATGTTTTAAAGAAAATAAATCATTGAATTACTATATTTTTAGTTACTAAATTATGCACATAATTTTTTCTGATCTTCCTCTAGCGATTGCATGAATCCTACATAAAAGTAATCAATTATTTTTCATTTTATAATTAAAACATAACTCTGTTTTAAAATCACTACAAATATTTTACTATAACTTAATTAGTATTTTGTCCGCCTCCGTAGTGTAATGGTCAGCATGCTCGCCTACCGTTCTGGAGGTCCCGGGTTCGATTCCCAGGGGGGTTTAACACCTTTCCTTCATGTGTAATCGATCGAGATAACACTGCGTTTTTATGAAGAAGTGCCTTATGCACCATAGGGGTGCGGTAAGGGATTTATTATAACTTAATTATCTGTCTGCCGGTTTCAAAGCTAACCGCTTATTTTTAAGACTTTTTCAAGTTATAATGAAATGTTTATAGTGATTTAAATAAATTTCTTGAATGTTTTTCGCAGATAATTTGTGGCACATTTTATAAACTTTATAAAATTAAACAAATTTATTTCAACCACTTTTTTATTATAAGTACACTTCAACCTACCTATTTTGACAAGAAACTTGTAATCATCAGGGTTCATTAAATTCTTAAACATTAAAATACTCATAATTAATTACATTTTCTTACCAAAAACTCCGTAAAAAATCCTAAATGTTATTTTTACTATGCATTGCGTAGCAACCACAAATAACAGCTAATTCAATTAAACTTAATTTAACCCAAAAACAGTAATTTAATTTTATAAATTTTAAAACAAAGTTGTATTTTAGTTATAAAACGGAAAATCACAAAGTTATTGTTTCAAATACAAATTGTATTTTCCATTTCTTTGCAAAAATATCAACTCGATCTGAGTCATCATTTCCCAAGCCGATGTCGACATTGGTTATGATTGCCATTGCCAAACTTCCCACTTTTGCGAGAAAAATAATTGCTTTCGCTCGAATTAAAAAGGTTTTAATGGTTGAACAAACAGAATTATATAATTGTTTTCGCAGTGAAAGGAGGAACGGGAGTAATTACGGGTAGTTTTCTACCCTTTGATGTTAATATCATAACAACACCATTTCAAAGCGACAACTCGGATAATGGCAATACGTACTATTACGTAATCCCATTTTCGTTTAGCTTCCTACCCAGGCTCAATTTTTAGGGTTTTTTTAAAACAAAGATGAAGAAAAATTTGTTAGTCTGGGCATTTACGGGGCTTCCGAACGTCAAAGGCTAGTTTTAAGTGATCATTCTACTTACGTGTAATATTCACCAATTCTACCCAAGATTGACAACCACACTACTCCAATTCTTGGAACTTCTAAACATATTGTTTAAATTCGAAACATAATGCTTCCACAAACAGATCTTTAGGATCTGAAAAAGAAAGAAGAGGTGTAAAAAATAAAATTGTCATTTTAATAAACTAACTAACCATTTTACAACATTTTGAGTGTGTTCAATAAAAAAAGCTTCTTTTTATCTCGCCAATAGATGTTTCTAGTGAAGTTCTAATGATTCAAGAACAACGTTTCGAAATTGGTTCATATACATAGAACTTTCAAGAATTTGAGTAGTGTGGTTGTCAATAATGGGTAGAATTGGTGAACGTTACTCGTGTGTAAAGTGTGATCACTTCAACCAGCCTATGACGGTCGTCAGTCCCGTAAATGCCCAGACTTCCATATTCTTCATCTTTGATAAGATGTCAAAAAATAATATAACCATTTTCCCGCTTCCTCGCAGGGATGATAATCTTAATAAACTATATATAAATAAATTCCTCCCAACTTTTGCCAAATAATATTGGCGATAGAGCGACTTTAATCCAACAAACCGTATAACATAATATTTATAATACATGAACGAAATGTGAGTTTTATAGAACAATGAACGAATCTTGGAGCATCGTGGGCACTGCTAAGTGGAGCGAAAATTACATTAACCCCATTCTTTGGAATTTGACTGGAGAGGGTGTATTTTGGATTCACCCCATTTCCGCTAGCCCTTCGAATATTACTAGGCCGCAAACTGTATTACAAGAGTAAATATTTTTCTTACGAGAAACACAACAGATTTATGAAACGATTTAATAGAAATGGCTTTCTCATATCGCTCAATCCTTTCAACAACGTCATTTATAAAAAAAACTTGATTTTTCAGGAGATCGTTTTTAAAGTTTAAGAATATAATAAAATGTATTAAAAATAAATATCAAGCCACTTATTGAACTTTTAACTGTGCAATAGATCTTTTTAGGTAAAACCTGAATGTTTTTTCTCCATTCGAAAAAAAATATTTAAGTATATTTAAAAAAAAATTAAACTATACTTTTTCATCAAAATGCAAAAACAACACTTTCTGCCCTGTAGCGGGTAAATATTACGTTAAAAATATGCCGCTTTTGCTGGGATATAGTACATTTTCTGGGCATTTCGAAAACATGCACAACTAAAAATTGTCGATTTTTGATATATGTCGTTGTTGAAAGGAGTGAGCGATATATAAGTTTAGTAGTAGTAGTAGAAGAAGAAAGATAAATGCTCTTTGAATTGAATGTATCACAATTTTTGGTAATTTTATTATTCAATATTGAACACGTTACCAAAATTAGTAAATACTTTCACAAAAAAAGTTGTGCATTTATACGAGTATAATGAATAAACAAACTAGCTAACTAAACACCACGCCGCTTTCCCTTAGGATTAGGCAGAGATAACAGAACGCCACACCAATCTGTCTTTGCAAATAATCTTTGCCTCTATTTATGTATTAATTTTTCAATCAAACACAGATTTTTTGAGTCTACTAAGTTCTATTTTATTAACAAAAACACTTTAATTTTTTTTGTGACAATTGTTTTGCCTTGTTAGGGCATTATCAAACGAATGTCAATTTTTTATGTGTTTTAGTTAATAAAATACAACTTAGTAGACTCAAAAAATCTGTGTTTGATTTAAAATTAATACATAAATTAAAATGGAGTTCTACAAATTACACGCAAAATCAATAAATAAATAAATTAATCTTTGCCTCTTCCACTTTTATGCATTTCCTCATAATATACCCGCCAATTATTCCCACTTCTGACATGGACACTTTCAAGTATTTGAAATACTGGATCATGCCTTTTAAAGTTTTCCTCGGTCTTCCTTTGCTTCTATTACCTAGTTAATTTGCTTTCTTTTCTCACTCATTCGATTTACATACAGAACCATCTCAAAACACATTTCTTAATTTTATCGATAATGCTTATCTCAGACGTTCATTTTTTTCCCTATATCACCATTCGGACAAAGATTATAAAACGTTTATAAACCGTTTATATTCACAAGTAACACATAAGTATATCGTAAAAAAATCGAAAATGTTATACCAATAGACACTAAAATAGTTAACATTGCAAAAATAACAGAAATACAGTATCGAACAGATTAATTTGAAACAAAACTTATTGTTGTATTTTCGTTAAAAGTTTTGTAAAATCTATTGTTTATTAGTTATATCACAAATTAATATTAAATATGATCTCATTTGGGCTCAAACAAAGATTTTACTCTTCTTGGCATCTATAACATAAGGTTTTGGCACGTGGATGCCATTTTTTCGTCTCGAAACCATACCTGAATTATGGACAAAATGAGTTTTTCCACCGCGGTGCTATCAATTTTGGAGAGCCGTTTCTTACAGATTGCCGATGGATTTTCAATTAGGTTTATGTCTGGCAAAATTCTTGACCAGTCCAACACAGTTCAGTGTTTTTGTGAGAAAATTTTCATAATTTTTTCGGATTTGTGGCAGGGGGTTAAATCCTGCTGAAATATTCCATTACCATTTGACCTTCGTTTTCGAATCTCCGGTAGTATCTTTTCCAGTAGAATTGGGTGATACTCCTCGCTATTCATCATCTCAGTTACTGAAAGAAGCAGCCCTGGTCCATAATACTAAGAAAACCCCCAGCACATTTTTTTTAGAGGGTGTTGAAAATACGAAATAAACGTTTTCGATACTGTATATATTTATATATTTACTCACTTACTTAAAACCCATATCCGCACCCAATGGTGCATAGGGCACTGCACCGAATTGATGCAGTGTTATCTAGATCATTACTTACATGAAGGCAAGGTGATCACTCTTGCGCTTCAGGAACCAGTCCAGGGTAATATTAAATAAATATTAGAGTGTAAAATCACTAATCTTTATTTTCACCCTCCAGGGAATCAAACCCGAGACCTCCAGCACGGTAGCTAAACACGCTGACCATTACACCACGGAGGCAGATAATATATACAATACTACAAATATAATACAAATGACGAAAAAATAAACTTTAAGCCAAAAATACGTTTTGATAAATTATTTGTTAACAGTTTAAAATTAAATCACCTTCAAATATCAATATTAGGCTAATTGGTCGTGTTACTCCGCTCGGCTAAGATGGAGGCGACGTTAATATTAATGAAAGCTCTCGAAGGTGTGAGTACTTAAATCAATTACGTTTACGTAATGGCTCGTCTAACGGCTCCGCGTAATCAAAACACACAATATTAATTATGACGCGCCAGCAATATCATGAAACGAAGTGAGAATACGTAGCAGAAACAGATATCGAGTGCGTCAGCAAAATGGTATTGTTCCCCCTCTGAACAAATACTTGGATAAGGTCAAGGGTAGAAATATTATGGCGATGGTCAGCTCGCTTTGTGTTTAAAATAAAACAAAGCCACAGTAAAAATATGCTTTTTGGACAAATTTAGAGTATTTGCGCCTTTTTGGGAGTCCGGATGCTATGGCCAACGGTTTGAAAATTAAATTCCAAAAAATAAAATGTATATTAAGGGTGGCGCAAAATAAATCACCCTATAGAAAGATGTTATAATTTTTGCAAATGACGTCGTACGTCACGTTTAATTAAAAATAAATTGAAATTAATATATTGAGTTAGCAAAACTAGTAAATTATTAAACAATACTTACGTTTTTATGGTCTTGAACTCAAAAAACTTACACAAAAATGGTTTAAAAAAATATTAACCAAGCTAACACCAATACCATTTTTCACTAATCAACATCCAAATGAGAAAAGCCTTTCTTTTTTATATTTTACAGTATTCGTACATCTTAAAAATAATAATAATGATACCAGCAACAAAAGTAAATAAAAAAAATAACTAGAACAAATTTATTTGACCACAAAGTTCATTTAAACTTGAAAATTACAAAAAAGTACAAGTGTCCCTAATAACTTAGCCACCCACTGTATATATATATATATATATATATATATATATATATATATATATATATATATATATATATATATATATATATATATATATATATATATATATATATATATATATATATATAACATTTTGAGTGTGTCCAAATACTTTACAAATGTTGTAAATAAATTATCTGGTCAAATTATAAGCTTAATAATAAAAATGAAAATGGTATTTTCTGGCGTTTCTCATGTGTGTGATTATAATCCGGGATTCGGATCTCACATACTAATATAAGAGTTTCTGCTTAATAAAAAGCTTCTTTAAATCTCACCAATAGATGTCTCTAGTGAAGTTTTAGTTATTCATGAACAAGGTTTCTAAATTGGTTCATATATATAGAACTTCCAAGAATTTGAGTAGTGTGGTTGTCAATAATGGGTAGAATTGGTGAATGTTACACGTGTGTAAAGTGATCACTTAAACCAGCCTATGACGGTCGTAAGCCCCGTAAATGCCCAGACTTCCATATTCTTCTTCATCTTTGATGAGATGTCAAAAAATAATATATATATATATATATATATATATATATATATATATATATATATATATATATATATATATATATATATATGTGTGTATGTATATATTAATTATTCCATTTGAACAAAGATGAGATTTAAACTGAATTACTTATAGTTTTGAAGTAGTTCTTGAGTTGAGACACCTATTTATTCCAGATTCTTCTTCATCTATGTTGAGATATAATGAAAATAAATAAAAATGATAAATATTCGATGACGATGGTTGCCAAACTTGCGTGACCGAATTTTTCGACGAAATGGGGATCAATTTTCCCTTGGCCCAAATGACGCTTTAAGCAATGTTTGACGAAGGTTTATATGTGTACTTTGTTCCAGCGTTGGATATATTGGGTTGAAAGGTCGCCAAACATCAATACCCACTTATTCGAGGTATCCCAAATCTCGGGATGAGAACCCATCGGGGAGATGTCACAAATTTACTTCGATACATATAGTATTCCTTGTTGCTAAGTGATTTTGTTTTCTATGTGGGTATTTCTATTCGCTTTTTTATGTGCTTTTTTATGTGCGTGTGTAACGGGCGCCGTAGCATAGTTGGGTAGATGCTTAATTAATATTTATTATTGAATAAATTGAAAAAATTGAAATTGAATGCTTGACTGCGAATTGCAAAATGAGTGTTAAAAAGTGTTTTACATAACATTACAAAAATAATATGAAAATAACTCTTATAATTGGAGATAATCCAGATTTTGTGAACAAGTTTTTGGACACACTCAAAATGTTGTATATATATATATTTTTTTTTTTTTCATTCATTTCATTCAAACCCTTATCCGCACCCCAATGGTGCATAGGGCACTGCATCATATAAACGCAGTGTTATCTTGATCATTAACACATGAAGGAAAGGTGATCAGCCCTCCGCTTCAGGTACCAGTCCAGGGTAATATTGAATAAATATTAGAGTATAAAAATCACTTACATTTATTCGACCCTCCCTGGGAATCGAACCCGGGACCTCCAGTACGGTAGCCGAGCGTGCTGACCATAACACTATGGAGGTCGGTGGTATATATATATATATATATATATATATATATATATGTATAAATATATACATATATATATATATATATATATATATATATATATATATATATATATATATATATATATATATATATATATATATATATATATATATATATATATATATATATATATATATATATATATATATATATATATATATATATATATATATATATATATATATATATTTTATATATATATATATATATATATATATATATATATATATATATACATATATATATATATATATATATATATATATATATATATATATATATATGTATATACAAAAAAAAAAAAATCTGATAATATTTTTATATGTCCCCTGTAACAGAAGCTACAGCAAATAAAAATGGGGTCGATATCAAACAGTTAATAGATATAACGTTGTTCTAATCAAGTACTTATCGTTAAGTTCTGTATCGTTAAAAGGACAGATAAAATTTTGTTATCTGATTAATAATACAAATGTACAAAATAATGTCAATACTAGTGATGTCAATAACAAACCAGTAACGATAATCGAATAATTTAATAGAACCAGAAATAAGTCGAAAAATTTAATATAAACCAGTTACGATAGTCAAATTAATCAATAGAAATATTAAAACTAACCGAAATCGACAACGACACTACTGAAATTCTTGGAAGTTCTAAATACAATATGATCCAATTTCGAAACATTGTGCTTGAATCACTCGAATTTTACTAGAGACATCTTTTGGTGAGACGAAAGAAGCTTTATTGGACAGAAACTCTTTCATTTGTATGTAAAACATGTTCGAAATTGGATCATATATATAGAACATCCAAGTTTTTATGAAGTGTGGTTGTCAATCATGGGTAGAATTGGTGAATGTTACACGTGTGTAAAGTGATCACTTAAAACTAACTAAATAAATAACCACCCCGCCGCTTCAATAGACGAAGATAATAGAACGCTATACCAATCTGTCTTTGCTAACAAACTTCGCCTGTTCCACATTCACGCATCGACGATTATTTTGACTTCTGACCTGACCGTTTTGACATACTTGATCATGCCAAGTTTTCCTTTGTTTTCCTCTGTTTCTTTTACCAAACACATTCGACTCATCAATTTGTTTTACTGTCCCTTATTCACTCATTCGTTCCACATGTCCAAATCATCTCAACACACCTTTCTTAATTTTTTTAAATTGATAATGATCATGTCAGCTTTGCATTCTTTACTTATATCACGATTCGAACATCTATCATACATCATTCTGCCGCATATTCATCGGAGAGATCGTACTTCAACTTCAGTACGTTTGATAATTATTTATTAACATAAAAAAAATCTAAATCTTTTTGTGTTATGTATACAGGCTACAAAAATAGATTACATTAATATTATTTATTGATTCGATGTAAGCTTTATGGGATGATATGTTGATTATGTTTAAAAAAAAATACTTGTATAATACCACTTTTAGTTTTATTTCATTACACACGACTAGTTTCGACTACCAAAATAGTTTTATGTACTATTCACCTGTAGATGAAAACATCTGTAGTTATATGAAGGCAAGGTGATCACTCTTGCGCTTATATTAATGGTATTGTATGTACAAGTGTTTATTTTTTTAATTAGATTAAATAATATGGTACAAAGCATAATTTTCACGTTTTCCTCCCTTACATATCTCAAGTCTTCACTAAGCTAGCTCGCTCGTACGTTAATCAGTCAACCTCAGCTCCCTAGAGAGGCCTTCTAAGTTGGGGGTAGTTTTCGGTATTTTACGAGGGTTGGAACCATAGGGATAGTTTTCATAACATTCGTAATATTTTCCCGCCAGACGTTAATGATTCTCTCTAGCTTTCGGATGGTCAAATTCACTTTTTTTTTATATGTTACGTTTAAAAGGCCTGAAAATGTTAAAGGTCATCTTCTTAAAAAGGAAAAAAGGATTGTAATAAATAATATAGTATAATATAATAATAAATAATAATTATTCACAATATTTTGAGAGTGTTAAAATCTTAAACATATATTTTTTATATTATTTATATTCAAAGCATTTACTTTGTGGTCAAACATTTTAATTGATATTAGTAATGTTAGTAAATAACCACTCACCGACTACTTCTGTCTACCGGTTTCGAGACGTACCCGTCTCTTCGTCAGGACATACACTACAATTTAATGCAATCATGCGAACAACACTACACCACACCCACTTAGTACTATTCACATACACTATCACTACACATGCAAAACATGCAGAGCGAGTTGTTAGTCCCACCATGCTTTTGGGAAACTAAATAATAAAGTAAAAAATGTAATATAAATATACGCAGGTTGGATATTAGGATTCAAAGAGAAGGGGGTAGGTTCTGGGAAGTGGGAGGAGTTGAGTTAGGAGCTGATCGGTTCAATGTTACGTCGAATAAAGGGCTGTATGGAAAATTTATTTGGTTATTTATTAATTTGATGTTATTTTTAATGGATTTTATTTTAATTTAATTAATTTTAATTAATAAATAACCAAATAAATTTTCCATACAGCCCTTTATTCGACGTAACATTGAACCGATCAGCTCCTAACTCAACTCCTCCCACTTCCCAGAACCTACCCCCTTCTCTTTGAATCCTAATATAGTTTCCAACCTGCGTATATTTATATTACATTTTTTACTTTATTATTTAGTTTCCCAAAAGCATGGTGGGACTAACAACTCGCTCTGCATGTTTTGCATGTGTAGTGATAGTGTATGTGAATAGTACTAAGTGGGTGTGGTGTAGTGTTGTTCGCATGATTGTTAAATTGTAGTGTATGTCCTGACGAAGAGACGGGTACGTCTCGAAACCGGTAGACAGAAGTAGTCGGTGAGTGGTTATTTACTAACATTACTAATATCAATTAATATATTTTTTATATAATTTATATTTGAAGCACTGACTTTCTGATTTTTCATTTTGTAATTAAAATGTAACTTTGTTTTAAAACCACTAGTGAATTATAGTGGTTTTAAAACAAAGTTACATTTTAATTATATTATATATTTTGTAGTATTTCTACATAATGAAGAAGAATATGAAAGTAATACCTATAATGTGGCTGTTTTAAGTGATCATTTTAAATACGTTTAAGATAAACTATTATAGCATTTAAGTACTGTCGTCGTCAATCGATGAAATTACGAAAGTATATGTAGGGTGTTTTTTAAGAGGTATGTATATTAATAAATTCAAATTTCCCGCAATAAATTGATGGTGGCACCCGCCATGTGACATGTTGCACCATCTTGTTGAAACCACAGCTCGTCACATCAATGCCATTCAACTGAGGTACGATGAAGTCAGTAATCATGGTTCTGGAGCGCTCTCCATTGACCGCAAATTCTGGCCGACATCGTATATAAAAAAAATATGGGCCAATGATTCCACCTGCCCATAAAGCACACTAAACAGTGACTTTTAATGGATGTAAGGGCGTCTCGATAAAGGCTTCTGGGTTTTCTCCACTCCAAATTAGGCAATTCAGCTTATTGACAGCCATATAACCAAAAATGTGCCTCATCGGTGAACAAAATTTTGCATTGAAAAAGAGGATCAAGCTGAATATTATTTTCGGCCCATTTATTGAACCTACGATGCGTATAATGGTCATTCAGACTATTTATGGTGAAATGGCAAAACGTACTGACTACAAATCAATTGTCAACTGTCGAATTTATGCGATTCTGTCTAATCAAATCAAATCAAATGTCAAATGAACTGTATTTCTACAGATTATGAATAATGATATAACTTCATGACTATTACTGGATGAAAAATAACGTTTTAAAGTCACCATTAATATTTTATTATAACTTAATTATAATGTCTACCGGTTTCGAAGCTAACCGCTTCTTTATCAAGACCGGTTAATACTAAAACACTATCAACTAAACAATATTCAAAATATTTTGACGGTTAGGGAAAGAAGCTTAAGTAGATCTCAAGTGGCTTTATTTTTTGTGTTGATTGGCAGTCATAGTCAAAAAGGATCAGGGATGATCACTTATTTGATCAAAATAAAGGTCTAAATATATTATACACATACAATAGAGGACTTCAATTAGATTACTTAGAAATATTAGAAATTAAAAAGGCCATTAAAAATAATTTACAACAAATAAATACACAAGTAAATGATTTTGCTAAAAGTCCGTTATTAAATATGTTTCCAATCAATCATCATCCCTGGAAAATCACAAAGTTAGTGCTTCAAATATAAATTATAAAACTTGTATTTATTTTAACCCTCTTGGAAATCAAACCCGAGACCTTCAGCCTTATAACTTAACTCAGTTATCACTACGCAATGGAAGTGGACAATGATATATGAAGAATAAAATTCATATTTATGTTATTTTCGTCAAGGCTTACAATGCATTTAAAACATGTTCAAACATCAAAATTTCCCATTGTAAAAATATTATGACAAAGTTGGGTTTTTATTTTTAGACCGATAAACCTCGGCCACAAATTACCCGACCAAACTTCACAACCTTATCTTTTTTCTGAATTGATACGAACATATCCCTTAATTCTGTGTACCGTGCGTAATTACGGTAGCGGTAAGATTATGACGTCAATGAAATTGAAAACAATAATTAAAATAAAAAAAATAAAAACGAATTAAGATTTGAGAGTCTGTGATACCATTAGAGGAAAGAGAATTACAGAGTTGTCAAATTATACCCTATAATTCTGTCAATTAGAAGTTTTGAATGATCAAATATTAATTCTTCAAGCTACTTCATTTGTGGGCACACGAAAAGTTCAAATTTGTAATTTTTTTTTGACATATCAACATGGATGAAGAAGAATATGGTCATTTACAGGGCTTACTACTGTCATAGGCTAGTTTGATGCTTATGACGGTCGTAAGCCCTGTAAATGTCCAGACTTCCATATTCTTCGTCATCTATGTTCAGATATCAACAAAATAAGTAATTTTTTTTATTCATTTAATATATTTACATTTTTATTTATAACATAATACATTTGAATCATTTATACATATGGAGAACTTTAATATTTCGATTCGCTGTGCCTCTCCATAAAAGAGTCTGTGCTCTTGTGCTTGGAAAGGGACTTACACTCGTGGTTTAATGTTATATAATAATAGATATAATGTTTTTTTATATATTTTTTTTGAGATTTAAATGTATAGAGCTTTAATTTTTTTCTTAAGGATTTTTATATCATCTATTTTTTTTAAATTTCTTTATTTTAAAATAACTCCTTATTAGAAATAATCTAGATTTGTGAACAAGTATTTGTATTTGGGACACACTCAAAAGGTTGTAAATGTCTTACTTATTTATTTTTTAAATCATTATTTTTAATCTTAACAAAGTTGTATTGTTTTTACCAAATAACGTATTTATTTTTTTGGTTTATTTTATTTTTTAAGCCACTGTTCGATTATTTAAAAATCTATCAAGATATTTTGTTCATTTTTTACATATTTAGATAAATGAGATGAGTTTAAGCTCTCTTATTATCTTAGATATCTAGAAGTGAAATTTTAAATTAAGCGTGCCTTTATTTCATCTGAATAAGTCAAATGTATTTAAAAACGAACCAAGCCACATTTTGGTATTATATTATGGACAAAATTACGCGTTTCAATTTGAGTGAAGTATCTGCCACTTTTATACGAAAGAAGATGGAAGTATAAGCATCCTAGGGCTAACGACCTGGCATTAAGACAGCTTTCGTAATCACTTTATACTTTTGTGTAACGTTCATCATTATACCCATTATTGAACATAAGTATTTCATCATTTTTGAAAGATGTGGCGGAACATCTTTAATTCATAGTATTTTGTATATTTTATTTTTTTATTTCGTAAAAAAGGTATTATTTCATTTCTTTAAAAAATTGTATTTGAATATACGTTTTAAAAATAAATATGTATTATCATACTTATAATTAAATGCGAACACATTTGTACCTCATAGAATAATTGTGTGATAAAAGCAGAAATATATACATATGTACACAAACAATACAAACAATACAAACATAACTTACAAAATACCTTTGTTTGTAATAACTTTATATTTTACCTTAAGTTAAATACTATCGACTAGTTTCAAAATTAACAGTTTATTCCTCAAAACTAATTAATACTGAAGTAGAAAGGTTTCCTTTAAAACCTATTGACATTATATTTAAGTTATAAAATGGTATAAAGTGATTTTAAATGAAGTTATTTAGTAATTTATAATACGGATAAAATCGTCACATTAAAAATTGTATTTACAAAAAAAAATATGTTGGTTAAACTTTTAAACACTGTAAATCAAAATGATCCACTGTTTGCATATATTATGACAATGACAGAGTACAAATAATAAAATGTGATGTAGGGGTTAAGAAAAACTCGAAATAACTGCAAAAATTTCCAGTCTACTATCTTTAACAAATGTTTTACATGTCATTAAAAGATAAGGGTTTATATATATCTAAATATGAAATTTAAACAACTCTTTCATCAGGTTTTTTACCTCCAGCTGAGTCGGTTTCTATTTTCATATTTAACCAATTCATGTAAAATTTCCTAGCTTAAGATAAAAAAGACAAAATACAAATAACATACGTAAGTAAGAGATCATGTCAACGTTAAAGTCGCAAACCAATGACGTATGTATTTTAGGTGTAAATATTAATGTACAGTTACAGGAAATTTTCAGCTGGTTCAGTTTTCAGTCTCTGTAGGTTTTAAACAAAGGATAAAATATTCATAATAAAAAGTGCGTCATGAAAACATAAAAGTCTTAAATTTTCTTTAAAGAAATACTAAAATATTGAAGTACAATGATTCAATTTATCGTTACAAATCTTTTATTTAAATTAAAATGATATCTTTACCTCTATTTTTAATGCCTAAATTACTTTATATTTTTTGAAAGACTATTTTTTTCATATTATTTTTTGACATCTCATCAAAGATGAAGAAGAATATGGAAGTCTGGGCATTTACGGGGCTTACGACCGTCATAGGCTGGTTTGAGTGATCACTTTACACACGTGTAACATTCACCAATTCTACCCATTATTGACAACCACACTACTCAAATTCTTGGATGTTCTATATATATGAACCAATTTAGAAACCTTGTTCATGAATCACTAAAACTTCACTAGAGACATCTATTGGTGAGATGTAAAGAAGCTTTTTATTAAGCAGAAACTCTTATATTAGTATGTGAGATCCGAATCCCGGATTATAATCACACACATGAGAAACGCCAGAAAATACCATTTTCATTTTTATTATTAAGCTTATAATTTGACCAGATAATTTATTTACAACATTTTGAGTGTGTCCAAATACTTGTTCACAAAATCTGGATTATCTCCAATTACAGGAGTTATTTTCATATTATTTTTTGACATCTCATCAAACATGAAGAAGAATATGGAAGTATATTATATTATACTTATATACTATACCATATTCTTCTTCATCTTTGATGAGATGTCAAAAAATAATATGAAAATAACTCCTGTAATTGGAGATAATCCAGATTTTGTGAACAAGTATTTGGACACACTCAAAATGTTGTAAATAAATTATCTGGTCAAATTATAAGCTTAATAATAAAAATGAAAATGGTATTTTCTGGCGTTTCTCATTTGTGTGATTATAATCCGGGATTCGGATCTCACATACTAATATAAGAGTTTCTGCTTAATAAAAAGCTTCTTTACATCTCACCAATAGATGTCTCTAGTGAAGTTTTAGTGATTCATGAACAAGGTTTCTAAATTGGTTCATATATATAGAACTTCCAAGAATTTGAGTAGTGTGGTTGTCAATAATGGGTAGAATTGGTGAATGTTACACGTGTATAAAGTGATCACTCAAACCAGCCTATGACGGTCGTAAGCCCCGTAAATGCCCAGACTTCCATATTCTTCTTCATCTTTGATGAGATGTCAAAAAATAATATGAAAATAACTCCTGTAATTGGAGATAATCCAGATTTTGTGAACAAGTATTTGGACACACTCAAAATGTTGTAAACTATTTTTTTTATTTAAATTTCACTTAGTAAATACCACTATTTCTTAAAATCTTCGGTGTTTGAAAATGATACAGAATGCATTGAAATACGTATCACAATTCGTATGTAATAGAATGGTGAACTTTACACAGGTGTATAAAATAATCACTTAAGACAGTCAAATATCTGGTTGTAAGCCCTGGGGTTCTTAGATTTTCATATTATTTCGTATTTAAACGAAAGATAATTCATCTCAAGTTGAGAAACCTATAAGATTGATATATCATCCGTAGGGTGAATATTCTAGTGTCTGATCATCCCTTATTTATAACAACTATGGAGCGATAATGTTATTCTAAAATTTTAAAAGCCGTTAAAAATCTTTGCTCTTTTCAGGCAGAAAATACTATTTTAATGTTAAGTACATATAAAACTAGGCTAAGAAAACCAAACTCCGGAACTGTCGAGAAGAATAGGAAGTTGGCCTGCTTTTGACAAACATAGACACGTACTAGAAAATAAAGAGATTCCAGAATGTCTGATATGGAAAACATATGAATAATGTATACTGCTAGAGACTACGTATGCATTAGAGACCATGTCTTTTACAAAAAGAAATGTAGAAAAGCTCAAATGCACACAGCGATCCATGGAAAGATCCATGCTTGGTATAAGCCTAAGAGAAAGAATAAGAAATATGGGAATTAGGAGCAGAATCGATAGATCGCGTAGCAAGACTGAAGTGGCAATATGCAGGACATGTTGCAAGACAAGACCCCACAAGATGGACTGTTAAAATATTAAGATGGAGACATTGGGAGATTAAGAGAGGCGTCGGAAGACCTCAAAAAAGATGGTCTGATGAGACAGCCGCTGTGGGTAGTAAAAATTGTCTGTGAGCAGCAACCGACCGGAAGAAATGGAAGGATATGGAAGAGGCCTTTATCCAGCAGTCGATAACAGAAGGCTGAAGAAAAAGTATACATTAAGTGTATGGTACATATTGGAATAAAGTGATCTGAGTTCTAGGGTATATGGGCAGGGTATGTAATTAAATTGATGATACTCGTTAGTTGGTTCTATTCATTCTAAGGGTGTTGGCATCTCTACGCACATAAAGGCTGTGTTTAATTAATCTCCCAGGAGATTTTTCACCCCTAACACTCACAAAGAGGGTTATAAATACAATTTCAGCTCTTCTGTAAACTCGATAAGATTTATTTATAGACTGGATCTATACTGTACTGAGTAAAATACAACATAATCTAAATAACTGAAAATGTAAAAACTCATTTTTTCAAAACTTTAAATCTCCTTAAGCCATTTATCGATTACATTGAAAATTTGACACAATATTGCAATTTCTTATCCGAGATTATCTTCTTATCCACATCAATAAAATTTTCAATTTGCGTTGACAAAAATACCTGGGATAGGTGTTTTTAACTGTGCCGCAATGGCGACGCCATCTGTTAAACGTAACACGCATAACTAAACGTTGCTCATGGGAAACAGAGTGCTTCTTGACAGATGTTTACAATTAACAAAAAAATCAGAGATTTGAGTAGCGTGTACGTCAATCATGGGTAGAATTGAAAATGTTACACGTGTAGTACTAAATGAATCTATGTTAGGTCGTAAGTTCTGTAAATGCCCAGACTTACATTTTCTTCTTCATCTATGTTGAAAAATTAATAAAAAACCTCAATATGGAATACTTAATGTGATTTGAGCATTAAGACAAAAAATGTTGGTATCTTATCAATGCGAAAATGTCCGCCTTTTGTCCGCCTCCGTAGTGTAATGGTCAGCATGCTCGGCTACCGTTCTGGAGGTCCCGGGTTCGATTCCCAGGGAGGTTTAATAAATATAAGTGATTTTTTCACTCTATTATTTATTCAATATTACACTGGACTGGTACCTGAAGTGGAGGGCTGATCACCTTTCCTTCATGTGTAATCGTTCGAGATAACACTGCGTTTATATGAAGCAGTGCCCTATGCACCATTGGGGTGCGGTAAGGGATTTATTATCTTATCAATATTTGGGCTAAAATTACACTGGCCAACAATTTACAATTTTTATTTTGTAACTGCTATGAAAATACCTGATCTTTATGCACTTGGCATAGCTGAATTAAAAAAGAAAGCAAAAAAAATTAGCAAGTCAGATTTTTTAGTTATGGATATTTTTAATTCTGATATTGACTAAAGTTTATCTTATTATTTATGTATAAATATATATAAACATATTATGCTATCGTATTCAATATTAATATGTTAATATATTTCCACTGTTACTCCAGAATTATCAATATTTTTTTTGAATCCCTTAGACCTTAGACTAAAACATGTCTAGATACCAACCACTATTACGGTTTCAACGCATGGCGTCCATACAAAAATATGACTGTAACATCATTGTCCGCCTCCGCGGTGTAATGGTCAGCGTGTTTAGCTACCGTGCTGGAGGTCCCGGGTTCGATTCCGAGGGGGGAGTGAAAATAAATATTAGTGATTTAACACTGTAATATTTATTTAATATTACCCTGGACTGGTTCCTGAAGCGCAAGAGTGATCACCTTGCCTCCATGTAAGTAATGATCGAGATAACACTGCGTCAATTTGATGCAGTGCCCTATGCACCATTAGGTGCGGATAAGGGTTAAAATAAAATAAAAATAACATCAAAACTTGACGTGACACAAGCTTGTCACTATATAGACTTTGAATAAGAACGATTAATTTAGTCCAAATCAGTCATCGAAATTTCAGTTACAAAATCATTGTTGGCCAGTGTTATTTTAACCATTTCTAATTACGCTTGTAATCAATAAAGTCTTTTATCTTGGATGAATACTGACTTCCAAGTCTATCCGACAGAAATTACCGAGAGATTTATGTAGCTAATATTTAATTAATACTTCAGACGGACATCGGAGAAGGGTGTTTTCATTCATTCACAAGTTTAGAAACAAAGGAGAAAGGGTAGGGGTGAAAAATAATTAACGTAGCAGATAACAGATTAATGTATCCAGGCCTGAAATCTGAAAGACGCTGAAAGCTCGGACTAGCTTTTATGAAATAATTTGTACGATTACAGACTTCATTTAAGGCATATACTCGTAATATGATTTTTATTTCATGTCTAAAAATATACTTGAATTGGATACGTAACTTGATATGAATCATCTTTCATTCTTTTTTACATATGTATATGAAAGAAGATGAAAGTCTGAGCAAGCATTTGGCCTGATATAATTAAAAATAATGATTTATTATTAGATTAAAACCAATATTTTTAGCTTTTCCACTTTTTTTATTTGACCAGCGACCGGGTTTCGTCGTTACCGACATCATCAGACTGGTCCGACATCACCAGTCTGATGATGTCGGTAACGACGAAACCCGGTCACTGGTCAAATAAAAAAAGTGGAAAAGCTAAAAATATTGGTTTTAATCTAATAATAAATTAAAAATGCAATTCCATCACGAAGTGTCAGTGGATAATATAAATCTATTAAAAATAATGATATTGTAAATAATCAACAGTTCAAAATATAAGTATATAAAATAATTCAACATATATATATATATATATATATATATATATATATATATATATATATATATATATATATATATATATATATATATATATATATATATATATATATATATATATATATATATATATATATATATATATATATATATATATATATATATATATATATATATATATATATATATATATATATATATAAATAAATATATATAAATATATATATTTATATATATATATATGTATATATATATATATATATATATATATATATATATATATATATATATATATATATATATATATATATATATATATATATAAATAAATATATATACAAATATACATACCTACATATTTTATTTATTTTATTTGTTTCGGCATTTTTTTTTTTAGTTTGAAGTTTAGCTTCCAAAACTAGTCGTTATTAATAAACTCAAGTTTTAAAAAAAGGTTTTAATAAAGGTATTTGGCAGCACTCAAAATGTTGTGAAAAAAAGAAGAGTATTTGGGCACCCTCAAAATGTTGTGAATTAAAAAAAAAGAAGTAGGTACTTACGCAAGTATTCCGCTCATATGGAAGATTTCAGCATTCAGGTATGCGAGGTACGCCATCACGAATATGAAGATGGGCTCGATCACCCTCACTTGGTGCGTGAACCTGGTCACGAGGCCGGTGGCAAAGCCCCACACGACCCCAATGATAGTCCCCCCGAGAGCCACGACCAGGAAGGACCCCAGCCCCGCCAGGACATCCGTGTACAGGATGTTGGAGGCCCCCATCTCGGTGTAGGCCTCGAACATGTGGTAGAGAACGACCGTGACGGCGTCGTTCAGTAGCGACTCGCCGAACACCACGATGTAGAGGATCTCGTTGACGTGGATCTCCTCGAAGACGGCCAGGACGGCCACAGGATCTACGGCGGATATGAGAGCCGAGAAGAGAAACATGTCCAGGATTGGTGCCTCTCGGCCGAAGAGACCGGACAAGCCACAAGCCCAAAGTGAAGTACCTGCAGACAGAAAAAACGTAACAATTTAATAGGATTTATTTTAGAGGTTTTCAACTTGATGAATGTTAATGATTACATTAGAAGTGTAAGCATCCCGCTACTTACGACTTGGCATTTGGCTGACTTAAGTGACAACTTTATTCATCACCTTTATAAAATAAAACAAGTTTGTTTTAACCACTTTTTATTGGTACACTTTTTACAAGTACATGTTTTAGAATTAGTACATAAACCCTGATGATGACAAGGTTCTTGTCGAAACCGGTTGGTTAAAGTTTACCAGTAAAAAGTGGTTAAAAAAATTGGTTTATTTTGTAAAGTTTATGAAATGTACCACTAAGTATCTGCGAAAAATATTCAAGAAATTATTCATAACCACTTTATTCACCATTCTGTCCATTCTTTTTTTAAAAAGGAATAACCCGCAAAGCTTGTATTTTTAGAGGCTTGTCTGCAGGTAAGATAATGAAGATAGGGAAGGTAAATATGAAAACATACATCACAAACACCCAGACCAATTAAAAATAAATCTTTTTTTAAATTCATTTTGCAATTGAAAATAAATACTTCTTGAATTTATTTTGCGATTGGCGGGAATCGAACTACCCAACTATGCCATGGCGCCTGCCGGTGAACATCCATGTTGCGTGAATTTTTTAAACTTATATAAATGTAATGGTTTTGGATCCCTTTAACATGCGGGTAGCATTTTAAACTGTGGCGCTATCAGTTGAAAATTTTGTGAAGAGTATATTTAAAAACAAAACAGTAGATGTTTTAATTCGAGTCTAGAAACCTTTAAAAACAAAAACAGTAGACGTTTTATCTCGAGTCGAGAAACCTATTATATTTTATATGTAAAGAAATAAAATAGATTTATTGATTTGGCATTTAATTTGTAGAACTCCATTTTAATTTATGTATTAATTTTAAATCAAACACAGATTTTTTGAGTCTACTAAGTTGTATTTTATTAACAAAAACACATGAAAAATTAAATTGTGACAATTGTTTCGCCTTGTTAGGGCATTATCAAACGAATGTGAAGATCAAATGGACTACGGTCCTTATGTCTTATTTTTCGGTCGTATTTTATTTAAAAAAAATATTTAAAAATATTTTTAAAAATAAAATACAACTTAGTAGACTCAAAAAATCTGTGTTTGATTTAAAATTAATACATAAATTAAATAGACTTGTATTTTTCCACTTGCGTAACGTTTATGCACTTGTGTAACATTTACTATTCTGCCCATTTTAAAACATCCATATTGCATGAATTTTTAAAACTTGTACGTATGCAATGCTGGTTATTTGCTTTCAGATGCTAGTTCTAAAATTTTAGTAGAGACATTGTCAATCATGCGTGGAACGATGAATGTCACACGTGTGTAAAGTAATATCTTAAACCAGTTTATGATGGGTCGTACACCCTGTAAATTACACAGACTTCCATATTCTTTTTCTACTATGATAAGATGTCAATAAGTAAGTACAATATATGACAAAAGATTATTAAACAAAATCTTCCCAAAATATTCCGTAATGACGCGTTCACCGATAAGCTTTATATTGAATTACAGTTTAGCTAACAAATTTCAGTTCGATACAATTCCACTTACGAAACACTGTTTATTGTTGAATGTCGTGTTAGACAAGAACTCTCGACTAATACAAATCATTCGAACCAAACAATTGTCATTATACAAGGTCAAGTTGAGACACTTATTATATAATATTGAAATCTCATCCATGGGGTGTCTGATACAATAAACATTATTAATATAAACAAATATTTCATTTAGTTGTCTGTATCTGATATAATAAATAATATTAATATTAACAAAAATTTCATTTAGTTGTCTGTATCTGAAATAATAAATAATATTAATATAATATTAATAAAAATTTCATTTAGTTGTCTGTATCTGATATAATATATAATATTAATATTAACAAAAATTTCATTTAGTTGTCTGTATCTGATATAATAATTAATATTAATATTAACAAAAATTTCATTTAGTTGTCTGTATCTGATAAAATAAATAATATTAATATTAACAAAAAATTCATTTAGTTGTCTGTATCTGATATAATAAATAATATTAATATTAACAAAAATTTCATTTAGTTGTCTGTATCTGATATAATAAATAATATTAATATTAACAAAAATTTCATTTAGTTGTCTGTATCTGATATAATAAATAATATTAATATTAACAAAAATTACATTTAGTTGTCTGTATCTGATGTAATAAATAATATTAATATTAACAAAAATTTCATTTAGTTGTCTGTTTTTGATATAATAAATAATATTTATATTAACAAAACTTTCATTTAGTTGTCTGTATCAGATGTAATAAATAATATTAATATTAACAAAAATTTCATTTAGTTGGCTGTGTCTGATATGATAAATAGTAGTATTCAGTGTCTTTTATCCATTAATATGTATTATCCAGTAATATAATCCAGTGACTGATTTAATAAATAATATTAATATCAAATTATATTTCATTTAGTTGTCTGTGTCTGATATAATAAATAATATTATCCAGTGTCTATTATCCAGTAATATGATCCAGTGTCTGGAGTAATAAATGATTTTTAATTAAAGTTTTACTTAATAAATACCACAATTTTAGTGGTATTTACTATTTACACCATATTAGTTAAAGTAAAACTTTAATTAAAAATGGATAGATTTGACCAAAAAATGAATGCCGAACCGAAATGAAATAATAAATAATATTATTATTAACAAACACTTCATTTAGTTATCTGTCTGACGAAATAAATAATATTATCCAGTGTCTATTATCCATTAATATGTATTATCCAGTAATATAATCCAGTGTCTGATAAAATAAATAATATTAAAATTAACAAATATTTCATTTAGTTGTTACTTAATACAACTTAACGAGATTTTTATTAATCTCTATTATGTAAATACTTACTTTAAAATAATATTTTCATTATTGTTTTAATTGCTCGTTTCGCATTTAAAATTAAATTTAGCGAGATATCTCATTAAAATCGAGTAAAAATAAACCCAAACTACGAGACCTTTGCATATTTTTTTCTTATATCAAAATTAATTCGTTCATTCAAAATAAGCAGTGAGATTTACTTTTAAAATTGCAAAACGTATTTTATAAAGCACATAAATTCTACTTCGCACAAATTGTGCGCTGAATGTTTACGGAAAATTTGATATTTCCCTTTTGACGGATTTCAGTGCTATATATACTCGTTAAAAGTGACTGGCAATTTACGATGTTGAAGAGAAAAATAACGGCATTTATTTGAAGGGTACGCTGATTGCCTGAAGGGTAGGAACTGCTTTTTAAAAAATACAAAATCGAAAATAATGTTTCAACGCCATTCGAATTTTTTCCATTCCGAATTCAACTCAGAAATTTGCTTATTTTAATCCACATTTTTTTATCCTCTCCAAATTCATTATTTTGATTGAATTGTTAAAACGTAGTGTTTGGCATAATTATCTCACAGGTATATTCATCTTAAAGGTAACGTATGCTGAGTGCGATTTATTTTCTTTTAGACTATTTTTATTTAACATAAAAATTTATACTATCAAAATCGGCAATATTATATAGTCAAAAAAATTGTACCTAGTCATGTATGTATATAATCAAAAGGACAATCCAATCTTAATATATAAACATTTGAAATCACTGCCGGTTCGTGGAATATTGTGGATGAGTATCATCGTTGAACAACAATCTAGACAAAAATATCGAAATCTTTTAGTACACAACCATGGTACACGATTAACATACAACGAAGGTTTGATAGTCCCAAGAATTTACAGTAAATATGGGAGTCGAACACTGCAATATATCGTTCCGGACATTATTAATTTGTTGCCGACGGATGTTAGAGGTCAAAATGAAATATGAAGGTATAAAAAACAAAGGCATAATAAAGGAATGGGATCAAGACATGAAGAAGAAGTCTTTATCAATAAAAAATCAAAATGTTTTCATTAACATAACATTAATTTGAATGTTGTCCATTACAACAGATAGAAGAAATGTTTGTTTTATGAAATATGATCGATGTTGAACAGTAGAATCTTCCCTTTATATTCTCTCTAACCTTCGTTCTCACCCAGTGGTGCATAGGGTACTGCATCGTATTAACGCAGTGTTATCTTGATCGTTACTTATCGAAAGGCGATCACTCCTGCGCTTCACGGACCAGTCCAGGGTAAGATTAAATAAATATTAGAATGTAAAATCACTAATATTTATTCTCACTCCCCCCCTGGAATTCGAACCCAGGACCTGTAGTACGGTAGCCGAGTACAGGGTTCTGAAAAGGATACACTTACCATGGTTTACATGTAGATTATATTATAATATACACTACTTACATTCATTCAATTAGAATTATTTTTTTTTTCCAAAAAAATATGTAAATTCCTACATAATAAAATAAAATGATGTCAGTTACGATGAATCCGGTCACTGGTCAAATAAAATGAAAGTAGAAAAAACTATACAGCTGTTTTATAACTAACTAACTAACTAATCATCACGCCGCTTCCCCGCAGGGGTAGGCAGAGAGAATAGAGCGCCACACCACTCTGTCCTTGCGAACATTCTTCGCCTCTTCCACGTTCATGCATCTCCTCATACATACCCGCCGATTGTTACGACTCCTAACCTGACCACTTTCAAGTATTTGGCATACCTGATCGTGCCATGGTTTTCTCGGTCTTCCTGTGCTTCTTTTCCCACTAACATTCGCCTCATAAATTTGTTTTACCGTTCTTTCCTCACTCATTTGTTCTACATGTCCAAACCATCTCAACACACCTTTCTTAATTTTATCGATAATGCTTATCTCAGCTTTGCATTCCTTCCTTATTTCACTATTCGCACATCTATCATACATCGTTTTTTCGCACATTCTTCTGAGAGATCGCATTTCGACTGCATTCAGTCTACTTTCATCCTTCGTTTGCCAACTCCATGTTTCACTTCATACATTAGAGTTGGAACCAGGACTCCGTTGTGCACTGCCAGTTTAGCTTCCGCTGATAGGTTTCCTATCAGCTGTTTTATTATATATTCTATTGTTTAAAATCATTTACTAAACCTCATTTCGTAGTCTCGATTTTATATCCAATCGAAATTTCTGTTTGTCGATTGACTTTTACACTTTCAACAAAATATCCTCAACGAGATGCTTCTATATGTATCAAGGTTCAGATTGGAAGATGTATTCCTGTATTTTCTATTACGGAGATGGAACCGAGTTACTTTTGAAATTGATATTCATAATGTGCATATCCTTTACATGTATAAGGATATTGAATGTGTATTTGATGCCATACAACATATCATTGATATTTCACCCAACGTGAAGCGCTGAATACTTTAATAATATGGGGGTTGGTAGTAAAGGGTGGTTGGCACATATGCTGTGAAGGTTGAAATAAAATGAAATATTCGTAAAAAAAAACGAGAACATCGTACTTAAACGTACATATCTTAGTTTTTTTTGGAAAATAAAAAACACTTGCTTTTATTTTATGACTCTAGTGTCTGCCTCCATAGTGTAATGGTCAGCACGCTCGGCTACCGTTCTGGAGGTCCCGGGTTCGATTCCCAGGGGAGTCAAATAAATATAAGTGATTTCTTCACTCTGATATTTATTTAATATTATACTGTACTGGTACCTGAAGCGGAGGGCTGATCACCTTTCTTTCATGTTAATGATCAAGATAACACTGCGTTTATATGATGTAGTGCCTTATGCACCATTGGGGTGTGGATAAGGGTTTGAAATACATTAATTAATTATTAATATTGAGTAAGAAGAAGAAGGTAAGTATGTAATTTGGCATTAACATTGTGAATAACATAATGATTGAAATACAAAAATAATACGATCAAGATAACACTGAGTTTTTATGATGCAGTGCCCTATGCACCATTGGAGTGCGGATAAGGGTTTGAATGAATTTTAATTTACTTGAAGTGTCTTATCAATATAGAAAATAAATTCGAGACAAAAATTCATACATACTTTAATGTTAGTTTTTATTTATTTATTTTGTATTGAAGTGGTAACTTACCGATGGTCAGGGTGTTGAAAATGGTGCCGATGACAGCGAACAACAGTATGGTTCCGAGATGGTCGAAGAAGAGACGATTGGGCATGAAGTATCCGGCGTCCAGGATGATGGGCGGAAGCATGTACAGGAAGAAGGTGTCGGGAGTGAGCGGAGACACGTGGAAGCTGCGGATGTTGTAGAGGATGATGCCGATCACCACTCCGACCACGATCAGCAGGCAGGACTCGGGAAACATCTTGGAAAGTTTTGGCGTCATGTGAAAACCTGCAACAAAAATAAAGATTATTTATGATTTATATTTGAAGCACTAACTTTGTGATTTTCCATTTTATAATTAAAATGTAACTTATTTTTTGACATCGCATCAAAGATGAAGAAGAATATGGAAGTCTGGGCATTTACGGGGCTGACGACCGTCATAGGCTGGTTTAAGTGATCACTTTACACACGTGTAACATTCACCAATTCTATCCATTATTGACAACCACACTACTCAAATTCTTGGAAGTTCTAAATGTATGAACCAATTTAGAAATCTTGTTCTTGAATCACTAGAACTTCACCCATCTATTGGTGAGATGTAAAGAAGCTTTTTACTAAGCAGAAACTCTTGTATTAGTATGTGAGGTCCGAATTCTGGATATCAATCACACACATCGCTCACTCCTTTCAAGAACGTCACAAATCAAAAAAAAAGATTTTTCAGGAGAACGTTTTTAAAGTTTAAAAATATAACACAATGTATAAAAAATCAATATCAAGCCACTCATTGAACTTTTTACTGTGCAGCAGATCTTTTTAGGTAAAACCTGAAGGTTTTTTCTCCATTTGTAAATATTTAGTATATTTAAAATAACAATTAAAACATACCTTTTCTTAAAAAGGCAAAAACAACATTTTCTGCCCTGTAGCGGATAAATATTAAGTTAAAAATACACCTCTTTCGCTGGGATAAAATATATTTTCTGGGCATCGCCAGAAAATACCATTTTCATTTTTATTATTTAAGCTTATAATTTGACCAGATAATTTATTTACAACATTTTGAGTGTGTCCAATTACTAATACTAATAAATAGTATTTGGACACATTCAAAATGTTGTAAAATGTAACTTTGTTTAAAATCACCATAAATATTTTATTATAACTTAATTATAATGTCTACCGGTTTCGAAGCTAACCGCTTGTTTATCAAGACTGATTAATACTAAAAGCATTAATCAGTCTTGATAAAGAAGCGGCTTCGAAACCAGGAGACATTATAATTAAGTTATAATTAAATATTTATAGTGATTTTGAACAAAGTTACATTTTAATTATAAAGATGATTTAATTTGGGAATTTAACAGAACAGTTACATCAAGTCAAACACATCTCACACAAGAACTTGTATCGTTTCAATTACAAAATTCAACATGTCATTCCACAAAGTAAATGTCGAATCAATAAATGATACATTTCACATAAAAAAATATCTGATGATTAAAATATTAAAATTCTGTGAGATGATTTTTAGAAAAAGAACTGAAAACTCATTTGTTTGGTAAATTATTTCCACTATCTCGTTTTCCCCTCATTCAATTCAATTCAATCACAGTGAAGGGAAGGATTTTGCGTTAATGGCTCTATATAAATGATCAAAATTTATTATCACTCCACTAACTACTTTTCCCTATTTGGATAACTGTGAGGGAAAGATTTTACAAAAACGATGCTGTAAAAATTACCCTAATTTATTTTTATTATTATTATCACATTCTACGTGAGTAGATGCGTGTGATGGTTTGTCAGTTAGCGTAATACAACAGTCCAAGTTTATAATAAACTGAGGTCTGAAATAAAGATTTTTAATGTATTTGTTCAAGACAGCGTTAAAAGCCGGTACTTAACTAAATACGTTTTTGGTTTCTGTGAAAATGGTTTCACTAAGTACATATCTTCAGACTTGAGGATAAGTACTAAAGACTAGTCCTTACCAGTAGTATTACTAGTACACCATTTGAACTAAAACCATTTACATACATAAATGTTGTAAGTTATGTAAATTTACAGATCTCCGAGGTACCTAAAACATTTTGAGAGGGATTTGTTTCCAACGTTATAGAAATGTTTTAGGTATTAAACATAATATGCAAAGGAATATGTTTTTTTTTGCCTTTATTTAGCTCATATAACTATGGTTTACACTTAATTTACATCATATGTATATTTACATCTTTTTAAAGTAAAAAAACATTTATTTTGAAAACTGTTTTATCATAAAAATATTTTGGTAATTAATCGTTAAAAAAATTAGAATTAAAGATAAGCAAGCATATTATACATTATATATATATATATATATATATATATATATATATATATATATATATATATATATATATATATATATATATATATATATATATATATATATATATATATATATATATATATATATATATATATATATATATATATATATATATATATATGTATATATATAGTATAAGACTCTTTTATAGGTTACCAGTTGAGTTATTTTGTCACTTTTTCTACATTCTTATATCTATTTTTCTTAAGTACCGTAAAGTGGGTATACATTGCACCAAAATACTGCATTTTTTCAAAAAATTGTCTATTCAGATCAGGTTTTTTACTTTTTCTGAGGTTTCAACTATTGCAATGTAATAACACATATACCTGTAACATGTCTGATACGTTTTTAAATTTTTATCTATTTTGGCTGTATTTTTTTTTTATATTTATATTTTGGTGCAAAGTATCCCGGGGTAAAGTACAACTTTGCACCATGATATTTTCTCTACACTTTTCGTACTAGAATCCAAATTTATGCAAAGTAAAGGCTATCCTACAAGTTTTGTTGCACCTTATGAAGGGTTTTGGCTCACAGTAAAGTGGGTATACATTGCACCAAAATACTGCATTTTTTCAAAAAATTGTCTATTCAGATCAGGTTTTTTACTTTTTCTGAGGTTTCAACTATTGCAATGTAATAACACATATACCTGTAACATGTCTGATACGTTTTTAAATTTTTATCTATTTTGGCTGTATTTTTTTTTTATATTTATATTTTGGTGCAAAGTATCCCGGGGTAAAGTACAACTTTGCACCATGATATTTTCTCTACACTTTTCGTACTAGAATCCAAATTTATGCAAAGTAAAGGCTATCCTACAAGTTTTGTTGCACCTTATGAAGGGTTTTGGCTCACAGTTCACTAAATGCAGATTATAATATTGTATAATTATGGAAAAATAAGACACTTGATAGATTTTTTTTTTTAAATATTGAAAAATCTAACAAAAAGGTTTTTTTTCCAATACTGAAGGCTTAAAATTATATAAAATAAAAGGTGGATATTAAAACATATCGTACTATATAGGTAATAGGAATTAAAATTAAATAAGGTCTAAATATGGTCAAGTTCCGGGTCGGTAAAGAAACCTCTTTTGGATTGCATTTTCGGTTCTTTTATGGAACCCGCTACATCCTTCCAAGAATATTGAAGAAAGTCATCCTTCATCGGCCACTTCCACGATTTGAGACTCTCCTGCATGGATTTAACAGCTCTGTCTTTCTTTATTTCCAAAATCTGTCCCGGAAATTTTTCTCCTTCATAATGAAATATGACATATTTTCCCACCTTCTTTTTTACTGGTCCTAATGAAACGGAAGAACAAATACGATAACTGGTTTCAGTCATCGTTTTTGTTCTTCTCCCTCTTCCTCAAAGCTTCCGTGTGAACTATAATCAGTTAATGCTAGATATGCTGGAAGTTTCGATGCGGAAGGTGGGATCATTGATGTAGTTGGTTCAGGTAGCATTTGTGTCTCGTCAACGTTCATTTCGACATTTGGATCGCGAGCAATGCTCTTACCTGGTTTTATCGGTATCGTTTTCCTGCGTTTTAAGACTGAATTCTTTGAGTTGAATCTGTTTTCTTCCAAAAACTGTTGAAAACTCTGGCGCACGTCATCGTCATACGCTTTTAATGGCAACCGATTAAGCAACTGACTAGTTTTAGCAACAGTCAAGGTTTTATGTCTTTGCAAAAATGATCTTATCCATTCAGAGCCTGGTACGTTGTTCTTTAATATTCGTACTCTTCTGCCAAATCTATCCAAATAGGCTATTAGAATGTAGCGAATGTTAAAAATACTCACTGGGAAACCGTACTCACTCATGTCTACTATGCAGTTTACGAAGGATTGCTCTTCGCCCTTGTCACATATCGGAGGTTTTCCCACAGGTTTTGTGTGCTGACCTTTGAGCTTATAGTTAATCGTCCTTCTGGGGATTTTGAAAATTTCTTCAGCCTTTCTTTGACTGATTGTACCATTTCGAATGGCCTCCAAACACTGCTCCACTCTCTTCGGTGTAAAATCGCAGTATCGTCTGGCATAAGGCCGCTGTTTGTGTGTTCTTGACATTTTTGAAAAAAATACACCATCAGGAATTAAGTAAGTACACTAAACCAATAGATATTTAGCAAACATGTCAAGTTGTATTAGCCGTTTTAAGACTTTTCATCAAATTAATTAACTATGGCCTTTTGTGGATACTTTGCACTTGGTGCAATGTTACCCCAAATGTGGTCAATACAAGTCAGTTCTTAAAAAAATATTATTTTTACATAAACTTGACAACGTAACTAAAAAATACAGCATTTGAGAAAAGCAGGGCCTATCTACCTACGATTTAGAGACCACTCACTTGTTGTAACTAGTTTCAGTATGCTGATTCCACTGGATTTTTT
Source organism: Brachycentrus maculatus (assembly GCF_059751285.1). Taxonomy (NCBI): domain Eukaryota; kingdom Metazoa; phylum Arthropoda; class Insecta; order Trichoptera; family Brachycentridae; genus Brachycentrus; species Brachycentrus maculatus. The sequence goes on along the minus strand of NW_028281056.1, from coordinate 298,221 downwards.
CGGACACAATTTTCAGACAGAAAACTTTCTTTACGTTCGGACAGGAAAAACGCATTGAAGCAATAGCGACCGACAGTTACTTCTTTAAACTAAAAAGTAGATTGAAGTGCCATCTATCAGAAACAATAGAAAGTAGAATAAAAAATGACATGTATCAGAGATGACCAGCTCTACAATTTCTTTACAGAAGGTGGTGCAAAGTATCACCCATGGTGCAAAGTATACCCACTTTACGGTACTATACTCATAGCTTTATTTTGAAGAATCTCCAATATATTTAAATTTCCTATAGATACAAGATTTTAAAAGCTTTTAGTAAACTGAAAGCTCATTGAATCAAAAATAAATTTCCACGAATGGGGTTGTTCATTTATAAAACATCTCAACGGGCGTTTGTACTGTATAGGAGTGTGAATATATTTTGAAATTCAAAGGGATGGGTAAAACGTTTAGAGCATTTCAAATTTAGTTTACACAAAAAAAAGTTTTTAACAGTATCATGTAATATGTATTATTTTTAATTGGCTGAACTTGAGATAGTTGAAAATATTTTTTAAAAATCTTTAAGGAGGTATTTAGAGAATGAAAAACGAGAGAATGAATTAAAAGAATATAATTATTGAAAATAATTAAAAGAATATTTGGCAAATGTGAACGGGAGAACAGAACGAAGACCGCTGAAAAAGCTTGGCACGATTAGATCAATCAGAACATTAAATCTGATGGTGACTAAAATACTTTTTTTTTTAAATACAAAGAAAAAAAAGTCTTAAAACCATATTGTATATATTTCGAAGAAAAACTTAATTTTTGAACACAAAAAGGGTGTTATAAGAAAAAAAAAAGAATTACAACACATGCTACCTGGGTTCAAAGAAAATTATATTGCGATATCGAATATCAGGCCTTATTTTTTTCATGCTTAATTTTAAGGACAACATGTGCGTCCACATACTTCGCTCACTCCTTTCAAGAACGTCATAAATCAAAATTCGTCAATTTTGAGTTATGCATATTTTCGGAATGCCTAGAAAATGTACTACTTATATCCCAGCAAAAGCGGCATATTTTTAACTTAATATTTACTCGCTACAGGGCAGAAAGTGTGTTTTTGCATTTTGAAGAAATTATTCATTGTTCTTTTCAAGACCGTCATAAGTTAGTTGTGACTGACCCATCGAACAGGAACGCTCTTGTCGATTAGTGCAATAGTGTATTATTTCGGCATAAAACAGTGTTGCGCAAAAGGTAAGACCATTTTTAATTAATAGTTTTGTATCAAGAATGTATTATTTTGTTTTGAGTCAGTATTGCAAAGAAAACAAATAGCGTCCTGTCTGGTTTATATTGATTTATGACGTTCTTGCACAGTAAAAGCGTGACATCGACTGTACTATTTTAACTTATGACACTATTGTCAATAAAACTTTCTTCCTTTTACAAAGCGGATTTGAACTAATTTGTTTTATGACACTTTTCTAAAGAAAAATTCGTCCACTATAAGAAAAATGTGCAGTTTATTTAGGAATGTGTCATTATTGCCAGTAAAACAATCTACTATTTGCAAGTTGCTACAAATTGCAGCATGCGTCTTTCTGCACTTAAATTGGTAATTTACGTTTGTCCTTTCTACATTCATCATTATGACTTTTCGAGGGAAAAATGTTGATAAAATTAGTAATAAAATATGTAAAACAATGCCAAAAAGATGCTTTATGTAGAAATACATCCGACAGTTAAGGTAAAAAAAATTGTACGTACACTAAATATGCAGTCAATGAAGTTCGTTAATGTCTTTATTATATTTTGTGATTGTTTCAGGAAAACCGATTTACCGAGTTAAAAGCAAACTCGATTTCAGTGGTGTCAATGATGATATTCTTCAGCCGGCAACAAAAAGCAGAAAACCGATCAAAGAAAAACACCTAAAGATGTTATTTTCTATTCTGATAATTGCAGTGGACAGCAGAAGAACCAATTTATGTTAGCTGCGTACATTTTTGCTGCCCGCAAATACATTATCGATTCAATCACACGATAAAGGGCCATACCCAGAACGAAGGGGATTCCATTCGCTCTTTAATTTAAAGAAAAATAAAACAAGCACTCAAAAGTGGGCCAATTTATTCGCCAGAAGGTCTTATTTAATTAATTATAACAGTAAAAAGAACAACACCATTTTCTATTAATGAACTTTCATTTGAAGACTTCTTTGATTTAAAACTTTTGGCCTCTGACGTTGGTCATCTCCGTGTCCTCAAAAATAAGCCTAATGAACCTGTTCAATTTAAACAGATTAAAGTGTTGCGAATTTAAAGAGATTCCCCTAGTTCGATATTTTATAATGGGGAATCTTATGGGGAAACAGAATTTATGGAGGCCATCATTATAAGAAAACCTAAGCCATGTAAAAATATACCGCTAAAGCCTGCCTTCATCCAAAAGCCTAAGATTTCTGACGCTAAAAAGAATAACCTCATACAACTTATTGAAAAAAATTGAATATCAAAGGTTTATAAAACTTTTTAAATTAAAAAAGCAACTGTGCCTTTAGGGTTATCAAAAAACTGTTTTATACAGTAGCTTATATTTTTTTTAAACTTCTATATTATTATCTGTTGTATGTTGTATTATATATCTACGAGCATTGTAATTGTTACCATTAACTTTTTGGAAATTTTTGAGAAAATAAAATTGTATTGCCTCTATCTGTGTTTTATCCTTAAAACCAAAAAAAGCCCAAACCCATATTTTTTATTTGAACTCCATGATTATTTTTAGGTATAACTGCTTATTTGGAATGAAATTATCTCAAGATACTTCAATTTCAGACTTCCAAATTCTATTTGTTTTAGTGATAATAATGACATATTTTGACATACTTCAGGCACAATTACTGAAATTTTGAGCAAGAACGTCATAAATCAAAAGGTAATGTTTAAATATTTTTTTAAATATACTAAATATTTTTCAAATTGAGAAAAAACCTTCAGGTTTTACCTAAAACGATCTGTTGCATAGTAAAAAAAATACTAAGTGACTTGGTATTTATTTTTAATATGTTTTATTATTTTTTTAAACTTTAAAAACGATCTCCTGAAAAATCAAGTATTTTGATTTATGACGTTCTTGAAAGGAGTGGGCGACTTGTTAACAAATCTGGATTTTCTCCAATTATAGCAGTTATTATAATATTTTGACATCTAAACTTAGATGAAGAAGAATATGGAAATCTGAGCGTTTACGGGGCTTACGACCGTCATCACTTTCACAGTGTAACATTCACCAATTCTACCCAAAACTGACAACCACATTACTTAAATTCTTTTCAAAATGCTTGTTTTCATCTCACCAATAGATGTCTCTAGCGAAGTTCTAGTGATTCAAGAACAATGTTTCAAAATTGGTTCATATATATAGAACTTCCAAGAATTAGGGTAGTGTGGTTGTAATGGGTAGAATTGGTGAATGTTACACGTGTGTTTAAAGTGATCATTTAAACCAGCCTATGACGGTCATCAGCCCCGTAAATGACCAGACTTCCATATTCTTCTTCATCTTTGATGAGATGTCAAAAAATAATATGAAAAATACTCCTATAATTGGAGATAATGCAGATTTGTGAACAAGTATTTGGACACACTCAAAATGTTGTACATATTGAACCTGTTTGCTAGCTCGGCGTTAACTGTAAACAGACAGTCTAGTGATTAGTCGGAGAGTGGCAAGAAGCGGCGGCGTCGTGGAGGCGAACTTTGGCTGATTTACGTAACCACGTGCTTCGCAACACATTTGGGCCGAATCAATAATACCATTCCACGACCAAGGGGCGAGCGGGTGGTTAAACGTCACAATATTTCAACCCTCTATTTCGGAAACGTAACAAATCACCGTCTTTCGAAAAAATATATAAGTTTTGTAATGATATTTTTTGGTGGAACTACATTTTGTATAGTAAAACAATCATGCAGTTTTTTTTCGACTTTTATTTTATCTGAACAGCGACCGGGTTTTTCTCGTTAACGACATCATCAGACTGTTGGGATATTTTCTAAATTAAAAGCACTGTTAACTTTGTGGTATGGTAATAAACACACCCCTCATCATTCATCGTTCACTTTGTGTAATACCACTTTCAAAAGTAGTTTTACACAATGTGAACAATGAATGAACAATAATGAAGGCTAGAAAAAATTCTATGTTGTTTACACAACAAGGAAGGGGTTAAAAACCATTATTGATATAATTTTTCTAATAAAATGATTTTAAGTAGTATTTTTTAATAATAATTTCATATTTTTTATAATTTTATTTCGGGCTTGAATTTTTGTAATTTACATTTAAAAAATCAACTTTTCCAAGAATCTAAGATTGTTTGCAAATATAGATTGGTGTGGCATTCTATTAACTCTGTTTACCCCTACGGGATACGGCGTGATGGTTAATTATTTATTCTGTTGTTAAAACAGGCGATCATACCCATGTGCCAAAAAGGACGAAGGCAGATTTTAGTCGGGTTCTCTCAAGTCAGAGTTTCTCGGTTCGAACCCGCTCTACCACAATTTGATACCTATTTCTAATAACGAGCCGCTCAGGCTCACAGAATTAATATGAAATTAAAATATTCGTGTGAATATGTAAAAACACAAATATTTCCCTATTTTGATAGTATAAAAAAGAACTGAACGAGGACTGGCTCTTTTTAATGAAAATTCCGCTGCAAGGTCAATTTTTGACAGGATTTTTGAATACGAATATAAGCCCTCGTATTAAATCGTAGTGTGTGGGGCGAGTGTTTTTGCCTAGAGTTTTCACTGATGAATTACATGAAATTATAGTAACTTCAAACATAAAGAGTAAATCCACTCACGAGTAGGCATAGGCTATGAAACTTTAAAAGTTGAAGCCTGAGTACGGTCATGATAAGCGGTGTTGCATAAGCCGTAGATAGATTTCAGAGTCACTTGGACGTTAGGTAAATAGAGTGGGTTTATGTTATTCATTTATAAAGTAGGGAATTTATTTAGGGCGTCATTTTGTGGGTCAGTAATATTGCTAATGTGGTTTGTTTACTAAATGCAAATAAATTTTTGTAAGTGTATTTGAAAAGATTGAATTTTAAATTCAAATTTTGAAACGATTGCATTCCAAATATAATTTAAAATTCACTATTTTTATTCATTTTCTGTTAAAATACGTACTGAATTAAAATTTAAAAATTAAAAATTTCACTTGGTTTAAAACATAATTTAATATGTAGGTACTCATATTTTAAATTCATTTAAATTTTTCATTCAGTATTTACTCCATTAAAACAATTTTCATATGTTTTATATAACTGTACTTAGCCACGCGTTGCTATGGCGCAGTCTAGTTAAATGGAAAGTAAAATAAAATCTTACATTTCCCATACATTAATATATCCATTCTTGTGAAGTACCTAATAAAAATATACAAAATCCATGAAACAACAATGCCATCAAAAGCATTGAAAATGATTAATGACAACAGCTATTAAGAAGCAAGCTGTTCGTCTTCAAACATGTTAAGTTTTGCGTGTGTAGCTGTTGCATTAAATAGATGGCGCTGCCATTGTGGTGAAAAACCTGTTTAAAAAAAAATCATATTTTAACCAAAGATGTATGCAAATAAAAAAACACGCTCATATTAAAACGCATCGTTGTGTTAAAAATTGGAAGCAATCAGTGAATTACGTAAGGAGACTTGAGATTTTGAGCAAACGAACGTTTACATATTTATCTATAATATTTAGGTTGATAAAAAGACGCGTGTATTCAAATGCAACATTCTGTCAAAAATTCAAAGCATTTGGTAACTACCTTTAGCAGAGTAAAGATTTTGAACGAACGAATATTTATTTTTTTATTTATATAGATAGATTAATACATATCGCTCACTCCTTTCAAGGACGTCATAAATCAAAATTCGTCAATTTTCAGTTGTGCATGTTTTCGGAATGCCCAGAAAATGTACTATATCCCAGCAAAAGCGTCATATTTTTAACTTAATATTTACCCGCTACAGGGCAGAAAGTGTTGTTTTTGCATTTTTAAGAAAAGGTTTTGTTTAATTATATTTTTAAATAAACTAAATATTTTCAAATGGAGAAAAAACCTTCAGGATTTACCTAAAACGATCTGTTGCACAGTAAAAAAGTTCAATAAGTGGCTTGATATTTATTTTTAATACATTGTGTTACATTTTTAAACTTTAAAAACGTTTTCCTGAAAAATCAAGTTTTTTGATTTATGACGTCCTTGAAAGGAGTGAGCGATATGTGTATTCAAATGCAACATTGTGTCAAAAACTCATAGAAATCGGTAACTAACTTTAGGAGACTTGAGATTTTGAAGAAACAAACATTTTTTATTTTATTTATATAGGTAATGTGTTAATTTTCTCATGTGTATTGAATTACTTAATATCTTAACTCTGTGTTCAAATAACAAACAGTGTTTTCGCCAAATGAACGGCTGCGCAAACAATATATTTTCGCACAAATAAAGTGTTTTGCTGGCGGATCAATTTGAACTTCGATTCGAATAATTTGAATTTCAAATTAATCGATTCTTGAATTCAGAATAGCACTGGAGTGTGCTGTTTCTCGTCTTGTCTTGTGGTGACTGACTTTTGATTAGAAAAATGGAGTTTGCTTGGTTTTGGCCGGACAGATTTGTGTATACATATCGACTCGTTGATATTTTGTTTTTTTCGGATTGTTCGCCTCCGTAGTGTAATGTTAATTTTTACAAGGTAGCATATACTGGAAAAATAATATGTTAAGCTACTCGGCTACTGTTCTGGAGGTCCCGGGTTCGATTGATTTTTCAATTCACATTTTGACTGCGTTGCAGTTTCCATTATTTGTTTCAAAACTATAATTGACCCAAAAAAAACACGAAAAAAAAATCTGAACGTCTTAGCCACGTGTTTATGTGGCTTAGTCTGGTCAAATGGAAAAGATATAAACTTTAAAAAAAAGCACATATATCTAAAATATACAATTTTAAATTGCTTGTGTAGCAATGAAAATACCAAAAATCTATGAAACAATAGTGCAATCCATAACATACTAATTTACAATGCCAAGAAGCACGCTGTCCACCATTAACAATATTATGTATTGCTTGTGTTGATGTTACATTCAATAGATGGCGCTGCCACTGCAGTTTAAAACATGTATTAAAAATACCTGTAATCTGTTACATTTTTTATTTGCTTTGATAGGGAAAAACAAACCAGTATTTAAATAAAAAGTTGTTAAGAAAAATCTTAGTCGGTGAATAATTTGAGAAGTTTTAAAATTTTGAACAAACGAGCATTTATTAATTCATAACAAATGTATAAATATTTCCCAGTCTAGCGTCTGCCCTACGATAGTATGATTAATAAGATATTTTATATTATTTTTGATGTGTCCAAAACTTTTGGACAGACTCAAAATATTATGAATAACATAACTGGTTAAATTGTAAGCCCGATAAGAAATTTAAACCATAGTTTCAGAAGTCTTCTAGTACAAATTTAAAATAATTAGGGAAGAGTCTTACAAACATTTTATAAAGGTCTCAGTTATAAAAAAAACATACTCTACTCAACCATAGGTAGTGTTAAATATTTGCATGAAATGATTCGCAAGATTTGGCGGGAAAGAACAAGCGTCAAAATTGTTAAAATTTAACCATAAGTATGACGAATTGTGATTTGCTGCTAATTCAATGGGACAATACCGTGAAGCCATAGATACAAATGCTAAATAAAAGACGTCGGCTTAAAAATAAGTTGCGAGAAATAATTAAAAAAGATTTTATTCTTTAATTCAACAATATGAGACTGCCTTCATTATTTTCATATCTTTTATTTTTTATTTATTTTTATTTTTATAAAATATTATTTATAGTCCGTCTCCGTAGTCTTTAGCATGCTCGGCTACCGTTCTAGAGGTCCCGGGTTCTATTCCCAGGGAGGGTCAAATAAATATAATTGATTTTTTCTCTGTAATATTTAATCAATATTACCCTGGTCTGGTACCTCAAGCGGAGGGCTGATCACCTCTCCTTCATGTGTAAATGATCAAGATAACACTGCGTTTATATGACGCAGTGCCCTATGCACCATTGAGGTGCGGATAAGGGTTTTCTCTTTTTCTCTTATTTTTATTTATTTAATATAATATAATCTTATACAATTTCTACACATTTCTACTTAGTACAATCTTATAATTTTAGTTGCACCGAGTCTCTTCAAAAAAGATTTATTTTAAAAGCATGTATAAAAGTAGTTCGATATTTTTTTTTTCATATCTATTACTTTAAAACATGTTTTTCTTTCTTCATATACAATATGTTTTATTTCAATACTCGTATGCAAATCAATCTGTGAATAATTTTATAAGATATTTTAGATTTTGAGCACACGAACGTTTAGATTTTTGTTCATAAATATTTATACTAAATCCTTATTACATTTCATATAATACACCTTAAAAAAGATGAGACATTATATTTTTTCATTTCACATCCTATCCCCAAGAAATATCCAGAAAATATTTTTGTATCTCGGGTTGTAGTGCTTTTACGATATTTCTTCCAAAATATTTACATCAAGATAGTGTTGGGTTGACGCATAAAATCGTAACGAAATTTTGTGGCAAAATATCGAAGGGTGACTTATTTAAGAGATATAATAATGATTTTATTTAAATAAAATAATTGTCAATTAAAATTATTTTCATAAATTGATTCGGCAGTCACTTTGTATTAATGTCTTTCCATTTTTAATTCAGTTTTACTAAGTACATACCACTATTTCTTAAAATCTAATGCCACACGTGTAGCGATGCTAGTCGCATTATTTTCAAACACCAAACCGTACTGTGTTTGAAAATGATCCGAAATGCATCGAAACAAATGTCAACATAAAATTTAAGAAAATGTAGTATGTATCAAGTAAAACTGAAATTATAATTGCATTATTTTACTAATTTTGTTCGCGTATTAATTTTAAGATATCTTTTATTCGTTTACCACATTATCTTGTGATAAAAATTCAACGTCATATTTCAAAAAAGGTCAATTTCCAGTTGTGTATGTTTTCGGATTGCCCAGAAAATGTACCATATCCCAGCAAAAGCAGCATATTTTTAACTTAATATTTACCCGCTACAGGGCAGAAAGTGTTGTTTTTGCATTTTGAAGAAAAGGTATTGTTTAATTATTTATTTAAATATACTTAATACTTTTCAAATGGAGAAAAAACACGGCTTGATATTTATTTTTAATACATTTCATTAACTTTAAAAAAAAACTCCTGAAAAAAAAAGAAAATGTATATATATATATATATATATATATATATATATATATATATATATATATATATATATATATATATATATATATATATATAAACGAGATGCCTAGGAAGGCAATTCCTGCAATGATTAGTAAGTTTCCACCTAGTGTGGCCTTAACCTCCTGTATGCGACAATCGATACTCTGGACGGTGTTACTATAAAGTGCAACCGAGTGAAGAGAAAACCATCAATATACTAACTACTAGGTTATGTGGTAAATTTTTTATATTTCTAAAATTCTTAATATTTGTTACGTATATATATATATATATATATATATATATATATATATATATATATATATATATATATAAATATATATATACGGTAATAAATATATACGGTTGGCGTTCTATTCTCTCTGTCTACTGCTTCGGGTAAATGGTGAGATGATTGTTGGTTAGTAATAATAATTGGTTAATGACAATTAGTTTACATAAAACTAAGAAATAATTTGTGCCCTTTGCACGACTATGTGCGGATGGAGAGAGAGAATAAAAAAAAGTATATATATATATATATATATATATATATATATATATATATATATATATATATATATATATATATATATATATATATATATATATATATATATATATATATATATATATATATATATATATATATATATATATATATATATATATAAATATATATATATATTTGGTTATGAATTTTATTCTGTTTATGATATAATTCTGGTTTTTTCAAAGTGAAGTAGTATAGTTTCCATCAATTTATATGCTTTCAATTCATATGTAAATCCTTTAAATGCATTTCAGATACTTTTAGAGATACAATTTTTTTAACACATAAATATCCTTTTTGTGATTTTCCGTTTTATAATAAAAATGTAACTTTGTTCTAAAATCACTTTAATTGTTTGATTATAACTTGGTTATAATGTCTACCGGTTTCGAAGCTAACCGCTTCTTTGTCAAGACTGATTAATGCCAGTATTAATCAGTCTTGATAAAGAAGCGGTTAGCTTCAAAACTGGTATACATTATAATCAAGTTATAGTGATTAACAAAGCTACATTTTAATTATAACAAAAATAATATGTTTTATTCAAATTATATTTCAAATTATATACTCATTATATAATTATATTTCAAATAAATATCCTTTATTTGAATTAGGTCTGGGTGTTTGTGATGTATTTTTCATATTTACCTCCCCTATCCTTATTACACTACCCGCAGAGAAGCCTATGAATGTTCCTTATTATTACTGATTTGCTGATTTACTTTAAAAAATAAAATTATTAAGATTATTTTTGTCAGTCTTCATAGTGTAATGGTCAGCACGCTTGGCTAGAGTTCTGAAGGTCCCGGGTTCGATTCCCAAGGGGGTTGAATTAATAAAAGTGATTTTATAAATAACACTCTGGACTGGTACCTGGAGCGGACAGCTGATCCCTTTTCATTCATGTGCTAAAGAATCAAGATAAAACTGCGTTTACATGAAGCAGTGCTCTATGCGCCACTGGGGTGCAGATAAGGGTTTAAAGATCCTTACTATCCTACCTGCAGACAAACCTCAGAATGAAGAGGCTTTGCGGGTTATTACTATAAAAAAATATATTTGGTTTTTTCAGACCTGTTTTCTTTAAATGCTTTAACTTATTTAAAACATACGATTCAAAATTTTGACGAAGGTAAATAAATTTTGAACATAATAATAATCACACACACTTCAAATGGATTTGAATCAAGTATTTATAGATATCCATTAACTAATACATTTTTAGAGCGTTTGTGTAAAATTAGGTCAGTCTGGAATGTATGTAAATAATCAAATGAATATTTTCAGAACAGATATATACTACGTAAAAATTTACTCTTATTTTATTAAATTCAAATATGTAAAAATAAACGATACTCAAAAATATAAATAAATTATTAAATATTTAAAAAAAATAACAGGACCTTAACAGAAATACAAAAAAAAAACAAATATGAATAAAAGACAATATTATTGATATCTTAATGTAGATGAAGAAGAATATGGAAGCCTGGGCATTTCCAGGGCTTAAAAATATGGATTTTCGGCTTGTGCCCAGATTGCCCTTTTTCATATAAATTATAACATATTAATAGATTTATATTATCCACTGACACTTCGTGATGGAATTGCATTTTTAATTTATTATTAGATTAAAACCAATATTTTTAGCTTTTCCACTTTTTTATTTGACCAGCGACCGGGTTTCGTCGTTACCGACATCATCAGACTGGTGATGTCGGTAACGACGAAACCCGGTCGCTGGTCAAATAAAAAAGTGGAAAAGCTAAAAATATTGGTTTTAATCTAATAATAAAATTTAACATATTATTTCATTAATTGATTTGGCAGTCACTTTGTGGTAAAATCTATCTATTTTTAATTAACGTTTTACTTAGTAAATACCACTATTTCATAAAATCTACTGTGAGTCGTGTATCGATGAATTCCGCATAATGTGAGAAATATCTCCTGATTGGAGAAAATTCAGATTTGGGAACAAGTATTTGGACTCATTCAAAATTATGTAAATTTAAAGCAAAATAAAATCTGAAATGGCATAGGAATTTTTAAAAAATGTGTAATTCAAGCGGTGCTGAAAAATAGGGTATCACAACATTCTTCAGTAATTCTTTTTCATATTTTGTATATTAAGAGCATTGTTAACTTTGTGGTATGGTAATATAAAACTCTTCTTTTCATTCATCGTTCACTTTGTGTAATACCACATTAAAAAACATAACTTCGTTTGTATTCTTTCTCTATTAAAATGTTATTTTTGTATAAATGTCAGACCACAACAATTTCATTTAATATACATTTGACCTGATGATGAAATAATTATTCCGAAACCGGTTGTCACGAAGTAGTGTTATTTTTAAAATGAATGATAAGGAGAGGGTTTAATGTTTTTTCAGTTCAAATTTCTTTATTGGACAGATTCTGAAATTGATTACCTCTCCATTTGAGAATTGCTGTTTTTCTGATTACTGTCAGGAAATTCCTGATAAATTACTTTATATCTTCGAGACTAGCTTTGATAGCATTTCTTCATTTTTATTATTACTTGCTCTAACCTTATCTTACTCTCTTTGCCTACATTTTTCTTAATAATCATTTCACTATTTTCATTATTTGATAGTAAATGATCAACGCAACGTAAAGGAAAAGTAGATTTTCTTCCAATAATGTAATAATAGACGTCGAATCGGTTTTTCATCATTTTATTTTGTACGGAATAAGGCTGTCTAACCTTTTCTTCGTATCGATATCACATTCACGCCTTCATAGCATAGGAGTGGTTATTATTTAGGTGTGGATGAGTAATATTTTCTATATTTATAAACAGTGGTTCGTGTACATACGTATGAGGGGGAAACTTATCTTTTTATGCTACAAAAATATTAAACTAAGATAATAAAACGTCATTTTTTCTAACTAACTAACAAACTAACCGCCACATCACTTCTCCGAAGGGATAAGCAGAGAAAATAGAACGCAACACCACTCTGTTTTTGAAAACATTCGTGAACCTCTTTCACATTCGTGAGATCATAAGATGTCGTTAGATGGAGAAGACAACGAAGAAGACAATGGTATATGCATTGAGAAGATATCACACATAGCACTGCATGGCTAACTTCGTGGTAGACGACTCCCGGGCATACCACCGAGGAGATGGATTGACAGCTAAAAATCAACTTCGCAGGAGGCTAATCCCTCTTAAAAGCACAAAGGCACTTAAACCCACAAGGCCTGCAGGAAGACGATTAATAATAAAAGTAGTATGAAGAGTGTATATAAATATATATATATATATATATATATATATATATATATATATATATATATATATATATATATATATATATATATATATATATATATATATATATATATATATATATATATATATATATATATATATATATATATATATATATATATATATATATATATATATATATATATATATATATATATATATATATATATATATATATATATATATATATATATATATATATATATATATATATATATATATATATATATATATATATATATATATATATACACATATATATTTCATCTCTGCTGCTAAGTTCAGGTATTGTTAAATTTAAAGTAGAGGGTTAGTTCATAACGGCTTCAAAAAAATCTAACTACGTATTGCATGTATATATCCGTGTAATTTCAAAACGAAATATCCGTAAACAAGTCAATTACTCAAAAAACATCAGATCTCAGTTGTCTTGTTGACTTTGATCAAATTGATTCAGCGTTGCAAAATGTAAATATTTTGATACCCACGTGAAATTCCTACTACTAGAAAAGAAATGAAGTGCTCATCACCTGGTTTATTTTGTTGCATTAACATAAAACAATTTTCTAAAAAAAATGTTGAGAGAATGTTTGCCAACATATGGTATGCTTTGAGATTTCCACAAACTTCCTTAAATGTACGTAAAAATGTACCCATAGGAAAAAGGGTTTATGTGTTTTCATACCCTACATTACTGCATTTTGACTCAATCATAATTGTGACTTTAAAACTACTCGCTTAAAGATGTGGTGCCATTTAAAAGAGTAGATAGTTCAGAGATTCATTTTATGCTATAATTAATATTTACTTTCTTGCTCTTTAAAAAAATTTCAGAATGAAATGAAAACTAGTAGTATCTCTAATTTACTAGTATTCTAATTTACTAGAAAACTAGAAGTATCTCTAATTTACGAGTATTCGGCATGCCCCGCAATGCCATTCAAAGATTATTTTTTTTGTTTTTTACTCTGCTAATTTAAGTACTTTTGTATGTTCAGTGTTTTACATAATAAATTAAAAACGTAATAGCTACAGTTTTACGTATTGGATTTCATTCAAACAACTCTTTAAACCTTTCTGGCACTAATAAAAATAAACTGCCATTTTCAGCAAAAGCGGTGGAATCATTTCGAGAAAATCGAGGACAGAGGGACAAACATTAAATTTTATACACACGAAAATACACACATATATAAAAATTTATATATGTATTTATAATCACAGTAGATTATTCTCCTTCCTGCAAAATCTATTTTTTATACCATATCCTTTTTTTAATCACTGAATGTTTTTTAATACTTATCATAACATAAATGTGGAATTGTTTAATTGGCTTTATTTTTATTAATGTAACTATTTTTGTTAATGTAATGTAATGTTTATTATTGTTAATGTAACTATTGTTAATTATATACTTTTTTTATGAAAAGCTGTACAATTCCCGAATAAATAAAAAAAAATATTATAACCCTACGGATTATGTATCAAAATATCGTTTTTATGTTTAAAGAAAAAATACCCGGGATAGACTCCCGGGGATTACGACCTGGCATTTGATCATTTAAACCAGCCAAATGCCAGGTCAAGTCCTGGATGCTCAGATCTCCATTTTCTTTCATTTAAAATAAACCGATTACTTTAATAATTATGAGTGTGTTCAATAGTGCAAAATCAATAAGAAATAAAAGTGGAATTGTGAGTGCAAAGAGGTGATAAGAAGCGATTTTTAGGGCATTCAGGGTTGCTAAACCGTGCTTGAACAAGTTTATGTATATGACCCTTTGTTTTAGAATGGAAAGAATACACATAATAACATGATATGCGTGTGAAAAACATATATTTATGGAGTATGGGGTGTGAAGAAAATATAATACAGGTGGGAGTAATAATTGTTAGAGCGGAAAAACAGACGCCACTTTCACGTATTGTTTACCCAAAGCACTCAAGAAATGAGAAAATAAATTCGCTAATAAAGAAACAAAAATAATTTCCTCGCAAGTGCGTTATATAAATTGGAATACTGGAAAATACGTTACTTCTTCTTATTCTTTTTCTTTTTGTAGATCCTAGGGATCTGTTTGTGCCTCCGCATGTCGCTCTTGGGATGTTGACATCCAGCTGTCTTTCCATCTTTTCGGAGGTCTGCCTGGGGGTCTGCGTCCTTCAGGGTTGCCTTGGAGGGCGATGCGTGGAAGTCTGTCTTCTGACATTCTGTTTATATGTTCCTTCCAGTATCGCCTTCGTTGTCGTTCCCACCTCACGATATCCTCCGTCTTACACATGCTCGGTATTTCTTACTCGTTCTCGCAATGTGTTTCCGGTTATGGATCCGGTTATACTCTCCGTCTTCATCTCGGAGGTTCGAAGTCGAGATTTTGTTCTGGTATCTGCTCTTGCCTCAATCGTTACTCACTTAATCAAATTAAAAAAACGCGTGTTGATTTATTTCTCATTGAAAAATACAAATATCATTTATTTGAAATACGTTGTTGTATTTTGAGTGACGTACACGTTAATGATTTAAAAAAATATATTTCCGACGGGAGGATATTGACAGGAAATTAACATGTTTGCGGTTTCCCAGCAGAAAAAAAAACGCATTGAAAAATAAAATCAATTTTGAGTTATTTTAAAATTCATTCGGTCGTAAATCTTTATTTTTGTCCGCCTCCGTGGTGTAATATAGTGTTGACATAAAAATCTCAATGAGTAATTATATACTAATATTTAATATATATATATATATATATATATATATATATATATATATATATATATATATATATATATATATATATATATATATATATATATATATATATATATATATACATATTTATATATATATATATATATATATACATATATATATATATATATGTATATATATATATATATATATATATATATATATATATATATATATATATACATATATAAATATATATATATATATATATATATATATATATATATATATATATATATATATATATATATATATATATATATATATATATATATATATATATATATATATATAAATAAATATATAAACATATAAATATATATATATATATATATATATATATATATATATATATATATATATATATATATATATATATATATATATATATATATATATATATATATATATATATATATATATATATATATATATATATATATATATATATATATATATATATATATATATATATATATATATATATATATATATATATATATATATATATATAGGTAAAAATGACTAACCACAAATTAAATTCTTAAAATATTAATAATATTGAGAATGGATGTCATGTTTTATTTACCTCAATTAAGGGAAGGTAAAATATATATGGTTAAGGAATATAGGCTTGCCAAGGGTAAATGTCGTCTAAAAACGATTTCGGTCACGAGTGACTATTGCCACCTTGTTAATAAATTGGATTGCCGCATTGCCCGGTGTATTTTGTAGGTTTTCACGAAAATCGACCGCGTCAAATGTTGGTTGCCTTGAAAACGAAACAAAAGACAACCTCTATTGATCTCCCCTTCTCGCTCGGCGGGAACTTGACATTGAACTTCCATACGCTTAGCATGCTGGATATCTGATCTCAGGACTGGTCATGCCATGTTTAATGTCGCATATCAACTCTACATACCTGTGAATAAATACTACGATTAAAACCGTAGGTACGTTCTTCGACTGATCACATAATTTTGAATGTATCCAAATCCTTGCTCAAAAATATGTCTCTCCACTTATTATTATTATTATTGAGTTATTTTTACATTGACATTTTCATTCAAACCCTTATCCGCACCGCAATGGTGCATAGGGCACTGCATTATATAAACACAGTGTTAATAATAATAATAATAAGAAATTTGGATAACTTATATAGCGCCATTTTCGTAAAAAAATACCTCAAGGGCTCTTCACTTATCGTATCGTTATCTTGATCGTAAACACATGAAGGAAAGGTGATCAAGTAATATTGAATAAATATTAGAGTAAAAAAAACACTTAAATTTATTTGACCCCCCCTGGGAATCGAACCTGGGACCTCCAGAACGGTAGCCGAGCGTGCTGACCATTACACTACGGAGGCGGACTAGATTGACATTTTAACAAAGACAGATGGACATTGACATTTTAACAAACATGAATCTTGGATATATTTAAATAAGTGTCTTTGCTAAATAAAAGGCTCAAATGCTGGTGAGAACTCACATATTCAAAACATTCTTCCTTTAAGCAGTATTCCTTTCCATTATTCTACCTTTCCTTCATATGTTAACGATAAAAATAACACTGCATTTTATTAATGCGGTGCCCTATGCAACATTGGGGTGTACATAAGGGTTTGATGAAGAATATGAAATAGTATTATAAATATATTTGAATATTTCGTTTTCAGGATATTGAAAGTTTCATAATACGAATAAATTAATGTCGAATTATTAAATATTATTCTTTATAGAGAAAAAAACTGTTTTCTTACAATATATCCCCTTTTAATATTATTTTTTATAAATAGACAAAATTACAATTCATTATATAAAATTTTATTTTAATTATGAGTTGACCTTATATTTGACCCAAACTACCAAATTTGGACTTGTGCTAGAAATTAAATTACATTAAATTCAAATATTGATGACATTAAATTCAAATATTGATGACATTAAATTAAAATATTGATGACATCAGTAATTACTTTTTATTTTTAAAAAACTGAATTCGGTGTCCTTTTCGCAATAATGCTGATGGTCGTAGAAATATGAATCAAAATAGGACATAAAATGTCGAACACTAAAAGTGGAACGGAAGTTTCTGCAATGCGTTGCAAAGTAAGTGACAGTTCAGCTTTTCCTGTTGAGTTTTGTGGTAAGTAAGGGAAGGTTGGGGCTAGTTGTTATAAACATTTTCAAAGTTGATTATCTGAAATTTAAACGTACTGACTTACCATCACCGCCACCTTTCTGTGGGGGTAGGCATAGAGAATAGAACGCCACACCAATCTTTGCAAACAATCTTCGCTTCTTCCACATTTAAGCATCTCCTCATACATACTCGCCGATTATTTCGACTCCTGACCTGACCACATTCAAGTATTTGAAATACTTGATCATGTCAAGTTTTTCTTGGTTTTCCTCTACTTCTACTACCAACAACATCCGCCTCAAAATTTTGATTTGTTTTACTATTTTTTCAATCTCAAAACACCTATCTTCATTTCGTGAATGATAAAAAAAGCGTTAATGATTTTATTCTTAAATAATAAATAATTGAAATAATGTAAATGAATGCCTCGATACAAGCTGTGCTAAGTAAGAGTTTGGATTAAAGAAATTACACTTTCAAAAATACGAAAATAAATAAAGAGTTTATATTCCTATTTAAACAATATCTTAATTTATTTATTGATTTGGCGTTTAATATGTAGAATTCCATTTCAATTTATGTATTATTTTTTAAATAAAACACAGATTTTTGGAGTCTACCGAGTTGTATTTTATTAAAAAAACACATAAAAATTAATATTGTGACAATTGTTTCGCCTAGTTATATCAAACGAATGTTTGACAATGCTATGAAACAGTTATCACAATTTTAATTTTTATGTTTTTTTAAAAATAAAATACAACTAAGTAGACTCAAGAAATCTGTGGTGTTTGATTTAAAAATTAAAACATAAAATACAATTTCTTCATGTTTTTTATGATATCAGTAAAATCATTATTTCTCGTATTTGTGGAACGAAGAAGATTTTGTTTACAAACTCCAAATGTCAAACGACGTGTATCGTAAAAGGACAAAGGTCAGAAAAATGCCCGGTCATATTTTCCTTTAGCGTAAGAGAAACGAATTTGGTTGACACTTTTGACACTTTTCCAAAGGGTGGGGTAAAAATAGAGAAAAATATTCCGTAAGAAGTAAAACAAACTTGGATATTATTATTTTATCGTGGTCGGCGTTGGAGAATATTATGTTTACAATAAAAATGTATTATTTTATCTTGGACAGGATCTTTATTTCCGTTTTGTTATCTATCTCTTCATCTTGCTATCAAATAGATCTACATATGTTATAGTTTGCCTCAGGCAGGGGAGATCGAGGTAAAACATGTCCAAAGTAACAACAACCCTCTCTTCTCTCGTCTTTGTAGGTTGAACAACATTTGCAAGGCCAATTCTTCGCAAAGTAACCATCTGATATTACGTGAAACGTGTACATGAAGATTTGAAAATTAAGGGTGCGAAATTAGCACACATACACAGACACTTGAATTACAGCAAATTCACCAGAGAGGAAATCTAAAAAATATATGTGTGTATATATATATATATATATATATATATGTAAAAATATATATATTTTTATATGTATATTTGTATATATATATGTATATACATACATATATATATATATATATATATATATATATATATATATATAATACATATATTTATATATATATATATATATATATATATATATATAATATATATATATATATATATATATATATATATATATATATATATATATATATATATATATATATATATATATATATATATATATATATATATATATATATATATATATATATATATATATATATATATATATATATATATATATATATATATATATATATATATATATATATATATATATATATATATATATATATATATATATATATATATATATATATATATATATATATATATATATATATATATATATATATATATATATATATATATATATATATATATATATATATATATATATATATATATATATATATATATATATATATATATATATATATATATATATATATATATATATATATATATATATATATATATATATATATATATATATATATATATATATATATATATATATATATATATATATATATATATATATATATATATATATATATATATATATATATATATATATATATATATATATATATATATATATATATATATATATATATATATATATATATATATATATATATATATATATATATATATATATATATATATATATATATATATACACTTACACAGGAGTTTTTTTTTACAAAAAAGATCCTGAAACTCACTTCATATCAAGCTTTTTACAAACAAAAAAGTTCACGATACCATATTTTATGATTTTGCCGAATCATATAAATTAATTGTAATTACGTAAGCGCGAGCATTGATAAGTCTAGTTGATTTTGATTTTTTTTTATTTATCCGTGAAACAACGTGCCGAAACGCTGTTCCACGGAAAAAAGCCCTGTACACATGTATATACACATATCGTAGTCGTACAGGAGAAAGTGACCAACTACCAAAACGTAAAATGTTCAGGAGGGCCATTTAAGTAACTTTTGCTTGGCAAGAAAATAAACACCAATGCAGTTAGTCATTTTTAACAAGTCAATATATTATACTTTCAAGTTTAAAATCCTTTGGGATTTTTTCAGGGCAATATTAAGCTAGTAAGATATCAAATAGTCAATGATCTCGTTTTTGTAAAGCAATGCACTTGGTCACTTTCTCCTGTATGAGTACGATATGTAAATACAAACATACAAATACACGTATAAATACTACATAGATGAGTAAAAAAATGTGTAAATTTATGTTGTAACTAAAATAATTTAATTAATTAAACGGATAATTATAAATGATTTCTTCCCCTTTCCAAGACTTAAATACTTTAATGTAAAACTAATCACCACATAAAAATCTTCCAGGATAATAAGTATTGCTACGTACTTACTCATTTCTTTAATGGTTATTCATAATTAGGGTAATAACCTGTAATTTAAAAATAAAGTTGGTTTTACTCCGTTCCGAGTAATCTGAGTCATGACCCCAAAGTTTTCGTTGGCTTTAAAAGCTTTCGAGCGAAAAATATACATTTCAAGATATATTTTACGTCATATTTTGTATATTTTGGTATTCACATAACCTGGAATTGACCGGCTTAAGTGATCACTTAAAACATTGTGTAACGTTCACCATTCAGTTAAATGTTAATAAATGTTCATATTGCTTTGATTGAATTGAATTGAACTGCACATGCATTTTAAAATGATATATTTTTATTCTTAATATTATAAATATTTAAAGCATTTTCTTAGTGGGTAATAATTTTTAATTATTTATTTTTTACAAAAGTGTTGATAATATAAGTATATAACCACTCACCGAGATATTTATGACTACCGGTTTCGAGACGTACCCATCGCTTCGTCAGGACAATCACTACCACAGCATGGAAATAATACTACCCTTTTATATTTTACCCTCCGGTTTAATGAAGGTAGATTCATATTATTTTTAACATCTCATCAAAGGTAATGAAGAATTTGGAAGTCTGGGTATTTACGGGGCTGACGACCGTCTTAAACTGGTTTAAGTAATCACACGTTTAACATTCACCAATTTTACCCATTATTAACAACCACACTACTCAAATTCTTGAATGTTCTATATATACCATATGAACCAATTTAGAAACATTGTTCTTGAATCACTAGAACTTCACTGGAGACATCTATTGGTGAGATGAAAAGAAGTTTTTTACTGAGCAGAAACTCTTATATTAGTATGTGAGGTCCGAATCCTGGATTATAATCACATACATGATAAACGCCAGAAAATATAATTTTCATTATTATTATTTTAGCTTATAATTTGACCAGTTAATTTATTTATAACATTATGAGTAGGTCCAAATACTTGTTCACAAATCTGGATTATATCCAATTACTTATAGGAGTTATTTCTCACATTATTTTTTTACATCTCATCAAAGATGACGAAGAATATGGAAGTCTGGGTATTTAGGGGGCTGACGACCGTCAAAGGCTGGTTTAAATATACACTTTATATACTATGTATAAAGAACTTCCAAGAATTTAAGTAGTGTGGTTGACAACAATGGGTAGAATTGGTTAGTGTTACACGTGTGCAAAGTGATCACTTTAACCAGCCCCGTAAATGCCCAGACATCCATATTCATCTTCATCTTTGATGCGATTTAAAAAATAATGTGCAAAATAACTCCTATAATTGGAGAAAATCCGGATTTATGAACAAGTATTTGGACACACTCAAAATGTTGTAAGGTATTTTCATGTTACGCCGATTGCGTGTTTTTCAGAGGTAGGCGCGATTGATCAATGCGCCAAAATTTACATAATTTCCCTTCGCTCGTAAATCAACGAAGCGTTCTCAATTTTGCAAAATGACCTTAAACGAAAAAAGTACGAGAATTTTTAATTTTAATAATAATAAAAATAATAAAACTCTTATCTGCACCCCGATGGTGCATAGGGCACTGCGTCATATAAACGCAGTGTTATCTTGATCGTTTACACATGAAGGAAGGTGATCAGCCCTCCGCTTTAGGTACTAGTCCAGGATAATATTGAATAAATATTACAATGAAAAAATCACTTATATTTATTTTACCCCACTTGGGAATCGAACCCGGGACCTCCAGAACGGTAGCCGAGCGTGCTGACCATTACACTACGGAGGCAGACTTTTAATACAAAAAGTTAAATATATTCTTATTTTGTGCACTAATTCATACTATTTTCGTGCCACCACGCGGACAGGCTATTAGGGCGGGATAATCCATGGCCCACAACTTAATTTTCTTTAAACCCTAGGCCTAGTAACATTTAACGTATTTGATATTTTGCTGAAAACACCGTTTTTGTATTGAAAAAAAAGTATTTTTTAAAAATAAGCAAATGATTTCGAAAATAAAAGAGTTATTGAAAGGTAAGGAGTTAAAATATATATATATATATAAATAATATTTTCAATATTTATTCTTAAAAAACAAATTAACTATAAATGTATGTATATTCCAAAATAATGAAAATTAACGGTGATATATCTGGCTCCTCGCACGGCCAGTTGCGGAATGAATTGTATATTTGCGAGTACATCCATAAAAATAAGAATCAAGTTGTGATTACTTTTCATGATTCAAAATTTATTCAATAACTCAAAATTACGAAGAAGAACTAATAATATTTTTCTAACGAGGGCCAAGGATAAAAAAGGAATTAAAAAAATCGTATTACTAGAAAGAATAGTAAAACAAATTAATGTCGTCGCTAATAGAAGCAAAAGGAAGACCGGGTAAAACTTGGCATTATCTAACATTTCAAATCTATGAAATCTTTGGAAGAATAATTGAATCGAAAATATTTAAATTGTTCAATGTCCGCAGCTGTCAAGAAGCACGCCGTGTGCCACAAGCAATATTTAGTATTGCGTGCGTTGCTGTAACGTTCAACAGATGGCGTTGCCGTTCAGTTAAAATGTGTTTGAAAACACATCACTCACTCCTTTCAAGAACGTCATAAATCAAAAAACTTGATTTTTCAAGATTTTTCGTTTTCAAAGTATAAAAATATAACACAATGTATTAAAAATAAATATCAAGACACTTACTGAACTTTTTACTGTGCAACAGATCTTTTAAGGTAAAACCTGAAGGTTTTTTTTCCATTTGAAAAATATTTAGTATATTTAAAAAAAAAAATTAAACACTTCCTTTTCTTCAAAATGCAAAAACAACGTTTTCTGCCCTGTAGCGGGTAAATATTAATTAAAAAATATGCCTCTTTTGCTGGGATATAGTACATTTTCTGGGAATTCCGAAAGCATGCACAACTAAAAATTGACGATTTTTGATTTATGACGTTCTTGAAAGGAGTGAGCGACATGTGTTACCTGTCACCGTGTATATAAATACACATGTGACTAGTATTTGCATATATATACTGTCACAGGCGTAATCAAACAGAGTGTCAATATTTCGAAGCAAATAAATGAATTAGGAGTGTTTTTGGAGATTTACGATTTTAAAGAAATGAACATTATTTAACTAAAAAAATGGAGAAATAGTTTATTTATTTAACGATTTTTTTATTTTATTTTATTATTGAATTTCTTTTACAAAATACATATTGAAATATACAAAATAGTTAATAAATATAAAAATATTTAAAATATAACGTTTCTACCTCTCTAATAAAGTAGATACTTGTATTTAGAAAGGGAGTTCGTTTTACAATATTTTTTTTAATAAACAAAGCAAATTATAACAAATTTTGACAGTGTAAATAAGGACGGTTGCAAGCCTTTAGTGATACATATTCAAATTTCTATTGCACAAAGTTTGAAATTGAATTTCATCATTGTTAAGTGTAGAGCAACGTGCATACACTGGATGCTGCATAACAAAGTAACAGGACGAGTTAGAACATAAATAGAATTGAGAGAATCGGGGCGAATGGGTGGAAATAAACCCGAGGAAACATCCGGAGGAAATGGAAACGGAATAAATGCAAAATGAAGATTTTATTATTTCGAATTTTTAGTAAATTTTTCTATTAATGTTTGAATATAAATTTATCTTTAAACGTTATATTTATTTTTAATTTAAATGTAATTTAAATGTCCGTCTCCGTGGTGTTATGGTAAGCGTGTTAAGCTACCGTTGTTGAAGGTCCCGGGTTCAATTTCCAGGGGGAGGGGGTTAAAATAAATAGCGATTTAACACTTTAATATTTATTTTATTTAACCCTAGACTGGTCGCATAAAGCATAGAAGTGATCACTTTGCCTTTATGTAAGTAATAATCAAGATAACACTACGTCAATACGATGCTGGGCACTATGTACCATTGTGTGCGGATAAGGGTTAGAAGAATCAAAAACGTAAAAATATGTTATTAATTAAATTTGCCCTTTTTAAACGTTTTATTTTTGCATTTTTTAAAGCCTAATAAGCTAAACTGGCATCGAGCGATAAAGTCCTGGTATTGATCCTAATGTATGGAAATAAATCGTTGAATTTGCAAAAGAAGGATGAATGTAGACTGAATGCAGTCGAAATACGATTTCTCGACCGGATGTGCCGCAAAACGGTGTGTGATAGATGTTTGAATAGTGAAATAAGGGAAATAATGCAAGGCTGAGATAAGCATTATAGATTAAATTTTAAAAAAGGTATATTGAGGTGGTACGTAGAATAAATGAGTGAGGAAAGAACGGTTAAACAAATAATTATGACCTTTGTAGTGGGAAAAAGGAGTGAACGAAGATAAGTTCTTCGCCTTACGTTCCAACCCAGGGTGGTTCAATAAAAATTAGAGTGAAAAAACACTTACATTTATTTTAAACGTCCCGGGAATTGAACCCGAGGCCTCCAGCATGTTAGTCTAATTACACTACGTAGGAAAACGTTAATTATCTTGTGAAATTTTATTTGTGTAATCATTATATTTTTGCAACATCATTTTAATTTTTTTTTATTTGTTCGGGAATTATACAACTTAACATTATTAAATATTTTTAAAAAAACTTGCATTTTCAATAATAAAGCCAATTATATAATTCTACATTTATGTTATAATTATTTGAACATTCAGAGATAAAAAAAGAGAAGTGTGTGCGTGTGTGTCTGTGTGTGTGTCTGTCTGTGTGTGTGTGTGTGTGTGTGTGTGTCTGTCTGTGTGTGTGTGTGTGTGTGTGTGCGAGTGTGTGTGTGCGAGTGTGTGTGTGTGTGTGTGTGTGTGTGTGTGTGTGTGTGTGTGTGTGTGTGTGTGTGTGTGTGTGTGTGTGTGTGTGTGTGTGTGTGTGTGTGTGTGTGTGTGTGTGTGTGTGTGTGTGTGTGTGTGTGTGTGTGTGTGTGTGTGTGTGTGTGTGTGTGTGTGTGTGTGTGTGTGTGTGTGTGTGTGTGTGTGTGTGTGTGTGTGTGTGTGTGTGTGTGTGTGTGTGTGTGTGTGTGTGTGTGTGTGTGTGTGTGTGTGTGTGTGTGTGTGTGTGTGTGTGTGTGTGTGTGTGTGTGTGTGTGTGTGTGTGTGTGTGTGTGTGTGTGTGTGTGTGTGTGTGTGTGTGTGTGTGTGTGTGTGTGTGTGTGTGTGTGTGTGTGTGTGTGTGTGTGTGTGTGTGTGTGTGTGTGTGTGTGTGTGTGTGTGTGTGTGTGTGTGTGTGTGTGTGTGTGTGTGTGTGTGTGTGTGTGTGTGTGTGTGTGTGTGTGTGTGTGTGTGTGTGTGTGTGTGTGTGTGTGTGTGTGTGTGTGTGTGTGTGTGTGTGTGTGTGTGTGTGTGTGTGTGTGTGTGTGTGTGTGTGTGTGTGTGTGTGTGTGTGTGTGTGTGTGTGTGTGTGTGTGTGTGTGTGTGTGTGTGTGTGTGTGTGTGTGTGTGTGTGTGTGTGTGTGTGTGTGTGTGTGTGTGTGTGTGTGTGTGTGTGTGTGTGTGTGTGTGTGTGTGTGTGTGTGTGTGTGTGTGTGTGTGTGTGTGTGTGTGTGTGTGTGTGTGTGTGTGTGTGTGTGTGTGTGTGTGTGAGTAAAAGGGCACGGGTAAGGTAAGGAGAGGGTATACAAATAAATAATAGAAAGGTACGCTCACTTCCAATTGCCAATTGACCAATGAGCGCTTTCACACAAAGTCAGTAATCTTCAGAGTGTTTTTGCTTGAAAAATATGGAAAAAATAAAATAGAGTATACGATAAAATTTAATAAAATGTCAGTTAAATAATCTTACAAGCATATTTTGCATTTGCTTAAATCTTTGCGGACATATACTGGATTCAACTACCGAAAGATGGTTTTCACATATATAAAATAATATATCTTAACAAGGTTTGACACATATGAACTAATTTAGAAACATTGTTCTTGAATCACTAGAACTTCACTAGAGACATCTATTGGTGAGATGAAAAGAAGCTTTTGAAAAGAGCTTAATAAAAAGCTTCTTTTCATCTCACCAATAAAGGTTTGAAAATTAAACGTATTTTTATATTTAAAAAAAATCCAGTGGTAACAATAAAACCTTTTAATCAAGTTTAATTAAATATAAAGTGCGCTATTCTCTGAATACATTTTTAGACGTTAAAACCAGACGAAAAATAGTAATAATATCTTCGTTAAGAAATCTCACTTCTTAATTATTTGAGTGGTCACCAAGTTTTAGCTGAACCACAATGAAAATATCTCCCTTAAAATCTAATTGTCTACTCAAAAACAGCTGCTAGTGAGAGTTTTGATGTCCTTTCGATATTTCAACAAAAGTTTTGTTTGAAAGCTTAAAACGTGGTAGCAAATGTCCAAGTTTAAAAGGAATGTCATTTTAAATTAGTTTACAGTGTTAAGACTATTCGTCACCGAGAATATGGTTAAGGTAATGAGAAAATTATCTAAATTTCAAGTAGTTTAGTAAAATAATAGTTTATAGAATCCAAAAAATTAATGGAAATCTTTCTAAAGACGGATCGAAGTACATTCAATCATTAATTAAATTCTATCGTTGTTCCTATAAAAAAAAATATTGGCCGTATTATATCGTATTTTACAATTACTAAAAGGAAAGTATGCGCTGATTACTGGTGTTAATTATTCAAAATTCAAAACCCTTATCCGCGCACCCGATATAAAATCAGTTAATATAAAATCAGTGTTATCTTCATCGTTAAAAAATTGTTGTTTTGTGCATATTTGGTTCTTTAGCTAGTAAGTTAACAACCACTGCCATAAGTAATCATACTTCTTTCTCATCCGCATCCAATGGTGCATAGGGCACTGTATCATATACAAATTATTATTTTGATCGTTAACACATGAAGGAAAAGTGATCAGTCCTCCGCCTCAGGTACCAGTCCAGGGTAATATTGAATAAATATTAGAGCGAAATAATCACTTTTTTTTTCACCCTCCCTGGGAATCGAACTCGGGACCTCTAGCATGGTAGCCAAATGCGCTGGAGCTATGGAGACGGCCTTCAGTGCAAATTATACCAGAAAATATAAAAAAATATTAGAGTGAAATTTTTTATTTTGATTTAGTTTGACCCGTCTTGGAAACCAACCCGAGACCTCCAGTATTGTAGTCAAAAGCGCTAACTACTAAACTATGGAGACGAATAAGAAAATATTGATAAGAATAAATAATCTAATAAATATCTTAGACAAATATGCGGCAAAACAATACATGTTAAATGATCGAATGACGATGTAAGGAAAGATAAAAATTAAGAAAGGTGTGTTGTGGTAGTATGGGCACCGAGAAAAACTTGTCAGGTCAGGAGTTGAAAAAATTGGCGCGTATGTATAGTTGCATGAATTTGGAAGGGGCAAATATTGTTTTTAAGATAGATTAGTGTGGCGTTCTATTCTGTCTGGCTACCCCTGCGGGAAGCGGTGTTTTGTTTATTTAATTAATTAGTTTTTATATTTTTATTCTCTCTGCCTACCCCTGTAGTGAAGCGGCGTAACAGTTATTGGATTAGTTTGTTTTTAGACTGAAATGAATAAAATGGCTGCTTTAATTTAAATAAAGATACAGTTGGTAATATTGAGGTGTAATCATTAAAATACAACATTTTTTAATGGTCATCATTATTCTGAAGGCTTGACAGAAATGTCGAAGGTCGTGGGAAATTATTTCGACACGAAATGATTTATTTAAAAATGCGACTGACAACGGACAAATGGTTGTGTATAATTTATTTAAAATTTACAGGAAAATGTTATACAAACACGATATTTACACAATATGTAGGCGTATAAATTAAATAATATGTATAAATTATTTAAGTAGGTTTTAGGTTATATCTACAGTGATTACAAGTAATGAAATATCTAATAAAATATCACATAAAAATGTCAAATATTGAAAAATGCTCAGATTAACTAAGGATTAAATTGATTTTTATTTAAGGCTAGGGGATATTTGATAGCCCGTGGCTAAATTTTCGTCAAATTCAGCTACCATTTAACGAAATTGATTTTTTTTAACACCGTATTGATATTGAAAAAAACAAGTTTTTCTTCGTTATAAATGTATGGTTTTGAAAAGAAAATAGTCATTGAAAGGTTAGGAGTTAAAAATTATGAAAATGTATTTTTAATATACTTATATTCTGAAATAAAATAAAAATCCAATACACATTATTTAAAACAAAATATGTACGGAGACACGTCTGGCCCTTCGCGTAACCGGTCACGTACTGAATTGTATTGTGCAGGGTAGATAAGATTGATATAATTACCTTTTCACAATTGTCGAAATCAATAAATGCTGTGGTAGGCACCAGATATGTTTTTTTTATAAAACTTGAAACGGGTGTGAAAAAAACTAGGTATTTTGAACCAGCTAGTAGACCAGTTAATGTAAATGTCTTCTCTCTGCCCTTATCCGCACCCAATAGTGCATACGCATAGATCATTTTAAGTTATTTACGTCAATCAATGCCCAAATTTGTTTGCGTATTTGAAGCTTATAATTTTTTTGACAATTCGACATCAAAATCTTAAGCTGGAAAGAAATATAAACCGAGAAAAGGTAACGAATATATGTAGGCAGGCATATAATATAATATAGGCAGACATATAATTCATTAATCTATCTTAAAAGCGCCAAAACATATTAAATAAGACGTTTTTGACGACATATTTTATCTTTGAACTTGAAAATGTTTGACATTCTGTATTGCGGTTCTGCAATAAAAAGTTGTGTTTCTGCCAAATGAACTAATGTAAGGATTTCGCAGTCAGAATCGTGTGGGCAAAAATGTTTTTGATGATCAATATGAAACGCCGGCTCAGGGGGCAGTTTTTGGAGAATCTTGAATCCTTATCAGGACAGTAAAACCTCGATATAACGGACTGCTATTTTTTAACTGACTTCGGATATAACAAAAACTTCGGTTAAATGTAAAAAAAAAACTAAAAACGTCCTTTTTAATCACAAATTATGTATGAAAACAAAAGTGAAAACAAAACTCCAATCCTTTTCATTTTTATTGGATATTTTCACTTTACAATTCGAACATCTATCATTTATCGTTTTACCATACATTTGTCTGAGAGATCCCAATCCTCTCATTCTCTTATCCTCCTTCTTTTACTAACACCATGCTTCACTTCTATATGTTCGGGTTGGAACCAGGACTTCGTTGAGCACTGCCACTTTAGCTTTTTCTTGATAGATTTTTATTTTCTTTAACTGTTGTTATTTCAGTGCACTATACACTTATCCGGCATTCATTTTCCTTTCTATATATGTTTATTAATCTTTCCATTACTAGAAAACATGCGTCCAAAATAAACGAAATGATCTATTTGTTCTAATTTTTTTCCATTTTTTTATTTAATTATTGAACGGCTAAAGCATTTATCATAATACATATTTACGATATCTAATATAAAAATAAAAATACATTAAGAATACACTAATAGGGAAACAAAAAGTCTTAAAAATAAAATAATAATAAAATAACAAATCGCAAGCATTGGTAAATACACGTCTCCTTCACACCTCTATTAGCGAGCAGCGAGAGAGAGAGTGAAACACAAAGTTTACATTTATCCATTATAACATGGAGAAGAAATGTTGAGAAAGTACAGACTTCAATGCAGAAAACAATATATTAAATGAATTTATACTATCAAAAGCATTGGCTAACGTGTGAAGCCGCGGCATCGGAGAGAACATTGCATAGTCTGCATTATGTACAAATAATGCGAATACAGATTTTTGCCTAGTACCTCTTCGATGCACGCTAAGCTTTATTTCATTTTTATTTTTATATTATCTTGCACACAGATCTACATTCATCTCTTTCAAATACCATGAGTTTTCTTAAGTACTATTTCTACATTTACTTCTGACGCGTATTTCCTTCCGAAATGGAATGCACGGGTAACGCATTAACACGACCTCGAATAGACGCCATTTCGTCTTCAAGTAAATTCACGAAATACGCCATCGAATACGTTTTGGCTTCCGTCCAATTCTTCGTAAAGCATTTTCTTAGAAGTCAACGCAAAATAATTGCGTGTTATTATGTTGTAAAAATGGTCATTCCTGTGCTGCCTTGAAAAAGCAACGTTTACAGATTCTAGATGAGAATGAATTAGTCACCCGTGACAGATTTTTTGAAACCTACATTTGTGCGTACATTAGTCAAACAAAAATGGGAGTTGAAATGGAAAGATATTTGTTAGTGATAAGCAATATTTTCTCATTTTTTTTCCTTTGAATATGCTTCTAACCTTATGTTTTTTTTAATATATATAAATAAGGTTGTTTATGTTTCAAAGTAATAATAACGCATGCTTATATTCCTATAAAAAAAACTAATTCAGTTTAAATTTTTCCAAGAAGATGAAAACATCTGTAAGTTTCCGAAACTAGTCGTATATATATAAATAAAGCTCATTAAGTGGTATATTCAAGTGTTTAATTAAAAAAAAATCAACATATCATTCCACAAAGTTAATGCCGAATCAATAAATAATATGCTTGTATTCTATCATCATAAGCGTACATGAGTTTAAACTTAGTGTAAACTAAGTGATTACTTAAACCAGCCTATGACGGTCGTCAGCCCCGTAAATGCTCAGACATCCATATTCTACTTCATCTTTGATGAGATGTAAAAAAATAATAATATGAAAATTATAATTTTGATTTGATCACGAGATTCATGATAAACAATCTACGAGAATAAGGAAAATTGTGAACAGCTTTGTTGGTGATTTTAAATAGCATAGAGTAAAAACATATGCTACATCTCAGTAAATATGCATGTTACGTTTCGATTACATTCGAAACTTACCGAGTTAACTACGCGGTGTAGATGACGCTAAATATATTACTAGGTATTTCGGAATGGGTTTTCGATCAATATTGCAATAAAGTTAATGGTAGCGAAGAAAAAATAAGTTTTTTTTTGCTAATTTAAAGTAATATCAAAGTTATATTTACTACGAAGTAAAAACATTAACCTTCGTATCTAATCGATACACAGATATTAGCATAATTACTTTGTTCGCTTAAAGTAATAATAATTGATTAACGGACAGAGCTTTTAAAGGACGAAAGGCGAGTTTTCACGGAATATGCTAGGTCCAAAAGTTAACATCAAACTGTTCGGCGAATATACGAGTATAACTGATTAATAGCTTTTGGGAAACTTTGGATTTCGGTATTGAGCTGTGGTCAGTAAAGTTCCCGTAGAACTTTACTTTAATAAACTACGCATGGAACACTAATAACTCAAGCCGACCGTAATGATTTGATAATCCTACAACGCAGAGCTTAACCTGATCTTCTCGATAACTGAATAAACTTTGTAAATCCAAACAGAGCATTAATCTCTACGGGGAGTGCATTATGTGTTTTAAACATTTATCGGTTGTTTGGTAACCTAACTCTCTAGTACCATAAAATTAAGATTTCTATGATATTCTTTTTATTTTGTACCATAAAGTTTCTTATCTGCACACAAAATGGTATTTTCAAGTATTTCTTTTAAGTTATTTTATCAAAAAAATAATGCAAAAATAACGATGGGAAAAGTTTTTATTAATTATAATTTACAACGAAGTTAAACGCGTGGAAATACTGAAATTTTGAATAAATTAGATGATTAGCGCACTGCGAATTATTTTAAGTCATGTAAGTTGCATATATGCAGTATTGTAACAATCTCTATTGGATCTTAGTTGCAACTGCCATCTGTTGAGATATTTGTGAAGTAGATGATTTTCGTTCTCTGACCAAAGGTAAGAATTTCTCCGTATTTTATTTTCAAGTTATATGAGACACCTGAACATTTCTTGCAATACATAAGTCTTATTTTTTAAAATTGATGAATGTTTTTTTAATATTTTTCTATACATTATATTTTTGTGCATTTTTGTTGTCGAAGTTATTTGAAATTCAAGATTTTGATATAAAAATAAAACCTTTCTTTATGACCACTTTTTACATTATCATTATAAACACGACTCATTTCGAGAACATTCTCGAAATTAGTCGTGTTTACATTAACAAACTCAAAGGCTGTCTTACACAAGTGCATCATTTTTTGTGTTTAAATCATTATGTTATTCCACAATGTAAATGTCAAATTACATATTTACCTTCTTCTTCTAACCCTTATCCGCACCCAAAGGTGCATAGGGCACTGCATCGTTTTTACGCAGTGTCATCTTGATCATTGCTTACATGAAGGCAAGTTGATCACTCCTGCGCTTCAGGATAATATTGAAAAAAATATTAGAGTGTAAAATCACTAATATTTATTTTCACCTCTCCTGGGTATCGAAACCGGGACCTCCAGCAGGGTAGCTAAATACGCTTACCATTACACCACTGAGCCGGACACATACTTAAACTCCATATTTTTTTATCTAGGTCAAAAGTTAACCTTAAACTTGTCAACTTAAATATTTTGACGAGTATTTACGTCGAAAATTTACTGCAGTCGAAAACGTGAGAGAACATAATAAAAACCACATGTATTTTAGAATGACGTTACAAAGCTTACAGCACAGCTGTATATACCGACGTACTCTGATATTTTGCCAGTTTCCGGAGTTTATTTAAAGATGCGTCAGAGTAGGTCTTGGAATAAAATAGTATTTATGATTTTAGTTTAGTATTTGACTAACGGTCTCATGGGTGTGACGTCGAATTAGGTCATTTATTGATGAAAGAGTTAGTTCGCGGTTTATAGAACAAATTTATAACCTAAATATTATATGATGTTCTGATTCTGGGAGCAGAGAATGATGATTATGATGAAAACAAAGATACGATGTTGATATAGTATATTTTTAAATTTAAAATTAATATTATTTTTTGACATCTCATCAAAGATGAAGAAGAATATGGAAGTCTGGGCATTTACGGGGCTTACGACCGTCATAGTCTGGTTTAAGTGATCACTTTACACACGTGTAACATTCACCAATTCTACCCATTATTGACAACCACACTACTCAAATTCTTGCAAGTTCTATATATATGAACCAATTTAGAAACCTTGTTCATGAATCACTAGAACTTCACTAGAGACATCTATTGGTGAGATGTAAAGAAGCTTTTTATTAAGCAGAAACTCTTATATTAGTATGTGAGATCCGAATCCTGGATTATAATCACACACATGAGAAACGCCAGAAAATACCATTTTCATTTTTATTATTAAGCTTATAATTTGACCAGATAATTTATTTACAACATTTTGAGTGTGTCCAAATACTTGTTCACAAAATCTGGATTATCTCCAATTACAGGAGTTATTTTCATATTATTTTTTGACATCTCATCAAAGATGAAGAAGAATATGGAAGTAATATGGTTCTTCCATATTCTTCTTCATCTTTGATGAGATGTCAAAAAATAATATGAAAATAACTCCTGTAATTGGAGATAATCCAGATTTTGTGAACAAGTATTTGGACACACTCAAAATGTTGTTTAAAATTAATAAATTAGCTCTTATGTTCTTTTTTTTTAAATTTTTTACTTATTGAATAAAGTTACAAAAATATTTTATTTTACTTCATTAGCTCCACGTATCTACTTTTAAAATATTTTATATTTGTTACGCTGCGCCTCTCCAAAAAAGAGACTTAGCTCTTGTACTAGAGGGACCTACACTTAATATAATATGTTATCGTAATTAAGGATTTCATCCAGTATTTTTTCATGTATAAAAAGCCTTGTTGTCCTCCTCCGTAGTGTAATGGTCAGCACGGTCGGCTACCATTCTGGAAGTCCCGGGTTCGATTCCCAGGGGGGGTCAAATAAATAAAAGTGATTTTTTCACTCTAATATTTATTCAATATTACCCTGGACTGGTACCTGAAGTGGAGGGCTGATCACCTTTCCTTCGTGTGTTAACGATCAAGATAACACTGTGTTTATATAATGCAGTGCCCTATGCACCATTGGGGTGCGGATAAGGGTTTGACTTGAATTGAAATAAAAGGCATATTTTTTTACATTTTGAAATTTTTAATATCCATAAGGAAAATTAAAAAATTGT
This sequence comes from Brachycentrus maculatus, assembly GCF_059751285.1. NCBI lineage: Eukaryota > Metazoa > Arthropoda > Insecta > Trichoptera > Brachycentridae > Brachycentrus > Brachycentrus maculatus. The sequence goes on along the minus strand of NW_028281056.1, from coordinate 263,096 downwards.
TTCATAAGTATTTGAAATTTTGTTAGAATTGCTTGGTATTGCATCTTGTTATTTTGAAATCATTTTGGAATCTCAAAGATGTATTTTTTTAAGAATGCTATTATGCTATTTTTTAAAAAATAGTTTCTTATTTTGATATTTTTTGTTTTATCAGTGTCCTACGCATCATTAGATGTGGATAAGAATAATAAGACAATGTAGATTATAGATGAAGTTTTATAATAAAATATCATTAAAAAAAAACATAAATAAGTGTAATAAAATATCAAACATATAGTATTTTACACATACATCATTTCCAGTCGGATGTCGGTAACAACAAAACCATATCACTGGTCAAATAATATATGTGGAAAAAACTATATTGTTGTTATTTTATTAAATAAAATGCAGTTGGACCAACCACCAAGGAATATCAGTATTAATTTTAAATCTAATTAAAATAAATATATCTGCGACTTACCGATTTTAGCTAAGCTGGCGAAGAATATCCACAGTCCTATGATGAACGGCGTCTCCACTCTCGCAAACTCGACTACGAATATCTCAATCTTCCTCTGATGGCCATGACCATGACCATGACCGTGGCCATTCGCGTCCGCACTGCCGTGGCCGTTCGCAGTCCCAACATCGCTCTTGCCGTTGGCGACCACCTCGGCCCCCGGGTCCGCGGACATGGGCGGCGTGGTCTCTGCGAGGCCCTCCGAGGGCCCCATGGGGCCGAACCCGAGTCCGGGGTAGGACTGCGCCCCGTTGGGGATCGATGGGGTGTTTTGCCCGAGCGACAGGGCCTGTAAAAATATTATATACATATATTTAACTGTATGTTTACGCGATATATTTTAGCCTAATTTCAGTATGTGCGATTAACTTTTAACAGTCAAAATTGTGACAATGTATATGACCATATAGTTTTTGAGACAATGTTATTTTATTCTATAGACAATGTACTATTACTACAACTACTTCTACTATCACGCCGTTTCCCCGCAGGGGTAGGCAAAAAGGATGGAACGCCACAATCTTCTGTCCTGACACACTCCTCACCTCCTTCACATTCATAAATCTAGTCAATCATGCCCTCCGATTACGCGGACTTTTGGTTATATAGAAAATGCATATTATATATAATACAATAATCACAATTAAAACAAGATTCTGACGTATTTCATCACCGTTAAAAATAATAATTTTTATGACGACATGTTTCGTCATATCTTTTTTTCATATTATTTTCTATAAAATATACTCAAAGGAATACAAAGTTCAAATGCAGATTTATTTTGTCTCGTCAGCATTCTCAATTGCCGTGACGACAAATTTCGTCGTATCATTTTTTTAAACATGCACAAATTTGAACTGAAGCAAGGAATATTCTTTTTTTTACCAGTATATAAGTATATAAGCAGTATATAAGCCCGCCTCCGTAGTGTAATGGTCAGCACGCTCGGCTACCGTTCTGGAGGTCCCGGGTTCGATTCCCAAGGGGGGTAAAATAAATAACAATGATTTTTTCACTGTCATATTTATTCAATATTACCCTGGACAGGTACCTAAAGCGGAGGGCTGATCACCTTTCCTTCATGTGTAAACGATCAAGATAATATTGCGTTTATATGACGCAGTGCCCTATACACCATTGGGGTGCGGATAAGGGTTTTATTATTATTTATTTATAAAAGTATATAAAAAAAACAAAAGCAAAACTTTTAATAGTATAAAAAAACCCCAAATAATTATTTCATGGGCAACATTTGTTTTATTAATGTTTTTGCTTGTTTATGTGGGACATTACAGAACGCAGTCATCAAGTTTTAACTAGATCCATATTTTGACATCAAAACATAGTTTTTGAGGTCACCTTTACACGACTCCATTCGCTAACATTAACTTTGAATAGATAGAAAGGGCAAACTTTGCAACAACTCAGGGACACTTGATATAAATTCGCATTGCATAATTTATTAATAATAATCGCCCGGGCAAAAACAATAAGTTCAAAGGTAAATGTCAAACTTTTTGCAACGACCGCATACTGTTTTACTAATTTGTGAGTAGAAAATTTGAAAATGGAATAAACAGCGTCATATTAGTGTCGATATACAAAATTATATCACTGTGGTTGACTCGATAGTTTCAAAGGTAAATGTCAAACTTTTTGCAAGGACCGCATACTGTTTTACTAATTTGTGAGTAGAAAATTTGAAAATGGAATAAACAGCGTCATATTAGTATTGATATACAAAATTATATCATTGTGGTTGACTCGATAGTTTCAAAGGTAAATGTCAAACTTTTTGCAAGGACCGCATACTGTTTTACTAATTTGTGAGTAGAAAATTTGAAAATGGAATAAACAGCGTCATATTAGTGTTGATATACAAAATTATATCATTGTGGTTGACTCGATAGTTTCAAAGGTAAATGTCAAACTTTTTGCAAGGACCGCATACTGTTTTACTAATTTGTGAGTAGAAAATTTGAAAATGGAATAAACAGCGTCATATTAGTATTGATATACAAAATTATATCATTGTGGTTGACTCGATAGCTTCAAAGGTAAATGTCAAACTTTTTGCAAGGACCGCATACTGTTTTACTAATTTGTGAGTAGAAAATTTGAAAATGGAATAAACAGCGTCATATTAGTGTTGATATACAAAATTATATCACTGTGGTTGACTCGATAGTTTCAAAGGTAAATGTCAAACTTTTTACAAGGACCGCATACTATTTTACTAATTTGTGAGTAGAACAGTTGAAACTGGGATTAACAGCGTCATATTAGTTTTGATTTACAATATTATGACTGTGGTTGACTCTATAAGTTCAAAGAAAAATGTTATTCTTTTTGTAGGGACCGCGTACTGTTTTATTTACTTGTGAGTAGAACGGCTAAAAATGGAATTAACAACGTCATATAATTGTTGATATAAAATTGCATGACTGTAGCTTCCAAATCAGTTCTTAGTTTTTGTATCAATAGGAATGTTTTCAAGTGGAATTAGCAAATATTTACAAAGTTTCAATACAGTCGCCATGTATCGTAAGAATCAATAAAATTTCTCCGCCAGAGATTCTAAATCAAGAGAAGGTGATAACGAGAGGCTAAGTATGTATTCATATTAAAATGTCAATAATAACAATACAAATTTGTATCGTATCTTTCCTGTTAACGACCAATAAACTTTCCATTGAACTAATTCCCATTAAATACACACAAACACACACACACACACACACACACACACATATATATATATATATATATATATATATATATATATATATATATATATATATATATATATATATATATATATATATATATATATATATATATATATATATATATATATATATATCCGCCTCCGTAGTGTAATGGTCAGCACGCTCGGCTACCGTTCTGGAAGTCCCGGGTTCGATTCCCAAGGGGGGTAAAATAAATAAAAGTGATTTTTTCACTGTAATATTTATTCAATATTACCATGGACTGGTACCTGAAGCGGAGGGCTGATCACCCGTCCTTCATGTGTAAACGATCAAGATAACATTGCGTTATATGACGCAGTGCCCTATGCACCATTGGGGTGCGGATAAGGGTTTTATTATAAATATATATATATATATATATATATATATATATATATATATATATATATATATATATATATATATATATATATATATATATATATATATATATATATATATATATATATATATATATATATATATATATATATATATATAATTTATTGATAGGTTGATTGCGGAAGATGTAAATGAACTTAGTATAAATGAAATGTGGGAACATCTGAAAGGTAGTGTGTGTGAATCCGCAAAGGTAGTGTGTGGTACAGCGGTACGAGGAAGGAAAAAAGGCGATGCGTGGTGGGATGATGATGTTAAGGATTTAGTGAAAGAGAAGAAGAATGCGTGGTTAAAGTGTTTGGCAGTGAGGAATAAAAGCTCCGCTGAGTATGAATCGGTTAAAAAAGTATACAAGGATTGTAAAATGAAAGTTAAGCAAGGGGTGAGTGAACGAAAACGTTTGTTGAGGAAGGATGAAGGAGTAAAAATGACAAAAAATTAAGGAGTAAAATTGACAAAACACAATGTATGGAAGTGAAACATGGAGTTGGCAAAAGAAGGATGAAAGTAGACTGAATGCAGTCGAAATGCGATCTCTCAGAAGAATGTGTAACAAAACGATGTATGATAGATGTGCGAATAGTGAAATAAGGAAAGAATGCAAAGCTGAGATAAGCATTATCGATAAAATTAAGAAAGGTGTGTTGAGATGGTTTGGACATGTAGAACGAATGAGTGAGGAAAGAACGGTAAAACAAATTTATGAGGCGAATGTTAGCGGGAAAAGAAGCAGAGGAAGACCGAGAAAAACATGGCACGATCAGGTATGCCAAATACTTGAAAGTGGTCAGGTTAGGAGTCGTAACAATCGGCGGGTATGTATGAGGAGATGCATGAACGTGGAAGAGGCGAAGAATGTTTGCAAGGACAGAGTGGTGTGGCGCTCTATTCTCTCTGCCTACCCCTGCGGGGAAGCGGCGTGATGGTTAGTTAGTTAGTTAGTTATATATATATATATATATATATATATATATATATATATATATATATATATATATATATATATATATATATATATATATATATATATATATATTTATATATATATATATACATATATATATATATATATATATATATATATATATATATATATATATATATATATATATATATATATATAAACACCTATATATATATGCATTATTAAATCTGTATTCAAAATCTATATACAATAAAAATAAATTAACTGCTCAAATTATTTGCTTAAATAAAAAAGAAAATGATATTTTCTAGTGTTTCTCAAGTATGTGAATACAATCCGGGATTCGGACATTACATACAAATGAAAGAGTTTCTGTTTAGTAAAAAGCTTCCCTCATCCCACCATATATGTCTGGTGAAGTTCTAGTGAAGTCAAGCACAGTGTTTTGAGTTTGATCAATTACATCTAGAAGTTTCACGGATTTGTTGAATGTGGTTGTAATGGGTAGAATTGCTGAATGTTACACGTGTGTAAAGTGAACACTTAAACCAGCCTATGACGGTTGTAAGCCCTGTAAATGCCCAGACTTATATATACTTCATCATCTTTGTTGAGATGTTAAAAAATAATCTGTTTATAATAGTAAATATTCACCTGTATTGCAAAACGCCGAATGTTTGAAATCACACCAATCGATTAAAATATACGTATTGATCGCAGAATTTATTCATGAGTCAAGCACGTCGTTACCCTTGACCTTTCGGGTACAAATCTACCTGAATGCGGTGTCCATTTCATGAATATTTCAGGCTGAAATTTCTAATTGGCATACTTGCGGTGGAAAGCTACTTGTAGAATCTTTTCACAAAACGTGATCGAAATAAATAACTGCTTTTAAGGCTTTTATCACGCAGAACGGTCGGGTGACAAATGTGCTTTGTGTCCCAAGAACATTTAAGGGATGGTTTTATTATTGTATGTCCGGATCCCATCATGAGAGCTATAAAGGATGATTTAAGGGCCGTGTGAGACGCGGCATGTTTGGAATGAAGGAGTGTGCTTGTTTTGAGATTATCTAACGTCCATGTGATCTCTAGCTATGCTTATGCCTCACCGATTCTCAGGTACCTACTGAGGCTCTAACCAGTGATAGGACTCAAAATTTTCAAGAACCGGTTCGCCCTTTAGGTACCACTCCTCCCCCTATTAAAATAGTTTTAACATTTATTCATTTATTTGTTTTTTATTCTGCATATAAACATAACATTCACATAACAACTGAGAATGCTCCAAATGCTGAAGCGTATATCTTTCATGATATTCTTGTAATAACTTAACTGAATTTTTCCAATATTTTTTTTCATCTTTCTTATATTTTTTCTCTCTTTGTGAGGTTCAAATATTTTTACAAACGGCGGACCAAGTAAACCGAGCGTGCTCCGATACATGATCTCAATCGGAATATTGTTGGACAACAAAGGGTTAAAGACCGGTGCAGCGAACTCTAAAAAACACGCACCGGTTCTAGCGAACCGGAGCGAACCGGCTGCATCCCACCACCGGCTCTAACTCTTTCAAGTTTTATAGCCTTTTCTTATTTGTGAGTGGGTTTACTCTTTATGATTAAAGTTACCCTAAATATGGGGCTTTTCTATAAAACATTCTTCTTCTTCTAACCTTTATCCTCACCCAATGGTGCATTGGTCACTGCACAGTATAGACGCAGTGTTACTAAATTGTAAATTACATGCACTTTACTTATTGTTAAAAAAATTATTTAAAAAACATTGAAAAACTAGTTTAAAAAAATTAGCTGAAATAAATATTCATTCCATGATATGCTAAATCCAAAAGTAGATATTGAAGAAAAAAACTAATATGTAACTAGTTTTTCAAAAAATAAAAATAATATATTTACAATTTTATAGATCCTTAAACTAAACATTGTTTAAAATTTTGTTTCCGTAGTGCAGTGGTCAGCGCGTTTAGCTACCATGTTAAAAATCCCAGATTTGATTCCTAGAGGAGGAGGAATAGAAAATTTAAGGTTCATCACTCTCCTGTTTATTTGATATTACCCTGAATTAATATTACCTCAAGGGCAGGACTGATCATTTTTCTTTCATGTATTTAATGATTAAGATAATAAAATGCATTCAAGTCATGGAAGTCTTTTGACATCTCATCAAAGATGAAGAAAAATATGGAAGTCTGGGCATTTACGGGGCTGACGACCGTCATAGGCTGGTTTAAGTGATCACTTTACATACGTGTAACATTCACCAATTCTACCCATTATTGTCAACCACACTACTCTAATTCTTGAAAGCTCTATATGTATGAACCAATTTTGAAACATTTTTCTTGAATCACTAGAACTTCACTAGAGACAACATTGGTGAGATGAAAAGAAGATTTTTTTGAGCTGAAACTCTTGTATTAGTATGTGCGGTCCAAATCCTGGATTATAATCACACACATGAGAAACGCCAGAAAATATTATTTTTATTTTTATTATTTAAGACATCCATATTCTTCTTCGTCGATGAGATGTCAAAAAAAATAATAATATGAAAATAACTCCTGTAATTGGAGAAAATCGAGATTTTGTGAACAAGTATTTGGATATACTTGAAATGTTGTAACATATTTTTATTTAATTATATAAAACATCCTTTAAATAAAAAGTTTAAAGACTGAAAAATGTTTCACAATGCTTACATTGCTATTTTTCATAGTTTTAAGTAGGTCAAAACAATTATGCTTAAAAATGTATTTAATAATAATAATAATAATAATAAATCCCTAAATCGCACCCCAATGGTGCATAGGGCACTGCTTCATATAAACGCAGTGTTATCTCGATCGTTTACACATGAAGGAAAGGGGATCAGCCCTCCACTTCAGGTACCAGTCCAGTGCAATATTGAATAAATATTAGAGTAAAAAAATCACTCATATTCATTAAACCCCCCTGGGAATCGAACCCCCGACCTCCAGAACGGTAGGCGAGCATGCTGACCATTACACTACGGAGGCGGACAAAATTCCAAAAAATATATACTTTACCATTTATGTAAACTGAATGTATTGAAGAGTTTTAAGTGTAAAAAATGCTAACAATGCATTTATTGGTATTTTTCATGGTTATGACCAGTAGGTCAAAGCAATTATGTATAAAAATATATTTAAAAATAACATATTCAAAATAAATTGCATGAAACACATTTCAATGTTTATGTAAGTTAAATATATTGACGAGTTGTTAGACTAAAAAAAATGCCAAAGAATGCATATATTGGTATTTTTCATAGTTATGAAAAGTAGGTCAAAACAGTTACATATAAAAATGTATTTAAAATAAAGACTAGTTCAATTATTAATCTCGGCTCTTGGAAAATAACATGTAATTACATATTACATATAACATATTATATGTAGTACATATTTCCAACAATATTATTATTTAAAAAATTTCAAGTCCCAAATATAGAATCCATTTATAAAAAAAACCGCAGTTCTTCAAATACTAAAGGGTGACAACTATTTAAATTTAATAAAAAAATTATCATCGAGATTCTCAAACGATTTTTCTTCTCCAAAATGCAACACCAAGCAATTTCAGCAAAACTTCAAATATTTGGTAATCAAACATTTCAATAAACTCCCTAAAGAAATAAAAAAATAGATGATATAAAAATCCTTAAGAAAAAAATTAAAGCTCTATACATTTAAATCTTAAAAAAATATATAAAAAAAACTATAATATCTTTTATTATATAACATTAAACCATGAGTGTAAGTCCCTTTCCAAGCACAAGAGCACAGACTCTTTTATGGAGAGGCACAGTGAATCTAAATATAAAAGTTCTCCATATGTACCTATAAATGATTCAAATGTATTATGTTATAAATAAAAATGTAAATATATTAAATGAATAAAAAAAATCATGTTAGAGCATTGGTGTTTGAGCATTCGCAATTGAATCATGAAAAAGAATCACGTAACATACATTACATTACTGCAGAAACTTGTTCGTAATACATTCCTCTTAAAAGGATTACCATAAATATTTCATTGGAAAATTCCTGATATAAGGAAACTGAAGTTTCATTTTAAGGAAGCCTGGAATGCATTTTTACTATTTTTATTTTTATAAATCTTATTTGGCAATCAGTAAAATAATGTTTTTGTCATTGTCAAATCATATTTTTATTTACAAACAAAATAATGATAAAAAATATTTAATAATAAAAATAAAAATGAATTGAGAATGAAATGAAATTATATTTTCTGGCGTTTCTCATGTGTGTGATTATAATCCGAGATTCGGATCTCACATACTAGTATAAGAGTTTCCGCTCAATAAAAAGCTTCTTTTCGTCTCACCAATAGATGTCTCTAGTGAAGTTCTATGTAGTGATTCAAGAACAATGTTTCTAATTTGGTTCATATATATAGAACTTCCAAGAATTTGAGTAGTGTGGTTGTCAATAATGGGTAGAATTGGTGAATGTTACGCGTGTGTAACATTCAGCAATTCTAACATGAACATTTCAACCAGCCTAAGACGGTCGTCACCCCCGTAAATGCCATGACTTCCATATTCTTCTTCATCTTTGATGAGATGTCAAAAATAATATGAGAATGAAATGAATAAAAATAAAAAAGTCCAGAATGCATTTTTATTATTTTAATTATTATGAATTTTATTTAGCAGTCAGTCACCCAGTAAAATGATGTTTCTGTTATTGTCAAGTCTTATTTTTAGTTACAAACAAAATAATAATAATAAATATTCTAAAATAAAAATAAAAAATGTTTTTAGATTTATAATTTCAGAGATTATGGCCGCAATGTACTCTCGTATGTTATATAATTATGCAGCGGGTACGCAGAGTTACATAGACGGGTGGAGACTGACCGTGGAAGCAAACAATTCACTACAATGATTGTAATTCACGAAGATCTGTATAATAAACGGTCTTGAAATACTCACATAATAAATTATTAATTTCGTTAATTGATTCGGCAGTCACTTTGTGGTAATATCTGTCTATTTTAAAATAAATTTCAAATGGCAAAAAAATATATCGTAGTCGTACAGGAGAAAGTGACCAACTAACAAAACGTAAAATGTTCAGGAGGGCCATTCAAGTCACTTTTGCTTGGCAAGAAAATAAACATCCATGCAGTTAGTCATTTTTAACAAGTCAATATATTATAACTAACTAACTAACTAACCATCGCGCCGCTTCCCCGCAGGGATAGGCAAAGAGAATAGAACGCCACACTGCTCTGTCCTTCATGCATCTCTTCATATATACCCGCCGATTGTTTTGACTCCTAACCTGACCACTTTTAAATATTTGGCATACTTGATCGTGCCAAGTTTTTGTCGGTCTTCCTCTGCTCCTTTTATGTTATACTTCAAGTTTAAAATAGTTTGAGATTTTTTTCAGGGCAATATTAAGCTAGTAAGGTATCAAATAGTCAATGATCAAGTTTTTGTAAAAAAAATGCACTTAGTCACTTTCTCCTGTATGACTACGATATATCATAGTGACTAAAGCCTTACTATGAAAAATACCAATGAATGCATTGTTCAGCATTTTTTTAGTCTAAAAACTCTTCAATACATGTAACTTTCATAAAAATGATTAAAGAAAACACTTCGTTTTTTACCACTTGAGTTTTATTATAGACTACATGTTTCAGAAGTTAAACTTCCATCATTCAGGTCTGTATAATAACTAAAATATAAAATATAAAATTGTTCTATAGGCCAAATTATGAATTATCTTGAAAATTTAGAAATACAAAAAAACCTAAATTCTAATAATAATTTATTAAATAATATATTGTTTCAAAATTCCTCGCCATTGCTCTCCATTTTTCCTTTGTTTTCAAACTCCGTTCCTTGACTTACCCCTTCCCCTTACCTCTCCTTATTTATAGAACATTTTTATATTTTATATTTTAGTTATTATACAGACCTGAATGATGGAAGTTTAACTTCTGAAATATGTAGTCTATAATAAAACTCAAGTGGTAAAAAACGAAGTGTTTTCTTTAATCATTGTAACATGTCTTACCACAAAGTTAATGCCGAAACAATAAATAAAATAACTTTCATAAACATTAAATGTGTTTCATGCAATTTAATATAAATATGTTATTCTTAAATACATTTTAAACATAATTGTTTTGACCTATTTATTGGTCATAACCATGAAAAATAATAATTTCAACTCGCCATTTAAAGTTATATTGTGTTATTTCATACAATTTGATAAAAATATTACTTAAATACTTTTTTTTGTAACTGTGTTTACCTAGTTGCCTTTTAAACTATTGTTCATGTTTCCACCAGTTAAAAAATCATGATAATTAAATAAGAATCAGCTCTACCCCCTCTTTATCCTTCAACGTCCCAAGGACACAACTCTAAAATTTAGTTTTTCATAAATTGATTCGGCAGTCAACGTGGTAAAATCTATCCATTTTTAATTTAACACCGTATACGGTGTTCGAAAATGATGCGGAATGCATCGAAACACGCGTCACAGCAGATTTTAAGAAATAGTGGTATTTACTAAGTAAAACATTAATTAAAAATCTATAGTTTAGACATAGCTTCACACGCAGTATTTGAAAATGATGCGGAATGCATCGAAATAGATTTTACGCAAAAGTGATATTTTCCAAGTGATATTTAAATTAAAAATGAATTAATTTTATATCTCAATTTGCATAAATAATATTATATGAGAGTATTATTCACTTTGCGGTTGGAAATTATAATATTATCTAGTTTATCAATTTAGTTATAACCACTACAGATAAATCTGGAAACTTCTAGCGGTTACTGAATTGATAAAATTAATATCTAATGGATTGTGCCTTTGATTTGAGCAAGGTAAGTACTTAGTACCTACCTCAATTTATGCGGAATCAATTGCACCTAGGTAAGTAGGTATTTATCTATTAGATTGTTGAATGAAAAATAAATTCTGAAATTTAAATAACTATGTATTGTCGTTTGATCGCTAACTAACTAACTAACTAATTATCTTTTGACATCTCATCAAAGATGAAGAAGAATATGGAAGTCTGGGCATTTACGGGGCTGACGACCGTCGTAGGCTGGTTTAAGTGATCACTTTACACACGTGTAACATTCACCAATTCTACCCATTATTGACAACCACACTACTCAAATTCTTGGAAGTAGACTTCCATATTCTTCTTCATCTTTGATGAGATGTCAAAAGATAATATGAAAATAACTCCTATAATTGGAGATAATTCAGATTTTGTGAACAAGTATTTGGACACACTCAAAATGTTGTAACTAACTAATTAACTAAGCATCACGCTGTAGGAGTAGACAGAGAGAGTAGAAGGCCATACCGATTTTTTTCGAAAACAAACTTCACCCATTCCACATTCATTTTAACCCTTTGGCTACCAGGACTTTTAGGGTTACTATGCCATAAATACCGCGATTTAAACAGCATCCTCTGTGGTCTCAATCTTGTGGATTGGTTTACAGCAACAATTACAACTCTTTCGCCATTTCGGTCTATTAAATAATTCAAAAATAAAATGAAAGAATCCATAATGCATTGTATGGTAGCGATTCAAGGAGCTGTTATTTATTTTCCATTTAACCGGATTGACCCACAGTTATGCGTACCCGGGTACAACTCGAAGGGATACATTGCAGTAATACGTAATATTATATATGATGAAATTAAAATAAAAGTTCATGTTTATATCTATAGATTAAAGCATCTGTAGCTTCCGAAACTAGTAATAAAATATACAAGTCAAGTGGTAAAAAACAAGTGTTATATTTTTAATTGAATCAAGTCGTACCATGCAGTGAAAACCAAAACGATAAATAACATATATGTACATGTGTACATTGTATACTTATATCTGCATATATGTATGGGTATGATGTACACATATCGCTCACTCCTTTCAACAGCGTCATATATCAAAAATCGTCAATTTTCAGTTGTGCATGTTTTCGGAATGCCCAGAAAATGTACCATATCCCAGCCAAAGCATATTTTTAACTTTATATTTACCCGCTACAGGGCAGAAAGTGTTGTTTTTGCATTTTGAAGAAAGGGTATCGTTTATTTTTTTTAAAATAAACTATAATTTTTCAAATGGAGAAAAAACATTCAGGTTTTACCTTAAAAGAACTGTTGCACAGTAAAAAGTTTATAAAGTGGCTTGATATTTATTTTTAATACATTTTATTATATTTTTAAACTTTAAAAACGATCTCCTGAAAAATCAAGTTTTTTGATATATGACGTTGTTGAAAGGCGTGAGCGATATATGTATGTACATAAGCATATTTATGGGCTGTAATACAAACATTTGTAATTTATTACATCCATATGTGTATGTACAGGTAAAACGAAGGTAGTTGTTATTAAAGGTAGGTACTGGCACTGTTTATATTAGCGTTAAATAGGAATTCCCATGAACTAGATTTCACTCTCGGTAGGTACCTACTCTAACCATATATGTATATTATATCTCGTACATTACATATGTGAACGACATTTACTAATTTTTTTGTAAATATAATTGAATCAAATTATTTATTAATTTATTGAAGGTTTTTTGCAGGTATTTGGTGGCACATTTTATAAAACTTTTATAAAATAAAACTACAAATTTACAAAATTTTGATTGCAAACTTATTCACAAATCTTTATATTCTCTAAACAACACATATGTATGAAAAAAAATATGTACTGTGTCACGAGATTGATTAATATATCTATGAGTTCCAAAAAAATTGAGAAGTGTGGTTGTCAATCGTGGGTAGACTGTTTAGCGTTTGTAAAGTGATCATTTAATCTCTGTAAATACCCAGATTGCCATTTTCTTCTTCATTTATGTTGACATGTAAAAAAGAAACTACTCTTAAGGGGAGAGAACCCAGATTTGTTAACAAGTATTTGGACACACTCAAAATGTTTTCTTCATTTAAAGCATTTCTTCCATAGTATGGGTAAAATTGTTCAACTTTAAAACGGTTAAGGAAGTCTGTTCAAAATCACTGATCCACGGAACCAAACCCAAGTCGTAACTACAAGGCGTATCTCTCAAGAATTATACATACACTTACAATTATGTTTATACAACTTGTAAAAAAAATAAACTAAAATAAATCATATCGCTCACTCCTGTCAACAACGACATATATCAAAAATCGTTAATTTTCAGTTGTGCATGTTTTCGGAATGCGCAAAAAATATACCATATCCCAGCACAAGTGGCATATTTTTAACTTAATATTTACCCGCTTCAGGGTGGAAAGTGTTGTTTTGCATTTTGAAGAAAAGGTATTGTTTAATTATTTTTTAAAATAAAACTTAATATTTTTCAAATGGAGAAAAAACATGCAGGTTTTACCTAAAAAGATCTGTTGCACAGTAAAAAGTTCAATAAGTGGCTTGATATTTATTTTAATACATTTTATTTTATTTTTCAACTTTAAAAACGATCTCCTGAAAAATCAAGTAGTTTGATATAATGTGACGTTGTTGAAAGAAGTGAGTGATTTTTGATGTTAATAAATTTAACAAGAAAACGCTTAATGAATTATTTTTTTCTTTCTTCAGAATCCTACCAGCCGGCCTAAAAGGATTTCCCTTTATCTTACTGAGTTGACAGCGGTCATTTCATTAACATTTTTTCTTCCTTCCTAGTCCTTGACCCAAAATCCTTTTAATTAAATAAAAAATGAGAAAAATGAATGTAAGTAATAAATTTACATTTAAAAAATAATGAAGTAGGTACATACAATTTTTTTGATGAATATGGATTATTACGGTAGGAAATCAAAACATATTTTTTTTATAATAAGTAGTATATATATGAACTCATTTTATATTTTAATCCTCTAGTATTTACCATATAATATTTCTCTATTCTTGTCCATCTTATTGACGCCATTATAAAAAAAACGCGCGCCTTTTAAATTATATTTTATACATACATAAGTATTATATTTAAAATACAAAAAAAATGAGTCCAGGTACTCAGATGTGTATTTTATTAAAAAATAAAAAAAATCGTGACAATTGTTTCGATTATTAGGAAATTATCAAACTACTGTAGAGTACAGTGTTGCCTTTCTTGTTATGTATATAGCATACCATTTTATCTAGTTTTCTACTAGTCTGGTGATGCTGGTAACGACGAAACCCAGTTAATGGTCAAATAAAATAAAAGTAAAAATATGTGGTTGTTGTTTTATTATATATTACTCAAATTGTAAAGATTAATGTAAAATAAAAATCTTAATTATTTTGTTGTAAAATTCATATTTCTTAAATTTTTATTTCTTTTTAATCTGTGATATAAGTTACCCAAATTGACTGTCAATATCAATCTTTCACTCACTCGAAAATTTAATCATTCAAAGCAGCGAGATTATCATAAAATATTAAATAAAGATTCAAGTTTTTTAAATCTTGTTTTCCAGTCTACTGCCTCTAAATTACAAATAATTTATATCCTTCAGCGTTTCAAATTGTTCGTAAATCTGAAATCAGTCAAGATTGGATTGATTTGATTAATGATACCTAACCAAAAAGAAAATATTTGCTTTTTCAAGCTCAAAGCTGACAGAGACTATGTCTGGGAAACTTCCAGCGATATCTGTAAGTAATGAACTTATTACTCCCTCAGAAAAATGTCGTGTGTGAGGAATAGGGATGGGCAATCGATTAATATAACAACTTCTTTTGAATGACTAAAAGTGAAGTCCCGTTTGAACTGTGATAGTATAGAAGTTGGCCATCAAAAATGACGAGGGTTAACTATCGCTCAGGGAGGCATCCTGCCCAACATCTTAGCCATTCTCTAGCCCAAGAAGATCAAGAGGAAGGCATAACAATTTGTTTCCTTATATTTTCTTCGCTCAAGACTCCCCCACTTCGCCCACTCTACGCCCCGAGACCGATTGACGGAAAAAAATGAGATTTTTTTATCATTAGCGTCATTCTTTTATACATCTTTGTAAGCACCCTTGAGGTGGTATTTTACGAAAATAACGCTAAACAAATTATCCGAATTGTTATTACTATTATTTTTGTTCAAAAAGTTGTTATTAAATTCTATTTTAAGATTCAATCATTTAAAGATTATCACATCAATCAGTGTCTTTCACCGCATCAATCGCCAGTTATATTTCTATGTCCTAATATATTTGATAATTTGACATAAAAAACGAATACCATTTCATTCGAATAACCGAAAAAGTAACAGTTATTAACATCCCTAGGTGAGGTGGGTGGTTGAAAATCCAATATTCTAAGTCATCGAACAATAAAATAAGCCATACTCGTAAAGCCAACCTTTCACGTGATTATGATACTAAAGTATCAAAGAAATAGCCTTCATTCGTGGATTTATTAGTTTGATTAATCTGAGGTTATAAACTAGCAATGTGTGTGTGTATATTAATGTACATTTAAATAAATATACATTTATTTGAAAATATCATGATTTTATTAATTGATTTGGCAGTCACTTTGTAGTAATCTCTTTCCATTTTTAATTTAATTTTTACATCGTAAATACCACTCTTTCTTAAAATCTATTGGGAAACGTCTTTTGATGCATTCCGCATTTTCAAACACCGTTTTACTTCTCTTAATTGGAATTAAGGCCGTGATCGGCCGCGCTAAGGGCTGGACGTCTATTCATGCAAATTTTTTTATTATTTTAAGAATATATAGGAATTTTGATTTTTTAAGAATATTAACTTTGAATAACTCTTTTCTTTTTAAAACCATATATTCGTTTAGAAGGAAAACCATTATTTTTTCAAAAAAATACTGTTTTAGGAAAAATATTCAATGACGTCAAATGTTACCGGGGTTTTTTAAATTTTAATTTTTTTTTTATCAGGGTTTATTTTGATGAAAATAAAATTGCAACTAATCGTATATTGGACCTCAAGTGAAATTACTACTCTTATTACTCATTCACTTTTGTTTCTCCACTCATTCAATTCACAAAAAGATCAAATTCCAAAAATAAAATGAAGTAAAATAAAGAATAATTTAAAAGCCTTCTTAGGACATCCGAAATGAAGACTATGACCCATTGCAGGCCTAATACTTCGCGCCAGACTAAGAAACTCTGAAATAAGAAAAAATCTGCGATGTTGAAGATGTTGTGCGATGGGGAAGAGAAAGAAGACGTTTCTGGAGAAATCATGTTGGAAGAGCGAGTTCGGATCGAGTGGTGGGATATCAGCGGACAGCAGCGAAGGAGGGAACAGACGCAAAATGACCACCTAAACGATGGAGAGATAGCTGGTCTTCCACATCCCAGAAGCGGACCGGAGAGTGACAGGACAAAGTCCTATATAAAGTAAAAGAAGAAGAAGAAGAAAGTTCAATTTACCTGCGGTGTCTCTGCGCTGTAGGCTGGTCCCCCCTGGCATATTGGCAGCGCCGCCAGGAGGATGAGGGCAGACCAGGTGGCGAGGGCGGAGCCTCTGCAAGCCCTCCGGGACAGGTTGACCCCGTGCCTGAGGCTGGGGCAAGCGGCTCGACCCATCGTGGCTAGCTGCACCGTCACCGCTGCTCCACGGCCAGCTTGGCAACTCCCAATGCCCGGAATCTAATATTTATTAACTTCTTCTTCCACAGCTGTCAATTCTTCTCCGGAGCACTTTTGACTTCTTCAATCTTTTGTTCTCATATTATCAAATGATTTTTAACTATTTTTTTTAACCCCTTGATCCTTTTATTAATTATTTTAGTCACTCTAAACCGTCTCGCTGCTCTACTGACAGTTTGACAAATCCCAACTCCCAATATCTAATATTTATTCTTCTTTTTATTCCACAGCTGTCAATTCTTCTCCGGAGCACTTTTTGACTGATTCAATTTTGTGTTTTCTTATTATTGAGTGATTTTTTACTATTTTTTTAACCCCCTGTTCTTTTTATTAATTATTCTAGTCACTCTAAAATTTATTTAATTTATTTATTGTCTTATTTTTATTACGCTACACTTTGTTTTGACTATCACAGTTTTCCTTTGAATATTAAAATTTATCAATATTATTTAGCTATTATCGGTGTTATTGCAATATATTCTATCTCATAACCCTTTTCTCCCCTCCCGTCTCTATACCAGGTATTTTTGCAAATAAGGAATTTTGTAATTAGGACGGTACAAGTTCTTGTTTTGTAATACTCAAATATGTGTACAACATGATGTGACTGTTCTGTTAATTTCCAAAAAAAAATTCATTGTTAACTTATCTTTATTATTCATCTTTTGCTTTGTGTAATACCATTTAAAATCCCTATTTCAAAAACTGCCGGTTTCGGAATAACCATTCTCTCATCACGTAAACTATAAGTGAACAATGAATACTAAAGAAAGTTTTATATTACCATACCGCAAAATAAATACTGCTTTTAAAATTTAAAATAAATTTCATTGTTACTGGAAAATATAATTGGTGAGATATTCAAATAGTTATTTTTTATTCCAGTATACAAATGTATTTTTTAGACAATGTTGGTTTTGCAATAGCACCGAAAATATATATAATCGAATGTATATATCAATAAATTCAACTTTGAGAACATTTTTTACTAATATTATCATTCTCAAGTAATATTTTAAACGTATTCAGGTTTAAAATATTTTGTGCTTAGATTTTATTTGTTTGTTTAAAAGTTTGTTATGAAATGTGTACATGCATATATTGGCATCCAATTGTTTTTAATGTTTAGATATTGGGTTCATACTGTTAAATTTTACGTGATATTATTAATTCTTGCAAAGCTACGCTCTAATTGTGAAGTTAAATGTAATTCGTTACGAAACTGTGTCTTAATTTCGAAAAAATGTCTTAATTATTCACCTAGTCGACAATCTTCATATTGACATTACTGAATTTCACAAAGTTAAGCTTTTTCAATGGTAAAATTCTCAATTAAACTCTGAGTCAAATTAATTACTCTTTCCAATATGATATCGTTTAGTTTGAATGCCAATAAAGACATGTAATTATTACGCGTGTGAAAGACAAAATAATTAGATCTTAACAAGAATATCTCGACAAAACATCGTAAATGCCAATTTGAAACATGGATAAACTTGTTAAAGAAATTTTTGCAAACGTTTATCATTTTAATAATTTTCAATATTATTTTTTGACATCTCATCAAGGATGAAGAGGAATATGGAAGTCTGGGCATTTACGGGGCTGGGAGTAGTTAGTTCAGTTTAGTTGAAAAAGACTTCAAAAATCTAAAATCTGTTGGTGTCAAAAGTCTACGTAATCTGAGGGCATATATGACTAGATGTATAGACGTGAAGGAAGCCAGGAGAATACGAGTATGTCAGGACAAAAGAGTGTGGCGTTCCATCCTCTCTGCCTAATTGTGAAGGGAAATTTCGTAACGGTGGTAGTAGCAGTAGTATGATATCATCTGTAGTTCTTGAAACTAGTCGTGTTTACATAAATAAACTCAAAAGTGGTCTTATACTTGTCATTTATTTTTATATTTAAAGTCCTGCAATGTTCGATCTAAAATATAAAGTATGGAATGGATCAAATCTCCACATGAAATGCAGTTTCTTTAAACACCTCCAAGAAACGTCTGAAACATTAACTTAGAACCTTTACTGTCCATCTTTTCACCCGTTAATAAGATCCTGTCTCATAGTCTTCTTTTTACTTGATCTTACTCCTTATGCCTTATAACAGATGTAAAAATAAAAACATTTCTTCTTATAATGGCGTTTACGATATTTTACCCGCAAGGGCTCGATAAGTCCCCCAAATAACCGAAGCGTGCGTTCGTTAGACGTGGAATTATATAATTACATTTTCTTAGAATCCATCAGTTTAACAGAAGAGTTATTACTTCATTTAAAAACAAATTCATTTCTGAAGGATAACAATAATTAGTTCACCATATGACAGTTTTATCAATAAATAATATGAATTTTAGTTTGGAAAATATTCTTCTTAATATCGTCAGTCTCAGATTACATGAATAAAAACGTTAGTTTTCTCGTAAAATCATGTGTTTTAAATACGATTTTTATTTCAAATAAAAACATTTTTTTTACTTTATTTTTGAAATGTGTTATAAGTGACTTTGATGTCTATGCGACTCTAGGTGCGCTTGTGCACTACACGGAGTTTTTCCTTCCGGCAGTCCGGTTTTTAAAAATAAAAGCGACTACGACAGTTTAGCGTGATCGAATTCACACGCACCGATCAAGAGCACCGATCCGAAGAAAGATGGATAAAAGCACTCCAAGCCAATCACCCTTTTTTACGCTAACTGAAGTGCCGGACGGTAAAATTCCGTGTAGTGCACAAACGCCCTAACGGACCCTAGCCTGATGTTCAAGATGCGACGAATTTGACTAGGAAATCTGACGCTGTACCCAGAGGAAAATGAATCTTTAACATTTATTTTTATCTTATTTTATGTAAGAATAAAATTCGTATCACATAATATCACAGTACATGCCCTTGAGGTAGTATTTTGCTGACATAAGCAAGTGTAGTACCCTGATGATTTGGGTAAGTAAAGTGGCTTAAAAGAGGTTTTTTCGGCTACCGTTCTGTAGGTCCCGGGTCCGATTCCCAAGGGGGGTAAAATAAATATAAGTGATTTTTTCAGTGTTATATTTATTCAATATTACCCTGGACTGGTACCTGAAGCAGAGGGCTGATCACCTTTCCTTCATGCGTAAACGATCAAGATAACACTGCGTTTATATGACGCAGTGTCCTATGCACCATTGGGGTGCGGATAAGTGTTTTATTAAAGAGGCTTAAAGTGAAGGACACTACTGCTAAATGGGAAAGAAAATGGATGAGAGATAAAAGATAGCGTATAGAAGTGAAGTGGAATAGTGGTGATATCTAAAACCTTCGGAATCGTATACCTGTGCTTGAGCTAACTAACGTAAAGGTTCAAAAGTTCCTCAAGGACAATTCCTTATATTAGAAATAATAACTTAATCTTTTTATATGTAGTAATTTAAATGTATTATAAATTCAAATGGAAGTGGTTATAATACTAGTAAATGTGTCTAGAATGTTATGATCGATCGTTCTTGATAACTTTGTATGAGTCTTTCAAACTATGCAAATTAATTAACGAATTTAATGGTTATTTAATGATTTCATTAATTGATTTAGCAGTCATTTTTCGGTAAAATTAATCCATTTTTAATTTATTTTTTACTTGGTAAATACAACTATTTGTTTATGTCACAATAGATTTTAAGATATAGTGGTAAAATCTATAGTGACAAATTCAAATAGTTGTATTTACCAAGTAAAACTGGTAATTCAATGGTTTACTTATGATTTACCGTAGCGGCTAACCTTATAGGTATGAGTATATTGTTTAAAAAAGAAGTTAAGTTACGTTTTAAAAAATGTAATAGACCAAAAATTACTTGTAGATTACTCAGAAGATGAAAATATTTGACATAAATAAATATTTTTTTAAAAATTATTTTTATGTGTTGAGATATTCTGTTGTTTATTCAAGTTATTAACAACATTTAAAAAAATGTACAGATTGTCTACACATCCCATGTTCAAATGTTAATGAACTATGATCTGTGGATCTGTATGTGTACGTATAATATAAGATACTAAATAATGCTTAAATACCATCCTATTAATAGTTGCCGGCATTTTTTCAAAGGCCATCTTTCATTATTTTGTTGACAGTAAGTTGTAGTTTGTATAGCAAAGTGCAAAGATCATCAAGAACAAGTTATGAGAACATGCGAAATTAAAGAGTTGTAGAAAATAAGCGTGATCCATTTTGTCTCTATCTTTTCGTATTGCCTTTACTTTTTATACTGTTAAGTGTTGCCCGTCAGTTAAATATTGGCAAATAAGCAGTGCCTACTTTAGTGAAAAAATCGGAAAATTGAATACAACAGTTTTCTCCATTACCCAAAACCGACAAATCGCATTTTTAATTATTATAATACATTCATAAGACTTGCATGAATGTATTCGTCTGGGGATAAATATGGATATAACTTACTAATTAACAAACCATCAGGTCGCTTTTCCGCAGGGGTGGGAAGAGAAAATATAACGCCACACCACTATGTCTGCAAATATTCTTCGCATTTTCTACATTCATACATTTTCTCATACGTATAATATGTATGTAGATGTTCGCATGGTGATATAAGGAAAGATAGCGAGACTGAAATAAGCATAATCGATAAAATAAAGAAAGGTGTGTTGAGATGGTTTGGGCATGTGAATCAAATGAAGAAAGGCGAACGTGGTTGGTAATAGAAGCAGAGAAGACCAGTGCAGTGGTAAGATCAGGAGTCGGAATAATCTGAGGATATCCATGAATATTGAATAGGTAAAGAATATTTGCAAAGATAGATTTGTGCAGGCGTTATGTTTTCTCTGCTCTCTGCCTACCCTGCGGAGAACCAACGCGATGGTGATCATTTATGTATGTATGTATTTATATATATATATATATATATATATATATATATATATATATATATATATATATATATATATATATATATATATATATATATATATATATATATATATATATATATATATATATATATATATATATATATATATATATATATATATATATATATATATATATATATATATATATATATATATATATATATATATATATATATATATATATATATATAAATATACATATATACATATATATAAATATATATGTATGTATATCGTAGTCGTACAGGAGAAAGTGACCAACTAATAAAATGTTCAGAAGGGCTGTTTAAGTCAAATTTGCTTGGCAAGAAAATAAACATCAATGCATTTAGTCATTTTTAACAACACAATATATTATACTTCCAAGTTTAAAATCCTTTGGGGTTTTTTCAGGGCAATATTAAGCTAGTAAGATATCAAATAGTCAATGATCACGTTTTTGTAAAAAAATGCACTTAGTCACTTTCTCCTGTATGACTACGATATTATACATATATATATGATATGCTTAGGTATCCCTTTGTCATCACCCTGTTCTAATAGACATATAAGTAAGCATTAAAGTAAGCATTCCATGTTTCACTTTTTCATTACATTAGCATTGTATGGTTGGCAGAAACGGTAACAGCCAATTATTTCCACAATGATAAACACATTTTGCATCCCCATTTAATAATCAAAGTATGTATTAGCTGAATAGATTTGACAAAGGAAATCAACCTTGTATGCCCATATTAAAATAATGAGGGTAATTTTGATTAACTGATACCGCAATGCCGCTTAAGGGGGTACTAGCAAATAAACGATTCAGTAAGCGACCGCTGCGCGGGCAGCCAGATATTTCCACGCAAATTTTTTTATAGAATTTATTTGGGGATTTAAAATTTTTTTTTAGAATGTATATTAAACAAATATTTTTATAATTTTTTAAACTCCTTATAAGGACTTGCCTCTTTAACAAGGCATCAGGTTCTCACCGTCCAGAAAGTCTTCTACTAACAATTCAACAAAATAGTGCAGCAGTGGCATGCACAGAGAATTAAATAGGGTAGGTATTAGAGGTAGGTAGTAAGGTAAACTAGGTACTACTTATTAAGGTAGGGTAGATACCGGTTGCTTTTTATATGACACGCGGGTCAGTTAGGATTGGCACTGCTTTTCTGCCTATATGGGATGCACGTCCCTAGAGTACAGCTAGTTTTTAAATATATATATTTTTAAATAACAATTAAATAAGTGAAACCGACAGTACGACTAAACAATCAAATACATTGGATGCATACTATATAATTCGAATATCAAGTAGTATGATTTTAATTAACTTTTTGGCAAAATATCGTAAACAACAGTTCGGTAGAGATCTGATTGATTGATTTGACAGTCATTTTATCCATTGCACTTTATATTTTATTAGCTAAATACCACTACAACTTAAAATCATTGTGACACGTGTTTCGATGCATTCTGCATCATTTTCACGGTGCTTGAAAATGACGTGAATGCATCGAAACACATGTCACATAAAATTTTAAGAAATAGTTGTACTAGTACTCAACCTTTACCTAACTGGTTTTTACACACGATGTTTTTTTCACGAAAGTATTCATAAGTTTTACATATAAAAATACAGACTCTTTGAATTTTTAATAAATCATAACTTGGTGTATCTAGAATGTCTGAAATGTATTTTTGTGATATAAATACATATAAGTGTGGAAAATTATAAAATATGTATATATTTATAACTATATATATATATATATATATATATAAATATATATATATATATATATATATATATATATATATATATATATATATATATATATATATATATATATATATATATATATATATATATATATATATATATATATATATATATATATATATATATATATATATATATATATATATATATATATATATATATATATATATATATATATATATATATATATATATATATATATATATATATATATTTATAAATATATATATTTATAAATATATATATATATATATATATATATATATATATATATATATATATAATATATATATATATATATATATATATATATATATATATATATATATATATATATATATATATATATATATATATATATATATATATATATATATATATATATATATATATATATATATACACAATAATATTTTGAGATAAGTATTCGTTTTTACCTACATGTTAAATTGGTTGAGAGTTTTAAAGATTCTACAAAGATTAGCTTTATATGCTAATTATACACTATAAAACAACGATAATTGTTTTTCACTAGATTTAATTATTGTAATCTTCTTTCCGAAAACAACTGCAATCTGAAACAAAGAAAAAGCAATGATTATTATTAAATAATAAATCGTATTAAACATATAATAATAAATCCTATTAAACAGCGGAAGCTAAACTGGCAGTGCACAACGGAGTCCTGGTTCCAACTCTAATGTATGGAAGTGAAACATGGAGTTGGCAAAAGAAGGATGAAAGTAGACTGAATGCAGTCGAAATGCGATCTCTCAGAAGAATGTGTGACAAAACGATGCATGATAGATGTGCGAATAGTGAAATAAGGAAGGAATGCAAAGCTGAGATAAGCATTATCGATAAAATTAAGAAAGGTGTGTTGGGATGGTTTGGACATGTAGAACGAATGAGTGAGGAAAGAACGGTAAAACAAATTTATGAGGCGAATGTTAGCGGGAAAAGAAGCAGAGGAAGACCGAGAAAAACATGGCACGATCAGGTATGCCAAATACTTGAAAGTGGTCAGGTTAGGAGTCGTAACAATCGGCGGGTATGTATGAGGAGATGCATGAACGTGGAAGAGGCGAAGAATGTTTGCAAGGACAGAGTGGTGTGGCGCTCTATTCTCTCTGCCTACTCCTGCGGGGAAGCGGCGTGATGGTTAGTTAGTTAGTTAGTTATTAAACATTTCAATGACGCGTTTAGTAACTAACGTTTATATATAAGGGATATTAATAATTTACAAAATATATGGAGGTTTTCAATTATGACGACAATTATGTTAAGTAGTTTTAACAACAATATTTTTTTAAATAAATTTTAATGCGACAATTTAAAATAATGGTTTGATTCCTGGTCGACCTAATATGTATATTCATAGGAATAATCCTATGTGTAGAATACGTTTAAAATTGCAATCAAATGGAGGTAGATTTTTATCTTTGACGTTTGAAATGATATTGTGACATGTTTTCGTACGAAGGAAACAGTAATTTTTAATTCGTATTGTCACGAGGCAGTCATATTATGGCCTAGCAGAGATATAACAGATTAATATTGCATAAAACGTCCGAATCAGTCAACGGACCCGGAAATATGTGACTTCAATACAAATTGTCTGTAAGTGTGCGTACCATAATTTAGCATTATGTTTATTTGTTTTATACAAGTACCAAACAATAATGGTTCCATTGAATTTGCGGTCAGTGTATATCTTTGTGTAATGTCATGTGATCAAATGACAAATTTCGTTCCATGAAATATGGAATATTCATTGTTTTCAGGTTGATACCAGTTTCCTTCTCTAACATCTGTTCAGGCGGTCAGGTCAGGAGTTGTACTAATCGGTAGGTATGTATGAAGAGATGCATGAACGTGGAAGAGGCGAAGAACGTTTGGAAAGACAGAGTTGTGTGGCATTCTATTCTCTCTGCCTACCCCTGCCGAGAAGCGGCGTGATGATTAGTTAGTTATTCAGGAATATAGAAATTAATAAGGAAATGTATCTTGAGATGGTTTGGGCATGCGAATAGAATGAGTGAATTAAAAATAGTTAAACAAATTTATGATGCCAATGTGGTTGGTAATCGAAGCAGAGGAATACCGAGGAAAATTTGTCGTGACTTTGTATTTCAAATACTAGACAAGATAAGGTAAGGAGTCAGAATAATCGGGGGGTATGTATAAGGAGAAACATACATAAACGTGGAAGAGGCAAAGTGTTTGTTAAGACAAATCGATGTGGCGTTCTATTCTTTCTGCCTACCTTGCTTATGAATTGTCATAGGATGGCTAAGCGATCACTTTACAAACTTGTAACATTTATTTTTTTCCATTATTGAAATGATGCTACTCATTTTTTTTAAACTCCTACAAATATCATTAATTTTATAATGCTTCATGTTTGAGTGCACGGGAACCATGTATGGTTGGTTAGAGAAAGCTTTTATTTGGCAGAAATCCTTTTATGCACTTTGGATGTATGCATGATCCTAACCGGGTTATTTTACATACTGGATGACATGATTTTAAAAATTTATTAGTTAATAATTTATTTACTATATATTTACTCGATATGTTGTGTTTCAATTTTAAATATTTCATTGTCGCAATATAAATATTTTTTTAACGAGCAGTTCTTGATAATTTTATCTGACTGAAATAGTGTAGGAATAGGAATTACACATCCGGATGTAGAAGTACATCCATTCGGAAATAATCACAGCTAATAATAATGAAGTAGTAATGTACAATTTTGTAGTCTATGTATGCAAAAAAAAACCCGTGACATGGATGACGAAAACAAAACAAATATTTTTGTGAACAATTAGATTCCGCAAAATTGGTTGAGCTACACAAATGAAAATTATTATGACAAATAATAATTTGTATTCATTTATCTTTATTCTAAACCTAAAGGTGAAATGTGCGAACGTCGGTGCAAAAAGTGTGCGAAATCGGGTGCGTTTTGGGACGTATCCCTTAATGTATCTGCTTTATAGAGCTGTAATATTAGTAGTGTGGATTCGTTTATGTGACGTCATTCGTTACCAACTTACGAAAACAACGTTTTTACGAAGGTGAATTTTGCAAAAGAAAATATTGATTATACCGCAAAACAAGTCTTGTACGATCCTTTATAGGTTGAGTATGTTAAATTAGATGTTCCTCCTGAGTGATTATCTCTATTCTTCAAGACTGTGGTGTTTGGTGACTTTGCGTCGTGCATTACAGTGGCGATCAAATGAAATGTTTTTGTAATTGGATACCAGTGGCGCGGAGTTGATTCCTCCATCTTGCGCGGGATATCGGGTTCATTGTGGTTTAATGACGTCACGGATCATGAATCGTTATGTTGCGAGTATGTTGCGGATGGGAGATCGATACACAAGTATCGGCTCCTGACCCGAAGTCAGCTGAGCACTTTTCAGACGCGATCAAAAGAATCGCAGTGGCTAAATTCCAGGGCTGCCACTCGATAACATATAATGTCAAGAGTCGTAACCTTTTCTGTATTATTTTATATAAGCTTTTCTTTTAAATAAAAACTAGCTGTACTTGCCTTGCGTTTCTGTGGTACAGTCTGGTTAAATAAAAATGAAATAAAACGGAAGCACAAGTTTCTTATAAGTTTCATTTCACAATACCTGTGAAGCAATGAAATCAATAAAAAATAATGAAACAATAATGATTGTCCTGACGAAGAGACGGGTACGTATCGAAACCGGTAGGCAAATAAAAATCTCGGTGAGTGGTTAAATACTGATATAACTAAAATTTTTGTAAAAAATATAAAAGTAAAAATGACTTACTACAAAGTAAATGCTTTAAATATGAATAATATTGAGAATAAACACTAAACCTAAATAAACCTTACACAGTGTATGTTTATTAATTTTAAACAAAAATTAGAATCCTAAAATATGGAAATTTGAAGAATTAGCACTCAAAAAACTGATCTAAGTGGTGGATTTTCGAGAAATTCAAAACAGTGGAAATATCTCGAAAACTAAGGCACTTTTACTGAGGTCATATTTTCATTTTTTGGCGAGTCATAAGCTGGCCTAACACACTCTAAAAGGAATACGTTGGATTATGGGACACCCTGTATTCATTAAAATTTTTTGCTCGTTACTTTTACTTTTCACCTGTACATGAAAACGTTTGGTAGTTTTCGAAACTAGTCGTGTGTTATGAAATAAAACTCATTAAGTTGTATTATCTAAGTGTTAATTTTTAAAAAAAAATCGTATGAAGAAAACTAATGTATTATACCACTAAGTGGCGCATTGGAGTAAGATATTGGTTTCTAAAGTATCTAGTGTGTAATCGGCTTAACCACCCATATACCTATACAAACGTATGAGATTATCTTACATAGAAAGCAGTTCTATTCCATCTGCTTCACTATTGTACCTAATAATACCGCCGAGAGTCATTGAATAAACATAAGATAATACGAAGCCGCGATTGCAGAATTATCTGAGATAAACCCGTATAAACAAAACGTATGGAAAAATAACTGAATACGTTGTAATCGGATTCGATAACTTTGACTATTTTTCGGTCCAAATTCGGTGTAAAAGTATGGAACTGAAAGATATTCTATTATG
This sequence comes from Brachycentrus maculatus, assembly GCF_059751285.1. Lineage (NCBI taxonomy): Eukaryota > Metazoa > Arthropoda > Insecta > Trichoptera > Brachycentridae > Brachycentrus > Brachycentrus maculatus. Next base: position 234,558 of record NW_028281056.1, on the reverse strand, counting down.
AAAATATTAGTCAGCCAAAAATGAATGACTCGTTTTTTCTGACAATATGGCAACGATGAATCGGTCAGTGATTAGTTTTGTCAAAAATAAATTTGGTTTCTTGGAATGTCAGGTTTATGTATGTGCCCAGATTTCCATATTTTTCTACATCTATGTAGAGATGCCAAAAAACAACTCCTAATTGGAGAAAATTCAGATTTGTGATCAAGTATTTGGACACACTCGAAATGTTGTAAATAAATTAACAGGTCAAATTATAAGCTTAATAATAATGAAAACGATGTTTGGTCCGAATCGATTATTTTCATATAACATACTTGAGAACTACTACCATCACGCCGTTTCCCCGCGGGGGTTGGCATAAAGGATGGAACGCCACACTGTTCTGTCCCGACATATACTCCTCGCCTCCTTCACATCCCTACATCTAGTCATATATGCCCTCCGATTACGAAGGCTTTTGACACCACCGGATTTTAGGTACTGATTGATCTGATCGTGTCTTTTTCGGTCGTCCTCGTTCTGTTACTTGAGAAACCTCAAGTATATGAATATAATCCAGGATTCGGACCTCACATACAAATGAAAGAGTTTCTGCTTTATAAAAAAGCATCACTTATCCCACCTTAGATGTCTCTAGTGAAGTGTCGCACACTGTGTTTCGAGTATTCTTGTGCAATGTACCAAAATTGGATCATATAAACACTTCCAAGAATTTTAATAGTGTGGTTGTCAATCATGGGTGAAATTGGTCAATGTTTCACGATTGCAAAGTGATAACTTAAACCAGGCTTTGAAGGTCGTAAGCCCTGTAAATGACCAGACTTCCATATTCTTCTTCATCTATGAGATATCAAAAATTCGATAACTTTCGACTAATTTTTCGTCCAAATTCGGCGTAGAACTCTCGAACTGAAAGATGTTCTATTATGAAAATATTAATCAGACAAAAATGAATGACTCGTTTTTTCTGACAAAGCAACGATGAAAACCTGAATGATAAGTCTCGTCAAAAATAAATTTGGTTTCTAAGAATATGTCAAGTTTATTATTTCTACGATTTTGTTTCTACAACTTTAAATTATTTGCTAAAATCTTCCATCTTTCATTCAAAGTTATTAAGAGTAAATTTTGAGCATTTAATAGTGTTTAGTAATACTAACCTATATGAAATGTAAACATGTGACGTACCTAATAAAAGGCATTTTAAAAATGGCCAGTTGTTTTACTTGAAAATAATTATACTAAACTTTTAAGATACAAATTGCTAAATAGTTGGGGAATGAAGGGAAATGGTTCAAAGTTATGATGATTAAATTTACTTTCGTCAAAAGCTTTTATGTTTAGTCATTAATATAATCTCTGAAGTTATCATGCTAATCATCAAATAGACTTTCGGCAATTGAAAAAATAGTTTTAATTGGTTTTTGTTTAATTAACATGTATTGTGTAGAGCTTTTCCATGCGTCATTAAAAGATTACTAAAATATGATGTTTTAATACATAGTTTTCCGTGGCAAACAAAAAACTTTATAAGCAATTTATTCACCCTTCTAAATATCTTCTTCTTAAATTTTTTTATTTAATTTTTACAATATTTATTTAATTTTCATTTGTATTCGTTATTTTATCCTTACATAAAAATGTAAGCAAAAAAAAACACAATATAAAAATATCACGATTTCCTCGTACTTTCCATTATTTTCCGTATCATAATATTTAAAATATACAATAAAATATGTATATATTACTGTACCTTCTCAACATTTATCACTAGTATTTTCAGTAAAATATAAAGAGTAATACACATTAAGTAAATTGAGTAATAAATATGAATTACAAAAAATCAACATTGATGAAGTAGAATATGTAAGTCTGGGAAATTACGGGGCTTACGACCGTCATAGGCTGGTTTAAGTAACATTAAAAATTCATTCTTTCGTAGGTAACATTAAAATTATTTTTTTAGGCAACATTAACAAATTCTACCCATAATATCATACCTCAAATTCTTGGAACTTCTTTATATTAATAAACTGTTCAAATTCGAAACAAAGGGCTTGAATTCACTAGAATTTCACTAGAGACATCTATAGTGAGATGAAAGAAGCTTTTTATTGAGCAGAAACTCTGATAAAATTTAAAGTTACATTACCAGTCTGGCTACGAAACTTTAAAACAAAGCAAAAATTCTTATATTTGTGACAGAATTTTTTAGAATCGAATATCTTCTGATGAAATACAAATGAATTGGAATTTATGGATTTCCCCCTTATAACTGAGTAATTTTGAATATGTTTGAGAAATTGAACTCTTGGCGCCTGGCATCAAGCCAAGATATATTATATTATATTCTCTCTTCTTTTCATACAATGTACATATATGTGTATTTTAAAGATATGAAGTGTCTTTTGAGGAACCGAGTGAAGTGAATAATCTTCACAATTAGCAGATAATAATTTTGCACATAATAAATAAATAATTGAGGGGGTGTTGGTAGAATGACAATATAATATAATGAATGCTGCCGAGATTTTTAATTGAAAACGTTTAATGTAAAGTTTCAGTGAATTCTAAATGAAAAAAAAACAGTTTTTTTTATTATTTAGAATTCATTTTCGGATGCTACAGATGCTTATATGGAAGTATCTGTGGCTTCCGAAACTAGTTGTAACAATATAATACTCAATTGGTAAAAAAAACATGTATTTTTTAAAATTTAATTTCATTGTATAAAAAAATGTTGTAAAACATATATGGCTGACTAAGTATTGCACCCACCACTTAGTCAAGCTGGAATAAAGAGTTATTATTATTATTATTATAAAATACTTTAATCAGCAAAACTACAAATATTTGGCAATCAAACATTTCAATAAACTCCCTAAAGAAATAAAAAAATAGATGATATAAAAATACTTCAGAAAAAATTAAAGCTCTACACATTTAAATCTTGAAAAAATATACAAAAAAAGACTATTATATCTTTAATTATATAACATTAAACCACGAGTGTAAGTCCCTCTCCAAGCACAAGAGCACAGTCTCTTTTATGGAGAGACACAGCGAATCGAAATATAAAAGTTCTCCATATGTATAAATATTTCAAATGTATCATGTTATAAATAAAAATGTTAATTTATTATATAAATAAAAAAATAAATAAAAAGAAAAGGTCTTAGAAACAATAAATATGAAATAACCGCGGGAAAGCGGCGTGATAATGAATAATTCTCTTAATAATAATAATAATAATAGATTTCCTCTTTTTGAAAAAAAAAATCAAAAGATTTAAAAAAAAATGTAAGTAAAAGTATGGTAAAAATGTAAATAAGGATCCAAAAAACGATTAACTAACAAACTATCAAGTCGCTTCGCTCCAGGCATAGGCAGAGAGAACGCCAGTCCAATCTATCTCCAAATAATGACAATAATCTATCAAAATATTGTTAAAAACGTAAAATATTAACGTCGTATTTTATATAAAATATACATTTTTTAAATTAATGTAACTAGATTTTTTAAATTTTTATTTTTATTTATTGTTAAAATCAAAGATAAATGAATTTTGAATAATAAACGGTATTTTTTTAATTAAATAAAATACGTGATTACTATCAATAAAATATAAATACAAATTATATGAGCGTTGCTCTTTTTGTTAGCATGGTGTTGATTGAATCTAATCAGCGTCCAATATAGTTTGATTGTTTGTATTACCGATAATGTCGTTTTATTTGGCGGGTTGAATTGATATTGATGACTGTTGTGGCGCATTTCAACTTTTATATCCACACCATACAACGTACAGAAATTTTTAAACTCATTGCATAATTTAGAGATTTCGGAAATTAAAAAAGCCAAAAAACGAAATTATAATATTATCAACAATCAATTAAATTTAAGTGACAGTCCTATTTTTGATATTTTTCCAATTTCTGTTCCTAAAAATTCCGCACAGTAGGTTTTTGTGTGTATTCTCCACTTTACGTATGCGTGCGTGGCTTCATACTATTTTTGGGTGATTCCATTAGTTGTTATTTGGGGTTGCTATGCAATGCATAATAAGAATAACATTTAGGATTTTTTACGGAGTGTGTGGAGTATTTTAACGTTTTTAATGTTTTATAATTTTATAAACCCTGATGATGACAACGTTCTTGTTGAAACTGCTAGGTTTAAATGTACTAATAATAAAAAAGTGGTTAAAACAAAGTTGTTTAATTTTATAAAGTTTATAAAATGTGCCACAAAGTATCTGCGAAAAACATTTAAGAAAAAAATACAATGTGTTTTAATGTTTTAGAATTTAATAAACCCTGATGATGACAACGTTCTTGTCGAAACCGATAGGTTAAAGTGTACTAATAATAAAAAAGTGGTTAAAATAAAGTTGTTTAATTTTATAAAGTTTATAAAATGTGCCGCAAAGTATCTGCAAAAAACATTTAAAAAAAATACAATGTGTTTTAATGTTTTAGAATTTAATAAACCCTGATGATGACAACGTTCTTGTCGAAACCGATAGGTTAAAGTGTACTAATAATAAAAAAGTGGTTAAAATAAAGTTGTTTAATTTTATAAAGTTTATAAAATGTGCCGCAAAGTATCTGCAAAAAACATTTAAAAAAAATACAATGTGTTTTAATGTTTTAGAATTTAATAAACCCTGATGATGACAACGTTCTTGTCGAAACCGATAGGTTAAAGTGTACTAATAATAAAAAAGTGGTTAAAATAAAGTTGTTTAATTTTATAAAGTTTATAAAATGTGCCGCAAAGTATCTGCAAAAAACATTTAAAAAAAATACAATGTGTTTTAATGTTTTAGAATTTAATAAACCCTGATGATGACAACGTTCTTGTCGAAACCGATAGGTTAAAGTGTACTAATAATAAAAAAGTGGTTAAAATAAAGTTGTTTAATTTTATAAAGTTTATAAAATGTGCCGCAAAGTATCTGCAAAAAACATTTAAAAAAAATACAATGTGTTTTAATGTTTTAGAATTTAATAAACCCTGATGATGACAACGTTCTTGTTGAAACCGCTAGGTTAAAATGTACTCATAATAAAAAAGTGGTTAAAACAAAGTTGTTTAATTTTATAAAGTTTATAAAATGTGCCACAAAGTATTTGCGAAAAACATTCAAGAAAAAAATACAATGTGTTTTAATGTTTTAGAATTTAATAAACCCTGATGATGACAACGTTCTTGTCGAAACCGATAGGTTAAAGTGTACTAATAATAAAAAAGTGGTTAAATTAAAGTTGTTTAATTTTATAAAGTTTATAAAATGTGCCCCAAAGTATCTGCGAAAAACATTTTTTTTAAATACAATGTGTTGGTTAGTCGAATTATTTTCAATCTTTATTATAATGAACGCAATACAATGTTAGATCGTAAATTTAGTATATTAGGAATGTATATTTTTAGATTCATCTAGTTTGAATAAATGTTCATTAACACCAAAACCATTAAATTAATTCAAGTACACATTCTAATTATAATGTTTCTTAACCCTTTTACCAACGATTATACAAATCTAACTAAAACACAAAATAAAAAAGAAAAAAGAAAAATTAACAAAAAGCTAACGTCGTTTTTGATACTGTCAAAAATTTGTGCTCACAAAGTGTTGATAATTTTGTAACTTTGTTGACGTAGAAAAGTCAGTACAATTATGATATATGTACATACAGTGGAACCTCGATATAATGAATCTCAAGGGGTTTTGATAAAATTTGGTATATCGAGTGGTTTGTTGTATTGGGATCAACACTCTTATTTGCTGACCTCTTTGCAACGTATTTTATGGGATTCAATTTTGTTAAAAACGATAAATTTGTGTAGTATGGGAAATAATACAGTAAACACATCGTAAATAGGTCCCGGGATCGATTTTACACTCTAATATGTATTTGACATTACCCTGGACTGGTCCCTGGAGCGCAGGAGTGATCACCTTGCCTTAATAAAAGCAACGATCAAGAAAACACTGCGTCATCAATACGTTGCAGTGCCCTATTCACCATTGGGTGCGGATAAGTGTTAAGACTCGAGAGGAAGACGAGCTCGTTTGTACATTACTCCATTCAGTATACAGCGGTTATTTTATTTGCTCTGGTTGTTACGTAGAAGTATATTTTTCATTGAATGGTACTAGAGCAGATATAAAAGAAAATTCGTTACATCGAGATTTCACTGCATTCCACTTAATAACATCACTTAGATTTTGACATAACAGATTAAACTTAAACCAACATTTTGAGTGTGCCCAAATACTTGTTCACAAATCTGGATTATCTCCAATTACAGGCGTTATTTTTCATATTATTATTTCGACTAATATAAGCGTTTCTGCTCAATAAAAAAGCTTCCTTTCATCTCACCTGATGTCTCTGGTGAAGTTCTAGTACCAATTCAAGAACAATGTTTCAAAATTGGTTCATATATATAGAATTTCCAAGAATTTGGGTAGTGTGGTAGTCAATAATGGGTAGAATTGGTGAATGTTACACGTGTGTAAAGTGATCTTTTAAACCAGCCTATGACGGTCGTCAGCCCCGTAAATGCCCAGACTTCCATATTCTTCTTCATCTTTGATGAGATGTCAAAATAATAATATAAACGTAGATCGCCTACACATTTTATTGTCATACAAATGTTATTTATACCGGCTCAAAATGGGTTTTCTATATTTTTTCCATTTTTTTATTCTTCTTACATATTACGTCTGCATTTCAACAAGTTTTCTCAGTAGTCACCAAATGTCACCGATTTCATGAAATTAACATTTTCTTACCTCATCTGTGCCAACATTATACATGTTGGCAAAATGAAAAGACTGCGTCGTAAATTAAATTCTGCGAGTACTATTATAAGATAAGTCATAGAAATAGCATTTTGTATGAGACAGTAGTATATACAAACTAAAAATAAATAATTTCATTAATTGATTCGGCAGTCACTTTGTGGTAAAATCTATCCATTTGCAATTAATTTTTTACTTAGTAAATACCATTATTCGTAAATACTTAATAAATAGTGGTATTTACTGGGTAAAACAATTATTAAAAATAAATATTTCAAATGAATTTTCTGCGTTTTTGATGAATTATTTTTAAGACATATTGTGATCGTATGATAATAAAAAAAATAACTTGATAGGCAGAGAGAATAGAAAGTCAGCCCAATCAGTCTTTGTAAACAATATTCGCCTTTTTCACATTCACGTATTTCCTCATACATACCTGATTATTCCGACTCGTGACCTGACCACTTTCAAGTATTTGAAATACAAGGTACGAGTATATTTATAATTTATGATTTATAATTTATAATTTATAATTTATAGTTTATAATTTATTCTTTATAATTTATAATTTATAATTTATAATTTATAATTTATAATTTATAATTTATAATTTATAATTTGTAATTTATAATTTATAATTTATAATTTATAATTTATAATTTATAATTTATAATTTACAATTTACAATTTAAGATTTATAATTTTTATAATTTTATTTTTATAATTTCAAAAATATTAGTTTGTTTTTCTATGCAAGCAAATAAAATATTTATGATAAAAAGAAGTATTCAAATTCAATCGCTTTTTTCAGGTTGAGATAAGCGACTCGCTTTTGAAAATAGGAATCAAATTGTGGCAGAGTGGAATCATACCTAGGAACTAACTGTTCGAGACATTAATTACGGAACCAAAACAGTACTATACACTGACGAAGCACCTACCCACAAGTCGGAATGTATAACTCACTTTCTCCTATGTTAAATCTTTCTTCTCTCTCATGTAACAAATATGCTTGATAAACGTGACGCGTCCCTGAAATTTCAGTCTCAATTCTCATCCAATTATCGATTATCGAATCGTTGCCTCGAACTCCTCTTTTTATTTAATTTATTGTTTCGGCATTTTTGTGGTAAGACATGATGAAAATGTAATTTCAAAATATTGTTTCATATTGTACGACTAGTTTCGGAAGCTATGCTTCCATCTTCAAGTCCAAATATAAACATAATTTATATTTAGACCTGAAGATGGAAGCATAGCTTCCAAAACTAGTCGTCATAATAAAATAAAATCAAGTGGTAAAAAATGTGTTTTCCTTTTACAATTTCCTGTTTTTATAATGTAAAGAGAATATAACATATAAATATTGCATTTATGAGAATGAAAATGAAAGCGATTTTTTTAAGTCCGAATCGATCGGGCTGAAAGTGTTGGGGATAGTCATTAGGTACTCGTATCGCGTGCCTTCTAATTGGCGTAATAGCGGGCCTTAATAGGTTTGCTCTTTTTATGGCGTTCATTTATATTCACATTCTAGCATTAAAATTATTTTTGACTACACATGACATAAACATGCTTAGAAACATACATACACTGATCTCATAAAAAAACATCACGAAATATATTATTTTTATAAGTTGTAATTAATTAAATTGCATTTATGAGTTAGTCTAATGTTGTATCGAAACAGACCGGCGCCGTTTCGTAGTTGGGTAGACGATCGACTGCAAAATTTTTAAAATGAGTGGCGTTCTATCCTCTCTGCCTACCCCTACGGGGAAGCGTGTGATAGAAAGTTAGTCATTTTTTTGCGAGGTCAAGGGATCTTGCATCCCTTATATTAGGTCTATTGTGACCCAAAGTTAGTCATTAATTTGATCATTACATAATATTTGTCCAGCCCTCAGCGCGGCCGAACGCGTTGTGATTTAATCGCTGGAGATCTTGGCTTTAAGGCACAGTATTCGTTATGTCGCAACTTAATTTTCTCTTAATATAGATAACATTTTACTTTTTATTTTTTCTTCTTAAAACACCGTTTTTGTATGGAAAAAATAAGTTTTTCTTCGAAATAATTATATGGTTTTGAAAAAAAAGAGTTGTTGAAAGGTAAGGAATTAAATTTTTTTTATATAAAAACATTTTTTCTACATATCGTAGTCATACAGGAGAAAGTGACTAAGTGCATTTTTTACAAAAACGTGAGATCATTGCCCTGAAAAAATCCCAAAGTATTTTAAACTTGATGTATAATATATTGACTTGTTAAAAATGACTAACTGCATTGATGATTATTTTCTTGCCAAGTAAAAGTGACTTGAATGGCCCTCCTGAAGATTATACGTTTTGTTAGTTGGTCACTTTCTCCTGTACGACTACGATATATTCTTAAAAAACAAAAATATATCCAATATACATTCTTTAAAAAAAATCGGCGTAAAGAGACGTGTAACCTCTCCGGTGGTCGGCCGGTAATTAATTTCTGTGTTTGCGAATACCCCCTTAAGCACGGCTGGAAGTTAAGATACGATGACTGGGCTTTACTATATATTAAGCTTTATAGAACATATAATTGACATTATTGAACCGCACCACGATCTTGATGAAGCAAGTGTTTTCGGAGTGAGAAGCGAGTAATTAGATAATTAGTGTAATGTATCAAGTAGTACGTTACAAGGATAAGAACAAGATGGAAACTTTCTGGTTATAAGTAGATTAATTTAGATATTATATATCATATTGGTCGTAACTAGAGATTAATTTTAATAAAGCGTATGATATCTACGTACATCGCAATATCACACATCGTTTATATGCAAAATAGAGACACATCAAATTGACTGTGACTTAAAGTTTTAGCTTTGTGAATCGTAAGAGTGCTAAGAATTGATGTATCGACTCTTAGCGTCGCAGTTTCAATTGTTTCAGTTACAACATTTTTAGTGTGTCCAAATACTTGTTTACAAATCTGGATTATTTTTAATTATAGGAGTATTTTTCATGCTATTTTTTGACATCTCTTCAAAGATGAAGATCATCTCACCAATAGATGTCTCTCGTGAAGTTCTAGTGATTCAAGAACAATGTTTCAAAATTGGTTCATTTATATAAAGAACTTCCAAGAATTTGAGTAGTGTGGTTGTCAATCATGGCTAGCATGGTGAATATTATACGTGTGTAAAGTGATCATCTAACCAGCCTTTGACAGATATTAAGCCCTTTTAATACCCAAACTTTCATATTCTTCTTCGTCTATGTTGAGATGTTAAGATGAAATGAAAATATTAACGTTTGTGTTCATATTAATGTCTAGGACCGTTCCACATGGAGGGAGGCGCTCACAAGCGGACCGTGACTCAAATCAACTGTCCGAGCCATTTTTAGTTACTAGCGCTGGATTCAAAGAGATAAATCATACAGTTTGACGCTTCAGGCTCCAGCCCTGGGTGACATTTTAAATATTACCGTTTAAAACATTTTTTAGATGTAAATCAGCTAGAAAACGAACCTGCAATCTCATGCATAGTACCTTAATGCCAGGATTACACTTTATGAGTTCTCAGCAGCGTCTGTGGTTGAGTTTTGTGATCATGGATTTGGACACATTTAAGATGCTCTGAAATGGAATTATTTGTGTTTAAAAGAAAAATACAAAAGTTATGTTTTAACATGTATTGTACTTGTTTTTGTAATATGTAAAAAGAAAATGAAGATTTTAAAAACCATCGTCAAATACTCTACTATATTAATAAATATAGTTCTGCGGCATATTTTTTAAAGTTTTATTTATGTTTTAAAACCTGTACCTAATGTAGATTACATATAGCCATGTTGAAAAAATAATGAGAAGTAATGTAGGTCAAACAACTTGTGTGTGGAAAATTGGTATTAAAATAAAATTATAGCAGATGGTGATTGCTGTTCACCAATAAAAAATATTACTCCTAAGTTATTAGTTGCTTTTGTTCTTTTATTATCATTAATTTAAAATATAAGCTTAAGGTAAATTATCATAGGTGCATGACACACGCTCTTACATATAGGAAATAATATGTGTATACATATGTGTCTGTGAGTATATGTATGACTGTGGGTCTGCGTGTGTGTATATGTATATATGTGTGTCTGTGTATATGTGTCTCTGTGTATATGTGTATATGTGTGTGTCTGCGTGTATGTGTATGTATTTATATGTGTGTTTGTGTATATGTGTATTTATATGAGTATGTGAGTATGTGAGTGTGTGTGTATGTGTGTATGTGTGTATGTGTGTGTGTATGTGTGTGTGTGTGTATGTGTGTGTATGTGTATGTGTGTGTGTGTGTTTATATGTATGACTGTGGGTCTGCGTGTGTGTATATGTATATGTGTGTGTGTGTGTCTGTGTATATATGTACTCTGTATGTGTATATGTGTGTGTCTGTGTGTATGTGTATGTATTTATGTGTGTGTCTATGAGTATGTTATGTGTGTGTATGGATGTGTGTGTGTGGCTGTGTGTGTGGGTGGGTGTATACATGTGTGTGTATGTGTGTTTTTGTGTGTGTTTGTGTGTGTGTGTGTGTGAGTCATGAAAATTTTTTATGTTATATAAATTAGAAAAAAGTTACTCAAATTGTATTATGTGCTCCAATCTAAATAAAAGTGAGATCAAATACACATGAGACAAAACACGTGAAAAAGAAAACTGGGAGTATCACATATCCCAAAGTTTGTGTCACCATCAATTTGGGATATTTGGGACTATCGGCTGAAACGCGGGACAGTATCGGAAAGCCGGAGGCGTCCGACAACCATAATAAGGTTAATTTTAGAATATTATCGATAGAGTCCGATAGGGTAGCGTTGTTTGGATTATATTTAGCAATTAAGGGTTATTTTGCTGCTCTTCGCCCAGTGAAATTCGAATAAAATAATAGTGCTTTTATAAATAAACTATTACTTGAGCTATAACAATCGCTTCTAAATATACCCTAAGACAAAGAGCTTTGTAATGTAATAATATTTTTACTACAATAAAACTCAATATTAGATTTTGAAGGGCGAATGATCGTATTATGTCTATTTCAGCGATTTATCAATTATGTATTTCTGAAATTTCTCATGTATAGTATAAATAGAGATTGATATTTCTAACATTTCATTTCAATGCTACAGATTTAAAAAGAAATTATTATAATACCTATAATTAAGTCAAGCTTTTGTTTTCCGTCCAATAAAATACATAAATGAAATATTAATAATTTAGAGGCTGAAGGAAAGCATGTAGGTTCAGATTCCGTGGGCTTTTTCAATTCAATTTGATTTAAAATAAAATAATATATCATGTTATGATGTATAAATTTACGTTGAAGGCGTATATATTAATAATATATACGCCTTCCTCTCGCCCCTCCTCTCTTTCTTAAACTTGCTACCTGATTCTACCTATTTATCATTAGAATCCTAGAATACTTTTTTGTCTAATTGTTAATAATTGTTTTTTAGTTTTTTGATAAAATCTATTACATCAGACAATAATATGTATTAACTTTTAAAAACGTCTGAGACATTACTATCTGTCATTAGAATCCTAAACTGTCGATCAAACCTCTTCCCTCTACCTCCTTCCCTAAACTCCCTTCTTCCTTTGCCCTCCTTATTATCGTCTTTTGTTAATTTATGTTTCTTTTTAAATGTCAATTTGTAATTTATGTTTTTTTAAATGTTCAAGTACTATCTGCCCACTGATTGCAAACGGCTATATATGGTATCAAACGTTTTGATCAATATCACTAGTCCGTGTTTGGTCGGTTGGAAGATATTGCTTTTTAGCAATAAGCCCGCCAATGTACTTTTTATTTTCTGTACATGAAGTTTAAATAAATAAAAAAAATATGTATAAATTACAGAGTAGGTATTATGAATATAAAATTACAAGCACAAAATGAAAAAAGTCTTTTACCATAAGAGAGTACTTAAGCTCGTGTGGCCCCCAAATCATCGAACCACTTTTATCCGTCTCTATCAGAGGTTGATTCTTATTTTCTAATACATGCTGAAAAAGCTTATCAGAAATTATTTTTCGTTAATTTGCTAACACACTTTATGGTAACGTTTATAGAACTAAAATATCCCAAACACAGAAACACATCAAAGAATATCTGTCATCTATCTATGTAATATCTATCACGCACTTCTTTTGGTATATTTATATGAATATGACACCTGAAATTGTTGGCTTTTACAAATGTAAGCGATATTAGGTCTAATATTTGATTTTATAACAACTCACGGTGAGTTGTTTTATACTAATATTATTAACATTTTTGTAAAAAAATAAATATGTAAAAATGACCACAAAGTAAATGCTTTAAATATGAATAATATTCAGAATATATCATTGCTATTCATAAATGGATAATGGAAGAGAGTGAATCTGATCGTATCATTCAGGCATTCGTATTTTATTGCAATTTTCTTTAAAACTTAGGTACTAAACTAACTAACCATCACGCCGTTTCCCCGTAGGATTGGGCAGAGAGAAATCTGTCTTTGCACACAATCCTTGCCTCTTACACATTCATACATACACGCCGATTATTCCGACTCCTGACCTGATAAATATAAAATAAAAATGATAATATTTTGGGTATCATAAAACAGTCTGAATATTTCTCCCAGGCTATTACGGTGTTTGTATGTTGAACCAAATATTTACATGAAACCGAGTATAATGTAAACACAAGTCTTAAAGAGTCAATCTCCGTTTTAATATGCCTTAACGATAACCGCGGGTTTATCTTATACAAGAGTATCAAGGACATAAACCCCCCACACTTGTTAGCGTTTAAGGATTCATCTCAGACCCCTGCCTCTTATCTCGGCTTTCTTGATGGAGCATGTGATATGACAATGTGGATGTAAAGGATAATTAAGCATTATAAGAATATAATATACTCAAAAAATCTATTTGATTTAACATTTAATACATAAACATACTTAAACGGTTAAGTTTCCCGTAGCAACATTGAAATACGAGTACATATATCGGTCACTCCTTTCAACGTCATATATCAAAAATCGTTAATTTTCAGTTGCGCATTGTGCCCAGAAAATGTACTATATCCCAGCAAAAGCGGCATATTTTTAACTTAACATTATCCCGATACAGGGCAGAAAGTGTTGTTTCTGCATTTTGAAGAAAATGTATTATTTGAAGAAAATGTATTATTTTTTTAAATGTACTAAATATTTTTCGAATGGAGAAAAAACATTCAGGTTTTACCTAAAAAAATCTGTTGCACAGTAAAAAGTTAAATAAGTGGCTTCATTTTAATTTTTAATACATTTCATTAAATTTATAACCTATAAAAAAGATCTCCTGAAAAATCAAGTTTTTTGATTTATGACGTTGTTGAAAGGAGTGAACGATATGTGACACACGTCTCTCCTTAATTTTAACTTGTAGGTATTATCCTCGGAGTTATTGCAGATTGTTTTTTAAATAACCAAGTTGCAATGCATTTTACTGCCGTTTGTTCTGCATATGATTAATATTACATACGATAGAAGTATGAAGTTATTTTCCATCGTTACACTTTGATATGGTTCTCGGCTTATTTTCCATAAACAATTTTATCTCGAAACATATAACACGATTCATACTACAGTGGAACCTCTTATAACGAGTGATTCGAATAACAAGCACAAAAAATGTGAAAAGTTGCTCCCTTAACCAGCGACATTTCGCATAACGACTTACAGGGAAAGGGCAGATCCCTTTTGTGAGCCGGGACGCGTCAGTAAAAACAAAAAATGTTTCACTTAACGATTGTTTCGATTAACAAGTAAAATTCTGGAACGTATTATGCTCGTTATGCGAGGTTTCATTATATTTTAGTATGCATATTTAATACTCGTATGTTTCTGTGACTTATGGTTGAATAGGAAATTAATTAATTAATAGAAAGCACACATTTCTAATATGTTTAATTGCTTCATAAGCATTGCTGTAGCCAAATTCCAGGCTAATCACTTGCCAAAATGTAACGCCAAGAGTCGTAAGCTTTTCTGTACAATTTATGTTAGAATATATTTACATTTATATAAAAACTATTTCTTCTAGGCCACGTGCTGTTGTGACTCAGTATAGTTATATGGAAAATAAGAAAATATAAAGCACAGACATTTGGAATATATTTAATTTTAAAAGAAAATACTAAAAATCCATGTAACAACAATGTGATCGAAAATATTGAGAATCGCGGCTATCAAGAAGCACGCTGTCTACCATGAGAAATGTTTTGAATTGCGTATGTTGCTGTCACGTTTAACATATGGCGTTGTTATTGCAATCTAAAAATACATTTTTCAAACAAAATAATATGTTTAAAACTTCATTCGAATGCAACGTTATGTCAAAATTTCAAAGCAATTGATAGATAACTTAAGGAAATTTGAGATTTTAACAAACGATAATTTACATATTTATTTATATAGATCGATGAAGGGACTTTTTAATCGTTCAGAAGCCTTGACTGTTCGAACAATGATTGGTACAAATATAATACTTATTTTTTTTTTTTAGTTATACTTTCTAAATATTATAATTTCTTAAATGTATTACGACACGTTTGTCGATGCATTCCGTATCATTTTAAAACACCACAGTGAAATAGTATATTTTTCTCTATTTATATAATATCTTCTTCATTGTTTTAAGGCATTCATTTATGTAGGTATAGAAATTGTTTCATTTCAAATTATACAAGTACCTATTAATTTCATTGCATGGATTGGAATACGAACAGCATATCTGGCAAAATTAAGCATTATAATTTTATAAAAATCTCAGCATATTACTGCAAATGCATTGTCGATGAAAATTTACACATGTAAACTACAATGTGATGGCAACAATTATTTTAATTATATTATAAATATTACGTACGTATATCCGAATGTATTTATAGAAGTCATTTAACTATGAGTAATTATCAGTCATAAAACACGTGACAATTATGCACAATGCTCGTAATAGTTACATACTGCAATCTTATTTTATAACGTAGTGTACATTAAAGTTTTATTTTAATTTTATTTATTTTATTTACGTCAAAAAGCAAAAAGATTTTTTTATAATTTAACCACCCCACACATATGAGCGTACGTGATACGCGACTTTTTTCCGCACTATTGTGCTAACCCTGTGCCAAAAATATTTAATGCTAGACAGAGAGAGGGAACACGCTAACGAAAAAGTACATCAATTCTGTCCTGAAAGCACCTATTAAAATATAAGGTGGACATTAATAAATTGTACTCATATTTTTCACCTCACATTTTGAAATAATCGGTTAACAAACTAACATTTAGTATTAAATAAAACTAATATAGTTGCTTTGACGTATCTGGCTTAGAGATATTTTAGTGATTAGTGGAAACGGGCCTTAAAATATGACCCAGTGTATTTGATAATGCTCCTTATCAAAGTGTCCTTTGCGGCCGACGTTTTTTACTAAATAAGACAAATGAAATAATACAATTCAAACATTTTTATCTAGTTAGTTTATGACCACAGTGGCATATGTATTTAGCATCTGATGATAGCTCCGTAAAGTTCTGAGACTGAGAACAGGAGTTAAAACTATTCTGTGTTCAC
The DNA here is from genome assembly GCF_059751285.1 of Brachycentrus maculatus. Taxonomy (NCBI): domain Eukaryota; kingdom Metazoa; phylum Arthropoda; class Insecta; order Trichoptera; family Brachycentridae; genus Brachycentrus; species Brachycentrus maculatus. The sequence continues at coordinate 218,098 of NW_028281056.1, read as the reverse complement.
ATATAGACACAGGGTGTCCCATAATCCAAGGTATTCCCTTTAAGCGGTGTTAAGCCAGCCCATGATTCACCAAAAAATTTAAATATGATCTCAGTAAAAGTGCCTTGGTTTTCCAGATATTTTCACATTTATCAATTTCACGAACATCATTCATAAATGTAATAGAAATGGAAACACATTAGAAGTAGTTGTTAATGATGGGTAGGATGGCGAATGTTACACAGTACGTAAAGTGATCACTTACCAACCAATGACAAGTCGTAAGCTTTATGAATACGCTGAGATATTAATAAAAAATAAAATTGACTGACTTGTCAGCCGATGTAACTAGGTTCTAAAATGCGGTACGAAACTTTGACATCGGCAATATATATTATCGATACAATACAGAAAAAACAGTGTCAAAAATGTCAACATTTAATTTGAGTTTTCAATGGTAAATACCACTTATTCTTAAAATCTACCATGACACGTGTTTCGATGCATTCCGCATCATTGAGGCTTAAATCTCAAGCTCCTCTCAAGCACTCAAATCAGAATGCGTTCCGCCACGCTCAGGGTTGGTCATGTACTGACGCTTTGATAATTGGATATTTTTTGTTTTTAAGAATAAATATGAATAAAATATTTTTACATATTTTTTTAACTCCTTACCTTTCAATAACTCTTTTCTTTTCAAAACTATATATTTCTTTTGAATGAAAACTTATTTTTTAATGAAAAAACGATGCAGTAGGAAAAAATCATTTATGTAAAATGTTACCGGGATTCAGAGAAAACAAAGTTGTGATTAAACGAATACTGGGCTTTAAGAAATAATTAATTTACCAAGTAAAACTTAAATTTAAAAAGTGATAGATTTTACCACAAAGTGACTGACGAATCAATGAACCAACATCTCACTAGGAGTAAAATAATCAATTGAGAAATACAAATACGATTTGTTTGTTCAAAAATTTTAATCTACTGAAGTTATTCACAGATCGCTTTGAAATTTAAAAACAATGTTTCATTTGATTACGCATATTTTCTAGAAAACTATTGTGACACGTGTTTCGATGCATTTCGCATCATAAAGAAATAGTGGTATACACCCATTAGAACTTAACATAAAAACAGATAGATATTATCACAAAATGAACGCCGAATCAATGAACCAACATCTCACTAGGAATGAAAGGATCAACTGAGAAATACAATTATGATTTATTCAAGATTAAAAACACATAATTAGCACGTAAGTATATAAAAGAAAATTGGTCCATAAAGTCCGTAAAGAAATAAAATACATTAGTTTAGCAAAATAAAACACCGATAATTTGAGTCTCGGTTCTTTAGCGTCGCGCTTGTTAAGCGATAACACATGAGAACTTTATGACCGCCTCTAAGCGTAATTATGCTTTATTACGCACAACCAAGAAATCACAACTACGGGTAACCGAAGGAAAATCCGTTACAACAGGGTGGCGCAAAATAAATCACCCTATCGGAAGATGCTATAATTTCTGCAAATGGCGTCGTACGTCAATTGTATTTGAAATTTGTAAATTGGACAGCTGCAGTATACAAACGAATTGATAAAACGGGCACAAATGTTTATGAACGGCATTCCTGGCGGCAGCCACTCGACGGATATCATATTTTCTACTCGATAAAAAAATGAGAGGTCTAAATAATGATTTCCATAACAATTTATTTTTATTTTTATAAAGTTTATAAAATGTGCCACAAAGTATCTGCGAAAAACATATAAGAAATTTTATTATTTTTATTATGTAAAAAAGTTTTTCTTAATCATACATAGCATGATTTATTTTGTCCCACCCTGAATGTGTTTGTATACTGCAGCTGTCTTGTTTACAAATATTGGTCCATGTCGGTCGGTGGTCCCGTGGTTAGTGTCGCGGATTCTTGAGTCAGAGTTTCTCGGTTCGAGCCCGCTCTACCATAATTTGATATCTATTTCTAATGACGAGCCGCAAATTTTCACAGAAACAATATGAAATTGAAGTATTTGTGTTAATAATAAAAACACTAATATTTCCCTTTTAAATTAAAAATATGATTGACGTATGACGCTATTTGCAAAAAAGCATTTTCCGATCGGGTGATTATTTTTGCGCCACCCTGTACTTTACGTCATAAAGTAAAGATTCAACGCGATTTGTTCACGATGCCTGTTTCTATAGGGCAGAGCTTCTCAAACTGGGTTGGGCGGCAGGGAGAAGGGGGTCACCGCGGCGTACAATACGGAGAAATGAAAGAGGTCATGGTGACAAGATTGGGGGCTACAGGTTCTTTGGAAATAGGTCACGGTGTCATAAAAAAATTGCCAGCGAAATATTGACAACATAATGGGTGATTAGAATAAAATATACCAAATATATTTGAATGGCTAAAAACTAGCTCAACATTTTGAGTGTGTCCAAATACTTGTTGTTTAATAAAAGGGTTTCTGCTCAATAAAAAGGTTATTTTCATCTCACCAATAGATGTCTCTAGTGAAGTTCTAGTGATTCGAGAACAATGTTTTAAAATTGGTTTATACATATAGAACTTCCAAGAATTTGAGTAGTGTGGTTGTCAATAATGGGTAGAATTGGTGAATGTTACACGTGTGTAAAGTGATAACTTAAACCAGCCTATGACGGTCGTCAGCCCCGTAAATGCTCAGACTTCCATATTCTTCTTCATCTATGAGATATCAAAAAATTCGATAACTTTCGACTAATTTTTCGTCCAAATTCGGCGTAGAACTCTCGAACTAAAAGATGTTCTATTATGAAAATATTAATCAGACAAAAATGAATGACTCGTTTTTTCTGACAAAGCAACGATGAAAACCTGATTAGATGTCAAAAATCTTTTATTAGATGTCAAAAAATAATATAAAAATATTCATATTCATTTGCTCAATTTTTTTAATGTGACGTTGACGTTGTCCATGATAGAAGAACCTAAAACCTGAGGACGAGGAGAGAGGTCCCCAACAGTCTACAAAGACGATAAGTTGGGATGGAGCCAGGAAGAAGAAGAAAAATAGAATTGACTTATGAAAATCAAATGATTTAAATAAAACGTTTGTCAAACTTTGAATGTATATTTCTTCTTCTTCTTTTTCTTGTTGGTCTAGGCCTTGTGGGCTGTTTTTAACAAGGATTAGCCTCCTTATCTCTCTTGGGTGGTCTACCCGAGATTGGTCTAACTTGGGGTTGGCCGTGCAGTGCAATGTGGGGGAGTCTGGATGGTTCCGTTCTCGTCACATGCGTATATCATTGGTGTGGCGATCTATTCTCAGTTTATTCGGTTTATTCCGATTACATAAAACCATATTGCTAAAATATGTTAAATATTCGATTCGCCTTCGTGGTTAGATTTGCACGTTATGCTGCTTTGATCGAGGTTCCGGCTTTGATTCCTGACTACCGACCGTGTAACAAGTAACATGAGTAATAAAATGAGAATGAATTATTTCTACTTTATTATTTTTTTAAATTTTATTTACAACATTAAATGAGCCCAGATACTTGTTCACACACGTGATTTTTTCCACTTTTTATTATTTTAAAGTTATTTTTAAAATTGTCATTTCTAAACCTTTTTAACATCAAAATGTAAAATTCACTTTACCGCATCATTTTATACACGTGTTGCAGTAACCATTCTACCCATGATAGACAGCCACACTGTTAAAATTTCAAAAGTTGTATATTTCTTTCTATTGACACCTTCTTTCAAATGCGAATTCTCGGCACCATCTTTGATTGAGTCGAGTAAGTTTTATTTTTATTTAGCAGAGACCTTCATAAAATGTATGCAAGATTTTTCCTGAATCATCTTACATACTAAGAGAAGTTGTACCTATAATTGTATTTAGTTTTAAAACATTAATTCTCTCACAATTGCCATGTCAATAGATTCTTCCTTTCCCAGAAAATAAATATAAGTGTACGTACCTACATGCCCCATGAACTATTGTTGTCTCCCGTAAATTATTACTATAAGCAGACACCGCTGCCACAAAAAACGCGTTAGAGTGTCAGAAATGAAGACTCTGAGAAGAATAACAGGCAAGAGTCTTCGAGATAGACTGAGAAATGCCAAGATCAGGGAAATATGCGAGATCGAAGATGTCGTTAGGTGGGGAAGGCAACGAAGAAGACAATGGTATGCGCATGTGAGGAGAATGGAACCATCCAGACTCCCCCACATCGCACTGTACGGCCAACCCCATGGTAGACGATTCCCGGGCAGACCACCAAAGAGATGGGCCGATAGCTGGGAATCGACGTCGCAGGAGGCTAATCCCTCTTAAAAATAGGCCGCAAGGCCTATAATAAGAAGAAGAAGAAGAAGAAATTATTACTGCACATGTTAAAATTATTACTTAAGTACATAGGTACCTAAAATTGTATAGCTATATAAGGACCGTCCGTCCATTTAATCGTCACATTCGTTTGAAAATGCCAAAACTAGGCGAAACAATTATCACAAAATTGATTTTTATGTGTTTTCTTAACAATAAAATACAACTTAGTAGACTCAAAAATCTGTAATTTATTTAACAATTAATACATAAATATACTAAGAGAAGGTTTCAGAAACATGATCTTAAATTTTGATTAAACTTATATTTTGCTATTATTTTCAATATTTTGATTGCGCCTAAATGATTGTTTACAAATCTGGGTTATTTGTTTTAAGGAGCACGTAAATTCTCCAGGATTCATTGGAGGAAAATAAAAAATAACATTATTAAATTTTGACCTGAATATTTTGACCTATAATTTGACATATATTTGTGCTTTTGTTATAATTTGTATTGAAAATGTCGATAGAATGTTACAACTTATGACCATACGATAAATGAATAAATTGTATTATTAAAAGAATCTAGCTAGAATTTTATATTCGTTACTAATGTAAACGTCACGTAATATACGTAGAATAATCCATTTTCATTTCTTTGGATTTGGCGTTTAATTTCTAGAACTCAATTTTGATTAAAATGAAAAAGGTTAAATCAGACACCGATTTTTTGAGTCTACTAAGTTGTATTTTATTGCTGAAAAAAACGCGTTTATTATTACTGCACATGTTAAAACTATCACTTAAGTACCTAGAATTGTATAGCTGTATAAGGACCGTTAGTCCATTTTATCTTCACATTCGTTTGAAAATGCCATAAATAGGAGAATCAATTGTCACAAAATTGATATCAGTATTTTAATTTAATATTTTAATTTAATAAATTTAATTTAATACATTTATTTATTAATATTCTAATTTAATTTCATAAATTGATTTTTATTTCTTTTATTATTCCTACTTAAAGCCCCAATATATTTTTTCTGTGAGCTATGACGCAGGATAAGAAGTTTTTTTTAAAGCTCCGATTTGACGCTCCATTACGTCATAAAATGTCCGTTTGACCGTGAAAACGTTCTTTGGAAAAACTATTTTCCATAAAAGATGAGCCCACGTTCTGAAACTGGTTTTCAGGTGAGACAAAAAAATAGGGAGGTGTAAATCGATAAAGATTTCCATAAAAGCAACTCGAGAGAGTTTTTTATTAAATTCGAACGAGATTTTAATAGTATCTAATATACATATAAACATGAAGATAATTTTACATTTGAACCAGCTTCACCAAATCGATCAGCTACCTGACTATAAAATAGAACCCAGTCAGGGATCCAAAATGAATGAACTAAAAAATTACTTAATGGAAAGATACTTGTATTGGTGATTACTTATATTTTCTCATTTGTTTCTTTTAAACGTGCTTTTTACCTTATGTTTTTTTGTATGCCTATTTATTTATTTATTTATTTATGGCAGTTCTCGTCAGAGCTTCGGGATGCGGTCTGACTCGGGAGGATGCAAGGGAGCTGGCAGTCGACAGAAAAGCCTGGAGACAGTTTGTGGACTCCATATGCTCCACCTAGGGAGCGGATATAGTTTTTTATTATTTTTTTTATTTGCTAAAACCGTTCTTTGTTTTATATTTGACATTTTGCCCTGTGTTAGTATTATTGATTTAAAAAAAATACTTTTACTTATTTATTTTTTTACAAAAATGTTAATAAAATTAGTATATAACCACTCACCGAGATTTTTACGTCTACCGGTTTCGAGACGTACCCGTCTCTTCGTCAGGACAATCACTAACACAGCATGCAAACAATACTACCCTTCACCACCATAGCACCATTTACACACTCAAAACTACACAAAATGTCTAACACAAGCGATTTTTGGTCGACCCGAAGACCAACATGCACTATAGTTTTCAATACAGACATGCGTTACGAGCCGAGGTTAAACATATATATATGTTTAACCTCGGCTCGTAACGCATGTCTGTATTGAAAACTATAGTGCATGTTGGTCTTCGGGTCGACCAAAAATCGCATGTGTTAGACATTTTGTGTAGTTTTGAGTGTGTAAATGGTGCTATGGTGGTGAAGGGTAGTATTGTTTGCATGCTGTGTTAGTGATTGTCCTGACGAAGAGACGGGTACGTCTCGAAACCGGTAGACGTAAAAATCTCGGTGAGTGGTTAATTTTATTAACATTTTTGTAAAAAAATAAATAAGTAAAAATGACTAACTACAAAGTAAATGCTTTAAATATTAATAATATTGAGAATATAAAAATACTTTCTTATTTTCGTTTCAATCTTGTTAACTTCAATCCCATGTACCAAAATAAAAATACATATAAATTACTCATCAGGAATATTACTGTATTTATGTAATATGTAATATGTTTTAAGATGAATAAGATATGGAAGTCTGAGAATATATACAGAGTTTACTATCTGTTCCAGGCAGGTTAAGTGATTACTTTACACACGTGTAACATTCACCATTCTACCCATGATTGATAACCACACTACTCAAATTTTTGAAGTCATACAAACTTACATGATCCATCTCATGACGTCCCATGATTGAGTTCACAATATAAATCTATGATTGGATTTGGAAAGCTTTGTTTAGCAGAGACCATTTTATTTGTATGCAAGATCTGAACCCAGATTATTTTACATACCTACTTGAAAACGCCTGATAACCTGATTAATCAGCGTGTATGTATGAGGAGATGCGTGAACGTGGAAGAGGCGAATAAATATGCAAAAACATGGTGTGACATTCTTTTATCTCTGCCTACCCATTCGGCGAAGCGGCGTGATTATTAATTAGTTAGTTAAAATGTAACACTTGTATATTACCACTTTTGAGTTTATTGTGTATTGTAAATATGACAATAATAAACACAATAGTTTCAAGAACTATTAACTCATTAACATTACAGATGCTCAGTTTGTACAATATTTACATGTATATGTATTTATAAAATAAAAATTGTATTTTCGCCTGCTGATGAGAACATATCACTCACTCCTTTCAAGAACGTCATAAATCAAAATACATGATTTTTCAGTAGAACGTTTTTAAAGTTAAAAAATATAATACAATGTATTCAAAATAAATATCAAGCCACTTACTGAACTTTTTACTGTGCATCAGAACTTATTAGGTAAAACCTGAAGGTTTTTTCTCCATTTGAAAAATATTTAGTATATTTAAAAAAATAATTATACAATACCTTTTCTTCAAAATGCAAAAACAACACTTTCTGCCCAGTAGCGGGTAAATATTATGTTAAAAATATGCCTCTTTCGCTGGAATGTAGCACATTTTCTGGGCATTCCGAAAACATGCTCACCTAAAAATTGTCGTTTTTTGATTTATGACGTTCTTGAAAGGAGTAAGCGATATATAGTTCTCGAAACTAGTCGTGTTTACATTTATAAATCCAAAAGCGTTCTCATTTTTACGAGTGTTTTATTTTTTAAATTTAAAGGTATGTACATCCTACATACGTGCAAAATGAAGGTTAAACAATTCCTGATATGCAAACACCGGGGTCATTGTTCGCTTGAATATCTATGAAAATAATTGCAATTTTAATTAATGTTATTATCATTAAAAACATATTTTCACCAAATTCTATTCATTCATTTTTGCAGAGTCAATATCATTTAGTATGATGATCTTTGACCACTCAGATACAAGGAATTTGGGATTTTTATTTTATTTTTAAAAAAAGGTGAGATTACAATTTTATTTCTACTTTTCCACTCTTCTTCGTTATATTACGTATTTTCATTACACCAGGTAATCTTTTTTAACTAATCTTGTACTAATGTTTTATTTTTATATTAAAAAAGTCCGCCTGCGTGGTGTAATGGTCAGCGTGTTTAGCTGCCGTGCTGGAGGTCCCGGGTTCGATTTCCAGGGGGGGTGAAAATAAATATTAGTGATTTTACATTGTAATATTTATTCAATATTACCCTGGACTGGTTCCTGATGCACAAGAGTGATCACCTTGCCTTCATGTAAGTAATGATCAAGATAACACTGCGTCAATTCGATGCAGTGCCCTATGAACCATTGGGTGTGGATAAGGGTTATAAGTAATAAGTAATAAGTAAGAATTAAAAAACAAAATTGCTTTAATTTGTCTATTTTTTTCTATCTTTATTCTATCTTTGTTATCATTATATTCGTTTATGGTTTTGATATGGCTTCAATGTACTAAGTTTCAAAATAAATTAGACAAGTATAGAAGAATATCGATGGTTCTCAAAACTAGTCTTGTTTACATTAATAAACTCATAGTGGTCTTACACAGTTGTTTTATTTTTATGTGTAAATTAATAAACTTTGCTTTAAATTGGTCTAATCATTACTCAGCATTTTATACGTTCAAGGTTTTCATATATTGTAGCTTAAACGTATTTAGTTAAAAAATAGACAAGCTGATAAGAACATCTGTGGTTCTCGAAAATTGTCATGTTTACATCAATAAACTCAAAGTGGTCTTAAAAGGTATTTTATTTTAATATTAAAATGTACAAATAATTAGTTTTGTTTCTTGAATGTTTTCCGCAAATACTTTGTGGCACATTTTATAAACATTATACAATAAACAACTTTGTTTTTAACCAATTTTTAATGGTACATTTTTTCTCCAACTGGTACAAGTTAAACATGACTTGTACCAGTTGTCCTGATGATGACAAGGAGGTTGTAGAAAAAATCTACCAATAAAAAGTGGTTAAAAACAACGTTGTTTTTTTATTTTATAAAGTTTATTATTTTTGCTTTAAATTGTCTATTAAAATAGCTTGATAGTACAAAGATTCAATATAAATTAGACAAATTCTTGTGTTTAATGTGGGTTTCCTGCAAATAATTGTAGGTTCAAAAGTTGAATTACTTTAATTAATTACTTTAATTGACACATATACTTTAAAATCAAATTAAAATATTTTTTAAATTTACATTTTTATTTAATCGGACAACGACTTGATAAGGAGTATAAAACGAATCAAATATCAGTGACCCCTAAATTAATTAAGTAATAAAGACACTTTTTTTATCAGTACGTCACAATTCATTCAAAAATATCGTGTGTAATATAAGAGGTATGTATGTATATTGTTTAACACCAACTTATTGGTATGACTCATATACACACACACACACACACATATATATATATATATATATATATATATATATATATATATATATATATATATATATATATATATATATATATATATATATATATATATATATATATATATATATATATATATATATATATATATATATATATACCTTTGTTATCCATTCGCTTCAAGTATCCATACCACCTTAAACAAGTTTTCTTAATCTTTTCAACCATCCGTAGTTCAACCTTACATTTCATTCTAATATCTTCATTTTAAATTCTGCCATACAAAGTTTTTTCAGGCATTAATAATTAGATGGTAATTTTAACAAATTCCTATTAGTTAAAAAAAATATTTAACATTAATTATACCTATATAACAAAAACTGTTTTCATTAATTGATTCACTTTATGGCATTATCTATCTATTTTTAATTTAAGTTTTATTTTCCATGTAAAATTTAATTAAAAATTACACGAAGTGCTTCAAAACCGCGTTTATTTTACAACTATCATACTCTGGAGAATTTCACCCTGTATAATACAAACATTGTGAAATAATTGAACGCTATGCAAACATGTCCCAAACGGAAAAAAATGTGGGCTTAAGTATCAAGGGAATTATAATATGACCTTGGTAAGAGCGAAAAGTATTTATTTTATAATTAATATTTTTACTACCGGTTTTAAGTACACCTTAAGAGTAGTATTATTTGTCTAAAGATAAGCATCTGTATTTTTATTATGTAATATAAAATTTTTCACCGGTTTTACGCTAAGTAATGGACTATTTTCAGTCAGAATAAATAACAATTTTAACGTACCCTACATACAAATGATATTTTATAGGTCTTTTTGTGTTTGTAACAGCCAATATAGTGAGTAATTTAATTTTCGTATATTAAAAGCAATAATTTCCTTTTATATATAGATCCATGGAAAGATAAATGCTTGGTTTAAACCTAAGAGATAAAATAAGAAATAAAGAAATAAGGAACAAAGCCAAAAAAGGAGATATCATGGATCGTGTAACAAGACTCAAGTCGTAATGGGTAGGACATGTCGCAAGACAAGACTCCACAAGATGGACGCCTAAAATGTTGAGACGGAGATCTTGGGAGAATAAGAGAGGTGTCAGAGACCTCAAATAAGTCTGATGACAAAGCCGCTGTGAGGGGTAAAAACTGGATAGCAAGCGACAACAAACCGAAAAAAATGGAAGGATACGGAATAGTCCTTTATCTAGCAGTGGTGGATAGAAGGTTAAAGAAGAAGACATATTGTTTACTGAAAAAGCATTGTTAACTTTGTGGTATGGTATTATAGAACACTCATCATTAATGGTTCATTTTATGTAATACCACATAAAAACACTATTGGTTTGAAATTTAAATGACTTTTTAAGACAATTTTGATATATTTGTATATTTGTCTAGAAAATTCATAACTAATGGTAGTATTCTTAATTCGTATTTTTTTGTGTGACAATAATCGTGATACAGAAGTTGACCTTGTGTAATCTCTGCTAACTTAAAATCTACGACTTAAAATAAGATGTAAGCAATTCATTTTTCTATAATTAACTGTTGATACTTACATGTTTTTTTTATAATAAGCGCAACCGGTTCTTTACTTACATATAAACGTACATATTATGTATTAGACAGGTATGAGTACATACTTGGAATTTGACGTTTATGACAAGTGTATAAATAAGCACTAGAAAATTCCTTTTATATGTATTTCATTAGTATGCAAATATCATATTTCTCGATAAACGCAATGCGATTAGTGTGGTAATCCGAAAAGTGCCTAACTCCACCTGAATTAAAAAAAAACTTTTTACGGATATTTTTATTTAAAAAATCAAGTGTAATTTTTCAAACGATAATTTTAGTTGGATAATTGATTGTAATGCTTTTATTGTATACAAAGTATGGGTATGCGCAATTTTTCTAACGTTCGAATTCAGAATTGTTACGAAAATTGACTCATGTAAAAGAAATAAGAAATCAACGATTTTAAAAAGGGTAAAATAAATAATAATAAAGTGGATGAAAAAATTACAATTTTCATCATCTATTGTGGGAATTTTTATGTATGTATAAAGTGATCACTTAATCCAGCTTATGACAGTTTTTAAACCCTGTAAATATACCCAGACTTCCATATTCTTCTGCATCTATATTGAGATATCAAACGAAACCCATAATCTGCGGACAAAAATAAGGACACACTCAAAATATTTTTAATAAATCTTAATTTTATATACAAAACCATTGCGATGTTGTATTATTGTGTATAAATCAAATACAAAATATACCATACGCACAAAAGAACCTTGTTTAGTGTGAATTTTGGCTTTGCTGACGAAATTAGTGTACGATTTTGCAAAATACTATTTTTATCACATTACATTATCATATATAATCCAATGTTCCTTCTTTGTCTTAAGGTATGCGAAAAACAGTGGGTTATTTTAAAGACTTTTTTGTCGTGATAATAAAAAACTGCATATCACTCACTCTTTTCAACAACGTCAAATATAAAAAAAAATTGATTTTTCAGGAGATCATAATAAAACCCTTATCCGCACCCAAATGGTGCATAGGGCACTGCTTTATATAAACGCAGTGTTATCTTGATCGTTTACACATGAAGGAAAGGTGATCAGCCCTCCGCTTCAGGTACCAGTCCAGGGTAATATTGAATAAATATTACAGTGAAAAAATCACTTATATTTATTTGACCCCCCCTGGGAATCGAACCCGGGACCTCCAGAACGGTAGCCGGGCGTGCTGACCATTACACTACGGAGGCGGACAATGGGGGAGATCATAATGAAATGTATTAATAATAAATATCAAGTCACTTTTAGAACTTTTTACCGTGCAACAAATGTTTTTAGGTAAAACCTGAATGTTTTTTCTCCATTTGAAAAATATTTAGTATCCAGTATTTAAAAAAAAATTAAACAATACCTTTTCTTCAAAATGCAAAACAACGCTTTCTGCCCTGTAACGGGTAAATATTAAGTTCCGAACAAATATTAAGACATTCCGAAAACATGCACAGCTGAAAATCGATTTTTTTTTAAATATGACGTTTTGGAAGGAGTGAGCGATATGTTCATGCGAGCTAGCGACGGATAGCTCGTGCGGTATCCAAATACCCATCTTATGCACTTTTCCAATCCGGTTTAAATAAAACTGCACTGTAGACCAGGAAGATCCAAGTGTTTAGATTAATTTTTCAATGGTTCAAAGTACCTCTATCGCTACGGTCGCAGACTGGTTCAAACCTGACCGTTTCAAAATAATGACGTAATTTCTGGTTCACCTAATCTTTGCGACTCTATGATACTATAATATTTTTTTGTATATTCTATTTTTGATCATAAAACAACTTATTTTTAAAAGCTTTAAACGAATTACCCATATCCTTAAGCCACAATAATTACCTGAAGGCGGTGATATCATCCTGAGCATTATGATATATATAATTATGTTATTATAATAGATAGTAAAAAATGTTAAATAATAACACATATTGTTAAATAAGTGCTGTTTTATTTTTCCGAGTGTTTTGTGCACTAGCGTGACTGATCGCTTTGTTTTTGTATTTTTTAGTAACGAAATAGTGCTGCATCAATCAAGGATATTTCAATGTCAATAAAAACAAATCTTTAGACCAATACTACTTAGTAGTTTACTTAGTAGATGGCGGAGAGCCCAATGAAGCTGCAGGCAGAGGCGTGCTTTCTATTTAGGCAGAAAAGCAGTGCCTACCCTGCGTTACTCGCGTTCCATATAGAAACACGACCAGTGCCTACTATACCTTATTCTTACCCAACCCTACAGCATAACCTGATTAAAAACTCTGTGCACGCCGCTTGCTGCAGGCCCTATATGGTGAACTACATATTATAAATACTCTGGCTACTCTGAAAACCGTCAGATTACGGCGGATTTTACTAAATAAACACCACTTTTTCTTACAATCTATTATGACACGTGTTTCAACGCATTCAGCATCATTAACGACTAGTTATGGTGTTTGATAATGATACTGAATGCGTGGAAACATGTGTCAATACATTCGTCAATAAATACAAAAATCGTATTTCCCACGTAAAATTTAAATTAAAAACCATTCGATTTCACCTCAAAGTAACTGCCGAATTCATAAACACATTCTGTGCATCAAACACGACTCAAATATTGCAGCCAAGCGTCACGGGAGTCATGTTGAAAAATGATAAAAATTCGTACTCGGTTTTATGTGTTTTGAAAATACGAACAAGTACCATTATTTATGATGTTTAAATAAAAATTAGAATTTAATTTTTGAGTTTTGAGTTTGTCCATATACTTGTTTACAAATCTGGGTTTTCTGATACTTGTCCATAAATCTGTGTTGAGATTGCAAAAAAATAAAAGGATATTGTTTATTACTTGTAATCAAACTAACCATGCCTTGGTGATTTCATATTTCAGAGCTCAATACGTAAGTCGAAAAAGGTTTCGTAATACGATTATACTAATATCCACAGTATACAATGAATAAAAAGAAAAGAAAAACGATAATATAATACGTTTAAGACAAAAGACACAAAAACTGATTTGTGTCTGTCATACAAAACTCAAAACAAATTAACATTATACCTAAATACTGAATATATGTTTTTCGAATTTACTGGATTATTTATTACTTATTTCAATTAGATTAAACACTTGAATAATCCACTGAATTGAATTTTATTTTTATTTATGACAAGTTTCGAAAACGAAAATAGTTTTCATCTTCTGGTAGAAGTTAAAACTTATGTTTAATTTCTACCAGAAGATGAAAACAATTGTCGTTTTCGAAACTAGTCATAAATAAAAATAAAACTGAATTCAGTGGATTATTCAAGTGTTTAATTTAATTAAAATAATCATGTCATTCCACAAACTTAATGCCGAATCAATAAATGATAGGATTATTACTTGGCTAATAATCCAGTAAATCATATTGTTCGTCATTTCAATAATATTGGGTTCGGTAATATGTGTGAAGATAAGAAAGCTAATTGAAAAAAACTCATTAAAAAAATACCTCTTGTTTTGTAGGCTTGATACAAGTTTTTTCTTACCTTCGTTACTATTAAATTAACCCTAATATTCTCAATATTATTAATATTTAATGCATTAACGTTGTGGTTAGTCATTTTTACTTCTTTTTCTAAAATGTTAGTAATATCACTAAAGTATAAAACCACTCACTATATACTAATATTACTAACATTTTTGTAAAAAAATAAATAAGTTACCTAAATATTTTAAGATGATGATTATTTAACTAATTTTGTATTTCATCAAAAAATTCTTTTATGAAAAAAATTATATCGTTTTATTTCTAAAAAAATATCATCTTGTTAACATTTCGCTCACTCCTTTCAAGAACGTCATAAATCAAAAATCGTCAATTTTCAGTTGTGCATGTTTTCGGAATGTCCAGAAAATGTACTATATCCTAGCAAAAGAGGCATATTTTTAACTTGATATTTACCCGCTACAGGGCAGAAAGTGTTGTTTTTGCATTTTGAAGAAAAGGTATTGTTTGGTTATTTTTTTAAATATACTTAATATTTTTCAAATGGAGAAAATACCTTCAGGTTTTACCTAAGAAGATGTGTTGCACAATAAAAAAGTTCAATAAGTGGCTTGATATTTATTTTTAATACATTGTTTTATATTTTTACACTTTAAAAACGTTCTCCTGAAAAATCAAGTTTTTTGATTTATGACGTTCTTGAAAGGAGTGGGCGATTTGTCAAAAGTTTTTATGAGATTTTTGGGGTTGTTGGTACTAGTACTTGTTTGCAAAAGATTTCGGTAATTAAAAATCAATGTTTGTGTTACAATAAGCAAGATCTTTATTGCATAAACGTTTTGTAACTCTTAAATAACTCACAATCTACTAAATAAATTACAACCATGATAAATGTAAACTAAAACACGATATATGTTTCCAAAGAATTTATTTATTGTGACAACTGTTTCGCCTTGTTAGGGCATCACTTAATTAACTAAATATCTCGTCGAACTGTATTCATAAGCGCCTTTGATGTAGTAGTTTATGAAAATAACTCTGGAAAAATTACCAAAAATTATTGTCATTATACTAATCTTTTGTTCATCGGTAGAATCATATATTTTCTTTGGATCTACGTAGATATATGTAAAATTTCTAAACTATGAAAAAAATATTGAAATTTTATTTAAAACTCTTGCCGAAGTATAATAAAGCACCTTCAAGGTAGTATTTTCCAAAAATGGCGCTGTTATAATTATCCAAAATTATTTATTAAGGTTTTAAATTTCATAAATTTATTTTTGATTTTACCCATAACACAGATTAACAACTATGTTTTCTGCATATAATTTACAATTATTATAATAAGAATATTTTTTATTGGTTGTAAAATTTTATCGATTGCATAAAATGTTATTGAAAAATACTTATTTCAACAATTTATGATTGAAAACAATTTATATACCCTTAGCTTGAATTTGATATTATATCTATGTACTTGTTAATGTCTGTTTTTTTGTTTGATTGCTGTTTTATGAATGAAGACACTTAAAAAAAACATTGGACTACGCTGGTTATGTCACCTAAAAATAAATGTCCCAGGGGTTGTAAAAGGTTCCTTCCAATCTAGTAAAAACATCCCTCTTATGTTACACGACGCCATCGCCGCGTGGTGAGAAATTTGGGAATAATTTATTGCATAATGACTAAGTTGAACGGGGTATATCAAATTATTACGAACGAACGAAGCTGATTACAATAATTACAATACGATAACTCGTGTCTCATTGCATGACTCATTCAATTATAAGGAAAAATCGATGTTTTTGCCTTTAGACTATTGCCGCCGTCAAACATCGTAAAAACCATAACTTTCCACGTGACAAATGATTGTTTATTTAGCTTTTTTATTAAGTATTTTATAAAATGATTAATAAATAAATGTAATTTTACCTGCTGACAACTAATTTCCTCGCTTTCCACAGAGTATTCACACAACAACCACAAAAATAAAATAAAAACTAAACAAACAAAAAAAACAAGTGTGCGTACTGCGAAAAACTGCTACATGGGACGGGCTACGCGCGCGCGAAATGTTTGATTTTCAAAAATAAATCTGGGAAGAATGCTGGTCTTACATGGCCGTTCCATATCGGGGGCCATTCATAACAAAAACAGAAGTCAGTCACACAGAGAGTGGGCGATGGTCTGTATCGATCGCGGGAAGTGCGGTCGAGGCGCGTGCGAGCAGTGCCATTACCGACGCTTTACTGAAATGCTCCTCCATTCTGCGAAGCATGTCCCGCGAGCCGGCCGAGGTGAAAACAGCTGGCCGGAGGGACGCATGCGCCGCTTTTCCACCCGAATCGCTTCGGCTGTTTCCGTAAGCTTTCCGAATCGTCGAAAAGCCAATATCACATGGCGTCAAAATATTGGGGGGTTTTGCGAAGCTCGCGGCTTAGTAACGGACATTATCAGCTGCGTTTTATTGTTACACTTTACGTTTTACTGATAATACAACAATATTTTCATCATGTATGGTATACAATACAAAAGTGATTGAAAATTTGTTATTTTTATCATAAAAAACATAATATTTGCTTACAAGTTATAATGAGTTTTTTTTATGACGATCATATATATATGTGTCTATTTCTCTCATTTAACACTGGATGAATCTCAATATGGTCTATAATATATATGTATTATATTTAGACACACTGATAAGAAGTTATCGATAACTATAAAACACTTTGATAAACAATTTTCCCATGCACTCCATGAATTCATATTTTTATACATTTGTGATATTTGCAATGCAATATTTCGCTACCAACTGATCTCAAATCTAATGAAAAAAGGCCAAATTATAAAATCACGTAGAACACATTTTGTAGCATGCTATATGTACCAAAGGGCGGTTAAGCGCTTTGTTACTACGTAGTTTAGTGATAAAGTCGGATAACTAAGAAAACTGTAATTATACCATATATTCACGTGATTAAAGTCTGCTTTGGTAGTGTAGTGGTTAATTCGTATGTCTACCGTGCTGAAGGCGCCTCGTTCGATTCCTAGGGGGGTCAAAATAAATTTTATTGATTTTTCACTCTTATATTTATATAATATTACACTTGGCTGGTCCGGCTTCTCCTGAGGAGTTTTACGTAGTTTCCTCCCATCAATAAGCAAATGCTGAGATGTTCCCGATTGGCCCATATTAGTTTATCCCTCCTGTTCCCAACACAGATTAGAATTAAACACAATTTTAAACTATAATAAACAAAAATCCACATATTTTTTGTGCATAAAAAATAAAGTAAAAAATTAATGCAACTCCTATCTAAAAAAAAGAAACACTTCACGACTTTCTTCTTCCTCTTCCACTTTTGACTTCTATCTTCTCTTATATTATGCTAATGATGAGTTCGTCGTATCTTGTTGCGTATAAAAAATCCTTTAACCACTCTCATTAATTCCTCTCCTTTCCTTTTCCTTCCTGCATATTCAATTTTTTATACTTTACCCTTACGCCCCCTTACTCCTTTCCTCACAGACACACTCCCACTCTTCACTTTTTTTCTTCTTTTTTATCTCTTAATGTTTTAATAGTAATTATAACATACAAGTGGAATTGTAATTGGCTTTATTATTATTAATGTAACTTTTTTTGTTTATGTAATGTAATGTTTATTATTATTAATGTATTATTTTTTGACATCTCATCAAAGATGAAGAAGAATATGGAAGTCTGAGCATTTACGGGGCTGACGACCGTCATAGGTTATTGTTAATGTAAATATTTTTTTGCTATGTATTTTTTAATGTAAAGCTGTTCAATTATCGAACAAATAAAATAAAATAAAATAAAATCTTATATTTGCTTGTATGTTTTATCATATCATATCTGTTTAGCTCTTCACTCATGGCTTTTCTTTAAATATCTTTGTTTATTATGCTCTTGATAAGGAATCTGTATATGTTTATGTAAGCGATAAAACCAGACCGATTCATTTGTAACAATTGTCAAGAATATTTGTCCCTTGTGGAAAGGTATCATATTACATTTCCCTATACGTTCTCCTCGAATTTTCTGCTTCTCGAAGGCGGCTCTATGGAGTATAGAGTATGGATTACACCAGGGGTGGCCAAACTGTGGCGCATGCGCCAAACGTGGTGGAGAAGATGATTAGAAGTGGCGCATTGCATACTTGTACCCAGTTTTTTTTAAATGGCTTCTTAACAGAAATTTAAATCAATTTTTTTATATCTTTACAATAATTGAACTATTTAACTATTTATTATTTAGTGTGTCGGGTTGTGGTCCCGTGGTTACTCTCGCGGAGTCTTAAGTCAGTGTTTCTCGGTTCGAACCTACTCTACCACAATTTGATACCTATTTCTAATAATGAGCCGCTTAGGCTTAAAAATAGTATGAAATTGAAATATTTGTGTAAATAAAAAAAAAACACAAATATTTATCATTTAAAAAAGGCCATTATGTCAACAAGTATACTTTCTTACGAAATGTTTTAAACCACATTTTTTTATTTGTTTGTGTGAACAGAGAGGGCAGACAACTCCAAATTCTAGGCTGATTTCGCTCTGAGGGCTTCATCTCGCTCGGAGCTATCTCTTTCTCTCTCATCACAAGCAACTTGTGTTAACAATTCTATGTTATCTTCACCAACGAGTCACGGCCAGCTGTAACACCACAAGTGGGTTCCACGACACCCATCACCCTCTCGTGAAAGATATTATTTCTAACTATTGTAAATTGGTGCTCCAATCAACATGTCTTTTTTAATGCAGTTGATTGATGAAATGATTTGCGTTATTGAGTTATTCTTTAAACTCCACTAAGCAGATCCCATCCCTGACCTTAATTACACCCACAAAGGTGAAATAAGAAGGTAAAACCGTGCTCGAGTTGTATGACGTATGAACTCTGTAAAAAATTGGCGCATGGTATGCTAAAGGTTGGTCACCACTGGAATACACTAGCGCCACGCTGGCGACGGTGGTGAAAATGGGCAACAACCTCCACCAAGGAAGCGCTTTCACACGTACAGAAAAGGCAAAATCCACAGAAACAACTTTTAAATTTAACTCGAGAAAACATTTTACTTTTTTATTAACATCTTCTTATTTGTTTGTCCAAAATGAGATTATTTTTCCTTGTTATTCAATCGAGGTTGGTCACGTTGTTACATAACCTCAAAATGTCAGAGATCGGAGCCTAATCATAATATTTTCGCACGATGACTAATAAATATTTTTTAGAATGGAATAATATGACGAAATTAAGGGAAAATATGTATTGAAGTCAGGGGTGGTATAGACTTATTTTTGATTTTTCTTTTTTAATATTTCAATTTGTCAACTCAAAAAGAGTCTGTCATGGAATTAGTATGTAAATTAGCAAAATCTCAAAACACAAGTATTTTTTTTGAAGATTCGTCAAATATACAACAATAATTATAATGTTCACAGTTTTTATCGAATTGCCATCATAAAAGAATGTGCTGCCAGGGTTTTTTTTAGCAATGAATCCTGAGAGACAGTAATTTACTAATGATATATTCGCTCACTCCTTTCAACAACGTCATATAAAAAACTTGATTTTATAAAGTTTAAAAATATATTAAAATTTATTAAAAATAAATATCAAGCCTTATTGAACTTTTCACTGTGCAACAGATCTTTTTAGGTAAAACCTGAATGTTTTTTTCTCCATTTGATAAATAGTTGGTTTATTTAAAAAAATATTAAAACATACATTTTCTTCAAAATGCAAAAACAACACTTTCTGCCCTGTAGCGGGTAAATATTAAGTTAAAAATATGCCGCTTTTGCTGCGATATAGTACATTTTCTGGGCATTCCGAAAACACACACAATTGAAAATTGACGATTTTTGATATATGACGTTGTTGAAAAGAGTGAGCGAATATACGTTATTTTATATGGAAGAAGTAGAAATCTAAGCATTCCAGGGCTAACAACACGGTATTTTTGGCTGGCTTTGGTGATCACTCAAGCTAGGACATATACCTTTAATATATAGTCATATTGTTATACTCGTACCATCTGTAGGGTGAATAATCCAATGTCCTAAAAATTATTTTAAAAATATCAAATTATCCCCCGATATTTCTGTAACTCGAATCATGATCCCATTTAAAAATTTAACACCAGATTAAAATGAAATCTTCCTCGCCCATTTCTGTTGAAAAATAAAACCGTCTCCAAAAATTGTTTAATGTAAATTTTAGTGCTTTTTTTCAGCATTCTGTCTCGTCGCATTATCAATAAAAGAGGTAAAATATAGAATGCCTAGTCTCATTCACCAGTATATACTATATCTCTTTTATCTTGTATATCTTTGGCTCTCTCAAGACCGCGACTAGACCAAAATATTGAATATTTTCGGATTTGTTTATTTTTATTATGATCTTTATCGTCCTACACTTTGCATCGTCATCGGTGACGTAACTCATCTCACTTATTTTTAAAAGCCCACATTTCAATAATTTTGTGCTAAAACTATGTTATTTTTATATGAAAATATCAACTTAAAAAACTTTATTAAAACTGCATAAAAAATTATTATTAGATTAAAACCAATATTTTTAGCTTTTCCACTTTTTTATTTGACCAGCTACCGGGTTTCGTCGTTACCGACATCATCAGACATCATTGACCAGTCTGATGATGTCGGTAACGACGAAACCCGGTCGCTGGTCAAATAAAAAAGTGGAAAAGCTAAAAATATTGGTTTTAATCTAATAATAAATTAAAAATGCAATTCCATCACGAAGTGTCAGTGGATAATATAGATCTGCATAAAAATATTTACTTCTAATTATGTATGTTTTAGAATATTATTCTTGCATACTAAACGCACTTACTGATATTGAAAAAAACACGTTTAGATGAATAAATTATCTTCAGTTTTTGAGTTCGGGTTTGAGATTACGTACGGAAGTAAATGCACTAACTACGTAGTGTAGATAAGTTTTGCTCTATAGTATAGCATTCGTCTTCACTGTGCAGTAAATAGCACATTTGGGAACCATACTGGAGGTGTCTTGTTCAATTTCGATTTGAAGGTTTCAAATGTCTTTTTTTTTTACCTTGGACTGGTACCTGAAGCGCAGGACTACTCAATTATATAAAATTCATATTTTCTTGTATTTTACATTAATAAAAAAACTGGATATAAAATCTCAAAATATATTATTACATTAAAACCAATATTTTTAGCTTTTCCACTTTATTTTTATTTGACCAGCGACCGGGTTTCGTCGTTACCGACATCATCCTAACCTGCCTTGTTGGTTATCAACTCCTGCCTTGTTTTATATATAACATAACAATTTGTATATCCTCTCACCAGTCTGATGATGTCGGTAACGACGAAACCCGGTCGCTAGTCAAATAAAAATAATGTGAAAAAGCTAAAAATATTGGTTTTAATCTAATAATATATTAAAAATGCAATTCCATCACGAAGTGTCAGTGGATAATATTAATCTATCTCAAAATATTACATTTTTTTATATGTAGATTAATTTCGGGATTTATTCCAGTAAATTTAATACGGTCTCAGCTTTAAATACTTAATGATAATCATACCTTTGCAGATGTTTAGTGAAATAGAGTATTATAACTTTTTATCTTTAACTTTTTTAAAGTTAATTTTTGAGTCTTATAAACACAAATATTTAAACCTCATACTATATTCCTAAACCATACTATTTTTTCTGAAAAAAATGTATAGCTCCGTATTTCAATCATGAATATGAATTTAATATTAAATAATTTGTTTTCTTGATTGTTAAGAATTATTGCTCCCTTTGTGATTCGTATGGTCGGATAGTATTACATCATCGGGTACATTAAATATTGCATTTTTAGTATGTACCTATACTATATGCAGATTGCACACCCCAATGCAATAGGGGCCGAGTTCAATGACCCTTGCGATTCAAGCCACGTGTTACATACACGTGTCAACCTACAAAAATATTTTTGAAGAATTAAAATAAAGATAAGATGAACAAATGTCAACTGATTATCTCGCGATTATTGAAAAACTATTTGTGATTTATTAATTCGGGTGATTATACTGATTTAATTGGGTTTTACTGGGTTTAATCTACTATTGAAGTCCTATGGTTAGCGTCGCGTGTTCTGAGTCAGAGTTTCTAGGTCCGAGACCACTCTACTACAACTTATTTCCTATTTTTTTAAAGAGAAATATTTGTGTTTTATTATTTACACAAATATTATTATTTCAAACTATTTCTGTGAGCCTAAGCGCCTCATTATTAGAAATAGGTATCAATTTTTGATAGAGTGGATTCTGACTTAACTCTGACTTAAGAGTCCGCGACACTAACCACGGGACCACAACCCGACACAATTTTTACTTAGGAATCACTTTGGCCTACAAATATAGTATGAAATAGAAATATTTATGTATACATATAATAAGACACTAAAATGTAACTTTAAAATAAGACAAAAGGTAATAATAACCTATTTCACTGAACATATACATAAGTTTAATTATTATTCAATATTTAGAGTTGTGGCTGTATTTGTAAATTTACTAGAATTAAATCAATTAATAAAAGTAAGGTAATATTTTGAGATTTCATGTTTAGTTATAAAAATGAAATAAAAAGGAATAATATGAAATATATTGATATGATATATTAAATGAAATATTGATAAATATATAAAAAGGAGAGTGAATGCTGGGAACATAGTGAATGGTGCACTGAAATCAGCAAATTAAAGCCTATCAACAAAAGCTAAACTGGGAATGCACAACGGAGTCCTGGTTCCAACCCTAGTATATGGAAGCGAAGCATAAATGAAAGTATACTAAATGCTGAATGAAAACAATGTATGATAAATGTTCGAAACATAATATAAATGCTCCTTTAGTTATTAAAATATTTAGTTCTTAAATATCCAAAGATGCACTTTGTTATTTCTTTAAATTTTATTTTTAATATTGGATTTAATGTAATAGGATTATAATATTCGCACACATAACGTGATTACATCAATTTCATGGTATTTGTGAAATGATGGATTACACCTGTATTATGAAATTATAGAGAGACATGCCCGACCGTAAGCTAACACGTACCTTCTTCAACTCGTAACAATAATTGCATTTACAAAGGAATTCTATGAACACTGGAACATTACACGAAAAATCGTATCGTATCAGTCTGAAAAGATTCGTACTGTGCTGTGGTCAGACATTGAGAATCAAATTCAATCAAACGGTTTTCATATTATGTATGAATAAATTTTCAAAAACGTTATTTTAATTGCTTTGTTTTAGTTTGATTTTGGTGTTTTGTTATTAAAAATGGAAGCGTTTCTTTTTGTTGTAACTGTCCCAAAACCGGAGCACGAAAAAGAATTAAAAAATGGATCTAAAGTCTTGGAGAGTGTACCCGAAACAGTGTCCGTCAAAATTGAAAATGAGCTCCGTAATTCTAAATTAAGTGTAAAAAGACAAAGTGCTGATTCGTTTAATATTGATATCAAAGAGATCCCAGAATCGAATAAAAAGAATCATTCGAAGTCGCCTGAAGTCAAAATCACCTCTGCAGAAAATATTCCTATCAATCAGGACTCCAATTGCGTAAATAAAGCTTTCGAAGAGACGAACCAGGGTTTAAAAGTAAAGCAGAAAGCTTGCAAGAGTTTGAAGGGTTATTTGGTGGATTTGAAGAAGGAAGATAAGTCGATCGGCGGAAGTCCTGGATCGCAACATGCGGATCTGGAAATCGAGGACGCCTTGGATGACATTCCAATGGAGAAGGTAAGTTTTAATGTTGGCATTTTTTTAGTAGTGCCATAAGAAGTATTCTAGAATTGGGTATATCAATTTATTAATTCTTATACATTTGCCCTTACTTAAATTAAATTTATACGTATTTATACAGATAATCAATTATACTAGAGGGTGGCCAGTTCAGGAGACTGTGTTAATACAATCATTTCATTATATTTGGCATAAAGATATCTATTTTCACATAATACTAAAATGTATAAATTTTTGCATTGAAACACCATTTGTCTTGGTTGCATAGTACGAGTATGTATTATGTTAAATTGTCACATGTACCATATTATATGGCCCGTTCCATATTTTACCTGATTCCCATAATGTAATTTTATCAATAATGGTTTGTATGCAGGTAGGGAATAAAATAATGAAAAATATACAGAAAAACGTGAACATATTGTATTTTTTGATTGACGGAAATTGAATCCTTGACGCTATTTAATTTCAAACGTATTATGTTTTTGTAACAGGGTAAGAAGGGGCTATAATAATAATACTTTTTATGCACTGATCACATAACAAATTCTTCTAACCCTCAACCGCACATAATGGTGCACAGAGCACTGCATCGTATCGACGCAGTTGTTAACTTGATCATTAATTGCACGAAGGCAAGGTGACCAGTCCTGCGCTTATGCTATTAAATAATTACGATAAATACGATTGCCCTGGGTGATATTAAAGAAATACTATGAGAGTGAAAACCACTTTTTGACTTTTATATGCCACTTATTTCGAACTCCGTGAATATAATAGACCTTGTATCATTCAGCTTAATATTCCGATCGTCAAAGGATTGACATTTAAAAAATCTTAAAACGCAAAAAAAAATTCTTGTACTTTTTGCCTCGCTGAGGTAAATACGGTAAACCCCCCTATAACGTTGAGATAGGTACCGCGTTATAAATGGAAACGTTGTAAGAGGTTAATGTTTTTAAATAGTATTTTAATTTTAAATGACTCATTTCAGTCTTATCCGCTGGTAAAAATGTAAAAATACTATTATAAAAATTAACCACTTCCAACATTACATCTGATAATGTGGGACATATCTCAACGTTAAAGGGGGTTTTACTGTACTCCTAGTTTCATAACAGGACGTTTTTTATTTGACCAGGTTTTTTGTCCCTTATCCGAAGTTCGTTAAATAGAGCATTGTTCCGCAAAGTGTGTGCCGCGGTACACTTGTGTACCGTGGTGGTTAGTTGGTGTGCCGCGGAAAAAACGTCTAGTTTTGTGAAGATATTGAATACACTGTGTTATGATATTATATGTTTTCGCATTATATTTTTATAATAAATCAATATTAAATAAACTCGTTTTTTTTCTTAGGTGTACCTCTGAAATTTCTTAATTTGGCTGATGAACCTTGAACAGAAAAAAATGCGGAACATTGAAATACTCGTAGATGTCCGTTATATCGAGGTTTTACTGTATATTTTCATTTATTTTCAGATGGTGGAAAAGACCCTTTCCAGCCTCGGCGTGTCGGCCAGCGCGTGGTCGTCGGACGCGCGCGCCACGCACGCGCAGCTCGTGTTTGGCGTGCAGGGCGGCGCACGCTGTGAGCGCGCGCTGCTCGCCCTGCGCGCCTGCGGCGTGGGCGCGCGCGCCGCCAGCGCGCTAAGCGTGCTGCCGTGCGCGCTGCACTACGGCGGAGAGGGGGGCAAAGTGGACGCGCAGGAGTGAATATTACAACCTAAAATAATATACACCTACTAACTACAATAGTTTGAATTTAACCCTAGAATACTAAACTAGCGTAAAAATTACGACGGTAAAACTTGGCATTTTAAAACCGGTTGATGTTCAGTATTGTCTGGAAGGTATTGACACCAAAAATAAAATTAGTGAATGCATATTTGGTTCCTTTTTTACCGCATAGGAGTAAAGAAGTAATACACTGGTTCAGTGATCGGCAACCTTTTGAGAAACTGGGTAAAAAATATTTTCATAAAATAAAATATATACATGTATGTGTAAATACAAATTTATTTTACAAAATAAAGATGTTTTAAAAAATCACGTTCCTTTTAAATTTTTTTTGTCATTTTTAATAAATAATTAATTTTATTAAAAAAAAATAAACATCACATATATTCTCGGTCTGTAATTCAAAATGTCGTAGTGGGAAATTCAATTACCCGTGGATAGTTGGTAGTCAACCACTGTACTAGTTAACACGTTAACTTAACACTGTGATTCCAGCCCAGGGTTATTATGTATTAATTTTTAAATCAAACACAGATTTTTTGAGTCTACTAAGTTCTTAAACTTAGTAGACTCAAAAGATCTGTGTTTGATTTAAAAATTAATACATAAATTAAAATGGAGTTCTACAAATTAAATGCCAAATCAACAGATTCATTTAAAGTTTGACATGTCGTACTTTTTCATTTGCAGAATAAAAGATTCTGCTTGGAATACATTCGTACGATCAGTCAGGTCCAGACTGACAGTGACCCAAGTAGCAGAGCAGATGCGCGCGGAAGCGGCCCTGACCTTCGACTTCTTCTTCTTGCTGATCGTGGCCGCCTTGTCTGCTGCTATAGGGCTCGCTGAAAACAGCACCGTCATTCTCGTAGCTAGCATGCTCATATCTCCATTGATGGTAAGTCGGCATTATGTATGTTAACTATAAGGAATTAAATTGAACACGTTGCTAATAACCATAGCTGTAATCTAATGAGGGAATGGCTAATTTCGAGTAATGCCACACACATAAGTAAGCCGTGCAAAAACTGTGGGTTTGTTTTTTTCGGTTGAGTCTTTCCTAAATATGTGAAGCCACGTTTTGCTACCGAACATTATCCGCACATAGCAATAATCTTAAAAAAAAGGAATTATAATATTCCTTTATGTAAACATGTCACTTTTTTCAATTCTGCGAATTGCTGGCTTACGGAGTAGTTTTCTTAATAGGATATTTTGATTTTGGTCGAGAGAAAAGACATTAAGGTTTTTTTTAGATGGGAGTTGAATATATTATTTACTTTGCTTATATGCACAGGGTGTATGGATCAAAAAGTGGATTTTCGTTTCTTCTAGTTAATATAAAATTTTATTTTAATTTGTGTTGGGAACAGAAGGGATAATCTAACGTGGGAACATCTCAGTATTTGCTCGTTGCTGGGAGGAAACCACTTTAAACTTCTCAGGAGAGGCCTGACTGTTGACTCTCGTCAACAGGCCTTCCGTTACATTTGAAGATGGTTCGGCATTTTGTGTCTTACCTTGATTTATTTTATCAATTTCTTTAATATTTTTATCATGTATGATACAACCTCTCACAAGAATTCCTTATGAACTAACACGGATGCGATGTCGGATAGGTCCAGGCTCCTGCAATGCGCGGACACAAAAGGTTCACCAGTTAAGTCATAAGAGTATATTACAATTTCACTACCCTGGGTTAAGATATTAGACTGAAATAAAAATGTTAAAATATGGTACACCACTTGTCATGCTTACTTTGAACAAAAGCATCCTTTGTAGACGCATGAAGGGTTGAATGATACCATTTTGAAATTAAATTTTAGGGTCCTATAATGGCGGCTACATTCGGTACAGCTATCCAGGACAGAAACCTTCAGAGAATGGGAGTAATTCACGAAATAGTTGGATTGGTCGTAGCTATGATTGTGGGCTTTGTGTTCGGACTGGTCATCTGTGGAATTAATGAACATTATGGAGTTGGAGATTGGCCAACTATGGAAATTACTTCAAGGTATACATTTTTCAGCAAACATAAATATAAGACTTTTTTGTATTTAAAAATATATTTTTGCATAACAAATGGCGTGAATGGCTTTTTATCGAAGTGTTAAAGGTATTTAAATATTTATATTCTTGAACATTTTATTTTGCAGATGTGATGTTCGATCTTTGTGGGTAGGTGCCCTTGTAGCAATACCTTCCGGTGCAGCTGTAGCCATTGCGGTTTTGGCTGGTAACACCGCATCGCTTGTCGGAGTTGCCATTTCTGCTTCACTACTGCCACCTGCCGTCAACGCCGTGAGTTGAAATCTGACGTTTTATTTAAAATTTAAAATGTAGCAATAAATATAATCACAGAGTATTACTGTAAAATGTAATATATATAGTTGATTATTGTGAACTATTGTTACAGAAGCATTTCATTATATGATTTTTGTGTTTACTTTTGAATATTCTGCTATTAAATTATGGATAATATTCACCTAATATTAAAATGATTACTTGAATATTATTTCAAATGCTCCAAGATGTGTTTTGCGGTGTCTTGGATATTTTGTTATGGCTCAAAATTGTGGATTTATATTTGTTTTCAGGGTTTGCTATGGGCGATGTCATTTGTGCACTTGATTTTTCTGAATGATAACACTCGATTTACAAACGTTGTGAAGACACAAATATATTCCGATAATCCAGTTCTTGAACTAGCTGCAAATGGATGTGTTAGTTTGCTTTTGACTGTTGTCAATATTGCTTGCATATTCGTCGCTGGAATTTTGGTTTACATGGTAATATATAATTTTTTAAAATTATTTTTAAACCTGATATTTATTGGATGTGAATCTTGTTCTATTAGCTGTTGTCATCATAATAAATTCTCAATGTAGAAATGAAAAATTAATATTCGATTTTTTTAGCTATTTAAGTACCATAGAACGGGGCTACTTGAACTTTGATGTGTTACTTGAGCCCAGTACAAAAAAAAAACGTATTTGGTCTACAATAATGAACATATCGACATGATTTATTGTTTCCCTGACCGGTGACACTAATTGTCATGATCGATACCATGATTTAATTTTTTTTGCACTGGGGTCAAGTAACACATCAAAGTTCAAGTAGCCCCATTCTACGGTACTAATAAAGTATTTTCACTATAGATATTCATTCTTATTTCCTGGACTGGCACCTAATATTGCATTTATGTTGTTTTTTCTTCAAAATAATACACCATCAATTTAACTAACACATAACTCGAAATAAACACATGAGTCAGTTATGGATAGCCCAACATAATTTTTCTAAAAATATTTTTAGTGGGTCCACATTTTTGTTTGTGAATGTTGGATTAGTTTATTTTAGTTTCCATGACCGATTATTATATTTTTATTTTGCAATGATAATTTCTAGGACGTAACATACATATTTTGGTAATTGTGCAAATCAAGTATTTATAGTAATTGCTGTAATAATAAAAAAATTCAACAAATAAAGAACCATCATGGCTTTTATGGTAATATCCAACTGGCATAAATGTAACTGGCCAATTTATGATGTAATTATGCCTATTTTGGTTATGAGCACAATAAAATGCTAAATTTATAGTATTACGGCCCATACTTACCAATTTTGTTTTGCATGGATTCCATTTGTGATTTAGTTTAGGTAGGAATAAGTTTATCGCTGAAAACTTCTTCTAACCCTTGTCCGCACCCAATGGTGCATAGGACACTGCAGATTGAAGCAGTGTTATCTTGATCGTTACTTACACGAAGGCAAGGTGATCACTCCTGCGCTTCGAGGACCAGTCCAGGGTTATATTAAATAGATTTTAGTGTGTAAAATCACTAATATTTATTTTCACTCCCTCCTCCCGGGAATCGAATCTGGTACCCCCAGCACTGTAGCTAAATACGCCAACCATTACACCACGGAGGTGGAAAAAAATCTATCAAAACACCTACCTTCTGTAAAATAAATTAGTTGGTATTCCCTCTTGCCAAAGTTGTTTTTATCTTGCCCAGCCAGTCTTTTTTACAGAGCTACTCAACACTTTGCATGTCGGTGTCCTTTAAATTTATCAGCCCTTGGGGCTATTTTCTTTGTCGCCGCATGAATTATGTGAAGTAATTTTTACATTTGGTGTGCCAGCAAATATTTTGAAAGCAGAAATAATGTTGTCTGATCAAAATAAAACATCGCCACTCGTGTTAGTCACACCATTACTGTCATTAACTTCAGAAACTTCAGAAACACACACTTATAAGTAAGTGGACCACAAAGTGTTACTTATCAGAAGAATTTATTAAGTGACAGTGATCAATCTTTATCAAATTGAAATGTGTGAATTTACTTAAAAATATGATTATCATGGTAAAATGGTAAAGTAAAACGATTGAGGGATGTGATATGAAGATATGGAGCTGGTGAGATGTAGTCAGTGAGAAGATCTGAGGTGAAAAAGAGAAGGCGTAGTGTGTTGGAATTATAAAAAAACTTTGATAGACAGTCGGCCATCTTGTGCAGAGACCTCTGTGTATAGAGATTTCTGTGGCTGACACTAGTGACATCTGTGGGCTGTTATCATATAAGTCTCTTTCTGCCTTATCAGATTATTCCATTATAGCTCTCCTTAGTAACACATTATTTAGCACATAGTAAAATCTGACAATAAATCTCCCTACTCACTCATTATTGCAAGTCATCTTCTAAACAACAGAATCTCACACCTACCACTATGTTTATAGATAAAGAAGGTGGCTCCAGCAAACTCGGTTAATGACCAACTGTGGCGGAATGACATAAAGGTGGCAAGGGATTTCAACAAGACGCTAAACGAAGAGCAGGGGGCGGCAATGGAAAATAATGTTCATCACAGTCTTGAAAGTGCACTAGAACAGGCTGTTGCTTGGGAAGCGTTCCGGTAAATGATATTTTTTATTATAAAAATGAAAATAAAAATTCTAGGTTCCAAACAAGGTACGCAATTGCCCAAGTACGAGCAATATTACATAGTAAGTACATTAGTTCACTGACCAAACATCTATGGATCTGAGAGAATGCTACTACTACATTACTACCGTCATGCCGTTTTACTGCAGGGGTAGACAGAGGGGACATAAATCCACACTCTTCTGTCTGACATATCTTACACTTCTAGCTTACGTTACATCCTTACATCTAATCAAACATGCCCTCTGGTTACGTAGACTTTTGACACCATCAAATTTTGATTGATTTGGTCCTCATTCTGTACTCCCATTCTCATTTGCCCAATATATTCTCTTTGTCATCCATTTGCTTAAAATGTTTAAACCACAACTATCCCAAACTCGGCCTTACATTCCTTTCTTATTTCATTCAGTCATACATTGATTTTCACCGATTCAATTATTGTTTTACGAATGATTATAGTTTAAAAAAATTCTTCTTCTAACCCTAATATGCACCCAATGTTGCATAGGGCAGGCACTGCATCATATGGACATAAGGTTATCTTGATTTTTTATACACGAAGACAAGGTGATCAGCCCTGCCCTGCAGGTACCAGTCCAGGATGATATTGAGTAAATGTGCAAGTGAAAACCACCCATATTTATTTTGACCACCCTGAGAATCGAAACCGGGACCTCCAGGACGGTAGCCAGATGCGCTTACCACTACACTACGAAGGCAGACCAGTCTAAAATTACATTTTATAAATGTAAATTTTAAGACCAAAATTATTTTCCAGTTGCTGATACTTAGTCTAATTCTATTTGAAAATAATGCTATGTTAAAATTGCATTTTCAGCATAAGCCAATCGGAATTTTTGGAACGGTTGAAACTCGGAGCCTGCAGCCACATGACCTGGTCTCCAGCACCAGCGACTACGCAAAGACCGTCGGCTTATGAGCTTCGTGGAAGATACAGGCGACTTAGCGAGGAACCTAGCTTCAGGAAACCAAGATTGTGAGAAAAACAGCATTTTAAAATAGACTAATATGTTTTTTTGGTGTATACTTACTCTTGGCTGTGCGTAGGGAAGTCTTCTTTCTGCCTGTAAAAAGCAGTGCCTTTATATCACACTTACATCTGTTCAGGAGTATGATCGGACCAGTGCAGCAAGATCTTGAACGTTTTCATGTTTTTTATTCATATTGTGAATGCTTTCTTGTTAATTTTATTAGTCTCTTTGTAAAAAAATTGTACTATGATCTACTACTAGAAAAAGAGAAATTCTTATTAAAAACTAAAAAAAAACTTACTACTGGAAAAGTAAAGTATGTTACTACTAATATTACCACTACAGGGGTAGGCAGAGAGGACGGAACACCACACTCTTCTGTCCTGACATTCACTTCCCGCCTCCTTCACATCCATACTTCTAGTCATACATGCCCTCTGATTATGCAGATTTTTGACACCAACAGATTTTAGGTTCTGATTGATCTGATTGTGCCAAGTCTTTTTCTGCCGTCCTCGTTCTGTTCTCCCGCTCACATTCGCCGCATATATTTTTTTAATCATTCTTTCGTTATCCATTTGCTCCCCATGTCCATACCACCTTAAAGTATGCTGCTTTTGGTATAAAATAAAGTCTTTTAAAATGTGTGGAGTGAATGATGCAGATTTAGTATAAACATGTGCTGGTGAGAAAGAAAGAAGACACAATGCAATATTTAACATTCCAGGAGTATTCCAGCCAATCACTTGTCCAATTACTCCAGATTACCGGAAGATAAAGAGAGTCCTGTGGTATTGGAAGCTGAAGGCAGTCGAAAGAGTCGATCGAGGCCTTCCACCAAGAATGCTACTAAATTTATTATTACTCCAGTTAGCGATCCTCAGTATGACACTACCCAGAAGAGAAATAATTATGTTGAAGATAAGTAATTTCATTTCATGAAATGTAGGATAATGCATAAGAAAAAAATGTTCCATTTCCATTCCGGTGAAGGCCCGTAATTTATGTAAATTATTATTTTATGCACGTATGCAATTATCCAATTTGTATTCTTGTTATTATTGACAGTGTTTTTTTTAAATGCTGAATTTGTACATAGATAATTTTTTTAAATTTTCTGCACATTTTGCATTTGTATATGCAAAGCCAATGCTCTATGACATGAAGATTGGAGATACCAATGGTTTCATATTATTTTGAATTTATATCTGTTAGCATATCTTTTTATTGATATCTAACAATTTTCTATAAAATATTGCACAATCAGTCAATCTTTGAAAAATGTAAAAAAAATCTCGTCTATGTGATACAGGCTCCGTGAAATAAAGTATATTTCGGCATGAAAACAAAATTATCGATTTTAGAGTTTTAAAATTGTTTTTATTTGATACTTTGTCCATTTTAATTAATATATTTTCCATACTAATTTTATTAACAAAAATTTATTTAAAAATTGTTACAAACCTTCATAATTATTTACATGTAACAATTTAAGATGTAAGAAATATAATAGTAATATTTATCTCTACTCTACGAAATATTTCATATTAAATAATACGTTGACAAAAGTGTTTTTTTTATTGCTTCTAATAATTTCGGAGGGTTACTGTTACTGCCTATGTGTTACTTCAAAGATACCATGGGGGTCATAGGTATATGGGATTTTGTTTCTTCAAAGACGCTGTGGAGTTACTAGTATCCAGCAGTTGGTGAGGATGCTATGGAGGTCACTGGTGACCATCACTATTCTTCTTCTTCAAGGACACCGTGAGGGTCGCTGTGTTGTATTACATGGGAGTCATTGGTAACTGGTGAACAGTGTCTATTTGAAGAACTTACTTTCTTGATTACGACGTATTGGGCAGTTATACTTGAGCCTGCCGCATATATTTTACAAATAAAATTGACTGAACTTGTAACACATGTTTTTTATACTGCTATCAGGCGATGTACAAGGGCCACACATGATTTTAGCTGAATGCTCACCGGCGTGTTTTATGTGCAAATTGTTTTTTTTAATTGTTTTTTATTTCTTTTGTTTTTATTTGGTATTTGGATGATGCGAAATTCCTTATTATATTATGAATATATAGCAATGAAAGTGTTAAAGAATGGCGTGTGATTGATGGATTATTAAAATTTATTAACACATTAACTGCTAATTTGAAAAAAACCATAGCAAAAATCCATATTAAATACACATTCTATAGTAAACTTTTTACAGAACGATTTTATAGAAATGGACCAGTTATTATTTTCACCAAATCACTAAAAAATAACAGTGCAATGATACAATAACAAAATAGAAACAACATGAATGAAAATCACAAAAAATTATAATCACAATTGCATGTGACTCATTTTCACTATGCAAAACCATGTCACTTTTGGAATGGTCCGAATGCAATAAATTTTTCTGACGATAAGACAAATCTTTATGTAAAAAAATGCTATTATCAACAGTACTCAGATTTATTTTTTTAAATACAACTGTTATTCAGGCATGAAAATAATGGAATGGGTAAATGATCAAGAGTTAATTTTATGAAAATTGTAAAATGTTTATATGTATTCTTAATTTTTCTCTCTTTTTTGTTTGTGTATTAATTTAAAATGGTGAAATGGTTATTAGGTTATTAGGTTAAATGGTTAGGTGAAAAACTATAAAAATGTATTAAAAAAGAACTCCACCGACAAGACATACAAGGTGGCTTGGTGAGTTTCTGCATTTTATTTTTTTTTAAATATGTTTATAATTGTGATTTAAATAAATGTATACAATTTATGTTAGTAAAAAAAAAAAATCTCTGCACTTGCCTTGACCACAAAGAAGATGGTACATATGGACACACACACTAGGTGTGTTTTAAAAACGTAATGTGTTAATATTCTGCCAAATGTGTAACATAATACCTTATTCCTGTGATGCGACCGTCAAGTACTCACCTTAGAAATGATGCGCATATGATAATTGAAAATATATTAGTCGATAATTAAACTATGTCAAGTTCTAAATTAGTTTGGATGTCATCTAGTCAATACTATTCACAGCAGTCTGGTGTGAGTTTCCAACATGGCTGGTGTCATTTTTGTTGTTTGTGTTCCCACCGCAAATTACGAGCAGGTTCTTCTTTACGGAGACCAGAGGCTTATGAAGAATGCAGAGGTTGCGAAGAGTCCAGCGAATTTGTTCACGGTCGAGGTGGAATTGAGGGACAAGAGAATGGAGCGGATACCCATCACGGTGAATCAAGGCCATACCAATCAGGGATTCAGTGAGGGGACTTTTATCCAAGGGAATTATAGGAGTGATGACAGAAATTATAAAAGTGAGGTCATTCCTATGGAAAAGGTACAGATAATTGTTTTGAATACTATTAATTTTGTGAGCTCTGTGTATATGATAGTGGTCAAAAAATAAAGTATTAGAGTCTCTATAATCTTTCAAATATCTTTATTTTAGAAGTTTTTAGAAAATTAATTAACATTCTAAAAATATTTAAAAATGTATTGGTCATTGTAATTTTTTGATACAATATAAAAAAACACATGAAAAGATAGTTTTATTTTTTTTTATAAAAAAAAACCACACACAGCAGGCGCCATGGGATGGTAAGTGTAGTTGTCAACCTGCAAAAGTGGCGTAACTAGTTCGATTCCCGCCAATTGCAAAATAAATTCGTGTCGGGTTGTGGTCCCGTGGTTAGTGTCGCGGATACTTGAGTCAGAATTTCTCGGTTCGAACCCACTCTACCACAGTTTGATACCTATTTTCAATAGCATAGGCTAATTTCGAACCGTCTGTGTCGGTGTGATTTTTATTCTGTGTAAATTTAGCATTTACCTCACAAATAACTCTTTTAAAAAATAAATATTGACATACAGAATGAAAATATTGATATATTAGTCTAGTATTTGTCATGTTTCCCTATGCCTATACCTATACCTGTAGACAAGCCTCTAAAATACAGGTTATTAAAAAAAAATATTGTCTTCTTCATTACTGAGGGTTGTAATGACTCTTCTCCAGTTATCCCTTAACTTTTTGTGCGTTACTATTTATTTAACTTTCTCAGTTTGTCTAGAATTTTAATAAATATTTATTTCTAATATAGATTTTGGATGAATTGTTGAAAAAACTAGATGTGGAGCATGTTGTATGGTGCGCTGATAAAGATGGTAACTATTTTGAAGTCATATTTCCTGTTCCTTCCGGCGATTCATGCGAAAATCTTCTACATTGCCTAACTGAGTTAGGAATTGGGAGGAAACTTAATTCAGTTGTGAGGTATGCCCATTTTAAAATTTGATCATTTAAAATATTACATTTTCACCAGTATTTTTAATTTTACTACTTTTCCAATCGATAGGTAACACTATTTTATTTTATCTGTTTTTCAGTGTGATACCGTGCAGCGTTGTATACTCCAGTTTACAAACTGATGCAGAAAAAGAAGAAATCATCTTGTAAGCGTATAAAAATTAATTCATATTAAAGAAGTAATTTTTTGTAGCAAAAAGACATCACCTGACAACGGAACTATCCTTTGTT
This sequence comes from Brachycentrus maculatus, assembly GCF_059751285.1. Taxonomy (NCBI): domain Eukaryota; kingdom Metazoa; phylum Arthropoda; class Insecta; order Trichoptera; family Brachycentridae; genus Brachycentrus; species Brachycentrus maculatus. The sequence continues at coordinate 181,402 of NW_028281056.1, read as the reverse complement.
TCATACAAGTCAATATTGTTTTACTTGCGTATTGTGTTCTTTTTGCTACTGATTTTATTGTCGGGCAGAATGTTCCAAAGCTTGCATTAATAAATACTCAAACATTATTGATCTAAATATTCAAAACAAAATGCCACTAAATGATTGAGAGAACTCACTTTTAAAAAGTTTTATTGCCCTTTGTAAAATTTCCTAATATGCAGTTAGGATAGTTTTGCATTTAGGTGACAAAGAGTTGTTGTATATAATATTTTTAAGTTGTTGTGAGTTACTTCTTCTTCTTACTCTCTTCTGCACCCAATGGTGTATAGGGCACTTCATCGCATATAAGCTTTGTCATCTTGATCATTAAATACATGAAGGAAAGGTGATCAACCCAGGTACCAGCCCTGGGTAATGTTAAATAAATATTAGAGTGAAAAATCATTTATTTTGACACCCTTGGGGATCAAACCCGAAACCTCCAGCATGGTTGCCAAACACACTGACCACCAAACTACGAAGGCAGACAGTGTGTTAATTTTGTCAAAACAGAAAGTGTGGTTTTATTAATGTATTTATATGTGTCTACTACAAAGCAAGCTTTGTGCTGCAGAATTGTTTTAAATGGTTTCCTTCACATTGGTCATTATATTATGTATAATTTTTGCAAGCACATAAAATTTTATCAATTATCGTATTGAATTTATTTTTTAGCAATAATTCAGAGGAGACTAAGAGATGGAAGAGTTTTGTCGAGTCAATTAGATCCAAATTAACAGTCAAACAAGTTGTGGATGGTGTCAGAAGTGGCGGACAGATGTCATTTGATTATCTTCTTCTTATTGTTACAGCAGAGTGAGTTGTAATTAATGTTTTTTTAATTTTAAATTTACAGAGGGTATTGTTTACATGAGGTCAATCAACTATGGAACTCCAATCAGACAGGTCGTTTACAAAATCCATTACCAAGTTAATACATAAGACAAAAGCAGAGATAATTTTAACTATTTCTTTTATAGAGAAGTTAGAAGTTGCCAGTAATTTACAATGTTACCCTTGCAAAATATTGTATTTATGGCTGTTAAGTTTTAATCTGGTTAAGCAGGTCCTTGTCTCTTTTATTTGTCTATTCATTTTATCTATGGTAACGGATCCACGAGCAACCGCCAACATATTTTCTAGCTATCTGGCTAAAGGGTTGATATATACAAGATAAGTTGGTCGATCATGCGAGATGGGGATCTACTTCTTTCAAAACTAAGAAAGTGCTCTGTTTATTGGATTGTCTATGAAAAGTATATGGATGATGTTTGATTGTCTTGGAATGCCTATTTAGATGAACCATACGGCCTGTATTATCGGTGTGGCTCTGTAGGATGTTTTGTAGAAAAGTTCTATGGAAATTATTCATTATTTAATATCGTGTTCTGTTGTATGGTAATGTGGTAGTTGACTATCAGTAAAATATTGCTAGTTCTTTGACTTTGGTTTATTCTAAATATAAGTTACTAAGCAATTCTAAGTGAGTGACTGACCTCTAGGAGAGATCTAGAATGCTGCTTGCCAGACTATGCGGGTATATTCACAATTGCGGGAGGTTGTTATCACCACTGTGTCACCAACGTACTTACATTCCTTGCACATTCAATTATGATGTTACATAAGTGTAACTTTGGTTCACTAATGATTCTGCTTATTAATATTCCAGACTCATTCTTCTTCTGTGGTCGCAATCTTGTGGATTGGTTTTCAGCAACAATTGACACCTCCTTCGCCATTCAGGTCTATCATGTGCCACCCTCTTCAGCTCCTCATATGTTGAACAGCCCATATTCTCATACAAGTCGTAAAGATATTCGCGGCATGGGTGTCCTCTGGCACACACATTATGTAGCCATATTATATTAGGATGCATTATTTAATAATAAACTCTTTTTTTTTAAGTTGCCTTGCCGCTTTGGGTTTGGTTGAAAACAATTCCCCCAACATAGTCGCCGCTATGTTGGTTTCCCCGCTTATGGGTCCTGTGATGTCTATAACTTTTGGTACCATCATCGCTGACCGGGAGTTGCAGTGGGTCGGGCTGGGAAGCCTTGTGGTCGGTATGCTGATATCCTGCCTGTTTGGATTCATATTCGGACTCATACTCGGGACCACGGATATGCCGTGGGGTTTCGGGGATTGGCCAACTGAAGAAATGAAATCGAGGTACTTAATTGGTTTTATTGTCATGGATATAAATTGATAAATTATTTCTAATGATCAAGTAACTATTTAAGGGGTAGGTAGAGAGGAAAAGGCGCCATGACTCTTTTTTATCTGCAATATTTTGAGTGTATCCAAATACTTGTTCACAAATGTGGCTCGTAAGACGCTACGGACTAAAAGACGAACCTTAAATTTTACATAATTTTTTGACATCTCAACATAGATGAAGAAGAATATGGATGTCAGGGCATTCATTGGGCTTACAACCATCTTAAGCTTGGTTTATGTTATCACTTTACAAATGGTAACATTAACCAATTCTACCCGTGATTGTCAACTACACTTCTAAAATTTTCGAATCTTCTAGATATATTGATCAAACTCGTAACACAATATGCACGAGTTCTCAATAGCCATCTATGGTGGGACGAGGAAAGCTTTTATTAAGCTGAGATTCTTTCCATTTGTATGTGCGGTCCGAATCCTGGATTATATTCACATACTCAAGAAATACTTGAAAACACAATATTCAATTTATTTTAACTTAAAACTTGACCAGTTAATTTATCTACATTTTGAGTGTCTAAATACTTGTTCACAAATTCGGAATATCTAATCTATTAAAAAAAATACATTTTATCATTTTGTTATTAGATTGCAAAACTAGTTTTAAAAAAAAGTTTATTGGATCGCAGGGATGTTTGCTTCAGAAAACAGCGCATTATACAATTATAGTATCTTAGAATATATTATTTTTTTTACCAGGGAATATACACTATTACTGCAAATTAGATCACATTTTGCCTGCATTTAGTTTAGTTTAATCCTTTTTCTATTAGTTCCATTAATTACATTCCATTAATTTGTCATCTTTTAGGGGGAATGTCCGCTCGTTATGGATGGGCGTACTATGGGCACTTACTTCCGGCTCTGGTGTGGCCGTAGCACTATTACAGGGCAGTGCAGGACCACTGATTGGTGTCGCCATCTCTGCATCACTACTGCCACCTGTTGTCAATTGTGTGAGTTATTTTTTTTTGTTGACGTTCAATGCATTTTATCTATGCTATTTTCATTACGAAGTGTTTATTGAATACTAGCTGTATCTGGCCACAAATTATTGTGGTTTAGTCTGCTTAAATGGAAAAGAAAGAAAAGAGACAGCACACATTTTTTTTATATTCTGTTGTCGATATGTTAAACAGATGGAGCTGAAATTGCGGACAAAAAGAGATTGTATGTTTACTGCCACAGGTAAAAACACCTGTCACAGGCATATTAGCAATCGATGACTTAAGGAAATTTAAGATTTTGAACGAACAAACATTACATTTTTGACATCTCAACATAGATGAAAAAGAATATGGAGGGCTTACAACCTATTTTATAGGCCTGTTTAAGTGATCACTTTTAAACATGTACCATTTACCATTCTACCCATGATTGACAACCACACTACTCAAAAATTTGGAACTCATGTGTGATATAATTCAAAATCTGCTTATTGTCTTTGTTTTTTAACAGTTGTATATTTTTCCAGGGATTATATTGGGCTTTGGCTTGTATATGGTTAAGATATGATGGGGTCAAGATTCCCCATATCAAGGGAGAGAGTTACTCAGGAAACAGCTCATACGTTCCCCTCTACTCTGATTATATTCCAATTGAGTTTGCTGTCAATGGTAACTATTTATAGGTGTCTTAACTTGAGATGAAAAATCTATGTTTTTTTTTTGTTGATAGATGTTTCATTCTATATACAGGACCCTATCCTATCACATTCCTATATACAGGACCAACCTGCCAATGGTTATGCCTGTGATTATATTTGATAATTATGTACGTATTATAAAAACTTTAACAAAGAGTTTGGAACATAATATTCATATAAAAACATTGAATATGTAATTTGTTCTATTCTGACTTTGAAATGAGACAGACGAAGGTAAAAATACCCTTCCCGTCCTTAAGCATCAATCGACCGAACGGATAGAAATACCTTTCCCGTCCATAGTGTGTTAATATATAAAATATACCATATTCTTCACTTATGTTGAGATATCTACCTTTGTAGTATGGTATAATCATTAAGCACATTCAAATACCTTTTATTAGGACATTTTGAACGTTTCCATTTCATTTCTAAGGCATAGTGAGTGCCTGCCTGACAGTTGTCAACGTGATCTGCATCTTCATAACGGCCATCATGGTCCTGAAGATCAAGGAAGTGGCGGCTCCGTACACCTCCAGCCCGGAGCTCAGGAGGTTCTGGCAGAGAGATATCGGCCTGGTCCGGGAAGGTAACAGGAACAGCAGCATGAGGAATGCAGAGGATGCGGAAAGGAAAGAGTAAGATCTTTAGCCATCTAATTTTTTTTGCAGTCCTCAGTCCGCCAATCGCCATTTGCGGGAGACTGTGATCACAATTACGTGGGTGACTGTTTTTGCTTATTATATTGTGATATGTATTTAACTCTTAAATGCATACCGTTGCAATTCCGCAACAACAATTTCACATCAGTTGAAACATCCTTTAGTCGCCTGGAATTGTTATAATTCACACTTGCATATTCATCAAACACCTAGGTGTTAAAATTAAGTCAGCCTTTTATAACTAGATGGCGCTGTGAGTACTTTCTTGACATGATAGATTGTTGTCAGAGATTTTTTTTAAATTAAAATAATTTTAAATCATGCATTTAAGGGTTAAGGTTTATAGACATCTTTATATGACGTCTGTTAAATTTTTGTTAAAACTTTATTATAAGAGTAAAGTAACATGTAGAGTATATCCGTATATTTAAGAGTATATCTGTCTCCGTGGTGTAATGGTTAGCGTGTTTAGCTACCATGCTAGAGGTCCTGGGTTCGATTCCCAGAGGGGGGTGAAAATGATCATTAGTGATTTTATACCCTTGATTGGTCCCTGAAGTGCAGGAGTGATCACCTTGCCTTCATCTTGGGAACCTATGAGCTAGAAAATACCTTGGCGGTTGCTCATGAGTCTGTGACCATAGACAAAATATGAATAGACAAACAAAATACACAAGGGCCTACTTAACTAGATTAAAACTGAACAGCCCATAAATACAATATTTTACGATGGAAACATTATAAATTACTGGCAACTTCTAACATTACTTTAAAATAAATAGTTAATTTATCTCTGCTTTTGTTTTATGTTTGAACTTGGGAACATGCGATGATTTTGTCAATAGTTTGTCTTATTAGTGGCGTAGTTAAATGACGAGTTCACTTTATAATTTTTATAAACTAATTCATAAAAACATCATAAATAACACTTGTTTTATACCACTTGTGTATTAAATTGTTATGACTAGTTTCGGAAGCTACAGATACTTCCATCTACGGGTTTGAATATGAACTTAGTAAATGGAAACCCGTAAATGGAAGCATCTGTAGCTTCCGAAACTATTCATAACAATATAATACTCAAGTGGTTAAAAACAAGTGCTTTATTTATAATTTAATCATGTCTTACCGCAAAGTGAATGCCGAAACAATAAATAACAAAACATCATAATATTATAAGAGAATTATTTATTGATTTGGCGTTTCATTTGTAGAACTCCATTTTACTTTATGTTTTAATTTTAAATCAAACACAGACTTTTTGGGTCTACTAAGTTGTATTTTATTAACAAAAACATATAAAAAATTAACATTGTGACAATTGTTTCGCCTACTGTTGTCTCCCATAAATTATTGCTAAACATGTTAAAACTGTCACTTAGAATTGTATAGCTACATAAGGACCGTCAGTACATTTGATCTTCACATTCATTTGAAAATGCCATAACTAGGCGAAACAATTGTCACAATATTAATTTTTTATGTGTTTTTGTTAATAAAATACAACTTAGTAGACTCAAAAAATCTGTGTTTGATTTAAAATTAATATATAAATTATAGGTGAGTGTTTGTTTCTTCTTTTCTTATGGAAAATATTGAATTTTTTAAAATGATTTATATGGTGTCGTGATTGATACGCTACACGAGCGGAATACGCCTGTATCACTCATTAACTTATGCTAGATCGACCCCCCATGAGATGTGTTAAAAGTTGTTCTGTGTTGCGTTCTAGGTTCATTATGGAAGACCTTCCCTCGGATGACCTAAGCGACAGGCTGGACGAGGCAGTGAGAGAAGCCATAGATGATGATACATTCAGAAAAGTCAAGAGAGTCAGCTATCAAACACATGGACCAGAAAATGTAAGAAGTAATCACACATAAAAAAGTTAAATGAAATACGAGCTTATTATGAGCTCTTAAAAGTCTTTTAAGATAGGATACCGCAGCAAAAGTTCACTAAAATCTTTTCTTTTTTTGTGACTTTTTTATTTTTAGGAGATTTTACTTTTTTGTCATTGTAAAGGTGAAATGTTCATAAATAATGTCAAATGCAAGCTAACCCAACAAAGCGTATTCATAAAATCATTCAAAAATTGCTTAGCAATTATGAATTCAATGAAATACACATGTTAATGAATTCTTTACTGTAAATATTTTATAAAGCTGTTCTCCGTGCGTACTGCCTCAATTGTGCGGCCATAGAATACCACGGCTCAACGTTTGGGGTATAGGGATTATTTTTCGAATATTTTTAGATGTCGGGATTTGGACTGCCAACGCCATCTATTGATGACACAATACAATTAAATCATTTATCGGCTAGTTAGATGTTTTATCGACTTAACAATGTTTTAAAATGTCATTTATATCTTACTACTTTAGAGGTTAAATAGCAATTATGTTTAAATCTACTGGTATTTTTTGTAACACCATCATATTGACACAACAAGCACATACTTGAGTGTTTGAATTGTATATTCATATAGGGTTAAGGGGCAGTAGCAATTCAGTAATAATGTACTTTTACAGATGCAATTTTGTAATGTTGGTAAAAATGCCGCTAAAACTAGTGTGTCAAAGTTTTCTCTGCTGTTTGTTCCCTGCTTCCAATACAAAATACAGAGCATGTGAACTCCATGGTAACACAAATGAAACTGTAACAGGGGTCGCGAAATTTGCAAGTTTTATCTGAAATTGTTTATTTTATTAATTTTCATTAATTGATTGTGCCTTAACTTAAATGTCCGCCTCCGTAGTGTAATGGTCAGCACGCTCGGCTACCGTTCTGGAGGTCCCGGGTTCGATTCCCAAGGGGGGTAAAATAAATATAAGTGATTTTTTCACTGTCATATTTATTCAATATTACCCTGGACTGGTACCTGAAGCGGAGGGCTGATCACCTTTCCTTCATGTGTAGACGATCAAGATAACACTGCGTTTATATGACGCAGTGCCCTATGCACCATTGGGGTGCGGATAAGGGTTTTATTATTATTATTATTAATCCGGCTGTCCAAACTCAAAACACAGTAAAGGACATTTTTTGTAGTACGTTTTTTTTGTATTTTTGGACTAAGTAGATTCTACTGAATTTGGACAGCCGGATTGTCTTGTGGTTTTAAAAATATTTAATAATTATCCAATAAACATAATGAAAATACCCCTTTAAACATTTAAATGACCAATTTAATGTCAGTACAATTTTTTTAAAGCGTGTTGATTAATTTAAATTTTTTATTATATACATACCCGCCGATTGTTACGACTCCTAACCTGACCACTTGATATATATATCTGATAAATTATTGAATAAATGATTTAGATTGCCCGCCAACTTCTCGGTTCTTCGATCTGCCACCCCCCCCTCAGCCGATCGGTTTCCTTCAAGACCTGCCCGACGCGACGCGGCAGCACCACGTCGGCAGACCTCGCCGCCTTGGACAAGCTGGTAACCGCCCTGCTCGGGACTCAAACCCACAATTCCCCCATCCTCAGCCGCCTGCACCAGTCCCGATCCTTTCGCTCCAAGAGGACCTCCACCATGTCCAACGCTAGCTCTGTCCTGGCCACCATCATGGAAGGGGGGCTTAACAACACAGAACCGGAGAGAGAGAACGAGAGGACTTCATCGTGGTCGGAAAAGGTGTTCAACCATCCGACTGTCAGCAACGCGTTGAGGAGCTTACGGCCGGAGTCTAGAATGAATATTCAAGTCCACGATCCTTTACTCAATTCGAAAAATAATGATAGTGCTGAATTCGAAGATGCTAGGGAATATCCTAAATAATATTTAGTTTTTTAAATTTTGTTTAGTTTGTTAATTTATTCTATGAGACATTGTATTATGATAGTATTGAATTTGAAAACGCTAGAGAATATACTAAATAATTTTTAGTTTTTTAAATTTTGTTTAGTTTTGTTAATTTATTCTATCAGACATTGTATTATGATAGTATTGAATTTGAAGATGCTAGAGAATATCCTAAATAACTTTTATGTTTTTTTCTTCAAACCCTTATCTGCACCCAGTGGTGTATAGGGCACTGCATCGTATTGATGCAGTGTTGTTTTGATTGTTACTTACACGAAGGCAAGGTGATCACTCCTGTGCTTCAGGGTAACATTAAATAAATATAAGAGTGTAAAATCACTCATATTTATAATTAAAATGTATCTTTGTTTTAAAATCACCATATATTTAAAGTGATTTTAAAACAAAGTTACATTTTAATTATAAAATGGAAAATCACAAAGTTAGTGCTTCAAATATAAATTATAATCACTCATATTTATTTTCATCACTCCCTGGGAATCGAACTCGGGACCTCCAGCACGGTAGTTACACAAGCTAGCCATTACACCAGGGCTGACAATTTATTTGTTTTGTTTTGTTAATCTATTCGATCAGATACTGGATAATTCAGCTTATAGATGACATATCTATGTAACAGGTGTCTCAACCTGAGATGTGACATCTATAATTGTTACCTGGCATTTGGCTTGTTTAAGTGATCACTTTACGCACCTTTTTATCTTGTCCTTATAAATATTATAAAACCTTAACAGCACTTATATCGTAGTCATACAGGAGAAAGTGACCAAGTGCATTTTGTACAAAAACGTGATCATTGACTATTTGATATCTAACTAGCTTAATATTGCCATGAAAAAAGTCCCAAAGGATTTTAAACTAGGAAGTATAATATATTGACTTGTTAAAAATGACTAACTGTATTGATGTTTATTTTCTTGCCAAGCAAAAGTGACTTAAATGACCCTCCTGAACATTTTACGTTTTGTTAGTTGGTCACTTTCTCCTGTTTGACTACGATATGTAATAATAAATAATAATAAAACCCTTATCCGCACCCCAATGGTGCATAGGGCACTGCGTCATATAAACGCAGTGTTATCTTGATTGTTTACATATGAAGGAAAGGTGATCAGCCCTCCGCTTCAGGTACCAGTCCAGGGTAATATTGAATAAATATGACAGTGAAAAAATCACTTATATTTATTTTACCCCCCTTGGGAATCGAACCCGGGACCTCCAGAACGGTAGCCGAGCGTGCTGACCATTACACTACGGAGGCGGACACGATATGTAAACTATTTAATATTTTGCTTGGGTGTTTTTTCTATTGTTGTTACGAAAATTCTATGGTTTACATTCTCCGCTTGACTACAGAGAATAAAGTCTTTTAGAATTATAAGAAAATCCTCAAATATACAAAATATTTAAGTACACAATATGTTTAAATTCACATAATTTTAAAATGTTGTTTTTTTAACTCTCTTTCTTAAAATTTGACCGCCTCCGTAGTGTAATGGTCAGCACGCTCGGCTACCGTTCTGGAGGTCCCGGGTTTGATTCCTGAGGGTCAAATAAATATAAGTGATTTTTTCACTCTAATATTTATTCAATAGTACTCTGGACTGGTACCTGAAGTGGGGGGCTGATCACCTTTCCTTCATGTGTTAACGATCAAGATAATACTGTGTTTATATGATGCATGCCCCATGCATCATTGGGGTGGGGATAATTTAAAAATAGTATACAAGTACCGTTAGCTAGATATTTCACTAGTTAGAACAATTGAAATTATATTTATTCTACCTTTAAACCTTTGAGTTTTCATTATTTGTTATTTTCATGGGTTAGGTCGAACAATAAAACACAGTATTAAAAATGAGCTTTAATTTCAAAGAAGCCAAAATTTTATAACAATATTACATGTCAAATTAATGCGTTGTCACCCCAGAAAGTGAATCTCATAACTCCAAAATATAATTTCCAAAATTAAGATATTAATTTATTATATATCACAAGAACAGTTATGTGCAGTTCATTTTTCTATTTACCTTTTTCTTCACAATGCCTATATATATTTTTTTTGTTGTTCATTTTTGAACACAATTTTTAGAGTTACAAGTCTAGGGTGACAATGTGTGATCTAAGATTTTTATTTAGAAACACTTGATTTTATTATTATTTTAAACATGTATAATAATGCCAAAACAATACACTCAAATATCACAAACAGATTCAAATGTGTTCACAAGTATCGAATAATAATATTATGGTACATATACACAGTGCAAATATTATGTTTTTAAAATACAAAGGTGAATGATGAATCAATAAACTAATTTCACTGGTCAACAATGATTTTGTAACTGGAATTTCGATGACTGATTTGGACTAAGTTAATCGTTCTTATTCAAAGTCTATATGGTGACAAGCTTGTATCACGTCAAGTTTTCATGTTACAGCCATATTATTGTTTGTATGGACCCCATACATTGAAACTGTTATAGTGGTTGGTATCTAGACATGTTTTAGTCTAAGGGATTTTTAAAAGTTTTGATAATTATGGAGTAAAAGTGGAAATATATTTACTTATTAATATTGAATACGATTAAATTATATGTTAATATTTATTCAATATGAACCCGGACTAGTACCTGAAGCAGAGGGCTGATCACTGTTCCTTTGTGTGTTATCGATCAAGATTACACTGCGTTTATATAATGCAGTGCCCTATGCACCATTGGGTTGCGGATAAGGGTTTGAATTTTTTATTATATGTTTACTTATATTTTTACATAAATAATAAGATAAAATTTAGTCAACATCAGAATTAAAAATGGTTCATAGTTTATATTTTTCCCTTAAATTGATCATCAGTTTCTCTTTGCTGGAACCAACAGTAATCTGCCATCATACTAGCATTCCATTAACCCTTGGAAACTTAACTAAGCACGTGGCATCTGTCAATTGAAAGTAGTGTAACCAATATTACTGTGTTTCTAATGCAAATATATGTTACAAACACAAATAAATGAATTTATAAAAATATTGCATAATTGCCGCAGCAATGAAAGAATACCTATATTTTAAAATATTATAATATCCATAACTAAAAAATCTGACGTGCTGCATTTTTTTTTGCTTTCAATTTTGAATTCAGCTTTTCAAAGTACATAAAGATCAGGTCTTTCCATGCCAGTTACAAAAAAAAGTCAAAAATTGTAGCCCAGTGTTATTAATGATGTGTTTATTTTGTATATTATACAGCTTACTCGTGATATACCAGATAATTTTTTTCCTATTAACCGAAATATATTTTTTAAAACGTAAATCTAACTAACTAGCACGTCGTTTCCGCAGGGGTAGGTGTAGAGAATAGAATACCACACTGGTCTTGTCTTTGCAAACAGTCTTTGCCTCACTCCTGCATTTCCCCATACATACCCGCCAATTATTCTGACTCCTGACTTGACGACACTTTCAAGTATTTGAAATGCTTGATCATTTGTTTTACTATTCTTTCCTCACTTATTTGTTCCACGTGTCCAAACCATCTCAAAACACCTTTCTGAAATTTAGTGATTATCCGAGCCTTGCATTCTTTCCTTATTTTGCCATTCGAACATCTATCATACATCATTTTGATGGACATTCGTCTGAGGGATCGCATTTCGACTGAATTTATTCTACTTTCATCCTTCTTTTGCCAACTCCATGAATTACTTCCAAATACTATGGTTGGTATCAGGACCCTGTTGCGTACTGCCAGCTAATACAATAATTTCTCTCTTCGAACAACAACAATCTATTCCGGATTCTCTTATGTCCGGTCAGGTACTTTGACCCCTAAGCTAAACAGACACTTATCACATAATAATAATAAAACCCTTATCCGCACCCCAATGGTGCATAGGGCACTGCGTCATATAAACGCAGTGTTATCTTGATTGTTTACACATGAAGGAAAGGTGATCAGCCCTCCGCTTCAGGTACCAGTCCAGGATAATATTGAATAAATATGACAGTGAAAAAATCACTTCTATTTATTTTACCCCCCTTGGGAATCGAACCCGGGACCTCCAGAACGGTAGCCGAGCGTGCTGACCATTACACTACGGAGGCGGACACATCACAACCGAGAAAATAATAAATACATATTATTAGAGTGATTGTAACATCATCTAAAGTCAACCACATAACACCAATACTTTTTTTGTTGGCAAGGATCAGGAGAGGAAGAAAGCTTCCGCGAATTGCCTTCCCTTACAATGTACAAATATAAACAAAAATCTAAAGAAGCAATCAAATTCAATTCTTTTTAAGAGATACCAGTTATATTCAGCAGTGGAATTCTATCACGCGTTTGAACATCATTAAAAAAAAATGTGGAAAAAAGTTTTTATATGTCAATTATGATGTCCGCTTCTCGGTTAATCCGTTTCCTGGTTAACCCGCTTCTTGGTTAATTCTCTGCTCGGTTAATCCGATCCTGGTAAATCGAGAGTAAGCTGTATTAATAATTTACAATGGATTCCAGATTTAGGTCATTTGGAATAAATCCAAAAACAGTGGGATCTTCAAATATTTTTAAATAAATATTCTAAGCATTAAAATACACATGATAAGCAATGTTGAGTGTGTCTTATCTTTTTCACAATCACTGAATCTTAACAAAACACATATTCAGATATTATTTAGATGGAAATATATGGTTTTTTGGTATTTATGTAGCTCACAGCTTGTAATTGGTAATAAATATTTTGATACTGCAAATATTTGATAAATATTTTGGGCATGTATGACTAGATGTATGGATGTGAAGGAGGCTAGGAGTGTATGTCAGGACAGAAGAGTGTGGCGTTCCATCCTCTCTGCCTACCCCTGCGGGGAAACGGCGTGATGGTAGTAGTAGTAGTAGTACTGCAAAAAATGGATTTCAAATAAAGGTAGAATAATTGATGGTTATTTTTTCATGATGATTTTTTGAAATCCAACTCTAAAATAATATCAAAACAATGTTGCTTGCTTTGTTAGACTGATTTGATTTTTTAAAAAGAAATTGTAACTTCAAGTCATGTAAGAAATAAAATAGATTTGAATTCCAGTAATATTCTGCGAGAGCGATATTCATCATATTTCGTCACAAATGTGTGAGCTAGGTAAATGAAAAGGTGTCAGGGATTTGAGGAAAGTAAAATAATAATTCTGGAATCCACCGTATGAATAAAATATTGTGTGCATGAAAATATGATATGAAAAATGTGAAGATGAATAATTTTTAATGCATATCAGTGCTGGAATATTTTAAAAATATTTATTTATATAATACATAAAACACGGTGTCATGAATATTTACAGTGATTTATACAATATCAAACATTGGATTAACGAGATATTCAAATGGATGCCGAATAATATCTTTGAATTAAATATAAATATTATTTTGCACTCCAATAACATGATTACGTTTGTAATATTTTGCATTCCAATTACATGATCACGATTGTAATATTTTGCATTCCAATTACATGATCACGATTGTAATATTTTGCATTCCAATTACATGATCACGATTGTAATATTTTGCATTCCAATTACATGATCACGATTGTAATATTTTGCATTCCAATTACATGATCACGATTGTAATATTTTGCATTCCGATAATATGATCACGATTGTAACATTTTGCATTCCGATAACATGATAAATTTGTAACATTTATATTTAAGGTGCATGAAATTTCTCTAAAATGTACTTTTCATAGTAATGTTTCCTTTTAACAGTGTAAAAAGCAAAGTACACTATTTTATATTTGTCAAGGTGCGTCACTATGCAATTCTTCCATCTTTAGGGTACTATTGTAAGATATACTTGTAGTGAAATAAAATGTAATTCTAGAACTACTAATTGTATATCTATCATAAAATTATTAACGAATTTCGATTTTAATTTAATGAGAGGATCAACAGCCTAAGTATATTCAAATCTGATGAAAACAGACTTATAAAAAGGTTTTTTTAACTCGGTAAGTAATTTTAAATCACAATGATTATTCAAACATTATCTTTAAAATATTTTTTCTTTAAATTTTTGATACACACACGAATTCAAAGAATTCAGGAAACTTATATAGCTTTTTTAATGTTTTTGCTGATACTTAAAATAAAACTCTTTTTTATATTTTACAAAGCATATTATATGTCATTTTTGTCCGCCTCCGTAGTGTAATGGTCAGCATGCTCGGCTACCGTTCTGGGGGTCCCGGGTTCGATTCCCAGGGGTGTTTAATAAACATAAGTGATTTTTTCACTCTTACATTTATTCAATATTACACTAGACTGGTACCTGAAGTGGAGGGCTGATCACCTTTCCTTCATGTGTAAACGATCGAGATAACACCGCGTTTATATGAAGCAGTGCCCTATGCACCATTGGGGTGCGGTAAGGGTTTTTATATATCAAATGTCTCAACAGATATGAAGTAATCAAGGAAGAGGTAATATGTACGATTTGGTAACTACAGGGCTTACAATCTGTCATATTTCTAGACACGTACAACCAATTTAACTACGTTTCTTTGATTTACATGGCCTTTAGGATGCTTATGGCCACTTTCAAGTTAGTATGCTGTGTGTAAACATAATGTTCAAATATTCAAAAAGGCAAAGATAAACCTGGAAAAATACATTTTTAAAATATCAGTTTTATAACCATTGTTGATTTAATATTAGTTAAAAACTTTTCTACTAAGTAGCTTCAAAGAAATATGTCGATATAAAAATTTAATCGGAAGTTTTAAACATTGAACTTGACTTTATTCAAATATATAAATTAGTAGTACAATAAATTTACATGCATTCTACAAATTCATGAATAAGGACCTGAGATCTTCACTATTCAAAAAACACAAATTTGAGTGCAGTTTCTTTTCTAAATATTTTTTAAAATGTTCACTTTACACTTCACATTTATAGTAACTTCTAAAGTCATTATGGATAAATAACAATCAATTATATCTATTATTACTGTCGACTATTGCTTTGAGAATTCATCACGATATTTGACTCTTCTCGGGTCTTATATATTCAGGACTGTTTAAATATGGTGCAATTCAAATACACAATTTGAAATACAGTTAGCATGAGAATATTGGTGGCATTTCTAATCAGCTCAATAACCAAAGAGGTTTTTATATTATTACTTATCATTATATATAATATACTAGCTGTAACCAGTCACGCGTTGCTATGGCTTAGTCTAGTCAAATGGAAAATAATGAAAACAGTGCATGTTTGTAATATCGCTAACTCCATTCAAGAACATCATAAATCAAAAATCGACAATTTTCAGTTGTGCAAGTTTTTTGCAACTATTTGGATAATGAATATCTCGTTAAAGGAAAAAGATGGAGCAAAATCTGTGATTGTATATGATAGAGGCTAGTTATAAGAAGGCTTCGAGCCGTGTTACGCCACCACTTGAGTAACGGCTAAATGCTTTTACACATTTCGCTCACTCCTTTCAACACAATGTCATATATCAAAATTTGTCAATTTTCAGATGCGTATGTTTTCGGAATGCCCAGAAAATGTACTATATCCCAGCAAAAGCGGCATATTTTTAACTTAATATTTACCTGCTACAGGGCAGAAAGTGTTTTTTTTTGCATTTTGAAGAAAAGGTATTGTTTAATTTTTTTTTAAAAATATACTAAATATTTTCAAAAGGAGAAAAAACCTTCAGGTTTAACCTTAAAAGATCTGTTGCACGGTAAAAAG
Organism: Brachycentrus maculatus; assembly: GCF_059751285.1. Classification (NCBI taxonomy): domain Eukaryota; kingdom Metazoa; phylum Arthropoda; class Insecta; order Trichoptera; family Brachycentridae; genus Brachycentrus; species Brachycentrus maculatus. The sequence continues at coordinate 165,245 of NW_028281056.1, read as the reverse complement.
TTCAATAAGTGGCTTGATATTTATTTTTAATACATTGTAATATATTTTTTAACTTTAAAAACGTTCTCCTGAAAAATCAAGTTTTCTGATTTATGACGTTCTTGAAAGGAGTTATTTCAAAACACTTGTGAAAAAAACAAGAATATTAAAAATCTTTAGAACAACAGTTCAATAGAAAACATTGAAAATGCTGAGTGACATCAGGTATTAAAAAATTATGCTGTCATGAGCAAAGTTTATTGCATGTTTTGCTGTTGCGTTCAACAGATGGCACTGCGATTGCGGTAAAAAAGCTTTTTTTTAAAAACATCTTTAATTTTCTAAATTTATTTGCCAATTGCATCGATATTTTGTATGTATCGACAGAACAGTGTATTTGAATATGTGCACACAAATACTCTTATACATTCTTATACATTTCTCTTTTTTATACACTCTTTTTGTTTTTTTTTCTATTTAACCAAACTGAACCACAGCAATGCGTGGCCGGGTACTACTACTGTTGACCTTTCCCCGCACTCAATGATGCATAGGGCACTGCATCAAATTGATGCAATATTAAGTTGATTGTTAACTATATGAAGGCAAGGTCAAGGAAAAAACACTTGCATTTATTTCGATTTCCTTGGGAATCGAACATGGGACCTCCAGCTTAGCACCCATTACACTACGGAAGTGGACTGTAAATAAAAATATCATCACTGTTTGATTCTGATTTTTTAAATTACCATATTGTTTTACTTAAACCGTAAACCAAAAACTGTGAACTAAGAATTAATGCAGTAATTCGGTTTATTTTTATTTTGAAATTAAACAGCCTTAAGTATGGTAAGACCTGGAGGAGTAAATGTATATATATCTAATTACATTAAGGTATACATTCTTCAATTCCTCAGAAATCACCTTTCTATACATATGTTATATTAAATATATTTCAAACAGAGAATGAAGCTTGTATTTAGGTCCTAAAAAATTTGGAGTAGAACTTAATCATCTATTTTTTTAATCGTTTTCTGCTAACATTATATTTTGACCTTTTACGGAATCTATTAGTTTTGTTTGTAAAAGTAAAATAATATATAATTTAAGTTTTTATATATAATTTTTAAGGTACAGCTGACAGCAAGTTTTGTATAAGTACACTATTTGACTATTTTAGCATTAACTATGTTTAATGAAGAGCTGTGTAAGGCAGATTTTCTAAAAGGAGTGTGATTTTCTGGCAAAATTAGGGCATCTGTTAGGATAAACATATAGATTTGCAAATTTTATACAATAGGAATTACTTTAAGACATTTACTTAGATTGTAAAAAATCAGTCTCAATTACCAGGCCATAATTCTTTTATTTATTTTTATTCATATGCGTTTTAAGTTTGACGTCGAAGTTCTTAAAAAGATAGAGAATTTAGTCGGTATAACTCTAAGAATAATTTATTCGTAAGAAGACACAAACAATGAATGATAATTTTGTTATTGCGAAGGAATAGTATATACAGCTTTATATATATAGAATAGGCGCAGTACCGAATCAATAGGAATTTGGTAGCACCGCTTTCCGATTGTAGAATTCTAGGCACTGTCAATCGAGTTAAATTTTAACATAGAAAACATTCCCTTAATTTAAATTTTATAATGCCTCTTTATTCCGCACATTACTTGCATCGAATGACATCTTAATTCTTATTTTACCCGTAGTGATTTCGCGATCAGAGAGAAATGATTTGATATTACCAAGGCGAAAAGTGAATCGTATCAAGGAAGTTACATTTTAATATCGAGGAAATCTGGTCATCAAATATTAATACAGTACACCTCCGATTTTCCCAGATGAATGGTGAAAATAATCCCGTATTATCGATTTCCCGGTTAATACGAAAACATGAAAAAAATATAAACACAGAAAATTTATACTGCGCTATATATGCTTATGTATACCTACTTAGTAAAATGCACGTGTTGACATGACCAGTCAGTCTCCAGAGACAACAAACTTAAAAATGTATAATTTGCATTTGAAAGTAATTTAAAGAAAAGTATAATACTACAAAGTATTACCGTAGAACAGGGATACTTAAACTTTGATGTGTTACTTGAGCCCAGTACGTACATTATTGTAGACCAAATACAGATCTAAATATTTTTTTTGTACTAGGCTCAAGTAACACATCAAAGTTCAAGTAGCCCTGTTCTATGGCACATATTTGGATTAGAGGTAGGTAAGATCCAATCATTTAGAAGATCTGCATCAGTGAATCCATACTCTGATTCTGAAATAATGGATCTTGCACCGATACGGCTGGAGAATTTTTATCACAAATATTATGACGATTAAGTTTGTAAGTATTTTACAAATATTTTAAGCCATGCACATGATATAAAAGTGAGACACTGTTATTTTTTATTGCGGACAGTAAATGCGTTCGGCTTTCGACACGTTTCAACATTATAAGTACTATTGTTAAAAAAATATATATTATTTTCCCGTAAATAAGTGTTCTGGATAATTCTCTTCCCAGATAACCCGATCCCGGAAAATCGGGAGTGTACTGTACATGGTTACGCATGAACATAAAAATTCTTTGTATTCCACGATAAGAAATCAATCTTTGCCATGTTCAATCCGTGAATAATTAATATGAATAACATTAATATGAATCTTTGAAAATTATCATTTTTAATCTTAAGTTTCGAAGCATGGACCCTTTTACGTATTCTCAAATATATTTGAAATGTTATATTAGGTAGGGGAAAAGTATGTCCACTGGATAAATCTCGGGAAAGATTCCCATTCAAATCTTACAGTACATTTTTATAACTAAGAAATAGACACATGCTCGTTACGGTGCATAATTGACTAAGAAGTATCTGCTAGCATTTTTAATAATGAAATCTCGGATTATTGAAGCAATACATTCTTTACACACTTATATAATAATATTTTTATAAAAGAATATATTTCATTGATTTTTTCCCCTTTAGATATTTTAAATATAAACTAAATGCTTCACTAAATTCTCGCAAAATGCGCCCCCAAATGTTTTATTAATAAGTATATACATTCAACACAACCCAGTAAATCTTTTTCAGTCATTTTTTAAATGTGTATATTTACAAATTTTTTAATTAAGTGCAGCGACACTTCGTTTTTTTTGTTGACATGAAAGATTGAAGGTTATGGAACAAAATCTCTTTTCTTGTTTAAGTAATAAAATTGGCATTTTCAAGAAATTAACAATTTGTTAAGAAAGTAAATATCGCCAAAGATGAATTATTACATTCTGATTAATTGATAATTTTATTACAATTAAAGAGTTCATCCAACTGCGAGAGGAAGAGACATTCTATTTTAATTTTTTTTTTCATATCGGATAATAATTAAATTATTTATCTTGTAAACTTAGGTGGTGTAACCCCTTAAATAATCAGAATAATGTATTTTAATAACCCTTTTAAGTCTCTCTTTCTGACAGATTTTCAAGGTTGTAGATCACTCTTTTGTCAGGAGAACCTGACCTTACAAGAGGGTTTAAACAGTCAAAAATACATCGGAGACCTGGTTTCTAGTTAGACGGCTCTTTGAATTTGAAAATAGTCCCTTATATATAAAAAAGAGCTTAAAATATGTTGTGGGTTAAGTTTGAAACACAGCTTGTTTGGGTTTTTGAACATTTCAATCAGATATATCGTTTGGCCCGGCCATGCCAAGGTTTGCTCTCCATGGACCATCTTGAGACTGCAGCAGTTCTGTAGTGGATGTGATTCCCTTCTTCTGTCTTGATATCTTGGGTCGGGTTTGCGCCGGCGCAGTTCCACTAGGCGGTTGCATCCTGCCAATGCTCTGACTCTTCTTTATCTGAGGTCTCGGGGCCCTGCTCTGCTGCAGGAGCGGTGATGTGACGCTGGAAGACTCGTCACCTTCTTCGTCCGAGTTGCCAACTGCTGTAAAACGCTCGCGCTGTTTTAGACTCTGCTCCAAACGACGTAAGAACCTACAAGAGAAAATTACATGAGATAAACTGGATTATTTAGCTCAGTGGTCGGAAAACTTATTAGCCAAAGAGCCAAATACGCACATTAAAAAATTTGTCTTGAGTCTAATCTGTTTGCGATTCTTGTACACCTTAATTATAATTTTTCACCTTTAAGTACCTAAACAAGTAAACCTACCAGGTTGTTAGCCTTGCGTACGGAACGCAGGAGTCCATAAAAAAAACCCACGCGCTTGTGCAACAGGCTATGAGACTTAAAAAGTTGAAGCCTGAGTAGGGTAATGATAAGCGGTGTGGCATAAGCCGTAGCTAGATTTCAGAGTCACTTGGACGTTAGGTAATTAAAAAAACAACCTTTCTCCTTCCTTCATCCACTGCTCGAGACATTGGAGCCAGCAACCAAGACATTGGCATCATAAAATTATTAGCAACTAAATTCAGTTATTTTCTAGTAATATTATTCTTAAAAATAGTGCTTACTTATATTTTATTTTATAACTTTAAATTAATAAACTGTGATCTGTGAACAAGTAAGTTTTTCATTCACAAACAATCTTCTGATGAGTCTTAAGCCGCTTGTGCACTGCACGGAATTTTATCGTCCGGCAGTCCGATAAAACCAATCAAGAGCACCGATCTGAAGAAAGATGGACAAAAGCACAAGCTCATCCAAGCCAATCATTGTTTTATCACGCTAACTGAAGTCCTGGACGGTGAAATTCCGTGTAGTGCACAAACACCTTAAGAGAGCTAGGTATTCATACATCACATCACATATAGAATACTTCGCACCTCATTATTATGTACAATAATTATTAATAAGGTATTATTTTCTATACAAGTATGTTACCAAATCATGCTTAACCAAATTTCAAAGACAATTTTAAGAACTAATTAAATTTGTAAAAAAGAATTTTTGCTTTGACTATATTTGGAGAGATGTGAACACATTATGAATAATAAGCTTTTTTTTAAGCCAGCCATGGGAAAGGGGTAAAGGTTTGAAAAAAATGGTTACACACCGTATTTGATGTCCTATAGTCCTCATACGACTGATTTTCCTAACAGGTTTAGGCAGTTCCTCAGCCACAGGACTCTTGGGCAGCATACGGGAAGAAACATCCTAGAATCCAATTTTTATTTGAGCTCAGTATTATATATTAATAGACTTGTTGTTATATTGATATGTCGACATAGATGAAGAAGAATATGGAATTTTACAGGGTATTTACAGGGTCTTCGATAGGCTGAGTTAAGTGATCATTTTATACACGTGTAACATTCACCATGACACCCAGGTAGAAGGAGAAAAGTGGGAAGATCCAGCTGGTAGTCTATTGCTGAGGATAGGAGGGGTTGGAAGCGAATGTTGTGGGAGGCCAAGGTTTGATATAAGCTGTAACGCCATTACAGAGAGAGAGAGAGAGAAAGAGAGTGTAACATACCCATGATTAACCTACCAGCAGGCGCGTTGTCATAAATTTTATGACAAATGCACCTTATCGCTTCCTCCACCCTTACCACTTGATTGCAAGCATCGAGCTCCGACCTATTCGAAGGTCAGTGTCTCTCTAAACTACAGACGTACCTAGTGTGATAAGAAGTTTTTTTTCATTGAAATTTAGAAATTTCCTTTGAGCGTAAATTAAAAAACAATCACTTCTTAAAGTGTATTTTTTGTATTTTATGTGGAAATAAACTAATTTTCCTATTTTTTTTAATTTAAATTGTTTCCTTTATAGATTAATGTATTTTTTATTTATTTTAGACGTGTTTTAACAGGAAAACATGTCAGACCAACTGAAAAGAGGAGAAAACAATGGAAGAATTCTTAATTGGAAAAAATCCATTTACACAATGGTGAAAGATATATGTATATATTTTTTTTAAAGTACATTTATTATTTTTTATTACAAAATAGCAATTTCATTATAAAGAAAACCCAATTTACGTTCAGAAAACTTAAAATTGACATAAAATTTATGACATGCGCCTGCTCAAGAGAAATTTCTCAACGCGCCCGCTGACAACCACAATACCTAAATTATGTAGTGAGGATAAAAAATGAGTTTTAAAAAAAAATTGTGTGGTTGTCAATCATGGGTAGAATGGTGAATGCTACACATGTATGAAGTAGTAATAGACTTAAACCATTTATTGTAACTGCAGACAATTGGTAGAATTCCGAATTGAATTGTTGGGTAATATATCCAAAATAAAACAAAGTTTTTGTTGGATTGAATTCTACATTTATTTATGTATATCTTAATACGTGACGCATTTTGTCTTCTTAGGACATTATCAAACATAAGTGTTTGATAATTTCCTAAGAAGACGTAACGCGTCACATATTAAGATATACATAAATAAATGTAGAATTCAATCCAACAAAAACCTTGTTTTAAAACCAACCTATGATAGGTTGTAAGCCCTGTAAATACGCATACTTCCATATTTTTCTTCATCTTGTTGAGATTTCAATATAAAATAACTTCTAAGTGGACAAACCCAGATATGTAAACAAAGATTTGGACAAACTCAAAATATTGTCACTTGATAGTTACTGCATTAATCTGACACTCGCCAGTGAAAAAAATCAGTTCAAGATATTCCCGGCAGTGATGACGGCAATTATAAACCATGCTTAGTTGTGCACTGAGCACTGTGCAATTCGACAGCTCTCGTTTTGTGTCAGTTGATCATTTTTAGATAGATTTGCTTTAATAAATTTGTGTAGTTATGGGATTTGCTACTGCATCATATGGTATTTTAAAGTTTTTTTTCTAAGCGCTTCTTTTCAGGGAAACTCTACTATTTAATAATGAATATTCTAATTTTTCTTATTTTATCCCAATCCATATCCAGACGGTGCACAGGGCACTGCACCAATGGATGGAATGTTAAATTGATAATTTACTCACAGAATATTCAGTAGTCCAGGGTAGTATGAATTGAAATATTCCAGTGAAAAATCTCAATTATATTTAAATACGTATATGAGATTCTTTTATTTTGTAAAAAAATATGTACTTTTGTTCTTAGTGTACACATAAATATTTAAATTTCACATCGTTGTCATAGGCCTAAGCAGTCTGTTATTAAAAACAGGCACCAAGTTGTGGTAGAGTGGATTCAAACCCAGAATCTTGACTCAATGTCGGCAACACTACCCACAGGATCACAACCCGATTAATTTTTTTTGACCCCCCCTGGGTATCGAACCCGAGACCTTAGGACAAAAGCAAATGTGCAAACCACTTAACTATGTTTTTAGGTACCTTTCAATTATACACTGTCTGAAGTGAGTGATTTACAGGAGAGTAGATTCAAAATAAATCATCTATGATTACATGACTCATGATAGATAAATAATTATCAAATATTTGTTGTAAAAAAACAGGTATTGTAAAATATGCCCTCCATATGAGAAAACCTAGTGAGGATATAAAGTAAATTAAAAATTGTTATTTTGTGTATAATGAAATATGGTATTTCAAATATCCATTTATGTATTAATTTTTAAATCAAATATTCCAATTAAGCTGGCCTCGGTAAATTTAAAGTACGCTGTATGTGTCTTAATTTTCCATCAAACCATTCTGAAAATCTATGAATAAAAAAACTAACTATCAACACATTGCTTACGGTGAAGTTTTTTTAAAGAATTGTAATTTGACGCGAGCGATATTACAGTCTGTTACACAGTTATTTTACCTCTAGTTATTTTTTTAAATTATTTATACTGCCAAATAAATAATTAAAAAAAAAAACTAGAGGTAAAATAACTGTGAACAGACTGTAGATTGTATTGAAATAATGATGCCAGAAAAAAACTGATAATATTTTTACATTATAGTGACACCTATCCACTATACAACTAATCAAAATGACATGAAATTAGACGTTAAAGACTTATTTTTCTTGTTAAGCTGAAATGCACAAAATTGTGCACAACACGCATGTGCACCACAACAAAAGGTTTCTGAAACGCACAATATGTAAACGCCATAAGCAACGTGTTAATACTATGGATATATTAAAAGCTTTTTATGATAATATACTAATGTGACGCAGCAGCATTACATTATGGGTACGCTTCTAATGCTGATTCCACACTATATCAATTGTTTATTATTCTCAAACCTTCAATTGATGAATGCATTCAAAATAAAACTAAATTTTATAAAAAAACTATTTTTCTTAATCTTTGCAAAACGACAGTCTAACTGATGTTACAAAAATGTCTTGTAGTTTCTATAATTAACAAGCACTAAACATTATGCGGATGCGTTTAATAATATATGAATACCTACTTAATATAATGTTATTTGAATTCAAAATGAATTCTGCAAAGATATTTTTACACTAATTGGGCATATTTTTATTTTTACTGAGATAAAAGAGCAAGCCAATAGATATCTACATTTTAACCCATTGAGAGGAATTAGGGATTAGGAAAATAATAATTAACCGTTTTAGTGCTAAGAAATTTTCTGTTATGTGTGCTAAAATTGTTTTTTTGTTGTTGCAAAAATGGTATTTATACTAGGTGTATACAAAATCAACATTATTTTTTACCAAATATTGACCAATTTAAGTATTTCTTTCTGATATTCATGGAGAACATATATCGCTCACTCCTCGGCTGTCCAAATTTAAAACACAGTAAGGGACATTTTTTTGTAGTATGTTTTTTTTTGCATTTTTGGACTAAGTAAAATCTACTTAGTCCAAAAATGCAAAAAAAACGTACTACAAAAAAATGTCCCTTACTGTGTTTTAAATTTGGACAGCCGTCCTTTCAACAATGTCATTTATAAAAAATTGACAATTTTCAGTTGCACATGTTTTCAGAATGCCCAAAAAATGTACTATATCCCAGAAAAAGCGGCATATTTTTAACTTAATATTTACCCGCTACACGGCAGAAAGTGATGTTTTTGCATTTTGAAGAAAAGGTATTGTTTAATAATTTTTTTAAAAAACTAAATATTTTTCAAATGGAGAAAAAACAGGTTTTACCTAAAAAGATCTGTTGCACAGTAAAAAGTTCAATAAGTAGCTTGATTTTATTTTTAATTCTTATTATTATATTTTTAAAGTTTAAAAAGGCCGCACTTTTGGCAAAGTATACCAGAGTCAATATATCGATTCTCAGCACTCTAACGGTCAAATTATATTGAATTAAATTTTTATATTACAGTCCAACCATGATATAAGAGAACCTAAGGAACTGGGATATTTTTCTCTTATAAAGAGAAATATCTCTCTTTTATTCATACTTAACAGGAGGATAAATGACAGGACCTTAAGTTTTTGGGTAATGCATCCAAAATTAAACTAGGTAATTGGATTGAATTTTACTTTTATTCGCATATATATAATAATATGTAATGCATTTAGTTTTTTAAGACATTACCATTGATAATGTCTTATTAAGAAAAAACACGTCACATATTATCATATACATGTAAATAAAGTAGAATTTAATCCAAAAACCCTGTTTAATTTTGGATATATTACCCAAAAATTTAAAATGGAATTCTACCAACTGCCTGCAGTTACGATAAATAAGACAGGACCTTACCCAGCTCTTTACTAAAGAGGTTTCTCTCATATAAAGGTCTCTTATATCGAGGTTTGACTGTAATTATCATTTTCACACAGGACCCCAAATCCTCCATAGAAGCAATGAAATGAATTTAGGGTTGATTTTTTTACTGCAATTTTTCGAATAAGCAGAAGACTTCATAAAACTGAATATTCACATTTTAGTGCTGATGTCTAATCCCACAATCTCTTGTGTTGGAACACTTGTGGTCCTTACTGGATCATACGAGTACCTAAATATTTACTTATTTTAAAATATTTACGAATGTAAAAAGTTACAATATTTAGAGTCTAGGAATACAGTAAAAAAATTATGTAATTGATATTTTGAACCTATTTCGTTACTTATTCTAAAAGAAAGAAATAAAATTAAAAAAAAAAACAAAAAATAAGAAGTTAAATCTATACTTGAGAGCCAAAATGTTTTTTATCATTATTTAAATATAAAATATAACACTTGTTAATGTAAACCTGACTAGTTTTGAGAACTACAAATTTTTACATCAACGGGTGAAAATGCAATATGTATCAGTTTATATTTTCATTCAGATGAGGACTTTTGTAGTTCTCAAAACTAGTCCTGTTTTCATTGATAAACTCAAAAAAGTCGACTTATAGAAGTGTTTTATTTTTAAATTTAAATCAGGTTATTCTACAAAGTTAATGCCAAATCGAAAATTAATTTCTAACCCTTATTTGCATCAAATGATGCATGGGGCATTGCATCGTATTGGCGCAGAGTTATCTTGATCTATAATTGCATGAAGGCAAAGTTGTCGGTCCTGCGTTATAGGTACCAGTCCAGAGTAATATTAAAAGAATGAGAGAGAAGATAACATATATTTATTTTGACCCCTCTGAGAATTGAACCTGGGACCTCCAGCATGGTAGCTAAATAGGCTTACAATTATGCTGCAGAGACGGACCATTTAACAATTTTTTCTTTGTAATATTAATTCAATACACTTGTGGAATAAAAATAGAATGAGATAATATTAGAATCAAATAATTTTTTAAAGATATTCCACTCAAATCTGTTAACTGTGACATATATTGGCACTAAAGTATAGAAATAAAAATAATAATAAAAAACTAATATAATAGCTAGCTATTGAAGGGATTACAAATGTTAAATCGTTCTTTTGTAATGTTCATAGGTACTTTTACCATTTCTTTAGATACAATTTTATTAATAAAATTTTTCAAAATTAGAGTAAAAAATAAAACATTTTTTATCATACAGCATCTAAGACACATTGATTCGAAGCTATCAATTGAAAAGAATTGTGTGAATTCTCACCTCTCCCGTTTCTTCTCCGGAAGCTTCCGCAGCCCACTCTTGTTTGGGCCACAGTCCCGCTATACCCTCAGCGCTCTGGGAAGACTTGGGCTCGGGAGATAATCGCACCGTCACTTCTCTGGCTGAAGTGATGCTTTCCGAAGAGGAAGAGGAACTCACTGGCTGCTGCGATCTGGATCTTCTCTTGGGACTGAGCTTTCTGGGAGCCGGCGTACGGAAGTTCACGTCTTTTCCCGGAACATCTAATAGGTTCTGCATCGAATGCGGCAGCTGAGCTTTCGTAGGACTAGGAGTCTTACTACCTGTATTATTTCGAGATATTTTCCTTTCTCTCCTCCGGCCTGTTGACTTTCTGTGCGGCTGAGATGTCAACATCATGTTGATCTTATTGCTACTTCCGCTACTGTTTTGGTGAACACAATCCGAACTCGGAAAATCATATAATCCGTCAGAGTCAGTGAAAGGCAATAGATCTTTATTACGACCGTAAAAATGGGGAGAGAACCTTCCGAGGCCTATAGTTCTATCACTCAAAGGGCTTTCACTACGCGAACTCACCGGACTCAAAAGTTTATCACATATAGAACTGGAATCTGATTGTATCACTATAGACGGCAACTGTAAGGACATTTTTGCTACAGAAGTCGGAATCGTGAGTCTATCGAGTCCCTTTTCAACACTACCACACTTTGTAATACACTTGGGTGGGATAAGTGTAGGAACTTGCGTCGCGGGTGACGTAGAAGTTTTCTCCGATTCGATCATTTCGTTCTTTAAGAAAACTTCTAATTCTTTAGCACTTTTCAAATCGGTATCTTCTATTCTCTCTTCCAAATGATCAGTGCTGATTCCTTCATCATTGGACTCTAGTAACGGGTCATCTGATAAGGTTTCCGAATCAGATCGGCCTCTGCAGTGTCTCTTTTGTTCATTGGGATTATTGGTTACAGAACTGCCAGTGGTAGGATTGGATCTCGTTTTAAGTAACGGAGATGGTCTGCGGTGTCCCAGGGTGGGATGGAGGCTCGTGGGCCCTGAGCCGGGATCTTCCATTTCAGACGGGCAGAGTGGGTTGTTGGACCCGCATCTAGATGGGCCTGGACTTGCCATAGAACTGTACCCGGAAGAGCTGAGGTTCGAGTCGGAGATTGTGCGATCGCCGCGAGTACATATAGAGAAAGGACTCAAATAGCACATAGTGGATGGGCCCGGAGGGGCGAGAGATTGTCTCGGAGCCCTGGTAGCCGGAGAAACAGAGTCAGCATCCGATTCTGCTTCACTCATATTACAAGTAATCGTTATAAGCGGCGGGGCTATTGCGAGATCCAGTGAAGTCGGTTTTTCAAATTCTTTCAGCAGTCTTTTCTGCTGCTGTTTGTTGGGGAAGTGGAAACTGGTTTCTCCTATGGAAGCTCGCTGAGGTGGTGGGGAGCCGGCGAACATGAGGCCGGTCGGGTAGTGCCGAGTGGGAGACGGCTGCTCTACGGTGAGGAGCGGAATGACGAGCTTGGGATGAGTCGGGCTGAGATCCCGCGGAGAAGCGGTGGCTCGCCCGCAGCTGCTACTCAGTTCTCTCTCGCTGTCGTGGGTCAGAGGACTCGGGGTGTCGTCGGTCATCTGAGTTGACGGTGTCGGCGTATCTCGACCAATCGGCGATGGCCTCATCTGGAAATGTGACGATTTTTTATGCAGGAAGCAAGTATTCCTACTCAGTTTTTCATACAAATTTCAGTCTTTAAAAAAAAAAATTTAAAGAGAAATAATTGTGTTTTTATTATTTACAAAAATAGTTTAATTTCATACAATTTTTTTGAGCTTAAGCGGCTCTTTATTAGAAATAGGTATCAAAATGTGGTAGAGTGGGTTCGAACCGAGAAACTCTGATTCAAGAGTCTACGACACTAACCACTATTGCTATGAAAACACTGATATTTTTTCTGATTGTCATTTTATAAATATTTTATTTTTACCTTTAGTTTTAGAGATGATGCATTGGAGTTATTTCTTGACAGTTGTTCCGCAGCTCCATGCGGTCCATCCTGACACAAGATGGATATATTCGGACTATGAAGGTCTTCTTCCTCATCATCAGTCAATGGAATTTCTAGTGAAATGTGATCATCGCTATTATCCATGCCTAAATCTTCGTATTCCGCCGTCGACGGCTGACTTCTATGCATGATGGGCGTCAGAGCCGGGGAGGGCAGGGGTGTCGGTAACTCCCGTATGGGAGACAAGCATTTGTTGATAGAACTGGGGATTTCTAACAGAATAGACGGAGGATGTAGCAGGTTGCAGCCTGATATTGTAGCTTTATGGGCTGTGAGCACATCCAAGACCGGGACTTCGATCGTGTTACTTTGCGAGTTAGATTGCCTGTAATAAACGGGTGAATCCGGGCAACCACTCGATAGCGAAATAGGAGTGTGGATCGAAGAGGTTGTGGAATCGTCGTCTCCGGCTATATCGTCTTGGGGGCTAGAAGCGGACGGAGTAGTTGAAGGGCTGATCACTATCGAAGAAGCCACGCTCAAGCCGGTGGCGGTCGAAGAGAAGTTTCTAAACATAGCCAATATGGAATCTGCGCTAGATATCTTATTGGCTCGCCCTGCGAATTTTCGCAGGCCCATTCCGGGCAGAGCCGTTTCTAAACTAGACAAAGAATCGCTACCTTGATTGCTAGAATTACTATGATGGGAGGAACGTAAATCCGCTGCGGGCGAAGGCGGAGTGCTAGCGGACTTGACTTTGGTATTCTGATTTATGGTCAAGTTTCCGATTTCTATTTCCGAGCCAGAGCTCATTTCGGCGGATACTTTATTGAGCAGTCTGGCGAAGGTGACCTTCTTCTCCAGCTTTGGGTCGCTGAGGTGCCTGATGGCCGTGGAAGTGCTGGGTGTGGATCTCTCTCCGTTTGCGAAGCTAGTTTCTTGCGCTTCGGATAACTTCCCATCCTCAGATTCCTTGGCTCGTCTCTCGCTCATCTGTATGAGCTCGCCCATACTAACTTTGCGCTTGTGGTTTTGACTTGATGCTGGATTTATTAGCTGCTGGAGTATTTGCTTCTTTTCCGCGGCATTTTTCTTTGTTGGCGTTGAGTTGTTTCTTTTCTTCCGTGGTGATGGAGTACCTAAACGTTCAGACAATCTGTATCACTTGGCAGTAAGACAAAAGGGTATAAAGAGAATGTGGGTCATTATTAAATTCCTGCAAATTTGCTAGATTTGACTTTCATAACAATAAAAGATTTGTCTCGATTATATAGGGTTTAATTTTTGCAAGAAAATAAGAAGTTTTCACAAGTTTTTTACTGACTTAGTAGAACTAATTTACATAACAATGAAATAACAGTTAAATACCTTTTGTTTTATTAGGCCAGTGGTTTTGTTCTTATTATCATTATCACTTGGCACTTGGTTTCATTCTAATCAACATTATCACACTGATGAATAATGACAAGTCTCAATATGTCAGTAACAACAAAACCCAGTGAGGGTTTATTTAAATGTTTTATAATATAAACTGGAATATCATGGTTCAAGATTTAAACACAGAATTACTAAGAAAAAATGTGCAAACACACTTGAAAGTGCAAAAGCAAGAAGAAAATAGGTTTTTATTCTTTGAATTAATATAATAAATTTTTCTTTTTTGGCACGTTGATATCATATTATATATTTCTTTGTTTTAAACTAATATATAAATTCACAAAGAGTAGTACACAGGAAAGATATATAATTTTAGTACAAACAGGGTGGCAAAATGGGTATTGACGGTTTTTAGAATACTATAATGGAACAGCCAAAGTCAAAAATATATATATTTGTTACACGGCTTAGAAACAATTTTTTTTAAATAATGTCTTTGAAATGGCTTCTGCGTTTTTCTAAACTTAGTTCAAGTTGTGATTGAAAAGCAAAATCCCTAGCCTGTTGAAATACATGACCCAGGAAACATGTTTTTAGAGGGGTCAAGCAAGTTCACGCAGTATAGCTCCATCTTGCAAGAACCATAAGCTGTTATTTTCAATAACAAGAAATTGTTATTACACCGCATTGTACATGAAATAATACTATCCATTTTTGACCTTTGTCATTTCATAAGTATATTCATAACACTCTAAAAACCGTCAATACCCATTGCGCCACCCTGTAAGTTGATTATTATTTCATGCATTTGATTTTAAAATTACTTGGAGTAAATTACTCAAGGGTCATATTAAAGGCATAAAATGCAAATATCTAATTGGAAAACAAACAAAATAATACAACGTGCTGACAACATCAAAGAAATTAACAGTTGAAGCAACATGAAAAGTACGTAATTCAAAGTAGAGTACAGGCGGTTTGTGGCTTCTTTATATTATATAAGTCAAAACAAAATCGGGGAACTTTCATAATCAAGTTTACCTATAGAAATCATGCTCTTCCACTATCAAAACAAACCTGTTTGGATCAGTAGACGTTGATGTGGATCATTGTTTATAGCCAAATGTTTTTAGGTAATTTTAAAAACTACTTACTTACCTTGTAACATGTTGTAAGAAATCTTGATACACCAAATGAAGTCAGATATATTAAAGTATATTTATAAGACCAATTCTGTTGTAGAAGCGATAGTAACTGAAATTTAATAGAGGAAATGAAGACAGACAGCAATGGATAGGGCAGTCGAGTTGCTTATCCGTATTTATAACTAGCTTTTGTAAGTTGTACACTGCTATTGTGTGTAAATCCCTCGAAGTTAAATCTCTACTACTATTACTGACAGTAATTAATCTGCAACCAATGGTGCATAGGGCACTGCATCAAATTGATGGACTATCAATTTGATAATTTCATTAATTGAATCAGTAGTCACTTTATGATAATATCTATGTTTTAAAATTTAAATTTCACTTGGTATATACCACTATTTCCTAAAATCTATTGTTACACATGCATTCTGCATCATTTTTAAACTTTGTATGTGAAGCTGAGTCTAAACTTTTTGCATATGATTTATCTATGAACAAGGTAGTTAAAGGTACTAACCACTACACTAGGAGGCAGACAAATCTCTAATGGACTCTATTTCTTTGTTTTGTATATCAGTATAATAAAATATAACTAACCATAAGTATACATGAATATATCTGACTTCAAATAGTGCTTTCCAATGTGCCAATTTGATCTTGGTTTTGATTAGAAAAAGTGTAGTCTTGGACTCTCTACCAAACATTAAGGCTCCGTGATGGTCTCATGTGGAATTGATTTTGTCAGTGGTGATTTATGTATTTTGATTATCAATGCAAACAGTCGCCACGAGCCGCCAGAAAGGTTTGTTTGAAGTGAAGATAGGTAGAGAAGAAGGAGCAGCATTCCACATCGAGTGATTAAGCCATACCAGGATGGAGAGAGACAGGATAGTGCAGAGAAGAAAGTGAAGGATGCAAGACTTTGCGACGCCAATAATTTGCTCGGACCTCATGGTTTATGATGTGAAGTCGTATCGCGCATATTTCGCTCACTCCTTTCAAGAATGTCAGAAATCAAAAATCGTCAATTTTCGGTTGTGCACGTTTTCAAAATGCCCAGAAAATGTACTTTATCCCAGCAAAAGAGGCATATTTTTAACTTAAGCAAAAAGTGTTGTTTTTGCATTAGAAAAAAAGGTATTGTTTAATTATTTTTTAAATATACTGAATATTTTTCAAATGGAGAAAAAACATTCAGGTTTTACCTAAATAGATCTGTTGCACAGTAAAAAGTTCAATAAGTGGCTTGGTATTTATTTTTAATACATTGTATTAAATTTTTAAACTTTAGAAACATTCTCCTGAAAAATCAAGTTTTTTGATTTATGACGTTCTTGAAAGGAGTGAGCGATATGTTACATTGTAGCGATATGACTAATGGGTAACTGTTACCTTTTAGGTCAACCGATTGGGATGGTATTCATTACTTTTTTACTGATTATATTTCTTTCCAGATTATGTTTTTGATTTTCAAATTGTTAAATATATAAGGAGCTAGAATTACAAAATGCACAATCGAATTTGTGCACTGATTGGCGTGATATATGTTTTACACAAATACAGACCAGAGAGTATAGTTATATTTTTAGTGAATAACTTGAAAACATGGATTTTAAGTTGCCTAGTTGATGTAATTACCCTAAGATATAAA
Organism: Brachycentrus maculatus; assembly: GCF_059751285.1. Classification (NCBI taxonomy): domain Eukaryota; kingdom Metazoa; phylum Arthropoda; class Insecta; order Trichoptera; family Brachycentridae; genus Brachycentrus; species Brachycentrus maculatus. The sequence continues at coordinate 148,177 of NW_028281056.1, read as the reverse complement.
TATGTGAATCGCTTATACTACTAAACCAGTGGTAGTAAACAAAGGTTTAACAGCTTGACTAGCAGTGTAAATCGGTGTTCTGGTACTAATCCTTATATATGGGAGTAAAACACCAAATTGGCAAAAGTAGGATGAAACTAGACGAAGAAGTACAGTAAAAAAAAACATTTATATTAAATGTTTGAAGAGTGAAGAACAAAAATAATAGAAGGCTGAGATTTGTATTATCGTCGAAAGAAAGGAATATTAAGATTGTTTGGGTATATGGAGCAAATGAATGATGAACGAATGGTGAAATTGATTTATGTTTTGAATGTGGCTTGAGTAGAAGCCGAGGAAGGCCGAAGAAGATATAGCATCATCAAGTACTCCAAATCCTTGAAAGTGGATAGATCAGAAGTTTGAACAAACCGAGGTCAAACATGTACCAGCATAACCAGAAAAATGCCTAGCTGGTGGGAAATACTAAAGACAATACTAAATTATGTGTCGTGAAGACATTTGTGTGTTTGTAGGAGTAATCAGATACAACGCATCACCGGGTATTGTAATAAAATGTATTGATCGCTGATATAATGTGAATTTGGAAATAGTAAGTTTTGGAACAGAACCCCATCGTGATTTGTGGAGGTCCTCACCAAAACGTTACATTTCCATTATAAATGATCAAGTAATCAGGAATTATAGCTTGTAAAATTGTTACGTTTTTGTACGATTTAATCATTTCATACTGGTTTAATAGAGGATTGGTCACGTTTTGTCGCAACTTTAATTAAGATTTTGATAGAAACAGAGCAGATTCCCATTTTACCGGTTCGCTGCCACGAACGCGTTAACGCGCTCTCCAATTCTGTGCTGGCCAGGTCGGCCATACAAAATGAGCGCTCGCTTGAGCTTGTCGCAGGTCAATATCAAATCCAATTGAAATATTTTTTAATTAGAGTATATAGAGACATCTATTAGGAAGATCAAGAATACTAATGTATTACAATTTACCAATATTATCAAAGTTACAATCATCTTGCTAAAAGCTTTCACATTTTTGTTGAAAAAATCACGGCCTTCTAGGGACGGCCATATTTATACTTTCCAGCATTGAAAGAGTTAAAGGATTTTTTTGTTTATTATTGGAAATATAACTTTTTGGTGAGGACGTCCACTTTTTTATTGCAGCAATGGCAGTTGGATATTGTACGGGCAAGTCGAATTGTCGCACATCAGTGGACCATTGCAGTCCCGAGCAAACGTGTTCGGCGTCGCAGAGGACATCTAGTGCCGCCTAGCGGAGTCCGGCTTGGTCTTACGTCGGGGCGGCGGCCTGAGCAGGTCGTCCAGGCTGAAGGTGCGCGCGGCCGGCGGGGGGCCTGGGGCGAGGCTCAGTATGGAGGGCTTGCGGATACCGAGGCGGTTGAAGAGCGAGCCGCGCGCGCCCGCCGCGCCGCTGGCCGCCGCGCCCGGCGCTCCGGCCGCCAGGGCTCCGGACGCCTGGCACAGCGCCGCCTCGCGCGCCGTCTGCCGCAGCGACAGGTGGTTCGCTGAAAGAGAACCTCTCCTTGTATGGGGTCGTTTGTTTACGGCTACGTCAAACAACTTGGCATTGGGGACAAACACAAAAGTGACCTAACGTCATAATATCACAGCCCTACCTAGCCTAAGATAATAACCCCTTGTAACCTAAAATGATACTTAAGACTTTGGGGAAAATGGAGGCAATGGAGTCAAAATATCAAATTATTGATTTTTTTTTTAAATTTGCAAATAAAGTAGAATATTTTTATAGAATAATAGTTAAATATCATCATCTGAATGTATAACTATCCAAAATCACAAACAAAATAATTATCTCCTTTTGTGCAGAATGTCTTAAATATTCAAAATAAAATACCAGAAAATAATTGCGAGAGCTCACTTTGGCAAGTTTTCTTTCACTTTTGTAAAAATTCCCAATTAATTTTCTTTAAAATTTCTTAAGTTAGGATAGTTCTGCATTCAGGTGAAGATTTATCATTGGTTTTAGGCTAAAACATTTAGGTAATGATTTGCTAAATAACTATATATAACTTAATTCCATGGACAAAGGATTCACAACAAATCAAATAATCCTCTTCTATATCATGACAATTTCTATGTTTTTTCTATTGATTTACAAATACCAAGAGAAAATGTATTGTAAAAATGGTAATTTTAAAATGGAAAACACAATTTTGGATATGGGAATATAAAAGAACGCTCAAAACCATTACAAAAATGTAAAACATTTTTTTTATCATATTTTTTTCCCTATAAATTAGCTGGAATTGAATACTAACATCAATTGGTATCAAGTCAGGTCTTTTCACTGCACCACCATTCTATGCATAATAATACCAGAGAACTATTGTTAAATTACAGTGTTCGATTGTGAGTACCATGTGAATGTACTATTGTGACTACATTTATGTTAAAATGTCAATAAGAAAATAAAAAATAATTAGGACAAAAAGTCTGGAATGAGGACGTGAAGATATGAACACAGCATCCTTTTATAAATATCGGAAGTCTTTAAAAGGGGAAGATGGACATGCTTGGGACACGTTAAATAAATATATAATATTTAAAAAAAAAAAATACTCTTTCAAACTCATCAGTCAAAGGCAAGGGGCGTCAACTTTTTTTATTCCAAGAGCTCACTTATGTTTATTTTTCATTGTTAAAATTTCCCTACTAGCCACCAACATCACATTATTTCAATCCAGTTGCCCAGATCACTTCGCCCATTGCATTGCTGTAGCCGATCGAAGCGTGAAACGTCTATCAACCAATTTGTCTGGAATACACAGCTCTTTTAGATGCTCTGAAGCCATATTATGTATTGATTTACGCACGAGTAGACAAGTTTTATATTTGACCCTTTCGGGAAAGGGTAACCAGTGCAGTTGGTGAAGTAGTGGGGTAATGTGATTGAATTTAGAAATTCCAAAAATTAGTCTCGCTGTTGCCTTTAACACTGATTGCAGTGAAGTCATTTTACTATTTGGTAGACTTGTGTATATACCATTACAATATACTTAGTGAAGCTACTAGGTGCTTGACTAGAGCCCTAGAACAGGACGCAAAAACGTGGGTAGGCCTCAGATAAGATGGTCTGATGACATTGAGAAAGTGGTGGGCCTGCACTGGAAGAGAGTCGCGTACAACAAACAACTGTGAAGTCCAATAGAGTGACCTTTGTTCAATACTGGATACAAGAAGAAGGCTGAAGTAGTAAAGCTATGCCGAAAAACAAAAATTGTGAAGCAAAGTTTCCCAAATTTTGGGGTAAAAGCAAAAATCGCTCACCATGGAAGCCTTTACCGCCCATCAGTGGGCGGTGCGGACCAGGTTGACAACTCGTGGTCAAAAGGGTGAATAATGTACATATTTACATACCGTATGAACCTTTGAGTCTTGCAATTTTTATTGCATAGTTTAGAACAAATATAGAAAAATATGAGCTGAAAAAATGTAAAACAAAGATTCCATATCTGGGTTACGAGTCAGCTATCCAGCATGAGCTATGTAGAGTACTTTTTCCAAATAAAATCTTCATTATAACTCATCAGTCAAAGGGGGGAATAATGTAAATACCATATAAATCTTCGAGTCTTGCAATTTTTATCTCAAAGTTTGAAACGAAGATAGATAAATGTGAGGTGAAATAAAGTATGTAAAAGAAAGATTCCATATCCAGGTAACGAGTTGGCTATCGAGCGTGTCCTATGTAGAGTCCTTTTTCCAATTAAATATTAATTAAAACTCATTAAATGTGAGGTGAAATAAAGATTCCATATCCAGGTGACAAGTCAGCTATCGAGAATGTGCTATGTGGAGTCCTTTTTCCAAATAAAAACTTGTTAAATGTGAGGTGAAATAAAGTAAAAGAAAGATTCCATATCCAGGTGACGGGTCGGCTATTGAGTATGTGCTATGTAGAGTCCTTTTTCCAAATTAAACTTTATTAAAACTCATTAAATGTGAGGTGAAATAAAGTAAAAGAAGGATTCCATATCCAGGTGACAGGCCGTCTATCGAGCGTGTGCTATGTACAGCTTAATAATACTGACGTCTATTACGGTCAGCTTCCTCGGCAAGTAGCTTTTCTATCTTCTCCGGGAAGTGCCTCTTGGCGCACCAGACCAGCCCAATGATGGCCAGCACCACGAACACGGTGATGAGGCCCAGCCAGAAGGGTTCCTGCAGCATGCGCTCCGACAGCGGCTTGTACGGGATCTTCATCATGCGACGCTCACACCTGAAAAACAATTATTTTTTAACATAAATTTGTGCACGTCGTAGATCCAGCAATGGAGAAACGGCTAACGAAGAAGAAGAAGAACTAGAGTAGAGATGGGCCTATTTATTTATTTCTTTAAAGTTTATGTACAGAGAAGAAGTAAGTATATTGGCGGGCTTATTGCAAAAAAGCAATATATTCCAGCCAACCAAAAACAGACTAGTGATATTGATCAACACGCTTGATACCATATATAGCTGTTTGCAATCAGAGTGTAGATAGTGCAAAAATTACATAAATTACAAACTGATGATAAAAAGGAAGGCAAAGGAAAAAGGGAATTTAGGGAATTGTTTTGGAAAATGATATCTGTGAAAGAAACTGACAATACACAGTGGAATTCTAGTTTTAACCCTAATGAATGGAAGTGAATATCAAATACTCGTAAAAAATCAAATATTTGTAGTTTATATAAGCACTTTTAATATATGTATTTATATTTTTGATATCTATTGTATTCTTTCCAGTACCCTTTATATGTAACATAGAGCGGGGCTACTTGAACTTTGATGTGTTACTTGAGCCCAGTACAAAAAAAGATTTAAATCTGTATTTGGTCTACAATAATGAACGTATCGACATGATTCATTGTTTCCCTGACAGGTCTCACTTATTGTCACGATACTTCGATCGATACCACTATCTAAATATTTTTTTTGTACCGGGCTCAAGTAAAACATTAAAGTTCAAGTAGTCCCGTTCTACGGTAATAACTCCCTTTGTGGGATCTTTTTGTATTAATATAATAGAATATTTTTGTACTTATAACTTATAATTATATTAAATTGTGAAATGCAAATATAAAGAATCGTGGAGTCGGCAAAAGAAGGATGAAAGTAGACAAGAAAGGGGCAAGGGGCAAGAGGCAAGGGGCCGACCTTGTGCCCTCCCACCAGGCGTAGCAGTTGCAGTGGAAGCCGTGCGCGCGCTCCGTGCAGAGGCCGCGGCCCTCGCACGGGCGCGCCTCGCACGCGGACACGCGCGTGTCGCACGCGGGGCCCGCGTACCCCACGCGGCACGTGCAGCGGTGCCCGCCCGGCGTCAGCGAGCACGCGCCGAACACGCACGGCTCCAGTTCGCACGCGGTCAGCGCGCAGAATATACCTGCGATGCGAGACAATCATACTAATTAGCTCACTTTTCAACTATTACTTTCAATATTATTAATATTTAAATTAACATTTTGAGTGTGTCAAAATACTTGTTCACAATTCTGTATTATCTCCAATTATAGGAGTTATTTATCTTTTTTTGACATCTCCACATAGATGAAGAAGAATATGGAATCAGGGCGTTTACGGGGCTTATGACCGTAATAGGCTCGTTTAAATGATCACTTTACACACGTGTAACACTTACCAATTCTACCCATGATTTACAACCACACAACTCAAATTCTTGGAAGTTCTATATATATATGATCCAATTTCAAAACATTATACTTGAATCACTAGAGCTTTACTAGAGACATCTATTGGTGAGATGAAATAATAAAATCATAAAATTTCAAAGGGTTTTCAATAGCAATGAAACATACAATTTTAAATGATTATAATGGCAACACTGCTAATTTTTTTTTAAAGTTTCGTATGTTATTTGTGTTCAGTAGGTTATGCGATTTAATCATGGAAGGACACTTATAATAATATAAATATAACAAAATAAATTATTATAAAAATATTAACTTTCGATACCAATAATTTTATTTAATCTAATATTTTAATTGTCTACTGATCAAATTATCGTAAGTCAACAAATATCGTACAAACCGGAGGGATTTTTTTAGGGCGCTTGTCCACTACCCGAAATTTTACCGTCCGGCAGTCCGCTTTTGAAAAATGAAAGCTACTACGACAGTTTACCGTGATCCGAATTTACGCGCAACGTGTTCACGCACCGATCAAGAGCTCCGATCCGAAGAAAGATGGACAAAAGTACAAGCCAGTCCAAGCCAATCATCGTTTTAAAACGTTAACTGACGTGCCGGACGGTAAAATTCCGTTTAATTCCGTGTAGTGGACAAACGGCCTTACGTACCGGAGCCGTTCTACTTTGATTGACTTACCTGTAAAGTGCCCAAAGCATTGGCAAATATTTTTCCCGTTATTGACAAGACATCTTCCTCCATTCAGGCACGGATTCGGTTTACAGCTTTCGACAGTGGCATCTCGCGGTACTTGCATCAGTTTAGTTCTGTAGCTCAAATCTGTAAGAAAATATTAATATTTGTACTTAATAATAATACCTACATTCGCATTAAATAATAATACCAAAATAAATAAAAATACCTCCGCATTAAATATTAATATAATAATACCTGCATTCGCATTTAATATAGTAAACGTGTATTTAATATAATAATAATAAAACCCTTAACCGCACCCCAATGGTGCATAGGGCACTGCGTCATATAAACGCAGTGTTATCTTGATCGTTTACACATGAGGGAAAGGTGATCAGCCCTCCGATTCAGGTACCAGTCCAGGGTAATATTGAATAAATATTACAGTGAAAAAATCACTTATTATTATTATTGTTATTTTATTATTATTATTATTATTATTTTATTATTATTATTTTATTATTATTATTTTACCCCCCTTGGGAATCGAACCCGGGACCTCCAGAACGGTAGCTGAGCGTGCTGACCATTACACTACGGAGGCGAACTTAATATACTAATACCTAAACATCTACTAATTAAAATTATACCTATATATTTACTTAATATTATTACATGCATCCATATACTATATATGTATATACGAAATATACAAATACCTCAATATTACAAAAACTTAAAATTAAATACCTTGTTAGAGCTTTTAATCTGAGTATGGGTCTTTTTTATTGTCAATATTTATTTATAAAAATGTTTTTACTCATTTTTGAAAATGCACTTAATTAAATGAAAAAAATATACTTGAAAAATGAAAGATTTCCCACGGATTGAAAAAAAACACAATATTTAGTCCCGCGATGACATGATTTTTATTTGTATGTCTTTACATTTTTTGTATTTTTCTAGTTTAAATCCCGTTTTGTTTGGTTTGAGGAAGAAAAAGAGACAAAGTGCATACATTTATTTCACTATTTTATTTATTTTGTTTTTTTTTTTATGAATAAAAATAAAAAAATATTAGTAGAATTCACGAAAGTGTTTACTTTCACCCATTTCCTTGCTAATTCAAAATATTTCCTAATTTCAATTTATTACTATTGAAAAAAAAGGTTTTTGATGTAAAATTCTGAAATTAATGACTATGTACGTAATTAGTCATAACTTAAGTAACCAGCAAACATTTTTTTGTTCAAATTGTTTAATGTCACCCAGGTTTACTGTACATACTCATAACACACTGTTCTTTCCATCATACAAAAAGTAAAATAAATACGGTTATTTAATATAAAAGAAAAACATCAGAGTTTTAAATATATTTTTACCGATTTGCGTGGAGACAGTGGCATTCAATTTGACACCTATCGCTCCACTTTTCTGTCTGATCCTCAGGGAATTGAAGTAGGATGTAATGGAAACGGATGACGAGGTCTCCAGAGAGTCGTCTTCACACAGACTCCACCAGGTGCCATTCACGTCAGCGTAGCTGTCAAACACCTGAAAACAAACATCAGATCAATATTGCTTTTATTTCATAAACATTGAAATACATTTGTGTAGATTTAGATATGGCGCCACAGTAAAATCGACACAAATCATCCAATATGAAAAATACATAGTACACAATCAAACATACTGGTATACCTCATTAAGTCAAAGTAACTTTAAGTATTACCAACATTTTGAGTGTGTCCAAATACTTGTTACATAAAATACACAAAATCTGGATTATCTCCAATTACAGGAGTTATTTTCATATTATTTTTTTGACATCTCATCAAATATGAAGAAGAATATGGAAGTCTGGGAATTCACGGGGCTGACGACCGTCATAGGCTGGTTTTAATTGATCACTTTACACACGTGTAACATTCACCAATTCTACCTATTATTGACAACCACACTACTCAAATTCTCGGAAGTTCTATATACTTATATATATGTATATATGAACCAATTTAGAAACATTATTATTGAATCACTAGAAATTCACTAGAGACATCTATTGGTAAGATGAAAAGAAGGTTTTTATTGAGCAGAAACTCTTTTTATTAGTATGTGAGGTCCGAATCCTGGATTATAATCACACACATGAGAAACGCCAGAAAATATCATTTTCATTTTTATAATTTAAGCTTATAATTTGACCAGATAATTTATAAACTATCCAGAATTATTGCAGACAGATATTAAATTCTTTTCATTGTTAAGTTATTGTAGGTATTCGAGACGCTTGATGAAATGATATTACATATTTATTAAATTTATATTTTGACCTGTTATTTTATTGACAATATTTTGAGCATATCCAAATTTTTGTTCACAAATCAGATCCAGGGTTGTCCACTTGGTATCCAACATAGATTTAAAAAATCTTCTTTACCCTTGTCAAGATATTAATATAAATAACTCCCAAGTAGTAAAACCAAGATTTGTGAACAAAAAATTTGGGCACAATCAAAATACTGTATAATGAGGTTTCATTTATGAAGATAGAAGCATTTAAAGCAAGGGTGGCCAACCCGCGGCCCGCAGGCCGCATGCGGCCCACCGTGTGTATTCTTGTGACCCGTGGAACATGTCACACATTTTTCTATAAGTATACATAAAACCGTATTGTCCGCCTCCGTAGTGTAATGGTCAGCACGCTCGGCTACCGTTCTGGAGGGCCCAGGTTCGATTCCCAAGGGGGGTAAAATAATTATAAGTGATTTTTTCACTGTCATATTTATTCAATACCCTGTTACCAATTACCCTGGACTGGTACCTGAAGCGGAGGGCTGATCACCTTTCCTTCATGTGTAAACGATCAAGATAACACTGCGTTTATATGACGCAGTGCCCTATGCACCATTGGGGTGCGGATAAGGGTTTTATTTTATACATAAAACCACCAAAAGAACATTCCATCGTGCGTAGTTCGTATCATATCCCATATATGGAAGTATTTCACTATCGTGACAATTTCTTCCATGGTATATTCGTGTTAACAAACAATCACAACATTTTGCGATCGACTTTTAAATACACATTGATATGAATTCAAGCTGCTATAACCGACTTTACCGGGAATTTTTCAAATGAAACATTGTGAAATGTTTATGTTTTAATTTTAAATCAAACACAGATTTTTTGAGTCTACTAAGTTGTATTTTATTAACAAAAAACACATAAAAAATTATATTGTGACAATTGTTTCGCCTTGTTAGGGCATTATCAAACGAATGTACATTCGAATGGACATTCGTTTGATAATGCCCTAACAAGGCGAAACAATTGTCACAATATAATTTTTTATGTATTTTTTGTTAATAAAATACAACTTAGTAGACTCAATAAATCTGTGTTTGATTTAAAATTAATGCATAAATTAAAATGGAGTTCTACAAATTAAACGCCAAATCAATAAATATATTGTGAAATGTGTTGCAATGCACAGTTAAAGTAGAAATTCAACCAGGTTGGTCTCTTCCACAAAAGTTTTAAAAAACATATTCGGACAAGGTAAAATATCCTGCATTTAACAAACATGCTCTATCAATGATTTCCCTGTTTTGGTTGAAACACTTACACGTGTGAATAGCTTTTTCGTCGAATGAGGCATATTAAATCTCAAATGAGAACAAGAATCACTGATGAGCATTTGGAAAATTGTTTGCGTGAAGCAATAAGATCAATCGTTGATTGATGCACTTAGTCCTGACAAACAAAATCAGACGTCTGACTAAAAAAAAAATATTTTGTTAATTTTTTTATTATTATTTTTTATATTGCCTAACTCTGATCTTATAAATGTGTTTTATTCTTTAAAAACAATGTTTTCCATATTTGCTTTAAATAATAAAATAAATTTTGTTTACGGCCCGGTAGGGAATCTCATTTCTAAAATTTGGCCCGGCTGCTGGAAAGGTTGGCCACCCATGATTTGAAGTTTATTATAAACTTCATAAAGCCGCCATATTAATCTACAACATTTTGAGAGTGTCCAAATACTTGTCCACAAATCTGGCTTATCTCCGATTATAGGAGTTATTTTTCATTTTATTTTTTGACATACTCAAAATGTTGAAAATAAATTATCTGGTCAAATTATAAGCTTAATTAACAAAATGAAAAGGATATTTTTTGGCGTTTCTCATGTATGTGATTATAATCCAGGATTCAGACCTCACATACTAATAAAAGAGTTTCTGCTCTGTAAAGAAAAGCTTAATTTCACCTATAGGGGTCTCTTCTAGTGATTCAAGTACAATGTATCGAAATTGGATCATATATATAGGACTTCCAAGAATTTGAGTAGTGTTGTTGTCAATCATGGGTAGAATTTGTGAAAGTTACACGATCACTTAAACCTATGACGGTCGTAAGCCCCGTAAATGCCCAGACTTCCATATTCTTCTTCATCTATGTTGGAAATCAAAAAATCAAAAAATAATAGACCATATTAATCGTTCCTACCTTTAGTATCTAATTACTTCTTCTACGTTTTCACTCGTGATTAGACGAAAGTAAAAGTTTAATCGCTTTCGAAATATCAAGTATGTTTGCATACGAGAAAGTTATTTTAATACCTACATATAAGACTTGTTCGATAAGTTGTAAATGTAGGTATCTAAAAATAAGGGTCGTACCATTAAATAATTATTGTAGAGACATTAAGCATTCGGTCAACTTCACCGTAATTTGGCGACCATTCCGAATTGAATTGATGATTGCTTGTATTGGTACAGGGTGAATCAATACTAAAATACGTTCAAAATAATTTTTATATTGTACATGTCTATTCCTGAAGACGACAAGGTTCTTGTCAAAAAATGAAAGAGGTTAAAAACAAAGTATAAGTTTTATTTTATTAAGTTTTATAAAATGTGCCACAAAGTATCTGCAAAAAATATACAAGATATTTTTAAACTATTTAATAATGTCTGTAAGTCTTTTAAATTTAAGGGGTGATTTTTTTAGATTGCTTTCATTATATGAATTTTTAAAAGACATTGAAAACACAGACCACATTCAAACATACTCTCTGATTATTCCGACTCCCTGACCCACTTTCAAGTATTTGAAATACTTGATCATGACAATTTTTCCTCCGTCTTCCTCTACTTCTATTTCTAAGTACCAACATTCACCTGATAAATTAGTTTTACATATCGCTCACTCCTTTCAACAACGTCATTTATCAACAAACTTGATTTTTCAGGAGATCGTTTTTAATGTTTAAAAATATAATAAAATGTATTAAAAATAAATATCAAGCCACGCATTGAACGTTTTACTGTGAAACCGATCTTTTTAGGTAAAACCTGAATGTTTTTTCTACATTTGAAAAATATTTAGTATATTTCAAAAAAAAAATATTAAACAATATATTTTCCTCAAAATGCAAAACAACACTTTCTGCCCTGTAGCGGGTAAATATTTAGTTAAAAATATGCCACTTTTTCTGGGATGTGGCACATTTTCTTGGCATTCCAAAAACACGCACAACTGAAAATTGACGATTTTTGATATATGACGTTGTTGAAAGGAGTGAGCGATACGTACTGTTCTTTCTTCAGTCATTCGATTCCCATGTCCAAACCACCTCAAAAATCTTTATTTTATCGATAATGCTTATCACAATCTTGCATTCTTTCCTTATATCACCATTCGAACTTCTTCCATACATCGTTTTGCTGCACATTCTGAGAGAATCAAATTAAATTGAGTTACTCAACGTGTATTGTGTGTGTCCAATTTCTTGTTCACTTTAAAAGTTTTTCTAACACACCATAGATGGCTCCAGTGAACCCACACATAAAGCGTCATGACGCTTTATGTAGGAGTTCCAAAAATCTGAGAAGTGTGGTTGTCAATCATGGATAGAATGGTGAATGCTACACGTAAGTAAAGTGATCACTTAACCAGACTATGACAGGTCGTTAGCCCTGTAAATACTCAATTTTCGATATTCTTCTTCATCGATGTTGAGGTGCCAAAATTCAAAACATATTTGTTATGACCGATAAATACAGAAAATTCACAATATTTAGAGTGTGTCCAAATTATTGTTTACGAATTCTACGTCAGGGGGACCTGACATGAAAGAAAAGAAGAAGAAGAAGAAGAATGAGCAATTGAACTTATGGCGAACTTTTTCTCCATTTTTATATGATAATTTCAAGATGACCGTGTAAGAGCGTTTTATCAAGTAAAGGTTTCTCAAACCAACTAAAGATGGCTCCAGTGAACTCACATACAAAGTAAAAGTTCCAAAAATTTGAGTAGATCATGGATAAAATGTTGAATGCTATACGCCTGTAAAATAATAATAATAATCACCAATAGATGTCTCTAGTGAAGTTCTAGTGATTCAAGAACAATGTTTCAAAATTGGTTCATATATAATATATACATGTAGAACTTCCAAGAATTTGAGTAGTGTAGTTGTCAATAATGTGTAGAATTGGTGAATGTTACACGTGTGTAAGGTGATAACTTAAACCAGCCTATGACAGTCATCAGCCCCGTAAATGCCCAGACTTCCATATTCTTCTTCATCTTTGATGAGATGTCAAAAAATAATATGTAAAATAATAATTTAACTAGCCTACGATAATACCCAGAGTTCTATATTCTTCTTCATCTTTGTTGAGGTGTTAAAATGTAAATTGAATTACTTGCATTTTTATGAAATTTAGGTTTTATCGACCCTCCCATATATATATATAAAGAAATATTCCTATACACCATATAACTGCTTTTGTACCGAAATCCAAATTTCCATCCACTTTTGTACTTACACAAAGCACCCCCTCATTATGGCTATTGTTATTTCAATCCCGCAGTAATGGTACTAGGGTTGTCACCGAAAACTTTGCACAGTAATAATAATTTAGTTTTGCTTAAGTAATTTTGGACGAATCAAATCGTAATGGTAAAACTATTCGTGAACAAAAGATCTCGTGAAATCATTTGCGGTAAGAGCTTGGGAAGTGAACATAAAGGAAAATCGTTACAAGTTATTTCGATGCTAACTTTATCAATACATTAATTTACGAAATTGTACTATTATGTAATATTGTAATATCTTTTGTATTTTTTCTCGAAATCAGCTTATAATTTACTTTCCACATTTACAATAATTTTTAAGATAAATAAACAGAATATTGGATTTAAGTTTTGTACTGACATTTCTTGGTAGAAATGTATTTTATATAATAAAATTACAATTATGTATATAGTTTTTCTGATTATTAAAGAAAACACTTGTAGTTTTACCACTTTTTATTTATGACTTTGTCCGCCTCCGTAGTGTAATGGTCAGCACGTTCGGCTACCGTTCTGGAGGTCCCGGATTCGATTCTCAAGGAGGGTAATATAAATATAAGTGATTTTTTCACTGTCATATTTATTCAATATTACCCTGGACTGGTACCTGAAGTGGAGGGCTGATCACATTTTCTTCATGTGTAAACGATCAAGATAACACTGCATTTATATGACGCAGTGCCCTATGCACCATTGGGGTGCGGATAAGGGTTTTGTTATTATTAGTTTCAGAAAACTTGGAAGCAGAAAGATGGAAGCTTAGCTTCTGAAATTAGTAGTCATAAATAAACTCAAGTGGTAAAAAAAACAAGTGTTTTCATTAATAATTTTAACATGTCTTACCACAAAGTAAATGCCAAAACAATAAATAAAATAGTTTTTCTGACATATATTTTATTTGACCAGTAACTAGGTTTTGCTGAAATTTTATTTCAATTAAATTTTGAGGGCAAAAATGTTTATCTAATGTAAAAATGTAAGAAATAATAAGGGTGAAAATTGCTCCCAGTCCCTGACATTATCACTGGTTTTGGGTGGTATTATGGAGAGTACTGAGGTATTCCAAAATGACCCTTGCGGTAGTCTCGTTACCTCCGTAGGCTGTTTAACCCTGAGAAGATTATTACAGTGTAATAACAAAGGGTGAAATGAAAAGGTTCCCAGATATAGTATATTCATTTCAATGCAGTATTTGTTTTTAATATACGAGTATATATTAAATTAATATTTCCATGGAAATATTTTAAGCACTGTAGCTAAGCGCGCTAAACACACATTACCGAGTCGAGCATCTCATAATAGTTCATTTTACTATATTAGGACCATTCGAACTATCAATTGCCATTCAAACTTCTATCTAACATACATCGTTGTGCCGCACTCGTCTGAGAGATCGCATTTCGACTACATTCAGTCTACTTTCATCCTTCTATTGCCAACTCCATGCTTCATTTCCATGCTCATACCAAAGTTCCGTTATTTACAATTTTATCGATAATGGTTATCTCAGTCTTGCGTTCTTTCCTTGTATCACCATTCTAACACCTTTCATAGATCGTTTTGAAGCACATTCATCTGATTGCATTTCGACCGCATTCAGTCTACTTTCATCCTTCTTTTGCCAACTCCATGCTTCATTTTCATATATTAGGCCTCGTACCAGAACTCCATTGAATACTACCAGATTAGCTTTCGCTGATAGGTTTGTATCTGTTGCAATTGATTTCATGACACTTCTTACTCTGTTCCCAGCATTCACTTTCTTTTCTGTATCTTTATCAATCTTTCTATACCTGAAAAATAAACATCCCAAATATAGGAAATCATCTACCTGTTCCTAAATTTACCCATTACTATTATTTTACACCCAGATCTATATGCATCTCTTTCAAAAACCAAGACTTTGGATCATGCTACAAATATCAGATTACACAATTTTGAAACCAGCGCCTGCAAGGTTTTTTCTACTATCGGTAAGAAGCACAGCATCGTCATCATACGGAAGGCAACAACGAGTCAAAAATGGATCCTTTAATTTAAATTTTTTAATTCAAACGATTTAAAAAAACCGTTTTCAATATTCAGCACATTTAAAACTATTTTCCGAATTTATGAAAATGCCCTATAGTGTTCCGTTACAGAGGACAGACTGTACGCAATAATTTCAACTCAAATTCAAATTAATTTTGCGCGGAGGAAATGGGAACACGAAAAATAAACGTTTTTCTTTATTATTGTCTCTGGTCCAGAAATGAACGTTGACGAAGAAGACAACGGAGGGAAAATATTTTAAAGGACAAAGGACATAAAAACAAGAGCCTCACTGAATACAATCAAATAATAATAATAAAAATATTAATTATTATACCGCTTTCGAAATACCAAGAAAATGTTTTTATTAAAATTTCATTTAATTGTTAAAAATATAAACGTATATACATTACTACTACTACTATCACATCATTTCTCTGAAGGGGTATGCAGAGAACGCCACACTCTTCTGTCCTGACATATCGTAGTCATACAGGAGAAAGTGACCAAGTGAATTGTTTTACAAAAACGTGATCATTGACTATTTGATATCTTACTAGCTTGATATTGTTGCCCCGATAAAATCCCAAAGGAATTAAAACATGGAAGTATAATATATTGACTTGTTAAAAATTACTAACTGCATTGGTGTTTATTTTTTTGCCAAGCAAAAGTGCCTTAAATGGCCCTCCTGAACATTTTTCGTTTTGGTAGTTGGTCACTTTCTCCTGTACGACTACGATATGTACATTACTAACTTCCTTTACGTCCATACATCTTTTCAAACATACCCTCATTATAAGGACATGTATAAAGAACGAGAATGTGCAAGAAATTTGAACAAGAGTTATTCCAATTTTCTACTTTTTGTTGTTGGAAATGTCAAATATACAGGTATATGTATAACGTAAAAAATACTTGGTATTATAGTATTATTTTTCCAATTTTTATTTTATATATTTTTACAATTTAGGCTTAATATACGATAAATCGTGACTAAATTTTCTTTAAAACCAGGTAACATTTGACGTCATTGATTTTTTTAAATTAAAATAACGTTTTTCTAATGAAAAAATAAGTTTTTCATAGAAATAAATATATTTTTTATTTTATTTATTTATTTATTTTTCATAATACATAGATACATTTAAATATACGTATTCATTTCATATATACATTTATTATACGTATTACGGCTCTTTAGGCATGGCCTGTGTTGAGCCGAATACTAACATGTTAATACAAATTTTATTTTATTTTTTTATTTTTCATATATTTTTTTAATTATTAGATTATAAACAAAACATACAGGAGATACAAAAATAATTTATAGTTTAAAGGTTTTTCAATATGATAATTACACCTGGACTTTAATCAATTCACTTTCCACCTTGTCCCTTCCAATGTTAAGCAACCATCGACGGACACTGTTCTTAAAGACCTGATCACTCCTGGAAATCTTAATGGTTCGGAAAAGAAAAGAGTTATTGAAAGGAAAGGAGAAAAAAAACAACATACTTATATTCCGTTCGCGTTTTGAATTTCGAGTTTGCGAGTTCCCCCTTAACTACTAAACTTTGTATTTGAATACATATTTAAAGAATAATATTATACTTTATTTAACAGAAATCTTAATGTTTTGTAAGGCTTAATATTTGAGATTATTTTATTGTACAACCTTTCTATTGTAAATTGATATTGTATCTTGTAATGTATAAAATGTAGTTATTAAAAAAACTTTATTGTTTTAACATGTAAGTATTTCGACTCAACATATAATTAATTAATCTGGTCAAATTATAAGCACAATAATAAAAATTATAAATGGTATTTTCTGGCGTTTCTCATGTGTGTGATTATAATCCAGGATTCGGACCTCACATACTAATATAAGAGTTTCTGCTTAGTAAAAAGCTTCTTTACATCTCACCAATAGATGTCTCAAGTGAAGTTCTAGTGATTCAAGAACAAGGTTTCTAAATTGGTTCAAATATATAGAACTTCTAAGAATTTGAGCGTTTCTCATGTGTGTGATTATAATCCAGGATTCGGACCTCACATACTAATATAAGAGTTTCTGCTTAATAAAAAGCTTCTTTACATCTCACCAATAGATGTCTCAAGTGAAGTTCTGGTGATTCAAGAACAAGGTTTCTAAATTGGTTCATATATATAGAACTTCCAAGAATTTGAGTAGTGTAATTGTCAATAATGGGTAGAATTGGTGAATGTTACACGCGTGTAAAATGATAACTTAAACCAGCCTATGACGGTCGTCAGCCCCGTAAATGCCCAGACTTCCATATTCTTCTTCATCTTTGATGAGATGTTAAAAAATAATATAATTCATAAAATGTAAAAAAAAATAAAAATGTTAATAAATACAACCGAGCCGAATGTTATCATATTTTTTTCAGGTCAAAGTATTTTCGGTAATTTTGCTAGTAAAGTTCAACGTCAATTTTTCAGTTGGCTGTGCGCTATACAAGCCACTAGCATTACATCCCCATTAAGCTTAAATTCCGCCGAGTCGAGACCGTACTAATGTTTCAAAGGTTTCACTAAAGAGTGAATGCATTTCAGTAATCGACGTGGAAACTCATTGGTACTGTTAACGAGTAAATAAGTACATCCGTACGGTGGAGTGCTTAGATTCCAAACTAGCCGTAAATTTCATCAGATCTGACACAGGACTTTTCAAAACTTACGTTTTTTATTTAATATATATATATATATATATATATATATATATATATATATATATATATATATATATATATATATATATATATATATATATTTATGTATATGTATATATGTATATATATATATATATATATATATATATATATATATATATATATATATATATATATATACATATATATATATTAAAGCTTAACTAATCGCTCACTCCTTTCAACAACGTCATATATCAAAAAACTTTCTTTTTCAGGAGATCGTTTTTAAAGTTTAAAAATAAAATAAAATGTATTTCTCCATTTGATAAATATTTAGTATATTTTTAAAAAATAATTAAAGAATATCTTTTCTTCAAAATGCAAAAACAACACTTTCTGCCCTGTAGCGGGTTAAAATTAAATTAAAAATATGCCGCTTTTTCTGGGATATAGTACATTTTTTGGGTATTTCGAAAACATACACAAGTGAAAATTGACGACTTTTGATATATGCCGTTGTTGAAAGGAGTGAGCGAAATGTGTAAAAGCATTTAGCCGTTACGCAAGTGGTGACGTAACACGGCTCAAAGCCTTCTTATAACTAGCCTCTATCATATACAATCACAAATTTTGCTCCATCTTTTTCCTTTAACGAGATATTCATTATCCAAATAGTTACAAAATTGTGTTAATTTGCTACATGTGTTGTCAAAAAGCACCATTTTAAGTTAACTTTAAACTTGTTTATCTAAAAACTACTGTTTTTAACTTGCGGCTATTTGCCTTTGCACATTAGTTACGTGGCAGTACTCAATGGAGTCCTAGTTTCAATCGAAGTTGGCAAAAGAAGGGTGAAAGTAGACCGAATGCACGACGACCGACGAATGCAGAAGTAAAAAGTAAAGTGATCACTTAATTAACACTTTGACAAGTCATAAGTACCGTGAATAGATTTTTACATTCTTCTTCATCCACGTTGAGGTGTTAAAATTATAAAGTATTTTTATACTTACTTAATGAATTCGTAATATTAAAAATCCTTTTTGAATGGTTTTATACGGATTTTATTTTATTTTTTAACAAAAGAAGGTTTAAATGGATCTTGTTATTTAAATATAACAGGTAAAAAACTACATTTTATGAAATAATCATTCCAAACATCTGTAGAACACGAAGCGTTTAATTACTTTTTATTCAATTATCATTTCTTCTTGATGATATGACAAAAGAATTTTAATTGCTTTGTCTGGACGTATGACTTGATAATTAATTATACTATTGTAGAACACCTTAAAGAAAGAAAAAAACATTACCAACTAATTAAAAAATATTAATTTATTCGGACTCTTCGAGACTTGAAACAAAATCTGCCGGATATATACTCCGTCGTAAGGTATTAAGAAACAGCTGATTCAGTGAATTTTAATTACATTTAAAAAATATTTATTTCAGTAAAGAAATATCGAACCCTTATCCTGCGGATATAGGGCACTGCATCATATAAACGCAGTGTTATCTTGATCGTTACCATACGAAGGAAAGGTGATCAGCCCTCCGCTTCAGGTACCAGTCCAGGGTAATATTGAATAAATATTAAAGTTAAAAAAAAAAACACTTATATTTATTAGACCCGACTCTGGGAATCGAACCCGGAACTTCAAGAACGGTAGCCGAGCGTGCTAACCATTACACTACGGAGGCGGACATGTATATATATATATATAATATATATATATATATATATATATATATATATATATATATATATATATATATATATATATATATATATATAACCGTTATGGTGATAGAAGTCTGCTGAAACGTTCAGAACAACCTAGTTTGAGGCATGAAATTGGTATAAGTACCAGGAGTACATGAGTACGCCAGGATATAAAAGGAGGTAAAAATTAATCAGAACTAAACCTAATGAAGGTACTGTTTTTCATATAATAAATTTAGGTACTCGGGTACTTGGGAATAATAAGTATCTTTTATCAGTTTAATTGTCTGGCCACACATTATTTTTTTTATTCTGTCATCACTGTTGAATTTCCAGTAGGGCATTGCATCGTATGTTCTTAGTGGGTTACAATTATGATGATTGGTTTGATTCTTTCTCTACCCTCCGCTTGTCTCTTTAACTCGGCGTTCTCGCTACAATGCATGTGGGATATAATTTGGTCTATGTAGGATAAATAAAATTTGTGCCTTCGCACATGCTTTCCGCAATCGTAAGAAGCAGGTCTGGGTGTTTTATATTATGGCCCATCCATTAAGCTCGCTATTGTTTTACTTTATTAAGTAAGCATCTAGACTCCCCAGCCATGCTTAATACCTCGTTATTCCTTACATATTCCGGCCAATGAATCCCCAATATGCGCCTGTAGCACCACTTTTCAAACGTTTTCAGCCGCCCCTGTTCTAGGCGAACGGCCACTCTAGGGGTCGGACGTATTTTCGCGCACAATTTTTTTTCTAGTATCCACATTGGAATTTAAGTTTTTTTAAAGATGTGTATTTTAAAAATATAATTTTCCTTCTTACCTTTTATTGACTCCTTCTTTTCAAAAATCCTATATTTATTTCCAAGAAAACTTATTTTTTTAATTCAAAAACGGTATTTTAATTTAAAAAATCAATCATGTCAAAAGTTACCTGGGTTTAAAGAAAATCAAAATACGATTTTTCGTATATTGAGTCTTAAAGTATAATTTTAAAATATAAAAAAAGCAACGTTTTTCCTTAATTAAGTGAAATGTAGAATTCTTTGCGTGTACTTTTCTCAAAGGCATTTTTCAACATGCCTCAGGAAAAATGTTTCCTTTTTCACTGCGGCTTATACAATGACGTGTTCTGTTGTTTAGACCATAATTGTGTTTATCTTTTCTTAAAGAAAGAAAGAGTAATTAGATTGAGTCCATTCTTCCATTATCTAAGATAAGCAGTACGATGTTTTTGTGGATCAAACACTAATGAGGAAATAAAAGTTGGTTTGCCATTCTATACTCTCCTATATACCTAATATTCTTCTTCTTCTTCTGCCTTGTGGCATGTTTTTAAGATGGATTAGCCTCCTGCGATGTCGATTCCCAGCTATCTCTTTGCTGGTTTGCCCGGGAGTCGTCTACCTTGGGGTTGGCCGTGCATTACAATGTAAGGGGGGGTTGGTGTTAAATGGTGTTAAATCACTAATATTTATTATCACCCCCCTGGGAATCGAACCCACCTCCTTCGTTGCCTTCCCCACCTAACGACATCTTCGATCTCGCAAATTTCCCTTATCCTGGTATTCCTTATTCTATCTCGTAGACTCTTGCCAGATATGCTTCTTAGACTCTGCACAACAAGCCTTATCAAAAGTTTTAATAGAATATTAATTTACAATTTAACTAACTAACTAACTGTCATGCAGATTCCCGCAAGGGTAGGCAGAGAGAATAGAACGCCACACCACTTCGTCTTTGCAAACAATCTTTACCTCTTCCACATGCAGTACTCTTCGCGTACAAAACCCACCGATTATTCTTATGATGTTCTTAAAAGATATTTGGTTCTAGCTGTGTCTGCTTTGGTCTCTATCCCATATGTAGCACTTGGTCTTAAAGGGATATTCGCAAAGACAGAACTCATTCGCCGCCCAACGGCCAAAGAGGTGACACGTCTTTCCACGCCCGATAATTTTTTAAAATAAAAAAAATTGAAAATAAATGTATATATTTTTTTTGACTCCTTACCTTTTGATAACTCTTTTGTTTTGAAACCCCTATAATTATTTCGAAGTAAAACTTATTTTAAAAATACAAAAACTGTGTTTTAACCCGTAAGCTGCGGATCGCATCTATTGTCGTTTTTTATAGAAGTACCGTTGACTGCGGAACGCATGCATAGTCGTTTTTCAACTTTACGTAGTCATAAAATATCAAAATTATTTTAATTTAGTGTCAACTTTATCGTGAATACTTCCGGTCGGCTCGTGCTCCGCAGATACGACAGCCGCGTCTTCTATACAGCCGGCATACTTTAGGCCGCGAGTCCGTAAATGTTAATATTTTTGTGTAAATACACCATAAAAACATAATAAGTAAAGTGCATTGTGTACTGTGAACATCTATGATGGATATCCGAAAGTTTCACTATAAAAATAATGCTTTTTTTGTCAAAACTATTGTAATGTAAATAATCCAGTACGGGACGGAAAGTTTGACACTCGAAATCGAGCAGCTTAGAGGTTAAGAAAAAAGTCAATTAAACGTAAAATATTTTAGTTGCGACTCATTGAATGCTGGGCCTTAAATATGTCTTATAAATTTGTATTTTGCTTTTCAATATTTACGTGTTTCTTCTTCCTTAAAATATATATTTTTTGAAAATGTTTTTATAATTCAATTTAAAATGTTTCGTAAAATCGTTGAAAGCTTTTTTTTATTAGTAGTCGCGAGTACGAATCACCAAAAACAGCACGGCTCCAAGTTTGCATAATACTTGATTGAAAACAAACATTTCATGGTTTTCGGGGTATTATTCCAGCGGGGGATTGAATAACGCCCATTACAATGTAAACTTAGACTAAGAGATTTATCGAAATTATTGTTATACTGCTGCCGGTTAATGGATGAAGTTTAATTGAAAACCAGTCATTAAATTTGTTTTTTATTTGAATTTTACTTGGTAAAAGCAGTTTTTTTTTAATCCGATGTGATTCGATGCAATACATTTAAAGAAATAGTGGTATTTAACCATTTAAAATATTTTAAAAAAAAAACAAAAATGGATAGATATTATTACTATGTACAATGTGACTGCTGAATTAATTAATTGAAGTTCACTTTGTTGTAAGTTTTTTTTATAACTAACTGTACCCGGCTCTGAGTTTTTTAAAAATATTTGTTCAAGAATTCTACAGCTTTACATATAAAAAATGATATAATAAACAATAGTTTCATTAACAATAATAAACATTACATTACATTAACAAAAATAGTTACGTTAAAAAAAGCCAATTAAACAATTCCACATTTATGTTATAATAACTATTAAAATACATTCAGAGATTCAAAAAAACATTCAGGTTAAATGAAAAGAAAGAAAAAAGAAAACACACATGCGTGTAAAGTATCCGTGAAAGAAAATCAGTGTGCAATTGAACTTCCATATTTTTATTATTTTTTTTATTTTAAATTCTTTTGCATTACATAGCATAAATTCATATATAAAAAATATTAATAAAATATAAAAATAAATACAAAAAAAGATCCCACAAAGGCATGGCCTGTGTGTGGGTATACAAAATAAACAGTCATAGTACAGGGTATAAGGGTAAAGGTAAAATTAGTTAATACAAAATACAAAAAACTTAATATAAAATACAAAAAAATACTTGACTCTCAGTAAACAATTATTTTTTTTAAAATTAAAATTAAAAACTTTAAAACATAAAAAAGATGACGACGTAAAAAAGTAAAAAGCTAGCGATCATGTGCTAAAAGAAAAAGGAGCTTAAATCTGTCACTTCTATAAATTTTCTAAGCAAATTTTTAAATTTACACGAACTTAGGGAATTAACATCTAACAAATAGTCTTTGTGGAATAATATTCTTCTTTATCTTTGTTGAGATATGAATAAAAATATTGAATCACAGATTTTATACATCCTAGAGTACCAATGGATGCAGTATTTGTTTCGTTCTTGCGGTATTTTTAATATTATGTTGAGATATGAATTTTTAAAACTGAATCGCAGAATTTATACATACTATATTACCAATGTTATATTTGCGCATTATTTTTTGATTCTCATCAAATATGAAGAAGAATATGGAAGTCTGGACATTGACGGGGCTGACGACCGTCATAGACTGGTTTAAGTAATCACTTTACACACATAGAAGTGAAGTTCTAGTGATTCATGAACAATGTTTCAAAATTGGTAAATATATATATATAGAACTTCCAAGAATTTGAGCAGTGTGGTTGTCAATAATGGGTCGAATTGGTGAATGTTACACGTGTGTAAAGTGATCACTTAAACCAGCCTATGACGGTAAATGCCCAGACTTCCATATTCTTCTTCATCTTTGAGGAGATGTCAAAAAATAACTCCTACCATTGGAGATAATCCAGATTTATGAACATGTATTTGGACACACTCAAAATGTTATATTTGCTTCATTTTTGCAGTATTTGAATTATTATGTTAAGGTATCAATAAAAAAATCTTAAATCACGGATTGAATAAATCCTAGAGCGCCAATGAATGTAATATTTGCCTAATTATTGCAGTGTTTTGAAAATTATGTTGAAACATCAATGAAAATCTAGAAATCACGGATTTTATACATCCTTGGGTACCAATGAATGTTATATCACTCACTCCTTTCAACAACGTCATGTATACAAAAAAACTTGATTTTTCAGGAGATCGTTTTTAAAGTTTTGTATTAAAAATAAATATCAAGCCACTTTTTGAACTTTTTACTGTGCAAAAGATCTTTTTATGTAAAACCTGATTGTTTTTTCTCCATTTGAAAAATATTTTGTATATTTAAAAAAAAATTAAACAATACCTTTTCTTCAAAATGCAAAAACAACACTTTCTGCCCTGTAGCGGGTAAATATTAAATAAAAAATATGCCGCTTTTGCTGGGATATAGTACATTTTGTGGGCATTCCGAAAACATGCACAACTGAAAATTGACGATTTTTGATTTATGATGTTCTTGAAAAGAGTGAGCGATATGTTAATTCAAATTACGATAAAAACTACATACTTTTTCAAGTGTGTATGTAATTACCTACCATCATGTCGCTTCCCCGCAGGGGTAGGCAGCGAGAATAGAATGCCATATCACTCTGTCTTTGAAAAGACAAGATTGTTGAAAGGAGTGAGCATTATTTGCCTCGTTCTTGCAGTATTTTAAATATTTTTATTTTTATTATTTTGTTTTGCATTCAAACGTCCGCCGACCGAATTGAATAAGGTTGTGATATTTATATTTGCAACATTGCAATACAGAGAGCGGGGTGTATATTGCCAAGCACAAATGTGCACCAATATTTGCTTTGTCCTAGCGTTGCAAGCAAACAAGAAGTGGGTACTGCTTTGTTTGTAATTCATTCGTTACAGTATTCCATTGTTTATGTTCCACTTCCGTGTCCACGAGGGAAGTGACAAAACTACGTTATACCTATTTATTTTTTATTAAACACTTGTATTATATCACTCAATGAGTTTTATTTCATTAAACACGACTAGTTTCGAAAACTAACAGATGTTTTCTTCTACTGGTGAAAAGTAAAACTAACGATCAAAAATATTTGGGTATATATATATATATATATATATATATATATATATATATATATATATATATATATATATATATATATATATATATATTATATATATATATATATATATATATATATATATATATATATATATATATATATATATATATATATATATATATATATATATATATATATATATATATATATATATATACCCAAATATTTTTGATCGTTAGTTTTACTTTTCACCAGTAGAAGAAAACATCTGTTAGTTTTCGAAACTAGTCGTGTTTAATGAAATAAAACTCATTGAGTGATATAATACAAGTGTTTAATAAAAAATAAATAGGTATAACGTAGTTTTGTCACTTCCCTCGTGGACACGGAAGTGGAACATAAACAATGGAATACTGTAACGAATGAATTACAAACAAAGCAGTACCCACTTCTTGTTTGCTTGCAACGCTAGGACAAAGCAAATATTGGTGCACATTTGTGCTTGGCAATATACACCCCGCTCTCTGTATTGCAATGTTGCAAATATAAATATCACAACCTTATTCAATTCGGTCGGCGGACGTTTGAATGCAAAACAAAATAATAAAAATAAAAATATTTAAAATACTGCAAGAACGAGGCAAATAATGCTCACTCCTTTCAACAATCTTGTCTTTTCAAAGACAGAGTGATATGGCATTCTATTCTCGCTGCCTACCCCTGCGGGGAAGCGACATGATGGTAGGTAATTACATACACACTTGAAAAAGTATGTAGTTTTTATCGTAATTTGAATTAACATATCGCTCACTCTTTTCAAGAACATCATAAATCAAAAATCGTCAATTTTCAGTTGTGCATGTTTTCGGAATGCCCACAAAATGTACTATATCCCAGCAAAAGCGGCATATTTTTTATTTAATATTTACCCGCTACAGGGCAGAAAGTGTTGTTTTTGCATTTTGAAGAAAAGGTATTGTTTAATTTTTTTTTAAATATACAAAATATTTTTCAAATGGAGAAAAAACATTCAGGTTTTACATAAAAAGATCTTTTGCACAGTAAAAAGTTCAAAAAGTGGCTTGATATTTATTTTTAATACAAAACTTTAAAAACGATCTCCTGAAAAATCAAGTTTTTTTGTATACATGACGTTGTTGAAAGGAGTGAGTGATATAACATTCATTGGTACCCAAGGATGTATAAAATCCGTGATTTCTAGATTTTCATTGATGTTTCAACATAATTTTCAAAACACTGCAATAATTAGGCAAATATTACATTCATTGGCGCTCTAGGATTTATTCAATCCGTGATTTAAGATTTTTTTATTGATACCTTAACATAATAATTCAAATACTGCAAAAATGAAGCAAATATAACATTTTGAGTGTGTCCAAATACATGTTCATAAATCTGGATTATCTCCAATGGTAGGAGTTATTTTTTGACATCTCCTCAAAGATGAAGAAGAATATGGAAGTCTGGGCATTTACCGTCATAGGCTGGTTTAAGTGATCACTTTACACACGTGTAACATTCACCAATTCGACCCATTATTGACAACCACACTGCTCAAATTCTTGGAAGTTCTATATATATATATTTACCAATTTTGAAACATTGTTCATGAATCACTAGAACTTCACTTCTATGTGTGTAAAGTGATTACTTAAACCAGTCTATGACGGTCGTCAGCCCCGTCAATGTCCAGACTTCCATATTCTTCTTCATATTTGATGAGAATCAAAAAATAATGCGCAAATATAACATTGGTAATATAGTATGTATAAATTCTGCGATTCAGTTTTAAAAATTCATATCTCAACATAATATTAAAAATACCGCAAGAACGAAACAAATACTGCATCCATTGGTACTCTAGGATGTATAAAATCTGTGATTCAATATTTTTATTCATATCTCAACAAAGATAAAGAAGAATATTATTCCACAAAGACTATTTGTTAGATGTTAATTCCCTAAGTTCGTGTAAATTTAAAAATTTGCTTAGAAAATTTATAGAAGTGACAGATTTAAGCTCCTTTTTCTTTTAGCACATGATCGCTAGCTTTTTACTTTTTTACGTCGTCATCTTTTTTATGTTTTAAAGTTTTTAATTTTAATTTTAAAAAAAATAATTGTTTACTGAGAGTCAAGTATTTTTTTGTATTTTATATTAAGTTTTTTGTATTTTGTATTAACTAATTTTACCTTTACCCTTATACCCTGTACTATGACTGTTTATTTTGTATACCCACACACAGGCCATGCCTTTGTGGGATCTTTTTTTGTATTTATTTTTATATTTTATTAATATTTTTTATATATGAATTTATGCTATGTAATGCAAAAGAATTTAAAATAAAAAAAATAATAAAAATATGGAAGTTCAATTGCACACTGATTTTCTTTCACGGATACTTTACACGCATGTGTGTTTTCTTTTTTCTTTCTTTTCATTTAACCTGAATGTTTTTTTG
This sequence comes from Brachycentrus maculatus, assembly GCF_059751285.1. Lineage (NCBI taxonomy): Eukaryota > Metazoa > Arthropoda > Insecta > Trichoptera > Brachycentridae > Brachycentrus > Brachycentrus maculatus. Next base: position 120,448 of record NW_028281056.1, on the reverse strand, counting down.
AATCTCTGAATGTATTTTAATAGTTATTATAACATAAATGTGGAATTGTTTAATTGGCTTTTTTTAACGTAACTATTTTTGTTAATGTAATGTAATGTTTATTATTGTTAATGAAACTATTGTTTATTATATCATTTTTTATATGTAAAGCTGTAGAATTCTTGAACAAATATTTTTAAAAAACTCAGAGCCGGGTACAGTTAGTTATAAAAAAAACTTACAACAAAGTGAACTTCAATTAATTAATTCAGCAGTCACATTGTACATAGTAATAATATCTATCCATTTTTGTTTTTTTTTTAAAATATTTTAAATGGTTAAATACCACTATTTCTTTAAATGTATTGCATCGAATCACATCGGATTAAAAAAAAACTGCTTTTACCAAGTAAAATTCAAATAAAAAACAAATTTAATGACTGGTTTTCAATTAAACTTCATCCATTAACCGGCAGCAGTATAACAATAATTTCGATAAATCTCTTAGTCTAAGTTTACATTGTAATGGGCGTTATTCAATCCCCCGCTGGAATAATACCCCGAAAACCATGAAATGTTTGTTTTCAATCAAGTATTATGCAAACTTGGAGCCGTGCTGTTTTTGGTGATTCGTACTCGCGACTACTAATAAAAAAAAGCTTTCAACGATTTTACGAAACATTTTAAATTGAATTATAAAAACATTTTCAAAAAATATATATTTTAAGGAAGAAGAAACACGTAAATATTGAAAAGCAAAATACAAATTTATAAGACATATTTAAGGCCCAGCATTCAATGAGTCGCAACTAAAATATTTTACGTTTAATTGACTTTTTTCTTAACCTCTAAGCTGCTCGATTTCGAGTGTCAAACTTTCCGTCCCGTACTGGATTATTTACATTACAATAGTTTTGACAAAAAAAGCATTATTTTTATAGTGAAACTTTCGGATATCCATCATAGATGTTCACAGTACACAATGCACTTTACTTATTATGTTTTTATGGTGTATTTACACAAAAATATTAACATTTACGGACTCGCGGCCTAAAGTATGCCGGCTGTATAGAAGACGCGGCTGTCGTATCTGCGGAGCACGAGCCGACCGGAAGTATTCACGATAAAGTTGACACTAAATTAAAATAATTTTGATATTTTATGACTACGTAAAGTTGAAAAACGACTATGCATGCGTTCCGCAGTCAACGGTACTTCTATAAAAAACGACAATAGATGCGATCCGCAGCTTACGGGTTAAAACACAGTTTTTGTATTTTTAAAATAAGTTTTACTTCGAAATAATTATAGGGGTTTCAAAACAAAAGAGTTATCAAAAGGTAAGGAGTCAAAAAAAATATATACATTTATTTTCAATTTTTTTTATTTTAAAAAATTATCGGGCGTGGAAAGACGTGTCACCTCTTTGGCCGTTGGGCGGCGAATGAGTTCTGTCTTTGCGAATATCCCTTTAAGACCAAGTGCTACATATGGGATAGAGACCAAAGCAGACACAGCTAGAACCAAATATCTTTTAAGAACATCATAAGAATAATCGGTGGGTTTTGTACGCGAAGAGTACTGCATGTGGAAGAGGTAAAGATTGTTTGCAAAGACGAAGTGGTGTGGCGTTCTATTCTCTCTGCCTACCCTTGCGGGAATCTGCATGACAGTTAGTTAGTTAGTTAAATTGTAAATTAATATTCTATTAAAACTTTTGATAAGGCTTGTTGTGCAGAGTCTAAGAAGCATATCTGGCAAGAGTCTACGAGATAGAATAAGGAATACCAGGATAAGGGAAATTTGCGAGATCGAAGATGTCGTTAGGTGGGGAAGGCAACGAAGGAGGTGGGTTCGATTCCCAGGGGGGTGATAATAAATATTAGTGATTTAACACCATTTAACACCAACCCCCCCTTACATTGTAATGCACGGCCAACCCCAAGGTAGACGACTCCCGGGCAAACCAGCAAAGAGATAGCTGGGAATCGACATCGCAGGAGGCTAATCCATCTTAAAAACATGCCACAAGGCAGAAGAAGAAGAAGAATATTAGGTATATAGGAGAGTATAGAATGGCAAACCAACTTTTATTTCCTCATTAGTGTTTGATCCACAAAAACATCGTACTGCTTATCTTAGATAATGGAAGAATGGACTCAATCTAATTACTCTTTCTTTCTTTAAGAAAAGATAAACACAATTATGGTCTAAACAACAGAACACGTCATTGTATAAGCCGCAGTGAAAAAGGAAACATTTTTCCTGAGGCATGTTGAAAAATGCCTTTGAGAAAAGTACACGCAAAGAATTCTACATTTCACTTAATTAAGGAAAAACGTTGCTTTTTTTATATTTTAAAATTATACTTTAAGACTCAATATACGAAAAATCGTATTTTGATTTTCTTTAAACCCAGGTAACTTTTGACATGATTGATTTTTTAAATTAAAATACCGTTTTTGAATTAAAAAAATAAGTTTTCTTGGAAATAAATATAGGATTTTTGAAAAGAAGGAGTCAATAAAAGGTAAGAAGGAAAATTATATTTTTAAAATACACATCTTTAAAAAAACTTAAATTCCAATGTGGATACTAGAAAAAAAATTGTGCGCGAAAATACGTCCGACCCCTAGAGTGGCCGTTCGCCTAGAACAGGGGCGGCTGAAAACGTTTGAAAAGTGGTGCTACAGGCGCATATTGGGGATTCATTGGCCGGAATATGTAAGGAATAACGAGGTATTAAGCATGGCTGGGGAGTCTAGATGCTTACTTAATAAAGTAAAACAATAGCGAGCTTAATGGATGGGCCATAATATAAAACACCCAGACCTGCTTCTTACGATTGCGGAAAGCATGTGCGAAGGCACAAATTTTATTTATCCTACATAGACCAAATTATATCCCACATGCATTGTAGCGAGAACGCCGAGTTAAAGAGACAAGCGGAGGGTAGAGAAAGAATCAAACCAATCATCATAATTGTAACCCACTAAGAACATACGATGCAATGCCCTACTGGAAATTCAACAGTGATGACAGAATAAAAAAAATAATGTGTGGCCAGACAATTAAACTGATAAAAGATACTTATTATTCCCAAGTACCCGAGTACCTAAATTTATTATATGAAAAACAGTACCTTCATTAGGTTTAGTTCTGATTAATTTTTACCTCCTTTTATATCCTGGCGTACTCATGTACTCCTGGTACTTATACCAATTTCATGCCTCAAACTAGGTTGTTCTGAACGTTTCAGCAGACTTCTATCACCATAACGGTTCTCCGCAGGGGTGGGCGTAGAGATTAGAACGCCACACGCTCTATTTTTGCAAATATTATTCGCCTCTTCCACATTCATACATCTATATCTATACAAACCCGCTGATTATTTCGAAGAAATAATTAGGGTTAGAAGAAATAGCTATGTAAGAATGCTGGTGAAGAAGTAATATGGGATGAAGACAGCCTCACTCACCTCAATCTTCCCTCTACCATCCTGGCAGTCAGCATCGCTGAATCTCACAGAGTGCAGTCTCAGCAGCACGCTGTACCCCTGAGGAGACAGGAGTCGGACAGACAGGTCTGCAGAAGGTGGAGGAGCTCGAGGGTAGTTCACGTGTAACACTGATCCAGTTGTTGAATTGCCAAGCTGGATAACACGCTCTTCTTCAGCGAAACCAACTTCAATCAAAGAAATAAACCACCATATAAATAAATTCAGTAAATAATATTATTGATTAAATTATAAGCATATTGGGTTTGTTAAATGGAGACTAAAAATGCGTCAATATGCTTTTGTTTTTGAGGTAAATACAGATTCGCACAGGCCACAGTGGATTGATGAGCTGTTTTTATCATTTCAATATATTGATAGCTGTATGGACGATGGTGCAACACCTTAATACGCCCCTCATTTGTCAATGCATTGCACTGTTTTTTGTACAAAAAGGCAACAACTGGAGGTGCGATTCAAAAATCTTAATAAAACTTAATTAAGAGACATTAAATCTGTCAAAAGTCATAGAGATTTTAGTCATAGAGGCATTAGAAAATATGAATCAAAATTGGACACAAAGGTGAATACTTTAAAAATGGTACGGAAGGTGTAAAATTGCCTTGAGCAAGTAACTTTATCTCAACTCTACAGGTCTTCTCCTGTTGAATTTTTTGTGGTTTACTCATCACCAAGGTGGCAGTTTCAATGCTAAGAAGTTTCAATTAATAGGCTACAGCCGGCCATCTTTCATCATGAACAAGGCAAATAATGTGTGCAACAATACTTAGAAAAATTAACAAACTTATATGCATTTTTTTTACCGATTTTGTAGACAGCGGTGAATCCTTTCCCTGAAGGATGATCTCCCGTACGCAGCCGCAGTTCGAGAGATTCTCCTTTGGACAGGAATGCTCCATCAGCGAGATGTTCAGCTTCCAAGAATGGACGTAAAGGGCCACCCTCTCCTATTGATACTTCCAAAGCTGAACCAGCTTCTAATGAGTGCTCCGTGATTTCAAGCCAAACTCGTTTTCCTATATAAAAAAATAACACGTAGAAATTAGTTTTGAATAAATTAGTTAATATAAATTATTTAAAAATATGAGAATATTCGTGTGAGTTGCAATGCAACCTTTTTAAAGTGATATTTTAGTCCCTTGATCTATTTAGAACATTACTATCTATCTGCAAAAAACAATCAACAAATTACCATCTTTCCCTAAATTCCTTTACGCTTTTAAGCTTGTTAAAAGACAGCCAAAGTAGGTTATATTAAAAGCAAAGTGATATCTTTCTAAACATTTAAACACATTTTCAGTCAGAGTGGAGGATAGTTTTAAATTTATAGGATAGTTTGTGTATCCTTACCTGGTGGCGCTATTATGGTGTACGTGCAATCCAGTTTCGTCAGTAGAAAATATGGCCAGTTTGGGCTCTTCACAGTTCCATGCCTAGCCGTGAGAGTTTGCTTTGGGCAGGCCGATACATCCACGGCTCTCCATCGAGCGCTGAATCCCGCGCCAGTTATCGAGTAGTCTGTTTTTACACCAATCAAGGCACTTTTCCCAATAGTCACAAAGTCAAACCTTCGCATATCTGTATCATAACTACCACATATACGAGCAGCATCTGATTGAGGTATGCCATAAACGAGGCTTTTAGTCTGGAAAAGAAAACATAACCAATAAATATGTTCAACAAAATTGGATCTCTTTTGTATATTAATGAATAATATTTAGTTTCAATTCTTGTTTTAAGAGATACTTGAATAAAAAACGAAGAACAATTAAAGATATCCTCAATGATCAGTTTCTGTTTTATTGAATTGATCTATATAAAAACTCCTCAGGGCAAACTATTCAAGCAAAGGCAAAATAGAAAGTCGACGCAATGTGGGCAGAAGAAAAATCTTCTGGCTCCGAAATATACGAGACTCGACGGAGGTCAGAACCATCGAGGCGCTATTTAAAGCTGCCCAATACAAGGAAAATAACATTTTACTGATAGTCGACGTCAACAAGACATAACATGACATGAACAGAAGAAGAAGACGAAGAAATATTAACTCCCATCATCTACCGGATGTTAAAGTATCAACAAACTGTGATCGCACTTCTTCATCACATCTTTTATCATAAATGTATACATAGTTCTACTAATGATGCTCAGAAGCAAAGATTTGATATTTTGATGGATTTGAGTAGGCTTAGAAAAATGGTAAAAAGTGTGAGAGTTAAACTAGGTGGCTGTTAATCTATCTATACAATAGTACAAAAATTTGAGAGACCAAGAAATAAATACCTAAATATAGTAGAATGTTTGAATGACATACATACCTCGACAAAGTCGTAAAGACAGTCTTTTTGAAACTCCATGTCAATTTTGGAAAACTGTATGACCAGTCTGGTATTTTCTGGCCCGGTGAGCTTCACATAATAGTCTAGGTTATTCGGATAATTTCCAGGATAATTTGGCGAGATTAATCTTCCTTCAGTATCATTGATCGTTTTGTTGAGTTTCAAATTCGGTTCGAACGATTGGTTCTTTCTCTTGCAGACGTATCCTCCGACGTGTGAGCATTTTTGGGATGTCCAATACAAACCGCTGGGAAGCATGGGTGTCGGTGAGGTCATCCATTGGATTCCAAGGCACATCGGGTTTTCAGGATCTGGTAGTTCAAGGACGTCTAGTTCTTCGGGACTCTTGCCAGGAAGCCAGCCCGAGAAGGTGACTCTGGTACCATCAGCCCAATCGTAAGTTCCAAGCCCTGACACTCTTGCACCTAGCCAGTAGATGGCACTATTTGAGTACTCGGCGCTGTTTCTGATAGTGGCTGTGAGGAATTTCTCTTCGTCCGCTGTGAAGATGGATGCCAATTCAGCTCTCGCTCCCCTACAGATTTGCTGGGCAGTCGACCAGGTGACCTCGGGGTAGCTGACGATGAGGTAGCAGGAATCGTTGAACAGCTTTTGGCGGTCGTCTGAACACTCCATTACTGTAACAAAAAAAGTTTACTCCTAGTTTTCCACGATAATTATTGTATTTATTAACTTGGGGTAGGCAGAGAGAATAAAATACACGTCACTTTGTCTTTTCAACTTTCTTCTTGTACTAAATTCATAAATAATACTATTCAAAATGGTACATATTTTAAACAAAACGTTTGATTTATTTTCCAAAAAAAAAATTGAATAACATCATCGGCCATATATATAAAATATCTTCCGAATGAAATATAAAAAAACGGCCGGTTTTCTCGGCTGAAAATCCATCACTGTATTGAACACATCAAACCAAGAATAACATCAATAAAAAAGTATTCATACTTTTTTATAATCCTATAAAGTTGGTTGTTCTTAAAATATGTAGCTCATATCTCGACAGTATGAAACTCATTTGCAGTAAAACCTACATTTCTTTATATTATGATCACGTATTATAAAACACTTTGATTATTATGCAAAATAGTTGTATAACCTGTTTTCATACATAATGTCATAAAAAAACTAAATACAAAAGAGCTATTCATAAATGGATAATGGAAATCTGTTGATCTGAAATAGATTGCATCATTCAGCCATGTCGTATTTTATTGTATGTCATTCTTCTTTGAAAAACATCAATTGTTCCTCTTTATATGAAAGAAAATAAAAGTCTGAGAATCCCAGGGCTTACGACCTGGCATTTGGCTAGTTTAAGCGTTCACGTGCGTAACGTTCATCATTCTGCCCATTATAGAACATCCATATTGCATTAATTCTTAAAATCTGTACATTTCCAATGGTCTCAGACAGAACTTTCCACATGTCAGTACGATTTTCGATACGTTAAGAAATTGGTGAAGTACTTATTTAGCTTGTTCCGTTTGCCCTGGGTTGCTCAAACTTCCATCTTCTTTCATGTAAAAAGGAAAAATATATGTTTTATATTAAGTTGATATCCGTACGATAATATTGAGATCATATCCGTACGATGAAAAATCTGATAACAAAGTGTCTGATATAAAAAAGATATCAATATTATAAAGGTATTTCAACTTGATATGAAACATGTATTATAACTTTTTTAAACTTTTTTTTATTAACATAAATTGTATACATTTATTTTAATCACAAATTTAAGCATATTTAATTTTTTTTGCAGAGAACCACTAAGCCACTTTGTGTGTCTTGTCGGTGGAGTTCTTTTTGAATACATTTTTTTTTTGTTTTTAACCATTTTAACCTAATATACACACAAAAAAGAGGGAAAAATTAAGAATATAAACATTTTACAATTTTCATAAAATTCACTCTCGATCATTCACCCATTTCTTTATTTTGCCTTTGTTATATAGGCTTGTAGTAGTACGCACTCCCTATCACGCACATAAATATGGTCCAAACACGAGCTAGTCGTGATCTGTTGTATGACAGCTTCCCTAGTTGTATCATTTATGCACCTTGTCATACCATGTGATGCCATCATATTTTCATATGTCAGAACAGCGGTATCTTTAGAGTCCAGCAAATTAATGTTGATATCACCAATTAATATCACTTCTCCTTTCCTTTAATATTATTCAGCAGGTTATCTATTTGTTTGATATAAAATTCATTTGTTCGTGTTAGTCTTTCCTTTTTTATGAAAGAAGATGAAAGTCTGAGCATCTTAGGGCTTACGACCTGGCATTTAGCTGGCTTCACTTTATACACTTGTGCAACGTTCACAATGGTGAATGCTTCATTTATAAAAAAGGGAAGAATGATATATACTTCTTACACCTTTAAAATTGATATCTCATACGTATGGTAAATAATTCAGTATCCGATATAGTAATAATAGTATCAATATTGTAAATTTTCTATGATAAAGTTTAAAAAATAAGTGTTTTGAAATGTATAATTGTATGTAACTTTGTTTTAAAATCACTATAAATATTTTATTATAACTTAATTATAATGTCTACCGGTTAGCTTCGAAACCGCATTTAATTATAAAAAGGAAAATCACAAAGTTAGTGCTTCAAATATAAATTATATTTTAAAATGTGCCTATGATACGAGAAAACTCAGCGAAGACACGTTTTTGTAATTTGTTATTATGTGTCAAATAAAAAAAAATTACGCTTTCCCTGCCGCCTTGTGAGGTCTAAAGGGTCGTTTTTCTAATTTAACCGACGTTTTACTTTAAACGCTAAACTTTGAATTAGAAAGTTCGGTATGCAAAGTGCATTTCCTCTGTAAAGCTTGCGGAAGTTTACATTATAATTTATCATAAATCCCTTTAGCAGTAAGCTACTTTTATAAAGAAACTTTTATGTAGTCTTGTAAAGTTCACAGTGTTTGATCGCTTTTTTTCGCTGGGGACGGGGAATGAGAAAGCTTTTCTAAACTAACTCAAAATGCACATGCGGTCAAATTACCTCGTAATAAATTTATGATACAGAGTGCATAATTTTATTTATTTATTTATTTATTTATTTTCATAATACATAGATACATTCAATATACATATTCATTTCATATACACATTTATTATACGTATTACGGCTCTTTAGACATGGCCTGTGTTGAGCCGAATACTAACATGGTAATACAAGGTTTATATATATATTTTTTTAATTTTTAATATACATTATTTTTTTTAATGATTAGATTATAAACATAACATACAGGAGATACAAAAATAATTTATGTTTTAAGGTTTTTCAGTGTGATAATTACACCTGGACTTTAATTAATTCACTTTCCACCTTGTCCCTTCCAATGTTAAGTAACCATCGACGGACACTGTTCTTAAAGACCTGATCACTCCTGGAAATCTTAATGATTTCGGGCAGCAAATTAAATATTTTTGTATAATATGAACAGAGAGAAAATAAAATATATGAAAAACAGTAATGGTAACTTACAATAGCAATTTTTATATTGAACACTGGATTATTCACCCTGATTTGATGAGGTAATTTTTTAAAGGTGTCTCTACTTGATATGAAACGTGTATCGTTCTTCCCTTTTTATGAAAGAGAGGGGGAAGTTTGAGCATCAGAGGGCTTACGGCCTGGCATTTGGTTGGCTTAAGCGATCACTTTATACACTTGTGTAATATTCACCTTTCTGCCCATAATTGAATCACGGGAATCGAGCCCTGGGCCTCTAGCATGGTAGCTAAGCAAGCTTACCATTACATATATATACAGAGAGAAGTGTACACATTTCGTATTAAGGTGCTTAAAATAATGTTTTGGCATCTTATGGATTTCTTAATGTGTATATATATATATATATATATATATATATATATATATATATATATATATATATATATATATATATATATATATATATATATATATATATATATATATATATATATATATATATATATATATATATATTGTATATACATATATATATATATATATATATATATATATATATATATATATATATATATATGTATAAATATATATATATATATATATATATATATATATATATATATATATATATATATATATATATATATATATATATATATATATATATATATATATATATATATATATATATATATATATATATATGTACATACTTATATACATATATACACATATCAACCCTGTTATTTTGATTATTTATGAGGACAATTTCTAATTATTAATCTCATAGAAGTTTAGCATATTGCTTTATTTAACTCCCTGAGCTTTCCGTGCGAAAAAGCGCAGACAATTAATTAAACTAGGGATAGCAAGCTACTGAGTGTTAACTAAGGAAGCAAAAAATAAAAGTTGAAAATGGGTCGTCTGCTTTGCAAATGACTTGCAATCTGCTTGCAGTTTAAATTGGGGACATTTTGCGACGGAGACAATTTATTATTTTAAACTCCTTAATTGCGAACTTGCATTTTGAAAAAAAAATACTGAATTTTTTTTATGTATTAATTTTTAAATCAAATACAGATTTTTTGAGTCTACTTAGTTGTATTTTATTAACAAAAACACATATAAAATTAATATGTGATAATTGTTTCGCCTCGTTATGGCATTTTCAAACGAATGTCATTCGTTTCATTTTCAAAATAAATATCAAGCCACTTATTGAACTTTTTATTGTGTAACAAATCTTTTTAGGTAAAACCTAAATGATTTTTTTTGCCATTTGAAAAAAATTTTGTTTATTTAAAAAAATAATTAAACAATATATTTTCTTCGAAATGCAAAAACAACACTTTCTGCCCTGTAGCGGGTAAATATTACGTTAAAATATGCCGCTTTTGCTGGGACATGGTACGTTTTCTTGACATTCCGAAAACATGCACAACTGAAAATTGACGATTGATGATATATGACGTTGTTGAAAGGAGTGAGCGATATGTATAAATGTATGGAAATTGTATCTAATTGTATTAAAAAACGAAACTATATTAAATAAATAAAAATAAATACAAAAGATATGGACTGCATAGTGAAAAAACGAAATCTCTCGAGATCTAGGACATTATAAAATTCCAACCACTCTGGTTTTTTTTTAAATTAATTGCCACATATAATAAATAATAGCTCTGCTTTGAGTCTCATTATATGTGTTTTATATAACACGAGAGTAATATGAATTTACGTGATAATAACTCGTAACGTTTCCTGGTAGTAGTATGAACTATGCACAGCTTTTTATCATTCTGGTTATAAATGTCTGTTTAATACCGAAGAAAAAAGAACTAAAAGATCATTTTCCCCTCACTTATGCTAAAGATTCGTATGTTCAGCTATATAATACTTTATGAACCCATATACAGAAAATTAACGGTTACTGCTCATTCAAATTGAGTAGATCATAAACCTACTTATTGTACGAGGTGGCGTAACTATATAGAAAAGTAATTTTAAACCAATAAAAAAAGGTTTTTTTTCATGATTTTTAGCGCCAATGTGATAAAGGCCATCTGTCTTTCTAAGTGTTATTAGATTGAAGCAATTTAGTAAGTTTCAATATTTTAGTACCTATCTAAAAATATATTATGATAAAAAAATTAATTAACATAGAAATTGGGTGCGTAAAACAATGTTGTCCATTTATTTTTTTTAATATGAAAGAAGATGGAAGTATTTCAGGGCTTACGACTAAGCTTTGCTTAAATCAGCCAATGCCAAGTCGTAAGCCCTGTAATGCTCAGATTTACATCTTCGTTCATATAAAATACGAGAGATTTTTCATATCAAGTTGAGACACCTATAATATTGATGTATCATTCGTATATATACATTAAAATTCCCGAATTTAACAACTAGTCAAACAGACATCCAAAATCATTAAATAAGTACTAGAATTTGAAAGGAATCCACCAGCATTGCATGTACACAGGCATAAAAGTTCATATTATTTTTTGACATCTCATCAAAGATGAAGAAGAATATGGAAGTCTGGGCATTTACGGGGCTGACGACCGTCAAAGGCTGGTTTAAGTGATCACTTTACACACGTGTAACATTCACCAATTCTACCCATTATTGACTACCACACTACTCAAATTCTTGGAAGTTCTACATATATGAACCAATTTATAAACCTAGTTCTTGAATCACTAGAACTTCCCTAGACACATCTATTGGTGACATGTAAAGAAGCTTTTTACTAAGCAGAAACTCTTTTATTAGTATGTGAGGTCCGAATCATGGATTACAATCACACACATGAGAAACGTGTGTGATTATAGTGTGGTTGTCAATAATGGGTAGAATTGGTGAATGTTACACGTGTGTAAAGTGATTACTTAAACCAGCCTATGACGGTCGTCAGCCCCGTAAATGCCAAGACTTCTATATTCTTCTTCATCTTTGATGAGATGTCAAAAAAGTATATGACAATAACTCCTGTAATTGGAGATAATCCAGATTTTGTGAACAAGTATTTGGACACACTCAAAATGTTGTAAATAAAAATTCATGCTGTATAGATGTTCAATAATGAGCAGAATGGTTAACGTTACACAAGTGTATAGCGTAATCACTTACACCAGACCAATGCCAGGTCGTAAGCCCCGTAAATACGCAGACATCCATATTCTTTTTCATCTATTTTTCATCGATAGTATTATTTATGATTGCAGTTATTTTTGCTCCACCCTATAGCTTCCAGAACAATCCTCGTACATAATTAATGATTTCCAATACGATTTCAATCTGGCAGAAAAAATATTTTTTCTGTTCTTTTCTTATGACCTTATTTTATTATCTTTCTCAAATATCTATAAAATATATTATTCCACTCTATCTGTCTATTTTTTCTTATCGTTACGATACTTTTCTTTACCTACTCGGATTATTCATCGTTTTGAAATATGTTTTTTCTTTCTTGTTTCATAACACACAGGAACACAAATAAATCAGAGAGGATAAAATCGAATCATCTCGGTTATACTTGAAACGTTGGCGTTTTGTATAAAATATGCTACTTTTGACCCTTATGTACTAAACAATCAATGGTGAATAAGGCACCACATCTAATCAATGCTGCGTTCATTTGATTGCTAATTTTATGATGGTAAGGATTGTTTTATAAATATTTTATTGACCTTTAACCCTGGGTTGATATGGGAATAATTACTTATTTATAATTTAAATTTAACTCGGTAAATACCATTTTTTCTTATAATTTATTGTGATACGTGTTTCAGTGCATTCTGCATTATTTTCTAACGCCGTATGTGATCCAGTATGCATCGAAAGACGTGTCACAATAGATTATCACGAAATCAAATAATTAAGCTTAAAATTAAAGCTTATCTATTACGTCCACATTTTTTTAAAACGAACCATTTCTTTGTCGAGACATTACTTAAATAATTTAGTAATGACGACAAAGGAGCGTTGTGTGAAATTTATCATGTATTTTTATTATATATTTTATTTTTGGTATTCATAAAATTTAAGTGTAAAATTTATTCAAACCCGCACCCGATGGTGCGTAGGGCACTGCATCATATAAACGCAGTGTTACCTTGATCGTTAACACATGAAGGAAAGGTGATCAGCCCTCCGCTTCAGGTACCAGTCCAGGGTAATATTGAATAAATATTAGAGTGAAAAAAATCACTTATATTTATAGTTAAATTAATAATTTCTTAAATAAGTTTTAATCTAATTTGAGAAACTTGTAATAATTTATTACTAAAATAGTATTATGCAAGCAAAATACACGAGTGTATGAATAAGGAGTTCTGGAACAAGTTTGTAATTACAAACTACAAATTACACTTGCAGTTAAGTGCTTTAGATATTAATTAAAGTGTGTTTTTTCTCCTTAAAGCGGTAATATTTTAAGGGAAAGATAAATAAGAAAGGATATTTTAACTGCTCATTTCTGCTCCATTTAAAATAGAGAAATAAAAACTAACTAACTAACCATCACGCCGCTTCCCCGCAGGGGTAGGCAGAGAGAATCGAACGCCACACCACTCTGTCTTTGCAAACATTCTTTGCCTCTTCTACATTCATGCATCTCCTCATACATACCCGACGATTATTACGACTCCTGACCCGGCCGCTTTCAAGTATTTGACATACCTGATTGTGCCAAGTTTTCCTCGGTCGTCCTCTGCTTCTTTTTCCAACTACATTCGCTCCATAAATTTTGCTATGTTAATTAACGTTACAATTTATTACAGTAATTCGAAACTAGAAATCGGTTCAGGAATATACAATAGTAATATAATTTTGTCATACGAAGCTATGCGTGCTTTTGGCTGTAAAGTTTTTTTTTGGTATTTCATGTTTAAATGTTAAATGAACGTAGGCTTTAATTAATATATTTATCTTTTGATCTACATATATATATATATATATATATATATATATATATATATATATATATATATATATATATATATATATATACACATAAATATATGAAAAAGATTAAAAGATGATTATATATATATATATATATATATATATATATATATATATATATATATATATATATATATATATATATACATATATGTATATATATATATTTATATATATATATATATATATATATATATATATATATATATATATATATATATATATATATATATTTATATATATATATATATATATATATATATATATATATATATATATATATATATATATATATATATATATATATATATATATATATATATATATATATTTATATATATATATATATATATATATATATATATATATATATATATATATATATATATATATATATATATATAAATATATATATATTTATATATACATATATATATATATATATATATATATATATATATATATATATATATATATATATATATATATATATATATTTATATATATATATATATAAATATATATATATATATATATATATATATATATATATATATATATATATATATATATAAATATATGTATATATATATATATATATATATATATATATTTATATATATTTATATATATATATATATATATATATATATATATATATATATATATATATATATATATATATATATATATATAAATATATATATATATATACATATATGTATATATATATATATATATATATATATATATATATATATATATATATATATATATACATAAATATATATACAATATTTATATATATATATATATATATATATATATATATATATATATATATATATATAAATATATTTATATATATATATATATATATATATATATATATATATATATATATATATATATATATATATATATATATATATATATATATATATATATATATATATATATATATATATATATATACATATACACATATATATATATATATATATATATATATATATATATATATATATATATATATATATATATATATATATATATATATAATCATCTTTTAATCTTTTTCAGATTATTTAAACATTTAATCTGTACGAAATATTATATTTTTATATTTATGTATGAAAATAAACCTATTTATTTTATTATATAGTTTATTTAGGGTAGTTAAGTTGAAATTTACTTGATTTCGACGTAGATACTGCAGATTACAGAGATATAATATATACATACATACATTTTTTTTTAAAATAATTTTATTACACAGAAATTTAGTCACAATCATTTATAATACTTTTATTCTCAGAAGACTGTTACAAATTATAACTTTAAAAAAAATTGACTCAATATATTGTACAAAGTTGTGTTGCTTTGCAAAAAACAAAGAAACGTTTTAAGCTATTAAGTTTCTTGAAAAAACTAGGTAACGTTACGTCGCCATATTGGTTTTTCTTTTATTTCAAATTGGGATACCTCATTAAATTTGTATCTATGTATATTAAATTTGTTCCAATATTAAATTCAAGTAAAATTGTAAATAAAAACACTCGTTTATTACCACTGAATAGTTGGTAATAAACAAGTGTTTTTATTTACGATTTAATCTTGTCTTACCACAAAGTGAATGCCGAAACTGTAAATAAAATCAATTTGACTTGGTAAATTCCACTGTTTCTTTTAAATTATTGTAACATGTGTTTCGATTGATTCATCATTATCGTGCGGTGTTTAATAATTGTTCTTATGCTCATTCTTAAATCATTTAAGAAACGCGGATTCTGATTTATTATTTTAATAAAATTCTTATTTCTTCACAGTCCTGATGATTTTTCCATTTCTGCTCTGAATTTCCATTAGTATTCTAATTTCTAGTCTCAGCGTAAATCCTACGCCCTGTATGGAACACCTCCCAGCGTAGAATTGTATGAAATATGAAATCAGCATTCAAAGTACGTTGTAGAAAGCTTAAGGCCAATAGAAATTGGATTTACCGATTTGTTTTTATAGACTTCTGATTTTATTGGCAGTAATAAGATGAAAAATGAAATCTAGCTTACTGCTTTAAATAAAATAAAAATATGCATTCATATATCGCTCACACTTTTCAAGAACGTCATAAATCAAAAATCGTCAATTTTCAGTTGTGCATGTTTTCGGAATGCTCAGAAAATGTACTATATCCCAGCAAAAGAGGCATATTTTTAACTTAATATTTACCCGCTACAGGGCAGAAAGTGTTGTTTTTGCATTTAGAAGAAAAGGTATTGTTTAATTATTTTTTTAAACATACTAAATATTTTTCAAATGGAGAAAAAACCTTCGGGTTTTACCTAAAAAGTTCTGTTGCACAGTGAAAAGTTTGATAAGTGGCTTGATATTTATTTTTAATACATTGTGTTATATTTTTAAACTTTAAAAACGTTCTCCTGAAAAATCAAGTTTTTTGATTTATGACGTTCTTGAAAGGAGTGAGCGATATGTAAAGAAATGTACTGAACTACAATAGTATTTTTTAATTTTTTAATTTAAATAATTTTCTACCGTGTTAGTGGCTTATAGATGGTGAATAAAAATAACATGGAAGTCTGGGCATTTACGGGGTTTATGATCGTCATAGGCTGGTTTTAGTGATCATTTTACACATATGTAACATTCACCAATTCTACACATGATTGACACTACTCAAATTCCTGGAAGTCCTATATATTTGATCCAATTTGGATACATTGTACTTGAATCGCTAGAATTTCACTAGAGGCATCTATTGGTGATATGAAAGAAGCTTTTTGTTGAACAGGCACTCTTTCATGTGTATGACGGTCGCCAGCCTCGTAAATGCCCAGACTTTCATATTCTTCTTCATCTTTGTTGAGACGTCAAAAATTAATATGAATAATAACTCTAGTTGGAGAAAATCTAGGTTTGTGAACAAGTTTTTGATTAAAGTTTTACTTTTAATAGTGGTATTTACTAAGTTAAACTTAAATTAAAAATGACAGATTTTACCACAAAGTGACTGCCGAATTAATTTATGAAATTGGTAGCAAGTATTTGGACACACTCAAAATGTTGTAAATAAATCAATTTTAATAAAATTTATCAGAAATGCATCTTATACTTTTTTTATCTAGTTCGTGTCGACAAAAACTTATCGATGTATTCTAATTTCCGTCGACTTACTCCTGCGAACTTTGCTCTCCTGGTATTTCTCCGATACAAGAGTTCTCCGACAGAGCGATACATCATGTCTGCTATAATAATATATCACGCCGCGCCGACCCAATTCTGATGCTATTATAACGACACAGGAATAAAAACATTCCACTGGATCGATAAGGAGTCCTCTTTGATAAAAATTCGGTCATTGGTTTTCAAAGCCACAATCGGAAAATTGAAACTGTAAAGGACAAACAGTTTTAAAGGTTCGTTACTGTATACTCGATATTATGAGATAACAAATGAGTGGGAAGAAAATTATTGTTTAAAAAAAAACATACAAACAACTAAATAACCGCCACGCCGTTTCTTCGCAGGTAGGCAGAGAGAATAGGTTTCCTAAAATGTGATTTAAGTGATTTAAGAGTTATAAAAAAAATTAAATTAAAAAAAAAATAGTTATAATTTATGAATGTAGGGAAAAATCTACGAATGGCTTAAAATAATAAAAAAGGGTATTCGAAAAAGAATGCAATAATAGTGGTATATAAAATATAATTTAATTGAACTGACTAACTGAAGCAGAGAATAGAACGTACAACATTCTGTCAATTTGAAAACAATCTTCGCCTCTTCTATATTCATGCATCTCCTCATACATACCCGCCAACTATTGACCTGACCACTTTCAAGTATATGAAATACTATTCAATGCGAAGTTTTCCTCGGTCTTCTTTTGCTTCTATTGCCAACCCCATTCGATTCATAAAATCGTTTTACATTCGATTCAGAAGCCCAAACCATCTGAACGCACTTTTTTTTTAAATTTTATGGATAATGCTTATATCAGCCTTGAATTCATTCCTTATTTTACCACCCGAAAATCTATCATACAATTTTTTAGCAGGCATTCATCTGAGAGAACGCATTTCGACTACATTCAGTCTACTTTCACCCCTCATTTGCTAGCTCCATGCACCACTGTATGATTATTTTTAAAATACCTGAATATTTTATGTAAGGAACGTAGTACGTTGGAGTTGTCATTTAAATTTTAACTGCGAGTGTTTTTACCTAGAATTTTCACTCATGAATTACATAAAATTATAGTAACTTTAAACATAAAGTGTAAATCCACTCACGAGTAGGCGTAGGCTATGAAACTTATAAAGTTGAAGCATGAGTAGAGACACGATAAGCGGTGTTGCAAAAGCCGTAGCTAGATTTCAGAGGACGTTAGGTAATTTAAAAAAAAAATCAATTTTAAACGATAATTCATGAGACATTTAAAAGGCAGATAGATGGACGGTGTCTAACAGTTACAACCACTCAGGTTTGAAATGGGAGCACCTCACACGTATGCGACCCCCCATTAACAGGGTAGTACCCTGACTGAACCCGACGTTTTATGTGAATTTGAGTAAGTACACAAGTATACTCGTATAGTGCCCTTATTTGAGTACATTAACAACCGAGATAGTGAATGCATCAACCTGTCCGCTAAATGCTGGTGAATGATAATTCTTACTTTACTTTATGATTAAAATGTAACTTTGATTTAAAAATCATTATAAATATTTTAATATAATTTAATTAAAATGTCTACCGGTTTCGAAGCTAACCGCTTCTTTATCAAGACTGATTAATACTGAAACACTATCTTCTTAACAAAATTCTAAATATTTTGACGGTTAGGAAACGGAGCTTGGGTAGATCACAGGTGTATTTATTTTTTGTGTTGATTGGAAGTCACAGTCAAAAAGGATCAGGAATGATGAGTGATTACTTTTTTTCAACGAAGGATAACAACACAGAATGCAGATAATTAATAAATAAAAATATCCGATCAAAAATATCACCATCTTAATTACAATATAACTGGTCGGGTACAGAAAGCGATACGATAAATTTCTACTCGAAGCCATCTTAGTCTTCGCCATACAAATATACCGTGTCACAAATTCCACCAATTTGTATTATTGAAAATGTAAAATTTTGAGTTTTTGCATCCGTCACGCGTCAGATAACAGTGAATAGAAAATCAGCCGTATTGAAAACATGACATAATACAATATGCCGGAAGATGGCGCTGGCACGAAATAACGTAGTTATTTTTAAGGGTAGAAAATCAATTCCCCGATTGGATTTTCTAACGCTTTTCACTAAATTGACTGTCAGTAAAAACGAATACTTCTGCTAATATTCTAGATGAAATAACTAACCATCACGCCGCTTCCCACAGGGGTAGGCAGATAAGTGATGTGGCGTCCTTTTTTCTTTGCCTACACCTACGGGGAAGTGGCGTGATGGACAGTTAGTCAAAACATTTTAAAGAAATTTACTGGTCAAAATATGTACATATAAGCCAAAATTATAAAATAAAAAAAATGAAAATCATATTTTCAGGAGTTTCTCAAGTATGCGAATAAAATCCAGGATTCGGACCTCACAAACCAATGGAAAAAGTATCTGCTCAACAAAAGTTTTTCTCATTCCTACATAGATGGCTTTTGTGAACTCGCACATTCTGTGTGAACAATATATACAGAAGATAAAATTTTTATATAATAGTTGTGTAGCCAATCATGGGTAGAATTAGTGAATGTTACACGCGTGTAAAGTGATCACTTAACCAATCACATGTCGTAAGCCCTGTAAATGCCAAGACTTCCAATTTCCTTTTCATATATCACTCACTCCTTTCAAGAACGTCATAAATCAAAAAACTAAATTTTTCAGGAGAACGTTTTTAAAGTTTAAAAATATAATACAATGTTTTAAAAATAAATATCAAGCCACTTATTGAATTTTTTACTGTGCAACAGATCTTTTTATGTAAAATTTGAAGGTTTTTTCTCCTTTTAAAAAATATTTAGGATATAAAAAAAGTAGTTAAAAAATACATTTTCTTCAAAATGCAAAAACAACACTTTCTGCCCTGTAGCAGGTAAATATTGAGTTAAAAATATGCCTCTTTTTCTGGGATATAGTACATTTTCTGGGCATTCCGATAACATGCACAACTGAAAATGGACGATTTTTTATTTATGACGTTCTTGAAAGGAGTAAGCGATATGTTGGGATGTCAAAAATAATGCTAGATATATGATCGATCTCATGCCACAGTAAATTAGAGTTCACAACAGCTATCTATGTTGGAATTTTGAGTATGTCCAAATACTTGTTCATAAATCTAATAAATATAGTTGCGAAGAAAAACTCAAAATGTTGTAAAGTTGATATGCGAGTATGTACCTTTGTATGTTATTGGATTGGTAGCACAAAATAAGTAATACAAAAAAGACTGTATTACTTTTTGACATCTCATCATATATATAGAACTTCCAAGAATTTGAGTAGTGTGGTTGTCAATAATAGGTAGAATTGGTGAATGTTACACGTGTGTAAAGTGATCACTTAAACCAGCCTATGACGGTCGTCAGCCCCGTAAATGCCCAGACTTCCATATTCTTCTTCATCTTTGATGAGATGTCAAAAAATAATATGAAAATAACTCCTGTAATTGGAGATAATCCAGATTTTGTGAACAAGTATTTGGACACACTCAAAATGTTGCAAAAAAGACTGCATTACTTTAAAATCCTACAAACAAGCTAGCGAAGTTGACCCTATGAATGTATTATATAAACAGACTTCTCGGCCCGACATTACCTTTCTATGAGAAGAAAGACAAATTTTACGAGTCGTTTTTCGGTCTACGTGTACGTGATACCGTATTCATTGCAACTAACACCTACGTGAAGGAGATACCACGTAACAGTGACTCGGTACTTCATTTCACGGTACGTTTTTACAGGTTTTACGACGTACTTTGGCTGTGATAGAATTACGTAATATTTACTGAATTGAGCATAATATTTTTTATGTACTTTTCCCAACGTATTCCCTTTATTTAATGTATTCATTTAAATATTTTTTTATGAATTTTACTGCCTTAGTTACCTAAGTGTGTAATATTTATTTATTATACTTTTTCCAAATCTTATCCGCACTAAATGGTGCATAGGGCACTGCTTAGCATCGATGTAGGTTTATGTGTCCGTCGATGGTTGCTTCTCGTTTGAAGGGACAAGGTAGAAAGTGAATGAATTAAAGTCCAGGTGTTATTATTTTATTGTAAAACCTTTACACTGTTAATTGTTATCGTATCTAGTGGATGTAATGTAGATAATCTAATAGATAATCTAATAATAAAAAAGGAATAATATTAATAATAAAAAAATTGTATTAACACGTAAGTATTTCGGCTCAACACAGGCCATGCCTAAAGAACCGTAATACATAAAGTAAAAAAAATAAAAATGAATGTAGAAATGAAATAAATAAATACATGTATGTATTAAGCATTCAGCGTTTATTACTTAAACGCAAGGTCTTATCTAAAACCTTAATCGTCTAATTAATTAAGCAATGTAAGACAACTTAACCTAAGCCTATCTAACTTAACCTAACCTTACCTTACCTAACATAACCGGACCTAATGTAACCTAACCGCACAAAAATTTATAATCGTTGATCGAATATTATGAACAAGCTATGATCAAAAACATTTTTTACTTATTTTTATAGGCCTTCTCACTGCATGTATGTGTATATCGATAATTTGAACTATTTTTTTCTTTAAAGTAATGATATTTGTTTTTTCTTTAATGTTCTACGCCGATACTTTGTGGCACATTTTATAAACTTTATAAAATTAAAATAAAACAACTTTATTTTCACCACTTTTTATTGACTTTTTCCAACCGGTTTCGACAAGGTTCTTGTATTTATGTATTCCCTTTATTAAATGTTTTCATTTAATTATTTTTTATTTTTTTTATTTTTTTGCCTAAATGTAAAATATTTATTTATTTTACTTCTCCCAACTCTTATCCGCACTAAATGGTGCATAGGGCACTACTTAGCATTGATTTAGATGTTTTTCGCAGATACTTTATGGCACATTTTATAAACTTTATAAAATGAAAAAAAAACAACTTTGTTTTAACCACTTTTTATTGCTACACTTTTTCTAACCGGTTTAGACAAGGTTCTTATCGAAACCGGTTAAAAAAGTGTACAAATAAAAAGTGGTTAAAACAAAGTTGTTTTATTTTTATTTTATAGAGTTTAATGATATTTGATTCACGTCATTTCATTCATTCACTGCAAAATTCACATCATGGTGATATCTATCCAATTTTTGTTTAACTTTTAATCGGAAACTATTTTTTTTCTTCAAACCTATTTTTAATGCGTTTAGATGCATTCAACGTCAATATTTGTTTGAAAAAACTGCTATTAGCACAAATATTAAAATTTCATTTTTTTATTTTAAGCGACCCGTTATTAAAAACTGAAATTGAGTTATGTTGGGGTGGGTTAGAATCTAGAAACGATGAATAGTCCGCTACACTAACCATGGTGCCACAATTTGTATGTGATTTGTACACTTGGGAGGTTCAAGGATGAGGAGGGGTAGCTATTTCTTTTATTTCTGTGGGAACATAGATTTAAGAAAATAGTGGAATTAATCAAGAAAATTAATATAAATAAAACTTTTTGAATTATTTTAGATAAAAAATGGACGTTATAGGATTTATTTACTTTATTTATTTATTTCAAAGGTATATACATTTTTTTACTATTTGTTTTACGGCTCTTTAGGCATGGCATGTATTGAACCGAAATACTACATGTTAATACCATTTTTTTAAAATTATTATTATTATTATTTAATTATAAGATACATTAACTGTATACAGTATAAAGGTTTTAAAATAAAACAATAACACCTGGACTTTAATTAATTCACTTATTACCTTGTACCTTCCAACGAGAAGCAACCATCCACGGATACTGTTCTTAAGACATGATCACTACTGGAATTTTTAATGGTTACGGACAGCAAATTCAATATCTTTGGCTAGTTAGTTAGGATAGTTCAAAATATATTTTTTTAATTACCAGAAGTCTCGAGCGCAGTTAAAAACAAACTTTCTTCTTTCTACTTTTTTTTTCTCAAAATATTGTGCTTAGCGGTTTTAATTCATGATTATAGACACAAGAAATGCAAAAAGGATAGATACAGAACCTCAGCACTTTGCCTTTACCGGTATTGGAGCTAATGACTCACTTGTCAAAAATACAACATTTTAAAAACCAAGTAACAATTGCTTTCAAATAATTTTTATTTTATTAATTGATTCGGCAGTCATTTTGTTGTGAAATCTAAGCATTTTTTATTAAAATTTTACTTGGTAAATACCACTATTTCTTAAAATCTACTGTGACACGTTTTTCGATGAGCATCATTTACTAATACCGTATGTGAATTATATTATTTCGAGAAATAAAAAGACTTTGTGTTTTGATCCACTCACATTTTTATAAACCATAAATTAAACCCTGTTTAAATCTTAAGTCATAAATTAAACCCTGAAGAAGGCAACAGGTTGTTGCCGAAACTAGTTGGTTAATAAAAATGTGAGTGGATCAAAACACAAAGTATTTTTATTTCTCGAAATAATATATCAATATGATCCACAAAGTAAATGCTTTCAATATTCAAAACACCGTATGTGAAGCTTATTCTAAATTTTAGAGTTAAGTCCTTGGGACGTTGAAGATTGAAGAGGGGGTAGGAGCTGTTTCTTATTTTTCTTTTACCTTCAAAGTCCCAAGGACCCAACTCTAAAATTTAGAATTAGCTTCACATACGGTGTTTGAAAATGATGCGGAATGCATCGAAACACGTGACACAGTAGATTTTAAGAAATAATATTAAACTAAGTAAAATTTTAATTAAAAATTATTCTTTCCCTCAGCAACAATTATGAAATTATGTATCAAAAGATATCTCTAAAATAGATGGAACATTATGATTTTACTATCACTGCCTTTATTTGTGTTAACGATAATTCCAAATACCAATCAGTAGTTAGATTGAATTCTACAAGCGCAGACCGAGGAAACGTCGAGAACTTTGCAAAGCAAAACGGGAGGGTTGTATTTTCAGTCTGAGTTGCAATCGAATAGACTTCATATTCAGACTGAAATACTCGTATATTTCCGGTTCGTAGATTCAGGTTTAATTAATCCCTGAACAAGTTAACGGCAGCTTTCACCAAGCTTTCATATCGGACATTTCGCGGTATGACTTAAATGTAATCAAAATATCTTCCCCGACGTTGTTTTAGATTTTGACCCTCGATAAGCATCCAGGGGTCTCTGGTACATTAACCCATTGTTCCGCAAAGTGTGTGCCGCGACACACTGGTGTACCGTGGTGATTAGTTGCTGTACCGCGGAAAAAAGTCTTGTTTTGTGAAAATAACATTCATTTCATTTCAAACCCTTATCCGCACCCCAACGGTGCATAAGGCACTGCATTAAATAAACGCAGTGTTATCTTGATCGTTAACACGCGAAGGAAAGGTGATCAGCCCTCCGCTTCAGATACCAGTCCAGGGTTATATTGAAAAAATATTAGAGTGAAAAAATCACTTATTTTCATTTGACCCCCTCCCCTGGGAATCGAACCCGGGACCTCCAGAACGGTAGCCGAGCGTGCTGACCATTACACTACGGAGGCGGAAAATAACATAACTTCTACAAATTCTGATTGTCTGTGCTCATTTAAGTAGGCTCACATTTTGCATGAAACTTAATATGTTACCATACTATGGTAAATATGAACCTCTGAAATTTTTTAATTTGATAGGTGTACCTTTAATAGAAAAAGTTTGCGGAATACTACATTAACCAATATACTATGTTATATATTTTATCTTAATTCCGGTTTTCTTTCTCAAAACACGAATGCTTAGTAATAAAGAACAAATGAAAGTTTCTTTCTCTCAGCAAATAAGAGAGTACAAATGTAATTTACGTTTTGCGAGGTTGAGAGAATAAAATGAAGTTTATTTTGTAGAACAACGTTTGAATGTATTAACATATACGAACATTTAAGGAAATATTTTTCGAATGTGACCATATCCACTTTTTCATAAGATGACAATATGGTATTTTATTACTCCTTTATAATGTGTGTTGAATTACAAAATTCATCAAGATTTTGTAAATAACTTATAAAAATGTTTATTCAGGGTTGGCTATATATTATATACGAGTATTAAATAATAATAGATTGAAATTTATAAATGGAAATGTGGATTTTTTTTTTAAATACACATGAAAGTACAGTGAAAAAAACGTTGTTGAAAAGCGATCTCATGTGGGAAAATTGATATATGACCAGATATTTTTTTATTTATTCAATAATTTATATATCGCTTACTCCTTTCAACAACGTCATATATAAAAAAATCGTCAATTTTCAGTTGTGCATGTTTTCGGAATGCCCAGAAAATTACTATATCCCAGCAAAAGCGGCATATTTTAAACTCAATATATACCTGCTACAGGGCAGAAAGTGTTGTTTTTGCATTTTGAAGAAAAGGTATTGTTTAATTATATTTTTAAATAAACAAAATATTTTTCAAATGGAGAAAAAACCTTCAGGTTTTACCTAAAATGATTTGTTGTACAGTAAAAAGTTCAATAAGGGGCTTGATATTTATTTTTAATACATTTTATTATATTCTTAAACTTTAAAAACGATCTTCTGAAAAATCAAGTTTTTTGATATACCACATGACGTTGTTGAAAGGAGTGAGCGATATATAGTTTTGCTCTGTAAAACAAAGAAACGACACTTAAGTTTATCAAGTAATTCTCAAAAATGACGTAAGGTCGCCATTTTTGTTTTTCCCTACCGCACACTATTTTACGTATATAAATATATATTGAGTCACATTCTATCTTTTAATTTATTAAAATGTAGGTTTTCTTACAAACAAATAAATTGCCCACACATTCGGTTCAAAGGTCTCTTTTCCCGTGCGTCTCAAAAACAATTAAGTAAAATATTCACATGGCTTTGCCTCGTTTGATCCGGCAAAGCGGACCTTATGGGACAAGTTTTCTGAAATCACGCATTGAAAACTGTGGGTATTTACGTATTTGCATATTCTATTTCTTTTCCAGTTGACCTTTTTATTTGTACTCTTACTCGTATGTGCGTTAGACGACATGAAAAACTCCATCTCGAATTCATATTCATGCCGCCAGGAAACGATTCGAGTCTAACAAATAAATGTAATAACATAACGAGAATCAGAATCTAATTTTAAAAAGTAAACGCATCCATTTTTATGGGAAATTTTCGATTACCTACTTGATACTTTTTTATATTAATTTAAGGGAATGTGCGGCAAAACGATGTATGATATGAAGTTGTTCGAATGGTGAAATAATGAAAAAATGCAAATCTTTGAAAAACTGAAAGTAGACTGAATTTAGTCGAAATGCGTACTCTTATACAAATATGTGGCAAAAAATTGTATGATAGATGTTTTATTATGATATAAGGAAATAATACAAAGCTTTGATAAGCATTATCGATAAAATAAGGAAAAGGGTGATGAGATTTTTTGGGATGTGGAACGCATGAGTGGAGAAGAGGTAAAAACAAATTTATAAGGCGAATGTAGTTGCTAATCGAGGCAGAGAAAGACTGAAAAAACTTGGTATGCTCGAAAGTGGTCAAGTCAAAAGTTGGAATAATCGACGGGTATGTATGTATGTATGAATGAAGATGCATGTTTATGGAAAACAGAGTGGTGTGGCGTTCTATTCTCTCTATGTATATTGTGTTTTGTGGTTTAAAATGCTGATCAAAAATGGTGCTACATCAACCTAATACGACTACAGAGGTCTCCGTTATATATTTTTTAATAATATTTATTAGTTGTCTAGGAAAATTCTCATTGCTTATTATATACAAGGATTTGTAACATATTCAGCTTATGTATATTAAAAACGATAGTGAATGTGCATAGTAAATAATAAATAAATACGATTAATCCCTAAAAACAATAAAAAAGAAACAATGGATTCAACATCTTAGATCAAACAAGATTTGTCAAGTAGTTCATTTATTGGTCTTATTCGTGTTGTCATATTTTCAAAATAAAACACCACTAAATCTGATAGATCTTTATGCTCTATTGCTTCATCAATTGTTGTTAATTTTTTACCTTCTTTCGAATATTCTCTTTTCAATTTAAACCCTTTTCTCCGTTATCTCGTTATTTAACAGACATACGATTTTCCGATATGTTAAAAATTACCCTCTATTCACTTCACTCATACGTGGCTTGACCGAAAGCTTCGTAAACAATAATCCTAGTATAGTAAGCACTGCTTTTGTTCTCCTTACTAAAATATTAATGAGTTGGCTCTACGAGTAGCCATGGGCACAGCTTACTTCAGCTTTTAATGTCAAACGTCTACCTGTTGAGTATTTAAGTTAATATAATAACCCTTACCTTGGCTTGGGTATACGGGGTATATATGGTATATATGGTAAAACATTATCTTAATATTCACGTCGTGTATTACACAAAATGAATGGTAGCTTATGTGTTCCCTTAATACCCGGGTCATTTGAAGAATTTTCATGATTATGTATCATAGTATCATTCGACACGATAGTTAGCCATATATAGGACCCCCCATAAGTAATAAAATAGTGTAAATATCAAGACTTCCAAAATTTTCTTCATCTTTGTTGAGATGTCAAAATGTAAAAATAACTCCTTAGTCGAGAAATTCAGATTTGTGGAAGAGGATTTGAACACACCCAATATGTTATAAATAAAGTTACTGGTGAAATTATAAGCTAAAATAAATCTATGTAAAATAATCCAGTAGGATCTTGCATGCATCTAAATAAAAGGGTCTCTGCTTAATAAAAGCTTTCTCAAACCAACCATAGATACTACCGTAAACTCATACATAAAGTGACGAGAAAATTATATGATATTCTCGTATGCATGAGTTCCAACAATTTAAGTAGCGTGGTCGTCAATCATGGGTAGAATGGTGACTGTGACACGTGTATAAAGTGATCACTTAAACTAGCCCATGACGGGTTGTAAGCCCCGTAAATACCCAGACTTCCATACGTGAATTGAAATGTGAATTTCAAGTCAATAAATCTTTTAGTGCAGAAAAATAATGCCCCATTAACAAAAAACCTCATGGTAATATCGGTGAAAAACTGAAATCTTTTCAGGCAGAAATTTGCATGCTAGCTAATTTATTTATTTTCAGGCGTAGTTTGTACGTGTACGCCTGGCTTAAAAGTAATTTTGTTGAATGGTCCAAATTACTAACTTAAAACAGAAAGTTTTCATTGAATATTATTGAATTTCCAGTGGTGAGTTTGGAGTTTTTCTAGCATTCAACGTTGAATGTGCCTTAATAATATACAGCTGTTTGCTTGAGTTTAATTTTGTAAGAGTCAAAACAGAGTGAGTAAATTTAAAAATACATATTCAGTTATAATTTTAAAATGAGTTCACTACAGACGTATTACAGTCACGTTTTATAAAGGAAAGGGTAGATTTTTTTTTTATTAATACATGTTTAAATGACAGATGAACATAGACGAACAATAATATGGAAGTCTGGAAATACAGGGGTATTTTACGCTTAGAAGTTTTTTTAAAACACATATTTACAAGAAATTACTTGTGAATGATATGATAAATATAATATATGTCATCCAAAAACTATAATAGTAGTATGGTTGTCAATTATGGATAAAATGGAAAATGTTACACGTGTATAAAGTGATCATTTATACCAGCCTGTGATAGGTCCTAAGTCCTGTAATACCCAGACTTTCTTACCCAAATCTTCTTGATGGTATATTAAAATTATTGATTATAATTGCAGATGTATATAGTTTTGTACTGACATTTCTTGGTGAAACTGTCATATATCATCATCTATCGGTCTGGATGAGGTAAAAACTATGTTGTTGTTGCTTGTTTTACTTTTTCTTAACTTAACGATGACTTAAATTAGCCTCTGACAGAACATTAGCCCTGTTTATACCCAGATTTCAATATTCTATATCATTTATGATGAAATATCAAGACTATTGTTTACGATTGAAATTTTTTTGGCTCAACCCTTCTTCTTCGTGGATTACAATCTGTGTGATGGTTGGTGTGCATCTTTTATGGTCAGCGTCCATCTGTCTCTATCCTCCGCTCGTATCTTTAGCTCGGCGTATCCGCTACAACGCATGTCAGAGATAATTTGGTCCAAATAGGTGAAGTGGAGTTGTCCTCTGTAGTTTGTGCCTTCTCACATGCCCTTCGCAATCGCAAGAAGCAGGCCTGGTTGTCTTGTATTATGGCCTATTTGGCTGGCGGTTGTGTTACTTTTCCGAAAGGGTTGAGTATAAACTCTGCCTACTCATGTATAAATCAATACACAATATGGCTCCAGAGTATCTAAAAGAGCTGTGTATTCCAGATGAATTGGTCGATAGACGTCTCACGCTTCGATCGGCTACTACAACTGCAACGGGCAAAGTGATCTTACCAGCTCGCAACCAGCGCACTAAATTTGGCGAGCCTTTGCTGTTGCGGGACGATGGCTTGGAATGCTCTTCCACCAATGGTTAGAACTAGTGAGAGTGAGATGATCTTTAAAAAAAAAAACTAAAAACACATTTGTTTTCTAAATCATTTCCACCATAATATTTTCCCCAATTCATTCATAGTGAAGCGCCCTTCAGGTAGTATTTTACAAAAATGGCGCTATATAAGTTATGCAAATTTATTATTATTATTGTTATTTTAAACTTACTACTTTACCCTACTTAATACCTCGTGGTTCCCTACATGTTTCGACCAATAATCCCTAACATGCGCCTGTAGCACCACATCTCAAACACTTCCACCCAACCCTGTTCCGCCCGTCCGATATATAATATAACCCTTTAGATTCTAAAAGTAAGTATACATCTTACCATTTTCCATAATGAGTGTCGCCTTAAATCCGGTATAATGATGTGAATAGTCTGAGACAAATCTCAAATGTAATCTGGGTCCCCTGGACACGTGTCGTAGCAGCTTGAGGCGGGAGCTCCAGTCCCCACACAGTTTCCGTTTAGGTTCTGATGATCCTTCCGTCGGTTGGGACGTGGTCAAGTTGGAAAAGGGTGGCTCCCAGATCTCTAAGAAATCGTAACTGCAGCTGTAAAGAAAGGAAACATACGGGAAAATTAATCAAATATACGGAATGAGCTTATTTTTAACCGAAAATTTTACGATAGATGTGTCAGTCTTAGGGTATTTTATTTTTCCATTTTTTATTTAAAATCTATTTTTTTATTGTTTTCATTTTTTAAGTAACTAAAAAAAATTAAACACTGGGAATAAACCACTTAATGAGTTTTTTTTATTAAACACGACTAGTTTCGAAAACTCACAGATGTTACATACATCTACGGGCGAAAATTAAAACTAACAAACAAAAAATATTTAGGGGTATGTGTAGAGTTTGATAGTGTAATAAATATAGGGGAGGGGGGGGTTTAGGAATGGGATTTTTTGTAAAAGAAAACATAGATAATAATGGTGACGTAGGTATTTTGAAACAGTATATTATTAATTAACGTCTTATCTGATTTAAATCTATGTATTTCTAAATTATTACAAGTGCTTAATTTTAAAAAAATCAATATGTCATTCCACAAAGTTAATGCCGAATCAATAAAAAAAGCCTTTTTACTTATACTATATATGTATATATATAACATATTATTTTTTGACATCTCATCAAAGATGAAGAAGAGTATGGAAGTCTGTAATATCTGGTCAAATTATAAGCTTAATAATAAAAATGAAAATGGTATTTTCTGGCGTTTCTCATGTGTGTGATTAAAATCCAGGATTCGGATCTCACATACTAATATAAGAGTTTCTGCTTAATAAAAAGCTTCTTTACATCTCACCAATAGATGTCTCTAGTGAAGTTCTAGTGATTCATGAACAAGGTTTCTAAATTGGTTCATATATATAGAACTTCCAAGAATTTGAGTAGTGTGGTTGTCAAAAATGGGTAGAATTGGTGAATGTTACACGTGTGTAAAGTGATCACTTAAACCAGCCTATGACGGTCGTAAGCCCCGTAAATGCCCAGACTTCCATACTCTTCTTCATCTTTGATGAGATGTCAAAAAATAATATGAAAGTAACTCCTGTAATTGGAGATAATCCAGATTTTGTGAACAAGTATTTGGACACACTCAAAATGTTGTATATATATTACGTTCATGCTTTTCTTATGCGAACTTATTTTCGATACCCTGACCTTTGAATATAATCGCAATATTCCCTTTAGAATACAATAATGCGATGGTCATTAGTATTATATTTCGATATTCTATTCTAGAGAGAGAAATAATTGTATATTGTATTAATTCAGAAAATGATCAATCGCCGGGTCCGCTTTTTGCTATTCATGAAGTACTGCTCTGTAACTCGTTACATGGACTATCGCGTTCTCAATGTCATGTAATTTGGGAATAATAATAATTTGAGATAATTTATAAAGCACCATTTTGGTGAATTACTCTCTCAATAAAGTGATATAAGATAATATCCTGGGTATACTGGCAAAAACCTTAACTCGAAAATATGCAATAATATAAAGTTTTAACGTTCTATAAACTGGAAGAATACACTAAGTGTTCTTGGATGTTTTATATATATATATATATATATATATATATATATATATATATATATATATATATATATATATATATATATATATATGTTATATATATATATATATATATATATATATATATATATATATATATATATATATATATATATATATATATATATATATATATATATATATATATATTATATATATATATAAATATATATATATATATATATATATATATATATATATATATATATATATATATATATATATATATTTAAATATGAGATTAAAAGTAAATTCAACTTTAAGTTTAATAGCGGGTATTTTTGTTTTTTGTTAGTATGCCCACGATATATTGTTTAATCTTTAACAAAGAAATAACAAAATTTGAGTCTTAGTTTTCAATGGTATGCGCATGTGAGTAAAATGGAACCATCCAGACTCCCCCACATTTCCAGGCAGACCTCCAAAGAGATGGATTAACAGCTGGGAATCGATATATATATATAGTATAAAGTATAGACAAAAAATGTCATAAAACAAACAAAAATATTTTAATTATACTGAAATAAAAGTAACCGAAATGTCATTTTATCTAAGTGTTGAACAATTCAGTTCGAAAAATATATTAGAATTACCAATTTTTCATCGTCTGAACTATAAGCTGGTTTTCAGCTATAACATTTATTTGGTGTTAAATTTGTACAAACTGATCAAACGGTACACGTATTACATAATATTAGCAACTTAGTTTCGTGTTATACTGTTTCAAAGTTTCAAAGGTGTATTATTAATATGAAATATAGCGCTAAATTTAGTTCTACTATACTTAAATGCATAAATTCTGAGGTAACGTTTACCAAATTTCAAATATAAAAATAAAACTGTTGTATTATGGTAGACCCATTCTGAATGTATAATATTAATGTAAAAATGACTAGTTCCAAGAACTAAAAATATTATATATTATTTGGAGAAAAAAAAGACTGAGTTTTTTGGTCCACTAAATTTTTATTTTTATTTAAATATAATTTTAATATAAATATTTTTTAATTTTAATTTAATAATAAAACAAACGCTGAAGATGGCAAAAGGTTGCTAGTTGGTTTTTAAAAAAAAAAGTGGATCAAAAGACAAGGTCTTTTTCTTTCTCCAAATAATAACAAATAATAATTACAATGATTAATAAAGTAAATGCTTTAAATATTTAACATATGCAGATGTCTCATTAACTAGTAAAATAACGATTATGCAGTTCTGATTCCCAGGGGGGTCAATATGCAATTTTCTTAAATTTAATATATTTATAAATATACACACACACACATATATATATATATATATATATATATATATATATATATATATATATATATATATATATATATATATATATATATATATATATATATATATATATATATATATATATATATATATATATATATATATATATATATATATATATATATATATATATATATATATATATATATATATATATATATATATATATATATATATATATATATATATATATATATATATATATATATATATATATATATATATATATATATATATATATATATATATATATATATATATATATATATATATATATATATATATATATATATATATATATATATATAAATATATATATATTTATATATATTTATTAAAGGAATAATCCGCAAAGCCTCTATTAGAGGCTTGTTTGCAGGTAGGATAATAAAGATAGGGATGGTAAATGTGAAATGTATCATAAAAAATCACACCAATTGAAAATATGTCTTTCTTGAATTAATTTTGCACTTGGTGGGAATCGAACCCGCGACGCCAGTTTCGTCTTTTCGAGTAGAGCGTCTTTTAATTCCAGTGCTTTGAGTCGCTTAAAGTGTTCTGTTTCATATTCTATTACATAATCAGGTAAATAATTAGGTAGAAAATAGCTCGTAAACTCTTTACAACAGTATGAAGCTTGTCCGAGACGAAAATTGCAAAGTGCAAGAGTCGCCATTAATTTGATGCAAAAGCTGTTGGAAGCTTTGCTTAATAAAGTGCAAAACTTGGGCGAGCGAACACCATAGTAAGACGGGGCCATAAGCCGCTCACGAACTTGTAATGTTATATTACATATTGGTTTAGAAATTATAATTAATTAAATTTGATTTCATTAATTGATTCGGCAGTCACATTACGGTAATATCTATCCATTCTTTCTTGATATCTTCAACAGAGATAAAGATGAATATGGAAGTCTGGGCATTTGCAGTCTTTTAATTTCATCATTTTTTTATCTGTAGAAAGGTTGTTGAAGTACTGAGTTCCCAAATATCTAAAATTCTGTTGGAATTGTTTAGTATTGCATTTTGGTATTGTAATGTCATGTTTAAGGTATATCTCAAAGATGAACTTTTATTTAGATGTAAATCATTTTCACCCTTAAATAGTTGGAAAACTGCTGTTTTTTTAGAAAAATTTCACATTATCGGGACATTTGAATATTGAAAATAATAATTTTATTGGATATTTTTTTTTCTTTTTAAAATGACTTAAATTATCGTTCGCTGAAGTTAGTAAGTTAGTTTTGGTATGTAGTTTTTGTTTCGATTTTTATGCTGATATTTTTACATATCGTGTTATGTATTTCATTCTGTTTCACAATCCTACAGCTCGTACTCTTGAAAAATATAATTTTGGAGTAAAGGCATTGAACGTCTCAAATTGTTTATTTCCCGAATCATCTCATCCTCTTTCCTCTTTGGCATTTATTGCTTGTTTGTTAGTGGTATTGGCTGGTCATGCTTTCCTCTGGCAAGCTGCCAAACATCCACTTATTACTGCTGCATTGTAAGCATTCGGGAAAACCTAATCAAAATATCATGAATTAAAATTACGCATACATTTACAAGGTTCACTGACCCCTGAATAAATACCTTTTTTTTAAACCTGTTAAATTTATTTATTAATTTTATATCCTCATTATAAGCTTGGAGCTCTATTTTTTATTTGTAAAATATAAAAATACATATACTTATATAGTATCGAACAGTTTAATTGAAACAAAACTTTTTTTCTTGTATATTCGTAAAAAAAATTGTAAAATATGTTGTTTATTAGTTATTTCACAAATTATTATTTAATATGATCTCATTTGGGCTAAATCAAAAATTTTACTCTTCTTGGCATCTATTATATAAGGTTTTGGCACGTGGATGCTATTTTTTTTGTCTCGAAACCATACCTGAATTATAGACAGTATGAGCTTTTCCATCGTAGTGCAATCAATTTTGTAGAGCTTTTTCCTACAGATTGCCGATCGACTTTCAATAAGATTTATGTTTGGAAAAATTCTTGACCAGCCCAACACAGTTTATTGTTTTTGTGTGATTTTTTTTTATCATTTTATTGGATTTGTGGCAGGGGGTTAAATCCTGCTGAAATATTCCATTACCATTTGACTTTCGTTTTTGTATCTCTGGTAGTATTTTTTCCAGTATAATTGGGTAATACTTCTTGGTATTCATCATCTCAGTCACTGAAAGAAGCAGCCTTTATCCATAATACGAGGAACACCCCCAAAACATTTACTTCGAGGGTGTTTAAAATACGAAAAAAAAACTGTTTCAATTAATCTGTTCGATACTGTAGATTTATTTATAAATTCTAAAATATAATAACTTATAAATTTTTTGCAGAGACCCACCAAGCCACCCTTTTAAATAGGTTTTTTTAATGATTTTTATGTATTTTAACATAAAACACACAAAAAATAATGAAAAAAAAAAATTAAATCATTTTACAATTTTCACAGTATAAACTCTTGATCATTTACCAATTCATTTCATAACCTTTGGTCCATATTTTAATTAGATGAATCGTGCAAGCCTCTTAGATTTTTATGACATACACATACATTATATAAAATGCAATGCTGAAACGAAATAACAATGCTGACAACATTTTGACTATGTCCAAGTACTTGTTCACAAATCTAGATTTTCTCCAAATATGAGTTTTTTAACATTTTGACATCTCAACATAGATGAAGAAGAATATGGACGTCTGGGCTCCTGGGAAGTCTAACAGGGCTTATGACCTGTCACTGGCTGGGTAGGTGATCACTTCACGACATTCACCATTCTACCCATTTAAATGCAAATGTGTGTCTATACTTCTAGATATATGTACAATATTATTGAAGGACCAATAAAAATAAGTATTTTTGACTTGCA
The DNA here is from genome assembly GCF_059751285.1 of Brachycentrus maculatus. Lineage (NCBI taxonomy): Eukaryota > Metazoa > Arthropoda > Insecta > Trichoptera > Brachycentridae > Brachycentrus > Brachycentrus maculatus. The sequence goes on along the minus strand of NW_028281056.1, from coordinate 84,120 downwards.
ATGTTTTAAAACGATTTGCCTCAATTATTCATAATCACGTATCAAATAGTTCAAATTTGCGTTCACAAATTGTTTGTTTGCAAACTTTTGAGACAGAGAATTTATTGTGTTTGTCCAAGTTACCATCAAATTATAAAGTTAATTTTTCAAATTGCGCAAACAAAGGAGACTATTAAACTTATACGTAGGTATATATCACATGAATATTTTTTTTAATGTAGTGTGTAGGATAAATTCCTAGATGTACTGGCAAAAAACTCGCAAAAATATGCAATTTTGACTTTATGATGCAAAATATATTAAGTTTTCAACGTTCTATGAACTGGCAAAATACACTAAGTAGTTTGAAATGCCATATATATGTGGTTTTAAAATTAAATTCAACTTAAAATTGAATATCGGGTATTTTACTTTTTTATTATGACTCCAACTTGTTTTTTTTTAACGCCATGCTATATCTAGTTATCCGTGACATTTTTTAGAAATTTCATCCCTTGGAATTGGCAAAAGATTATTGTAGGTAGTAGGGTAGGTACTTAGGTAGGGATGTGATGTACGCTTTAGGTGTTGGCATAAGCCGCGTAAGGATTTAAGAACCGTAAGGGTTGGAAAAAAACCCTCAGAGTTCCTTAAGAATTTCATAAATATCTTTGCGGTAAAATGTATCGAGCGGTAAAAGCCACAATATTTTTTCTACATAAAAAATATTTTAAAAAAAACGTTATAATAAATAAAATTTTAAAAAAATGTGCGCGGACGTTAATGGAAGGATTTCTACAAATATGATTCGAATTTGTTTTTTATAAATAAAAAATATAAACTCTTGTATAAGACCACTTTTTAAAGTTTCTAGATAAATAGTATGATACAAATTCGTTATTTATATATAAAAATGAAACTCTTGTATAAGACCACTTTTTAAAGTTTGTAGATATATAATACGAATTTGTTATTTATATATGAAAATGAAACTCTTGTATAAGATCACTAATTAAAGTTAACACATTTCGGACGGGACTTTTTTACGCCTGCGAACAGCTGGCGATTTAATAATAATGTGCATTTAGTTAAGACTAAAAAAAAGAGATTGGTACATTATATAGTATGCATATAAAAACATTAAATATCTAATTGATTTTATAAATTGTGGAAAAACATGATAATATAAATTAAACACTTATAAAATACCACTTTTTTTGAGTTAATGTCAACGTTAACACGACTGGTTTCGAGGTACTAGTTGTTCCCTGAAAATACAGTTTGTATTTTCACCTAGTGATAAGAACATCTGTAGTTCTCAAAACAAGTCGTATAAATATTAATAAACTCAAAAAGTGGTAATTTTAATTCATTTTTTATAAGGGTTAATAGAAAAGAACCACCCTTTACAAATATTAAGAGTCATATGATCCGAATGATCAGGTATTGTGAACAATATAAATGAAAATAAATAGAAGCGTTGATTTTTATTATCAGTCATTAAATTAAATAGGGTAACGTTTATATTAGAGCACCTTTAGCGATAAAGGGTAAATTTACGATCTGTGTCTGTGGAAACCATGTTCCTACGGTGTTCGTACTGCATAATAAATATAGGCGATGTCGCGCCGCTACTTGTACGAGCAGGATTAGATGTCTCCTTGTAATGGAAGGGTGGTAGACTAAGGTACCGTCTCAAGTATACATCGCAAGTATTGTGGAACTTTCGGTCGTTATTGCGATAACTAAAGGCCATAAAAAGGACGTGCTTTCGGAATCGAATATGTCGAATATGTGGTAAGCATTGATATCTTAACATAGGTGATGAAGAATATGGAAGTTTGGGTATTTACAGGTCTAATATGTTCATAAGCTGGTTTAATCACTTTATACACGTGTAATATATAGGTACATATGTATCTTGCTACCCATGATTGACAAACCACACTATTCAAATTTTTGGAGTTGAATCTATCCTTCAATTGAAAACTTATTTTATATGCGAGTTTTTGGCACCAATGCATTGGTTGAAATAATAATATGCAAATTTTACTTAATGATGCAAATTATAAAGTTTTTAACGTTCTATAAACTGGAAGAATACACTAAGTGTTCTTTGATGTTTGAAATGTCATATTACATATATATATATATATATATATATATATATATATATATATATATATATATATATATATATATATATATATATATATATATATATATATATATATATATATATATATATATATATATATATATATATATATATATATATATATATATATATATATATATATATATATATATATATATATATATATATATATATATATATATATATATATATATATATATATATATATATATATATGTATATATGTATATATATTTATATATATATACACATATATATATATATATATATATATATATATATATATATATATATATATATATATATATATATTTAAAAATAAATATATTTATATATTTTATACAAAATATTCTTTGACGTATGTGTTGAAATGTAAAAATGTAAAAAGAACTAATTATAACACAGATTTTTGACATATTTGGACATATGTAAAATGATAAATTAATAACTGGTCAAAATATAAGTTTCTTCAAAATCATGTTTTTAGGCGTCTCCTAGTATGCAACATAATTTGGGAGGGATATTGCATTCATAAAATAAAGGGTCTCTGCTGAATAAAGAGTGAATGAAGAGTAACAACACCAAGATGAAGCTTGTCAGGAGCTTGGTCCACTCCATTTTTCTCTATGCTGCTGAAACATGGACTATAAAAGCAGCAGAAAGGAGAAAAATTGATGCCTTCGAAATGTGGTGTTGGAGGCGCATGCTCCGAATTCCATGGACAGCTAGACGCACCAATGAGTCCATTCGCCAGGAACTACGCTTGGATGGCTTGTCTCTGGCCAATATCTGTACCCGACGGATTCTCCAGTTCTTTGGACACGTTGCGCGTGGCAACGAGGATAGCCTGGAACGACTAGTTGTGATCGGTTGCCTGGAGGGAAAGAGAGGGAGAGGAAGATCCCCCACACGATGGACCGATCAAATTAAGGCAGCAGCAGGCACCTCAGTGGTTGGAGCGCTACGTGCAGCGCAGTCAAGGGATAACTGGAGAAGAGTCATTGCTTCCGCAAGGGTCACAACCCTCAGCAATGAGGATTAAGACGGAGAAGAAGCTGAATAAAAAGGTCACTCAAATCGACCATAGATACAGCCGCGAATGACACATGAATCAACGTGTAGTGGAGAAACCCAGATGACTGATAAGGATAAGGATAAGGATTTGAACACACCCATAATGTTGGAGCATTACATTAATATTAACAATTTTCTTGTCGGAGAATTTTTCTTATTCATCTGCTTGCCAAAATAAAATGAGGCAAGTCCCTTTATTTATTTGTCAGCGATATAAGATAAAAGGTTGTACAACTCTGTCTACGACCCGATGGGGTTAAATATTCCTTGGGGGTTGATTATTGCCTCGTTATCTTAAATTGCTGGCAATCTTCATATCACCTAATGATGCTTGATACCCCCCAGAAACACATGAGTATGTGGCCACAAAATTTAACAAGTGTAATTATTGTTATAAAACACTACTTAAATTCATTCAATTTTAATTAATTTTGTCAGAAAATTTTATATAAAATAATTTTTTCAACTTTTTGTCTTGTATAACATTTTAGTATGAGAATTTAGTCTAGACTCCTACCTGTCTTATAGATGTCGGTAACGACGAAATTCGGTCACTGGTCAAATAAAATTTATGTGGAAAAAATATTTTTGTTGTTATTTACATAAATATGTATACACATACATACTGTACTTTTATTTCATATCTCTTTTGATTGGTCCCTAAAGCGCATTATCGATCAACTTGGCTTTAAGTAACTAACGATCTAGGTAACACTGCTTCGATACGATCCAGTGCCTTATGCACCATTGGGTATGGAGAAGAAGACGAAGAAGTGATAAATAAGATTCGATGGTTTTGCATCTCGTTTTACGGCGTAAATGTCAGTTTATGTGAATTCACAATTCAATACGGTGAGTCATAAAAAAATGTATTTTTGTAATGAGTTACTCAATTTATTAGAAAATGTTGAACTAAATTGTATCCCGATTTTACTTTGAATTTTAATTTCAGCTTAACAATGTCCCTATCACTGCCAATCTGAATAAATACAAGTTTGTAAAACCACCACCAAGTTCATAGAAGTGTCCCAGTGTAGGCAGTGAAAGGGATTAGTAGTTATAATACTTAATTCCGTAAGTCAGTTAGATCCGATCCAACCCGACGTTCACCGGTAAACAGACGCCCCTACATCCCAACCAGCACAGAAGACAGACACGGAACAGTGCCAAGGCATTTGCAGAAAATGTACAGTCATCCCATTTCCAACTAAACCATTATTCATCGATATTCTATTACGGATCCCTTTTACTAGTTACGATATTTTTTTTCTTTTTTCTTGACACAGACCTACCACAATCTTGATCACGTCGTTTCCGCTCCAGGTAGAGCATATGGCCAACATGAGACGTCCCCAAGTCACTCTGTCACGCGCCATCTCCTTGGTTTCCTCCCAGGTCAGACTGGCATCTCGAAGTTCCGCTGAGTATAGTCGGTGAATGGTTGTAAGCGGCCTTCCGGAGCGCCAGAATCCTCGGGGTTGGAAGAAGAGACATGAGGGGTTAATGCTCTCAGGTGGCATTCTAAGGACATTTCCCAACCATGTCCACTTTCTCTTCTTCAGGACTTCAAGTATAAGAGGCTGTTAGGTTCTTTTCGTCACATCCTCATTTCTGATAAAGTCATACCATTTTACACTCAGTATTTGGCTCGGGCAGGTATTTTCAAAATTAGACAGTTTAAAAATTTGATACATAAGTATTCTCTTGATTATTCCTTGTTAAAAGTTTTCCATTCATTTTTTATTTATTTCTCTTATGTTTAAAGTAAGATACAATAGAATTTTTTATTTAATTTCAAATAAAAAAATCATGCAATGAAGGGTTACGTCAAAACAAACATAATCCTTTCGATTTATTAGAGTGAATTTTATTTTTTCTACATTTTGTTTGTCTCGTTTTAAACGATTTCAATCGCGCTAACTGAAACGTGTCCGCCGATCGAGGGTTAACCATGTTATGTCGACTTTTCGTCACGTGTTTGTATATGATTTGCATAACTAACTGACTGCGTCGTGATATGGACCAATTAGTAGGTGCCGGTAGGTGCCGCTTTGGGTAAACCTTCATTAGGCCCGCCCCGAATTCGGGATTCATCATTCCCTATTCAAATAAATCAAACAACTCGGAAACGCTAATTAGAAATAAACGGGACTCTCATATATAATAACGGAACATAAAATATACGTATTTTTTATTTGGGGTTAGTTAATTTGAGTTGACACACATATCGCTCACTCCTTTCAAGAACGTCAAAAATAAAAATAAAACTTGATTTTTCAGGAGAACGTTTTTAAAGTTTAAAAATTAATACAATGTATAAGAAATAAATATCAAGCCACTTATTGAACTTTTTACTATGCAACATATCTTTTTAGGTAAAACCTGAAGGTTTTTCCTCCATTTGAAAAATATTTAGTTTATTAAAAAAAAATTAAACAATACCTTTTCTTAAAAATGCAAGAACAACACTTTTTGCCCTGTAGCGGGTAAATATTAAGTTAAAATTATGCCTCCTTTTTTGGGATATATTACATTTTCTGGGCATTCCGAACACACGTACACCTGAAAATTGACGATTTTTGATTTATGACGTTCTTGAAAGGAGTGAGCGATATGTTAATAAGTCAAATTACGATAAAATTACACACTTGTTCAAGTGTGAATGTAATTACCTACCATCATGTGGCTTTCTCGCAGGGGTAAACAGCGAGAATAGAATCCCACACCACGTTGTCTTTGAATAGAAAAGATTTATTTGCAAATAAAGAGTAGTGTGGCATTCTCTTCTCTCTGCTTACCCTTTTTTCTATACATATATGTATACCACTATACATGCATACTTAAATATACTTTCGATCGTATTATATTTATCTTGTCAATTTATATTTATTATAACACCACATTATTTTGTTGTAGTGTCCTATGAATCACTAAGCGCAGATTCTCGCGGATTCCTTGGTCCCTACCACGCAATGAATATTTTAAATTACACGTAAATAGAGGAAGAAGAATAATATTACGCTTTAATCATTTTACATTATTTGTATGTTTTCTTAAGTAAGCTTACATTACACTAATATAAACTATTTTAGACACTTAATTTACTACATCTACATATATATATATATATATATATATATATATATATATATATATATATATATATATATATATATATATATATATATATATATATATATATATATATATATATATATATATAATAATAAAACCCTTATACGAACCCCAATGGTGCATAGGGCACTGCGTCATATAAACGCAGTGTTATCTTGATCGTTTACACATGAAGGAAAGGTGATCAGCCCTCCGCTTCAGGTACCAGTCCAGGGTAATATTGAATATGACAGTGAAAAAATCACTTATATTTATTTTACGCCCCTTGGGAATCGAACTCGGGACCTCCAGAACGGTAGCCGAGCGTGCTGAGCATTACACTACGGAGGCGGACTATATATATATATATATATATATATATATATATATATATATATATATATATATAAACGCAGTGTTATCTTGATCGTTTACACATGAAGGAAAGGTGATCAGCCCTCCGCTTCAGGTACCAGTCCAGGGTAATATTGAATATGACAGTGAAAAAATCACTTATATTTATTTTACGCCCCTTGGGAATCGAACCCAGGACCTCCAGAACGGTAGCCGAGCGTGCTGACCATTACACTACGGAGGCGGACTATATATATATATATATATATATATATATATATATATATATATATATATATATATATATATATATATAAATATATAAATTTATATATATATATATATATATATATATATATATATATATATATATATATATATATAATATATATATATATATATATGTATAAATATATACATTTATATATATTTACATTTCCTTACAGTAAACAAAACATTTATTTTTAAATTATACAGATTTTTCACATTTTCAATTGGTCTGGGTGTTTGTGATGTGTTTTTCACATTTAATTTCCCTATCAGTACCATCCTACCTGTAGACAAGCCTCTAAATATAGAAGCTTTGCGTGTTCTTTTTATTTTTATAATGGCGGTATGATATTACAAAATAAATACTCACTCCGGTTCTTGCTCCAGGACCAGCTCCTCGAAGTCCAGTACGATCCTGTAGCCTGGTGGGGCCGTGACGTCAGTGTCGCAGCGGGCCCCGTCGGGGTAGGCGCGAGGGAAGCCAGGCGAGGTCAGCTGGGCGCGAGGCCTGGCGCGTCCCAGCGACAGGGACGTCTCGCATGCTGGCCCTGAACCAACCTCAACCGGCTCTGTTGGAAATATAAATAATTTTAATTAAAAAAACCATATTCTATTCTCAATATTATTAATATTTAAAGCATTTACTTTGTGGTTAGTCATTTTTACTTATTAATTTTTTTACAAAAATGTTAATAACATTAGTATATAACGACTCACCGCGGTGAGCGGGTAAATACTAATATTATTAACATTTTTTGTAAAAAAATCAATAAGTCAAACCATATTCTATTCTCAATATTATTAATATTTAAAGCATTTACATTGTGGTTGATCATTTTTCCAATTTTTTTTTAATGATAATAATATTTGTATATAACCACTCACCGCGGTGAGTGGTTAAATACTAATATTATTAACTTTAAAAAAAAAAGTGAAACTATATTCTATTAAAATACTTCAAAAAATCTACTGAAACTAAAAAAAAACAGAGAATTCATTTCATTAAAAAAAAACATTTTTTCGAATACATCGCGGGTTTATTTATTTTTTATACATAAGGCATTAAAATGAACCGTATACGAGAATTCGTTTTATTTTTGTCAAGATATTTATCGTAGTCGTACAGGAGAAAGTGACAAACTGACAAAACGTAAAATGTTCAGGAGGGCCACTTAAGTTACTTTTGCTTGGCAAGTAGATAAACATCAATACAGTTGGCCATTTTTAACAAGTCAATATATTATACTTCCAAGTTTCAATTGCTTTGGGATTTTTTCAAGGCAATATTAAGCTTGTAAGACACCAAATAGTCAATGATCACGTTTTTGTAAAAAATGCACTTGGTCACTTTCTCCTGTATGACTACGATATATATAAACCTATACTTATCAACAACTTTATGCTCCGGTTTTTTCGGGCGAATTTGCACAATTTATAATAATTTACAATTTGGCCATTTATTGAAGAATTTCTTATAAATCCCAATAAAAAGAGTCAAGTGGCAACTGGCAAGCTCAGTTCGATTATTTGTCTTAAAAAAACAAGTAAAAAATGCGATCAGTGCTCGGGTTGGCACAATAGAACACGCACACCCACACACCCACACACGCACACACACACACACACACACACACACACACACACACACACACACACACACACACACACACACGTTTGTATATAAACATACGGTTAATAGAAACATAAACAGAAAACAGTGATGTGAATTGAAATAGAAAATAGGTGTATTATTTTCCTGAACGGTATTTCATTCGCAGCGATTTTCCTTTGAACATGGCGATTGAAATCATATAAACTAGTTCATCGTCCACCTTTTACTGAAGCAGTTCATAGAATAGTCATACAAATGAAAATAAGAAAAGTCAGTAGCATTTTCCTTACAAATAAAATATGAAATGAAAACGCTTTCCGGTCGTCCATTCAATTCTCGAATTGCTTCTAAAAATCAAACCATTTAATAAATGTTGAATTAAGAGTGCACTCGATGAAATGCTGAAAGCGTTTTAAAGCAATGATTTACGGTCTGTGTAATGGTCCATTTATCTAATCGAAAACCACGAGGGTTACTTGTATTTTTTCCTTTTTGATACTCTTAGTAATGCACTGTATATTTTTTCAGCGGAAAATTCGGGCAGCATTTTCCTTTCAGCACGCCATTAGCTCAGTATATAAACACCATTTTTTACATAAAAAATGTTTTTTCGATGTAAAGATGTACCTAGAAAAGAACTGCGAAATATATTCTCTTAAAATTGTACATTTTTTAAACTTATTTCCAATTCAAATGCTAAGTAAGACGAAAAATAGTGTTAACTTTAAAAAAAACATCTGAAATATCTGTGATTAATCAGGGGTGGCGCAAAATTAATCACCCTTTTAAATGATGTCATAGTTTTTAAAAATGGTGTCGTACGTTAGATATATTTAAAATTTGTGAACTAAACACCTGCAGTATACAAAAAATTATAGAACGTGTACAAATGTATATCAATACTGGTGGCAGCTACTTGACGGATATCATCTTTTGTGTTGTGAAAACGGCGCTTTTTAACAAAAAATTCAATTTTGTTAAATGATAGAGTTAATTGAAAATTAAGTTGCATTCTATCGAATATCCCTCACCTTAAATACTTGTTCGAATTTTTTTCGCAAACAACAAATTTTTGTAGTTATCCAATGACTTCGTTATTTTTAACTGATCTGAAAGTATTAAGAGGTCGGAAGAAATCATATGTTTTCTTAGAAAAGCTTATTTTTTCAATTACAAAAACTGTACAGCAAAACAATTGTAACGTTAAATATAACCTGGGTTTGATGAAAATTTGCGGGCTATAGATTATTCTGCGTTTATTGCTTTCATTGGATACTTTTAATACATAATTATTTAAAGTGATTTTTTGATCGTAGATAAGTTTCTTATAAACAAAACTCCGTCCAATAAAAATTAGCAGCAAAATAACAAAAAAGGAATTCCATGATTATATGTATACATATAATTAAGAAGTGTGTAAATACTCGTGTATTTTTCAAAGGCAAAATTATAAAGCGTCTAGAAAACAAATTGGATTAATGATTTTCCATCAATAATTATTTTACACGAAAGAAGAAAGTTTGTTTATTATTTATGGTACGGATTACGCGTCTTTGAAATTCGATCTAAGGGCTTCAGGCAGGCTTCAAAGTCTGGCTTGTTTTAAATAACTGTTTGAAAGTCGTAAAACATTTGTGATTGTGATTAAAACTTTGTGTTTATAAAAGTGAAAGTTCGAAAAACCCTGGGGGATAATTCAAACTTCTTTTTACGGGTTTACTGAAATTATATCTTTGAACGATATGCGGAAACACAATATCCATTGCACCAGCTGCCAATATTTTTAATATATAAACTTCATAATATTTTGATGAAAATGTAAAATAATTTGGGAAATACTTGCATACATTTTACAAAGGTAATAAAAAACTAAACTCCACCATAGAAGGTGTCAAGAAGAAGCGTATGAAAGAATGTATCAATTGAATACAGCTTCCAAAAATTTAGTAGTTGCACCAACCTATGGTAGATCGTAAGCTCCATGACGTCTTATATTGGCTGGTTTAAGTGATATTTTTTTACACACTGGTTAAGATGCACCATTATACTTATGATAAACAACCATTTTAAATTCTAAGTATTATTAATATTTAAAGCATTTACTCTGTGGTAAGTCATTTTTGTTTATTACTTTTTTTTACAAAAATGTTAATAATATTAGTATATAACCACTCACCGAGATTTTTATTTGCCCACTCCTTTCATCCTACGAGTATATAAGCTGGTGCAATAATATGTTTAACCCTAGTGCGTGTTTAACCTCGGCTCGTAACGCATGTTTGTGCTGAAACTTGCATGTTGGTCTTCGGGTCGACAAAAAATTGCATGTCTTAAACATTTTGTGTAGTTTAAAGTGTGTGCTAATGTAGTGAATGTAGCTAACGTAGTGAACGTAGCTAACGTAGCTAAAGTGCTAACGTAGTGAAGGGTAGTATTGTTTGCATGCTATGGTATTGATCATCCTGACGAAGAGACTGGTACGTCTCGAAACCGGTAGACATAAAAATCTCGGTGAGTGGTTATATACTAATATTATTAACATTTTTGTAAAAAAATAAATAAGTAACTATTATTATACTGTTTTATGCATTTTTGGACTAAGTAGATTCTACTTAGTCCAAAAATGCAAAAATAAAACGTACTACAAAAAATGTTCCTTACTGTTTAAGTTTGGACAGCCGAGGTATGTTGGGGTGGTTTGGATATGTGAATCGAATGAATGAAAAAAGAGTGGTAAAAAAATATGAGGTGAATCTAGTTGAAAATAGGAGTAGAGGTTTTCCTCAGAAAACTTGATATGATCAAGTATTTCCAATTCTTGTGGTCAGGTGAGGAGTCGGAATAATTGACGGGTATGTACTTACGTATGAGGAGAAGCATGAATGTGGACGAGGCAAAGATTGTTTGCAATGACAGATTGGCGTGGTGACTATTCTCTCTGCCTACCCCTGCTGGGAAGCGGCATGGTGATTAGTGAGATTGTTGTTCATCTTACCGTCTGCTAAGGGCCTCTCGCACACGTAGTGGTTGGGCGCGCCGCAGTCGCGGTCGTTCCAGCGGTGCGAGGCGGCGAGCGCGGGCCGCGCCGGGCCGGGCGGGCTGTAGGCGCGGCGCACCTCTACGCAGTCCTGCGCCGAGAGCCCGTCGTCGTTCGGCTGCCGGTTGTAGCCGCCGTGCGCCGCCCAACCGGGGAACCAGTCTGAAAAGGGTGAAACAAATCGGGTCAAATAAACTCCAACAAGGTTTTACAGGAACAAAGCGAGTGTAGCCGCCTGAACCAGTTTGGAAGGGACCAAACAGATCGGGTCAAATAAACTCCAACAAGGTTTTACAGGAACAAAGCTAGTTTAGTCGCCTGAACCAGTTTGAAACAGGGCCAAACAGATCAAGTGAAATAAACTCCAGCAAGGTTTTTCAGGATCAAAGCTAGTTTAGCTGCCTGAACCAGTTCGAAAGGGGCGAAACAAATCGGGTCAGATAAACTTCAACAAGGTTTTTCAGGACAAAGTGAGTGAAGCCGCCGTGGGCCGCCTACTCGGGGAACCAGTCTGAAAGAGGCGAAACAAATCGAATCAAATAAATTGAAAATAATATTATCGAACACTATTAAATCATAAAAATAAAACAAGGTTTGTTTTATTAACATTATTTTTAAGAATCCAAAAAATATGGAGTGAGTAGCTCTTATAATCCTTAATTTATAGAATTAAAATTCATATCTGAGGGACTTCAACCCCCTTGTTAGATCCAGCTAGGTTGATATTACCCTAGACTGTCACCTGTAGTAAAAGACTGAAAACCTTGCCTTTATGTATTTAACAATCAAGATAACATTGCTTATGTATGATGCAGTGCCATGTGCACTTTTGATTTCGAATAAGGATAAGAAAGAAGAAAAAAGTTTTATTTTATAAAAGCAATACTATTTTTGTTGACATCTCAACATAGATGAAGGAGAATATGGAAGTCTGGGAATTTATAAGGCTTACGACCGTTTTAGGCTTAGTTAAGTGATCATTTTAGACACGTGTAACATTCACCAATTCTACCCATGATTGACAACCACACTAATGAAATTCTTGAAACTTCTAGATAAATTGATTAACTCCTAATTAGAGGTAATCCAGATTTATCAACAAGTAACGAGAAAAACTTGGTACGATCAGGTTTGCAAAATACTTGAAAGTGGTCAGGTTAGGAGTCGTAATAATCGTCGGGTATGTATGAGGAAATGCACTAACGTGGAAGAGGCGAATAATGTTTGCAAAGACAGAGTGGTGTGGCGTTCTATTCTCTCTGCCTACCCCTGCGGCGAAGCGGCGTGATGGTTAGTTAGTTAGTTATTAACAAGTATTTGGACACACTCAAAATGTAGAAGTATAAGTGAGTGTGGTCTTCTGACCGTATTCCATTCAATCTGAAAAAATGCTTTTTCTCGTGAAATCCGTAATACACCAGTCTTAAGAAATATTTTCCTGTTGAATTCTCGAGTTTATTTTGAGACGGAAAATGATTTTATTCCGTGAGCTTTTTCCTTTAAGGAAGACCATAAAATCCATACCGTTTTAGATTAATCCACTTTTATTCGTCTTTAACACCCTCAAGTGTGGGAACATTGAGTGGCTAAGTGCTGGTATTGTACACGTCACCGTGTAACTCCACTGGGTGATCGTAAAGTAGAATACTTTATGAAAGAGGAAGGATGCTGCGGAAAGGCACAAAGGATACAGAATCTTATTGTGTTTTTTAAGTGTATTTATTTTTACATACAAATATCCTGAATGGGGGATATGAATGAATCAAGTGATTTTTGAAAAAACATCTCGTAAAAGGGAATGAAAATAGAATGAATATTTTTCACAATTATATAACGGAAAAATAAAGTCATTTCAGTGTTTAAATTATATTTATGTTTTATATTCGATTCAATTCAATTCAATTTATTTTATTTATAGATGCATATTACAAATTTAAATTTAAATCGTATATATTAACATAGATATAGGCAATATAAAATAGAAAATAAGCAAGAATACTATTGCTAAAGGTTTAGAAGAATCCAACTTCGGAAAACTCCTTCAAACACATGGAACAGATCAATATCCAATGAGATATTGTTCAACATAGCGGTAGCTCTTCCTACAGGCATAACCATCGGCAGGTTGGTCCTGTGTATAGAAATGTGAAACAATCTATGTCGACGCTGTCTCAGGTAACTATCGGGAACATACAGACCAATGTTCCGGATAATTTCAGGATTATCGATTACATCGCGCAACAATCGATAAAAATGCGTAATCAAATACACATTCCTTCTAATCTCTAAACTATTGTAGCCAAGCATACCCTGGAGAAACTCGGTCGGGTAGAGCCAAGGATAATAGCCTATATTAATCAGTCCTGCTTCTAGCCCTAATGTGTGGAAGTGTAGCATGGAGTTGGCAAAAGAGCAATTAAAGTGGATTTTAACGCGATATCTCAGACGAGTGTGCGTCAAAACGATGTATGATAGATGTTCGAGTGGTGGCTAAGATAAGCTGTTTTACGATGTTTTGAGATGGTTTGGACGTGTGAATGGAATGAGTGAAAAACAGTAAAACAAATTATGAGGCGAATGAGATTGGAAATAGGAGCTGAGAAAGACCGAGAAAAAATGGAATGATCAATTATTACAAATGATTGAAAGTGGCATGGTTAGGAGTCATAATAATCGGTGGGTTTGTATGAGGAGACAATGTGGAAGAAGCGAAGATTGTTTGCAAAGACAGATTAGCGTGACTTTCTATTCTCTCTACCTACCCCTTTAGGGAAGCGGTGTGATGGCTAAATAGTTAGTTAGCTGGTTTCAAAAATAAATTTGTTAGTTGAGTCCCATTTAATTTGAAATGAAAGTTTTAATAGGTATGTGTAAAATAAAAATAAATAAAAACTAATAAAATAATAAAGCTGAGATAAGCATTATCGATAAAATTAAGAAAGGTGTGTTGAGATGGTTTGGACATGTAGAACGAATGAGTGAGGAAAGAACGGTAAAACAAATTTATGAGGCGAATGTAAGTGGAAAAAGGAGCAGAGGAAGACCAAGAAACACATGGCACGATCAGGTATGCCTTGAAAAGGTAAACTTGAAAGTGGTCAGGTTAGGAGTCGTAACAATCGGCGGGTATGTAAGAGGAGATGGATGAACGTGGAAGAGGCGAAGAATGTTTGCAAAGACAGAGTGGTGTGGCGTTCTATTTTCTCTGCCTACCCCTGCGGGGAAGCGGCGTGTTGGTTAGTTAGTTAGTTTTTTATAAATAAAAACAAATCATGAGTTGAATAAATAATAAATAAAAATGAAAGAGATGTCAAAAACTTAATAAATACAAAAGTAATATCTCCAGCAAATGTCATGGAAAGAATTAAATAAATAAATAAAATGCCTTTAAATGTCACTTCAGTTCAGCTCATCGTTACATAATAATGACGTAGGTTCAAGCTGGCAAAATATTATTCCTTTACAACTTGATCGGCCATGACGTCAGCAAGGACCTCGTCTACTACAGAATGCGCCCCAAGGGTGTATGGCGAGCGGTAGGGGTAGAGGGGAGGGGATCAAAGTAAAGGATTGTTTTAGAGAAGTTCACTATGCAGATTATATTTTATTTTAAATTGGAGTTTTACAGCCTCTTTCGCTTTTGGCATATTTTCCCGTCAATTATGTATTAAGAAATAAGTTTTTCATTATTATGGAGTGAATCTTGGAACAGTTTTAACCCCGTCTGAGCGACACCTGAAATCATAACACCAAAGCCATAAAGGGGTTACGTTTAATAAATTTACTTAATAGAACATACACATCAAAAGTTTTATCGTAAGTACATAAAAATTAACTATCTTTTATTATTTTATTATTTGATATATTAACGATGTTTTTTTTAGAATTATTTTGGATTCAATTCATTTTGTAGACATTTCTACTTTACAATCTTAAAATAAATTACGCTGTTCTCTCCAATAAAGAGACAAAGCTCTTGTGCTTGGAGAGGAACTTACACTCATTATTTATTGTTTATGTTTGTGGGTGATATAATTTATTTTTATAACTATTATTATTATAAGCAATTGATATTTTTTATTTAATAAAACAACTTTGTTTTAACCACTTTTTATTGGTACACTTTTTGCAACCGGTTTCGACAAAAACCTTGTAATCATCAGGGTTTATGTACTAATTCTAAAACTTTGAAATACTCATAGTTAGGTTAATGTTAATACCCCTTCCCTTACGATACCAAAAACTTTCACGCACTCAGTACACCACATGAAAATGTGATTAAAAAAACCGTTTTTGAAATCACATTTTCATATGGTGTACGGAGTGCGTGGAAGTTTTTGGTATAGTAAGAGAAGGGTAATTAACTATAACCTAACTATGAGTATTTCAATGTTTTAGAATTAGTACATAAACCCTGATGATGACAAGTTTCTTGTCAAAACCGGTTGGAAAAAGTGTACCAATAAAAAGTGGTTAAAACAAAGTTGTTTTATTTTATAAAGTTTTTAAATTGTACCACAAAGTATCTGCGAAAAACACTCAAGAAATAAATATTTTTTAAACGAATAGAAATAAGTGTATTTAAGGCATTCTGTCTGTTAAATTTATTTGCCTTCGTAGTGCAGTAGTAGTAACTACCGTGCTGGAGATCCCGCGTTCGATTCCCAGGAGGATCAAAACAAATATAAGTGATATTACAGCTTAATCTGAAGCGCAGGGCTGGTCACCGTTCCTTCGTATATTTAACACATTACTTTACCCATAGCACATTACTTTACCTATAATAGCCGATCGAAGTGTGAGACGTCTATCAACCAATTTTCTAGAATACACAGCAGTTTTAGATACTCTCGAGCCATATTTTATACATATAATCTTAAATACTTATTCATTTACAAGAAAATTCAATGCAGGGTGAATTCGCAAACTTTAAAAAATACGTTAAAACATTTTTAAACGCCATCTATTTACGTTATAAAAACATAACACAATACTAAATATTGCTCATGGCGGACAGAGTGCTTCTTAATATCTGATGTCACTAAGCATTTTTGAATGCATTGTTGTTTCATAGAACATTTTTATTGCTTCACGAACATTGTAAAATTAAACACATTGGGTGTTTGTGCTTTCCGTTTTCTTTCTTTTATTATTAAACCAGACTGAGCTATAGCAACGTCTGGCCAGGTATATCTTTAAAAAAAAAGAAGCCCACATTATTATTCGTTTGATGTAGGGACGAATAAATCTAGAGATTCGATCAGGTCAGAAGTCAAAATAATCGGTGGGTATGTAAAAGTAGATGCATGATGTGACGATGAGAAGAAAGTTGATGCAAAGACAGAGTGGTGTGACGTTCTATTCTCTTTGCCTACCTTTATAGGAAAGCGGGGTGATGGTTTGTTAGTTAGTTAGTTCAAATAAATCACAACAATCCCATTTTTCATCTAAGATTCTTTGCGCGCCGATACCCATAATTGATTCCGATTCATAACCGATTCATAACCGATACTTACCGATATTACCGATAATAACCTATTCGAATAATATTATTCATCCAGGAGGAAACATAACCTCATTTATTTGAGTTGGCAATGCCGCGTCTTCACCCTTCTTCATAATGTTTGGTCAGACAACTGGCGAGTGTTTACTCTAGTGCTCGGCAGATGGCAGGAGAGGTCATTTCTGTGACCGTTATTATTTTTTCAAGGACATAGAAAAATGGCGGGAAATAACGGAAAAATACTTCACATTTCTTATATTATTTTACTTCCCACGTTCGAGGGATGAAATGAATTTGGGTGACTGGAATAATAATGTATTTGTTTTATCAATAAATATTAGTTTAGTGTTTTATTATTGTAACTTGCTGACATTTTATTCATTGACCGCCTTTTATGTTTTCAACTTTCTCTTTACATTGCTCAAGATCCATTTATTCAAATAAACCTAATAAATTAACAATATTTTTAGTTTGTCCAAATACTTCTTCACAAATGTTTCAGGTCTTTAGGCGTTTCCCAGTATGTAAAATAATCGGGTTCGGATTTTGCATACGAATATGAGGGTCTCTGCTAGACAAAAGCTTTTTTATTGTCCGCCTCTGTATTGTAATGGCCAGCACGCTCGGCTACCGTACTGGAGGTCCCGGGTTCGATTCCCAGGGGGGGTCAAGTAAATATAAGTGATTTTCTCACTCTTATATTTATTTAATATTACCTTGGACTGGTACCGGAAGTGGAGGGCTGATCACCTTTCCTTCATGTGTTAACGATCAAGATAACACTGCGTTTATATGATGCAGTGCCCTATGCACCGTTGGGGTACGAATAAGGGTTTGAATGAATGAATATTGTAATCATAGATAGATGTTGTGAACTCAATCATGAATCGTCATGAGATTGATCACACATTTTTTTGGGCAAAGCATCCAAAATTGAGTGGTATATGCCACAAACAAGTGGTATTTTTAAATGATTTATTTTTTATTTTTTGACATCTCATTAAAAATTAAGTATAAGGAATGTTGATGAAGAATATGGAAGTCTGGGCATTTACAGGGCTGACGACCGTCATGGGTCGGTTTAAGTGATCACTTTATACACGTGTGAAATTCACCAATTGAACCCATTATTGACACCCACACTACTCAAATTCTTGGAAGTTCTATGTATATATATATATATATAAATTAATTTAGAAACATTGTTCTTGAATCACTAGAACTTCACTAGAGGTATCTATTTGTGAGATGAAAAGAAGCTTTTCTTTGAGCAGAAACTATTATATTAGTATGTGAGGTCCAAATCCTGGATGAAAATCACACACACCGCACACTCCTTTCAAGAACGTTATAAATCAAAAATCGTCAATTTTCACTTGTGCGTGTTTTCGGAATGCCCAGATGATGTACTATATCCCGGCAAAAGCGGTATATTTTCAACCAAATATTTACCCGCTACAGGGCAGAAAGTGTTGTTTTTGCATTTTGAAGAAAACGTATTGTTTAATTATTTTTTTAAATATACTAAATATTTTTCAAATGGAAAAAAGACCTTCAGGTTTTACCTAAAAAGATTTGTTGCAGAGTAAAAAGTTGAAAAAGTGGCTTGATATTTATTTTTTATACATTGTATTTTATTTTAAATTTTTATAACGATCTCTTGTAAAATCAAGTTTTTATTTTATTTATGACGTTGTTGAAAGCAGTGAGCGATATATGTTTGACTTCCAAAATTTGAGTAGTGTGGTTATCATTCATAGGAGTTGCACGTGAGTAAAGTAATCACTGACGCAACCTATGACAAGTCATAATCCCTGTTAATACCCCCAGACTTCAATATTCTTTTTCACTTATATTGAGATGTCAGAAATATTAAAAATTATTTATAGGGTAAATGTTTACGCGTTTTCTAGAAAAACAATTTACACAAAAATATATATTCATGTATATATTACTCGATACAGTATATTTTCATGGCTTCAATTTTTCTAAATTTTCATTGCTTATAACTAACACAACCCGTGCGCTCAATTTCTTGAGAATGTTTGTTTATATCCATGCAATTACGTATTGGTTTATTGTGAAGAGGTCGAAACACGCGACGAATACGAACATTGTCACTTGAATGTCGTTTACCAGAAACTATCCAACCAATCAAAAGCGAACGGTTATTTTGCGTAACCATCCAATGCGACCCATAATAAAAGTGCAAATGACTAATTATTCATAGTATCTATGATAATAATTATAATATCATCATTGACTAGTCTGATGATGTCGGTAACGACGAAACCCGGTCGCTGGTCAAATAAAAATAAAGTGGAAAAGCTAAAAATATTGGTTTTAATCTAATAATATATTAAAATATCATCTTCCAACCCTGCATCATTTAAACGCAGTGTATCTTGACCGTTAGCAAATGAAGGAAAGGTCATCAGCCCTCCGCTTCATGTCCAGGGTAATTGTAAAAAAAACCACTTATTTTTACTAAAATATCACCAGTAATAAAAAACGCGATAATAGAGTCAGAAATAATGACTCTAAGCAGCATATTTGGAGTATTCGAGATAAAATAGGGAACACTAGAATAAGAGAAATTTGAGAGATCGAAGATGTCGCTAGGTGGGGAAGGCAACGAAAAAAAACAATGGTATGCGCATGTGAGGAAAATGGAACCATCTAGACTCCCCCACATTGCACTGCGCGGCCATCCTCTAGGTAGATGACTTATATGCAGACCACCAAAGATTTGATGTGACAGCTGGGAATCGACATCGCAGGAGGTTAATCTTATTTAAAAACAGACTATAAGGCTCAAAAAGAAAATAAAATATCTTTAAATAGGTACCTAACAAATCAAAGCTAACGTGATGAAAAAACAGAAACATTATATGGTGCTCTTTGGAGCTTGTAACAGTTCTCCCTATAGGAATCCAAAGATCTACAAAAAATGCATTCACTCCACATCCTTATTATCCATTTGCGCTTTGATATTTTACAAGATTCAAGAACCTACACTGTGAACCAGCTAACGCATCAGCAGTCGTAAAGGAACTAATTTAAGTTTTCATTAAAATATTTTATAATTTTATTCTAGTAATTTTAAAACTTGTTGGTTAATACATACAAAATTAAACAAGGTTTATTGGATTTGAATTCTATTTTTATTTATGTATATGTTAATACGTGACGCGTTTCGTCTCATTAAGACATTATCAAACACCCATATATCATATTATATCATATAAATTTTGGATATATTACCCAACAATTCAATATGGAATTCTATCAACTGTCTGCAGTTACAATAAATATTTTAAAACTTGTTTGCAATATTTTCAATAAAGATCTACCCATAATAAATAAACAATTAAATTTAATTCACAACATTTTGAGCGTGTCCAAGTACTTGTTTACAAATCTGGATTTATTCACTTGAGAGTTATTTTTACATTTATGACATTTTAACATAGATGAAGAAGAAAATAGGTCTGAAGTATTTGTGTTTATCTATAAAGGCTGGGTATTTTCAGTTTTTAATCATAGAATGGCGAATGTTACACTTGTGTAACTTGATCACTCAACCAGCATTTGATAGGTCATATAAGAAGAATATGGAAGTCTGTAAATACAGACTTCCATATTCTTCTTTATTGAGGTGTCAAAAAAAATTGTACACCGTATAATGTTTTCTTTATTGTATTTTTTAAAATAATTGTCCGCCTCCTTGGTGTAATGGTCAGCGTGTTTAGCTACCGTGCTGGAGGTCCCGGGTTTGATTCTCAGGGGGGGGGGGTGAAAATAAATATTGGTGATTTTACACTGTAATATTTATTTAATATTACCCTGGACTGGCTCCTGAAGCGCAAGAGTGATCACCTTGCCTTCATGTAAGTAATGATCAAGATAACACTGCGTCAATTAGGTGCAGTGCCCTATGCACCATTAGGTGCGGATAAGGGTTATAATAATACAATGTATGTCACATTCAAGTGATAGATCAAAGATATTTTAAATGATGAGTTTAACATTAAAATTGTACAAATTCAAGCGATTTTAAAAGGTAACATTTTACATCTTTGATTTTAAGCCCTCAAAGTTTTCGGTTGTGGTCTGGTTCATGTTTACGTAACGAATTCCCCAAAACCTTTGTTTCATGTCGTGTTTCGTCGGACGCCATTTTGTAAAATAGTTTGCCGAACAGTAATTATGTAACCCTAGATTCTCGGGTCAATTTGCGGGATTGGATTTACAATAATAATTGTATTAGATACGTACCGAAATTCGTGCTGTTAAACATCGCAATGAAAACAGTGATCTGTGAACAAGTATGTAGACACACTCAAAATGTGGTAAACCTTTTTACTTATTTATGCGACTTGAAAATATTTATCTAAACTTTTTTAGCAGTTTAAATAGGCTGGGCATAGACGAATAAAAACTGAGCATGATGTAACATAGGTAGTATGTCACAATAGACCTAATATGGTCGCAGTGACATAAGGGATGCATTATCCCTTGACCCAAAAAAAACATAGATAGTGAGTGCCAAAGCAGAGTAAATTTTAAATTATAAAGGGTTTTTAAAAAAATACCTTACTCATAACATTTTGAGTGTGTCCAAATTTGGGTTTTCTCCAAGTAGGGGCTATTTTCAAGTAATATAGTCTGGGTGTTTAAAGGGCTTAGAACCTGTCATAGGCTGGTTAAGAAATCATTTTACACACGTGCAATATTCACCATTCTACCTTGCCATTCTACTGATTGACAAACACGCTACTCAATTTTTTGGAACTCTTACATATACCATATCACTTCGTGACATGAAAAATTTAATATACACACACACACACACACACACACACACACACACACACACACACACACACATATAGAATAGATCAGAGAGTTTTTCAGTTTGTCTTTTGCTGGTCTAAGTGCTTTTATTTTAAAACAACATACATTTAATTCTTTATTACAAGATGTTAGACACAAATCTAATGTATCGTAGTTAGGGGTAGGTAATCATTTCAACTACCCGACAAATAAACAAAATGTCCAGCAGTGAGCAACGGATGGGGTAATATATTTAACGTCATGTCTTACATCAGACAAGAATGACAAGGGTCTCTGACGAGTACGGCGGTACTAAAGTCTGCCGTACAAATTGCTAGACAGACGCGAAAACTTCAATTAAGTTTTAATTGTCCAAACGAGATTGGGTTTATTATTAGTTTGCAATCAAATTTATGAAAGAGACAGCTGCTTTTTCAATTTATTTTTATTTTGCGTTACGTTACCTCGTTGAAAATGTCCTTGATTTACATCTGAATTATATCTGAATTGGTTTCAATAACGATTATTTTTACTATTCTTCTTCTTCTTCTTCTTTTAGGACTAGGTCCTGTCATTCTCGGGTCGCTCCTGGGAGGTGGAAGACCAGCTATCCTTCCATCGTTTAGGTGGTCTTCCTGGGGGTTTGAACCCGGCTATGCTGCTGTCCGCTGCCACCCTCACCACTCGATTTTTACTATTCAATAATTTTTAAACTAACTTACCAACTTGAATGTTTTTCGCAAATACTTTGTGGCACATTTTATAAACATTATAAAATGAAACAACTTTGTTTTGTTGTACGGAGTATGTGGAAGTTTTTGGTAAGGGAATATAAATAACTATGCGTATTTTAATGTTTTAGAATTTAATGAACCCGGATGATGACAAGGTTCTTGTCGAAACCGGTTGGTTAAAGTGAATTAATAATATAAAAGTGGTTTGGTTGTTTAATTTTATAATGTTTAACGCACTAACCATGAAACAATATTATTATAATCGATGGTAAGTTTATTATAATATATGTATCATTTAAATTGCTTAATTGATGGCAAAGCAATCGACCATAATTCATGAATGTTTCGAAAACCTTAATGGTATTATATAGGTTCTAAGATCATTAAATAAATAAGTTTCAAGAATTAGTAAAAATATGGATTGGTTCAATAATGGGCATAATGGTGAATGTTACACAAGTGTATAAAGTGATCGCTTACGCCGGCCAAACGCCAGGTCGTTAGTCTTGGGATGCTGAGATTTTCAAATACATGTTTCGTATAGTTGAGACACTTTATAAAAAACTTTAAAAAAACTAACCATCACGCTATGTTCAATAATGGATAGAATGATGAACGTTACACAAGCGTATAAAATGATCATTCAAGCCAGCCAAATACTAGGTCCTAAGCCCTTGTATGCTCAGAATATCATTATTATTCTTTCCAGATTTTACATTTTGATTGAATTGAAATTGAAATTGAATTGAAATATAATTGAAATTGAATTGAAATTGAATTGAAATAGAATTGAAATTGAATTGAAATTGAATTGAAATTGAATTGAAATTGAATTGAAATTGAATTGAAATAGAATTGAAATCGAATTGAAATAGAATTGAAATTGAATTGAAATTGAATTGAAATTGAATTGAAATTGAATTGAAATTGAATTGAAATTGAATTGAAATTGAATTGAAATTGAATTGAAATTGAATTGAAATTGAATTGAAATTGAAATCAAATTGAATTCATGGTACAATTCAATTCAATTCAAACCCTTATCCGCACCCCAATGGTGCATAGGGCACTGCATTATATAAACGCAGTGTTATCTTGATCGTTAACATACGAAGGAAAGTTGATCAGGCCTCCGCTTCAGATACCAGTCCAGGGTTATATTGAATAAATATTAGAGTTAAAAAATCACTTATATTTATTTGACCTCCCCCTGAGAATCGAACCCAGGACTTCCAGAACGGTAGCCGAGCGTGTTGACCATTACACTACGGAGGCAGACAACAAGGTACAATATATAATTCATTATTCATGGTACAATATACATATATTAATCTATAATATTGGTATGTCATCCATAGAATAGATGATCCAGTGTCTATTATTAATATATTAAATAATTGTATGAAACTTACGAGTAAACGAGAAAGGTAGCCCATCGGACCATCGGAAGTCTCCCTCTGAAGCTCTATCTGAAGCACCTACCCAATAGGCGTTCTGTTCCCGGTATCCAGGGCTGGAATAGATAAAAAATATTATTATGTATTAATTAATTTTAAACTAAATGCTGTGGAAAAACAATCTGATAGAAAACATGACATTTAAAAAAATGATACTGTGTTGATTTTGGAGTATGCATGATTAGATTGATTATTATGACAATAATTGGCACAATGGTGAACGTTACACAAGTGTGAAAAGTGATTGCTTAAGCCAGCCAAATGCCCGGTTGTAAGCCCTGAGATGCTCAAACTTCTATCTTCTTTAATATAAAAAAGAAGAACGATACATGTTTCATTAATAGGCGAGTGTTTTTGCCTAGAATTTTCACTCACGAATTACATGAAATTATAGTAACTTTTAACATAAAGAGTAAATCTACTCACAAGTAGGCATAGGCTATGAAACTTATAAAGTTGAAGCCTGAGTAGGGACATGATAAACGGTGTTGCATAAGCCATAGCTAGATTTCAGAGTCACTTTCACATTAAGTTATTTAAAAAAAAGATGTTTCATTAATATCAAGTGAAGACACATTTCACTTAATTTTAAATAAAGATAGTCCATAAATCCTTTACATTTCTTGAAGTAATATGTACCTTTTTTGTCCGCCTCCATAGTGCGTTATTGATGCAGCGCCCTATGCACAATTGGGGTGCGGATAAGGGTTTGAAGACGATAAATATTTTATTTAAATCAAATACATATTTTTCATAAAACTTATTTTGGTATATAACTCAGTCACGAAAACAAAAATTACAGTTACAAAATCACAAAAAACCGACCTAAAATACAAAGGAATATGTCAAAGGTCTGAAAACAAAGACAGACTGTATTTCCAATTCAATCGTTATTTATTTTGTAAATCCTTTTATAAAGGTAAATAATTCGTGATTTCCTACATTAATATTTATGAATACGGTCTTCGGTTATCTGGCATGTTTTTATTTTTTAGTACGCAATAAATTTTATTTATTTCTCGAAAAATTCACTTATTGGCAAGAAAGGGTGAAAAAATAAAGATAAATAAAGATTTTATTGAAGGTATAAACCCTTAGCGAAATGTTTTTACAAGCTACATCCAGATGTTTTAAAATATTTCATTTAATATAAATATTAATTAAATATTGAAAAACCTAATGATTGTAATAAATTTTGTAGATGAATTACTGAAACTGAATCTAAAGATTATCTTTCCTTCGTTGCTAGAATCCATTTAAGATGGAATAAAATCATGGGGCCATTCTACAAAAACAAAACTGGTTATCCTCATAATCAAAAAGTCAATCCGAAATTTGTTTAGTACCATATCAACTCACTTCCAGTGCATGAAATTTTTTTTTTTGGAATCTGAGCCCACCATCCACCCGCAGCAGTTATAGAGTCCTGAGGGAATATCTGTCAGCTGCACATAGAGGAAAATCTTCAAAATATATCTTCAATATTTCTGAAGAAATAAATAATGCTCTATTCAATTAATGAGGGGGGAGGAGGATGTACGGACAGAGACCGACACTTCGTCCCCACCCCTCGGGATCCCCTCATTACCTCTTTTACTTTTAATAAAATAAAAACAATAAGAAAATAACAAAAAAATAAAATAAATTACAATGTTTGCAAAAATAAAAAATAAAAACAAAATACAATTTAAGACGAACACAAACAATGACTTAAAGACTAAAGAAATATTTTGCATGAAATATTGTGGATAGCTATCATAGTTGAGCAACAAACTAATAAAAAGTTTTAAAAAATCCTCTTAGACACAACTATGATACCCACTTCACCCGCAACGAATGGTTGACGGTCCCAAGAGCGAATAATTAATATGGAAGTAGAAAATTTCAATACATAGTTCCAAGCATTTTTAATTTATTGCTAGTAGAGATAAAGTCCCGTTTGAACTGTGTTGAACCCGACTGTGCTAGTCTGGAAGTTGGAAAATGGCCATCCACAATGACGAGGAACTCAACAAGCTGCCCTCCAGCGTGACGACCATCGCTCAGGAAGGCGTCCTGCCCAACACCTTGGCCATTTTCCAGCCCATAGGATCAAGAGGAAGGCGTTTTAATTTGTCACCTTACTCGACGGCCAGAGACCGATTGACGACGTTTTAATCAATTTACTTTTTTGTATATCATTATCGTCATCTTATTATTATTATTATTATTTATGTCTTTATAAGCGCCCTTGAGGTAGTATTTTACGAAAATGGCGCTATACAAATTATCCAAATTATTATTATTATTATTATAAAAGGCAAACAAAAGTATGGACCAAAGGCAAAACAAAGGAATGGGTAAATGATCGTGAGTTCATATTGTAAAAATAGTATTTTTCTTTGCTTTTTTTAGTGTTTACATTGGTAAAAAATATAAAAATAAACAAATGAGATCTAAACTGACAAATACAAAAAACGTAAGTACGCACAATAAAAATAAAACACGTTTCATGTTTACGAAGGAACGAAATATGTCAATGCTATTATGTAATTACGAGTGTGTGCTCTATATTCCAATGCTATTTCTCAAATGTATTGGGTAAATCCAGTGGTTCTGAACCTTTTTGAAGTTGAGGAACACTTTTGATCATACGGAAAATTCGCGGTGCACCAAAACTAAAGATTCATAAAACATACAAAGATAACTTTTTTTTAAAATAGAACAGATTTTTTTTTTAAATATAGACAAGTTTAAAATAACATTAATTAAAAAAAACATAAAAACGTAAATACTCCAATGAAACTTTTTGTGGTGAAATTATGTAATGTGACACCTGAGTTTGTCGGCTCTTACAAATTTCAGCTATACATATTAGGTTTAATATTCGATATAGTTACTCTCATTTCTTCATCCAATTTGCTAAGCATTTCTATTTCACCAATATGAGGTAGAAGACTGTAATAAGATTTTCAGTGCCCTTGTGGAGAGAGCCATTCTGGAGGTCCCGGATTCGATTTCCAGGGGGGGGGTTAAATAAATAATAGTGATTATTTCACTGTAATATTTATTCAATATTACCCTGGACTAGTACCTGAAGCGGAGGGCTGATCAATTTTCCTTAAAAAATACCTTGTAAAATATCAAGATAACATTGCGTTAATATGATGAAGTGCCCTATGTACCATTGGGGTCTGGATAAGGGTTTTATTATTGTTTTATTATTAGGGAGAGAGCTGGGTTTTTGTCTTGAACAAAAATCCAAAATTCATCAAAAAGTCCTAATTTCGCGGAGCACTTGCAACAAACTCGCGGAGCACCAGTGTTCCGTGGAGCACAGGTTGAGAACCACTGGATTAAGCAATCAGTTTTTCAGACATGTGTTCGACTGTCAAAAAGCCCGCCAGCGAGCTTGAATTCATCAAATCGGGTTAAGAGATTTATCGCACTCGACTTGATAAAGCGCTGAAAAAATAACGAAATATCGAGAGAGAAATGACGGCGAACGAGCCAATAAAACCATAACCGAAGGGAAACTTTTCAATCAAACCGTACGAGAGGCAGTAGAGACGTCTCCCGAATTCATTACACTCGACGCGAGTTTCCTGTGCCAACTTGTCTGCGCTCTATACTAACTTTGTGCCCTCCGCTTTGCAAACTCATACGGATCTCCGTTCAAACTCCCGGTGATTGATGATTTTGAAAATTTATTTTATGTAAGGTACAGAATCCTATTACCGATGATAGTTTACAAGGAATTACCACATGCGGTTTTACGAGTATCATACGTTATTACTAATTACTATTATGAAAACATCCCCTGTGTAGAAATGAAAGTCAATACTTATGTCAACGAGCAGACTCCCCTTGATGAGTTTTCTGTAGTTTTTCACAACTTTTAATCTAGAAATCGCTCACTCCTTTCAAGAACGTCATAAATCAAAAATCGTCAATTTTGAGTTGTGCATGTTTTCAGAATGCCCAGAAAATGTACTATATCCCAGCAAAAGAGGCATATTTTTATCTTAATATTTACCCTCTACAGGGCAGAAAGTGTTCTTTTTGCATTTTGAAGAAAAGGTATTGTTTAATTATTTTTTTAAACATACTAAATATTTTTCAAATGTAGAAAAAACCTTCAGGTTTTACCCAAAAAGATCTGTTGCACGGTGAAAAGTTCAATAAGTGGCTTGATATTTATTTTTAATACATTGTATTATATTTTTAAACTTTAAAAACGTTCTCCTGAAAAATCAAGTTTTTTGATTTATGACGTTCTTGAAAGGAGTGAGCGAAATGTTATTTCTTTATTTGAAAAGTTATTCCATTTGTAATATAAAGGTAGTATGTAATAAGCAAGATGTGACATTATTCTACGCAATTAATTTATTTCTTCATTTTAAAAGTATTCTTTCATCAAACAAACGTTTGATGAAAGTGACTCTATACTAGCTGACTTTGATATTGATATAGAATTTTTCCTATTACCTTAAGTTAAAAGTGTTGCAATTCTACAGTATTTCAATTAAACTTTTTGAAATTTATTAATCTATAATATTTAGGTTTTTTTAAAACAAAACATGTTTTTCATTTATTCGGTATTTAATGGTAAAGTATCTATCCATTTTTTTCTAAAAAATTACTTGGTATTCAATATTATTTAAAAAAAATTACGTATAATACTATGTTTGATAATGATGCAAAATGCATCGAAATACGTGTAACAACAGATTTTGAGGAAAAGTGGTATTCACCAAGAAAAATTTAAATATTAAAAAAAAAAATTAGCTAAATTTTATACCCGCCGACGCCGTTTAGTCAAGCCGGAATAAATTATTATTTTAATATTTACATACATATGTGCATATTTTGTGAGTCTGTTTTTGACCTTAAAGTGATGATTGTAAGAGATCCATTTTAATATTCAAAAGAATGATATATGTAGATATAAAAGAATTTTGTCATAAGCACCGGAAATTAAACGAAAGCAAGCGGTAACAAGAAACGTTACCTTAAAGATAACATGGAAGAATAGCAATAAAATCGGCCTTGATTTAACGAGATTTTAATGATCCACTGTATTCTCTTTACAACTAGGGAACAATGCAGCGAAATGGATTCCTCACTCCAGAACGCGGTTTTGTTTTTTGAGAAAATATGGCGTTATCTTCTCTCGGATTAGAGGTCCAGAAAGCGGCGGCTGTGTTGCCTCGCGATGACGTAAACTTGGCAAGATATTATGAAACGTAATGAATATTGATTGACTGCAGACGAGATGCGGGAAACGCCTTAATGCAGTAAAGAAATGATAAATTCACAGAAAGAAAAAAACTTGAGATCTACCCAAGCTCATTTGCCTAACCGTAAAAATATTTTTAATATCGTTAAGTAGATAGTGTTTTAGTATTAATCAGTCTTGATAAAGAAGCGGTTAGCTTCTAAACCGGTAGACATTATCATAAAGTTATAATAAAATATTTATAGTGATTTTAAAACAAAGTTACATTTTAATTATAAAAATAAAATACCCTAAGACTAACATATCTTTCGTCAATTTTGCCCTCAAAATTAACTCATTCCGTATACTTGTTTAATTTTCCCATATGTTTGCTTTCTTTACAGTTATAAATTATATAAATTATAGAAAAAACATTATTCAGGCCTTTGTTTGCTGAGTAAGGTAGCGGTCGAGGAACCGGGGTAAATTACCCTAAATGGGGTAAAAAATTTTTTTTGGGATGATAAGGAAATTTTTCTAGTTTCATAAACGAGTGTCATAAATGTGTTAGTATTTTTACGGATTTAAACAATTCTGTAAAAATACTAGATGTCAAAATAATGGTATAATATCCGTCGAAAGACTGAACGTTTTTAACAAACGTAATCGGGGTATAGGCATTTAAAATTATTTTTTTACCAGTTGCAAACGCTTAATTTATTTGATTTATTAAGATAAGGAGACAAAATCACTTAAATTTACTGATATTCGTGCTTCCAGACTTCCATATCCTTCTTCATCTATGTCGAGATGTAAGAATGACAGTTGATATTTAATCAATAACATATCTCATAACACGAGGTCAAAAATAACATTAAAAGTAATATTTGTAAAAATATTTTCGTACAATATTCAAATGTTCGTCACATCAAACGTGCTAGCATGGATTAAAATGTCATTTCAATCGTTGAGCGGTAGAAAAACGGAAAAATAAACCGTTCCACATCTCGTTTATACTTCTCCAGGAGTAAGTCTCCCGAGTATGGAAGATGAAGGAAGTCGGAAGGGTAAAGTATGAAGGAAAGGGTGAGATGCGAAGAAAATATAAAGTTTTCAATAAAGTTACTTTCAAGGGGATGTTCCCACTAGAGGGCAAGAAGTAACGGTAACAAGATTTTTATTGACATCTCAACAAAGATGAAGAGGAAATGGAAGTCTGGGCAATTACAGAACTTACGACCTGGCATTTGGCCCCTAAAATAGATCCCTTTATATACTTGTATAAAGTTCACCATTTTCCCCATTATTGAACACTGATTTGAGAAGGATATATATTTTTTTATTATATTACATCTCTTTTACATATTAAATTTTAAAATCAAACACTGATTTTTCGAGCCTAGTAAATTATATTTTTATGCTAAAAAATACGAAAAAAATAAAATTTGTGACAAATGTTTCGCCTTGTTGTGGCATTTTCAAGACATTCTCCACCGACAAGACACATAAGGTGGCTTAGTGTCTCTGCAAAAAAAAGTTAATTATGTTTATGAATTTCAAAATTAATGTAGGTAAATAGTATATCGTGGTCGTAAAAGAGAAAGTGACCAACTAACAAAACGTAAAATGTTCAGAAGGGCCATTTAAAATAAACATCAATGCAGTGAGCAATTTTTAACAAGTCAATATATTATACTTGCAAGATTAAAATTCTTTGGGAATTTTTTCAGGGCAATATTTATTTATTTATAATAAATGTACAGAAAATATGTAAGTACATTGGCGGGCTTATTGCTAAAAAGCAATATCTTCCAACTAACCTAAAACAGACTGGAATATAAAGCTAGTAAGATATGAAAATAGTCAATGATCACGTGTTTTTGTGAAAAATGCACTTGGTCACATTCTCTTGTATTACTGCGATATGTATTTTTATGTATATACATAGATAACAATAAATAATTCAATTTAAAAAAACAAGATTATTTAATTTAGTGGACCCAGAAAATCTGTGTTTAATTTTAACATTTAATATATAAATTAAAATAGATTTCTACAAATAAAACGCCAAATCTTTAAATATATTATATTTAATTCGGATGATACTAGTTATTTTAATTAGTGTAAAATTTTGGCTAATTCCGAATCACAAATCTCTGATAATTTATGTTGATATATTGACGTATCATCCGTAGGGTGAAAAATCCAGTATCTGAAAAAACAAAGAAAAATATGCTACATTTTGCAAATTGCAAACAAAGGCATTTGGTTTTTGCTGAGCTGGAGTTTCGTGACAAGTCTGGATTTTATCCTAAGATTTTCAATTGAAAAATATTGTTTGGAATTGTAGAATATATCTCTTGAATTTAAAAAAGAATTGAAATTGAGCCTACCCGAATAGCCGACATCTTTTATTTTATGATCTATATCTCTTATAAATCTATTTGAAGTAACGAATTTGAAATTCAATGCACCGTTTTGTACTGCTGGTATAGTATCTGTCGCCAGTTAATATCTGTTAAAATATTCGAATTAAATATTTGTATTTAATATTACCATTTTGAATCTATTTATTACCCTTATTGTCGCCCTAAATTGTAAATAAATAAAAATATAATGTATATTTTTTGAATGATTGGTGTTGTACTTTAAGTATTCGATAGATTTAGATTTTTTGCAAACTTAAGTACCTCCTTTTTATAAGTTATTGTCTAACGTTTAAGTTTATGTAAAAATTGCTGCGGCAAATATTGGCTCAGCTTTTATAGAGGGTAAAATGCATTGCTTTCCACCCATTTCATATATTTAAGGACACAGTTGGCACGGTGCGCCTAATCGTGTCCAGATATATCGCTGTTTTGACCTACCAACTTGATGGAATACCTCGTTAGGAGCGTGCATCTATGCATACATACGTATACAAGCATATACTATTTTCTATAATACTACACTGTTGGCCCAAAACAAAGGATCATTTCATTTAAATTATGTTTTCAACTTATTCATAACTTTAACAGGTTAAATTAAATATACAATGGCAGGGACAAATCCCAATATGCAATAGGTGTTTTTTTAAAATTATATATATATATATATATATATATATATATATATATATATATATATATATATATATATATATATATATATATATATATATATATATATATATATATATTTATATATATATATATATATATATATATATATATATATATATATATATATATATATAAATACATATTTACTAAGTAACTAACAACGTCGTATGCCCGCAGAGGTAGGCGTAGAGAATAGAACGACAAACCAATCTGACTTTGCAAACCATCATCGTCTCTTCCACATTCATGCATCTCCTCATACTATACCACATATTATTCCGACTCCTGACCTGTCTACTTTGGAGTTTTACACACTTGATCATGGAAAGTTTTCCTTGAGAGGAAGACTGCTTTTATTTAACAGCGCCCTTGAGGTGGCATTAAAAAAATCTAGCTTAAAAATTTTACAAATTAATTACCATTTTATTTTTATATTTGCCTAATAGATTTATTTTAATCCTATAGCTCCACTCATTTGATTCACATGCCCTAACCATCTTAACAGAGCTTTCTTAATTTTCTCAATAATACTTATGTCAGTCTTCCATTATTTTCCCATTATCGATAATGCTTATCTTTGCCTTGCATACTTTCCCTATACTCGTATCACCACTTGAACATCTATCATACATCTTTTTGCTGGACATTCTTCTGAGAAATAGCTTTTCGACAGCATTCAGTCTAAAAAAGTTTATGGGATTTTTATAAATAACTTTTTGCAAGACGCCCACAAAAGCTTCAAGCGTCCATGTCGATAAAATAGATTGCTTGAATTCCCAGTATTGACTTGAGCTCTAGAAGGTTCTATTATTATGGTCACGTACTGCATTACAGCATGACCCCTGACCCAATTGGCCACACATCGACTTGGCACGTTGCACTTTTGGCACCATGTGTGACCGTCGAAAAAACTCACTTTTCATTTATGGTATTTTGAAAAGAAAATTCATGACGTAGAATGAAATGGAACATTTTAAGTAAAACTGTTCCTGACGTGAACAAGCATAAAATAATTATTAATCCAACATTTGAAAACTTCAAATACGTTCACTGCGTGTACAATAATGTGGCATAAAGATGGGGTATTAACAAGGTTAATGCCCTGTCATTTTCAGGCGTGTCCCAGTATGTAAAAATAATCCAGAGCTCGAATATTGCATAATTTTGAAAAAAGGTTTCTACTTAATAAAAGCTTTCCTAATCCATATTTTATATTTTCTGGCGTTTCTCATGTGTGTGATTATAATCCAGGATTCGGACCTCACATACTTATAAAAAAGTTTTTCCTCAGTAAAAAGCTTCTTTTTACCAATAGATGTCTCTTGTGAAGTTCTAGTGATTCAAGAAAAATGTTTTAAAATTGGTTCATATGTATATATAGAACTTCCAAGAATTTGAGTTGTGTGGTTGTCAATAATGGGTAGAATTGGTAAATTTTACACGTGTGTAAAGTGATCACTTAAACCAGCCTATGACTGTCGCCAGACTTCCATATTCTTCCTCATCTTTGATGAGACGACAAAAAATAATGTAAATCTAATTTCATTGAAAAATATTATTTATGGTATGTGTCAATATAGGTAAGGGCAAGCGGAATCCATAATTTATGGATATTTTAAAGTGTTTTTTTTTTACTGACACTTTTGAGGGTGTATATGACGATGAAAGCCTTGAATGAAAGGCTAGACGGTAAGAAATGGTGTAGGGTTGACGAGGGCGTAAAACCCTTCTCGAATTTCCAGAACGCTGGATAGAAGGGTCGATATTGACCTCACTTCCCCTGAAAGGGTAGAAACTGGACGCGTGAAAGAGATTAAACTTTTAAAAAAAAGTGCTGACGGTTGGAATATGGTGTAAAAAAGCTATTTAAAAAAAAATTATTAAAAAATTAATCCAGTTTTTACTTTCACTTATTTTATTTTAATATCATATCCAAAACGCCATAAACATTTACAATAATTTGATTGTGTCCAAATTTTTTTCACTAACCTGAGTTTGTCCACGTAGGAATTCCTTATATTAAAATATCAATACCTTTTATCATCTCAGCATTACAAATTATTTATTTCTAAGTTGAAAAACCTAGATTTGTGATCAAAGATTTGTACGTAAATAATTATACCTTAATAATTTTTTTATCATGTTTTCAGACGTCTCCCAGTACGTAAAATAATTCGGGAAGAATCTTACACAAATTTCATGAAGATCTCAAATTTAAAAAAATGTATTCAACTTAACCATAGATGGTGACGAAAACTCGAATAGGATGTAAGGTGTCAATATATATATAACGTTCGATATTTGATGGGTGTGGTTGTCAATCATGGGTAGAATGGTGAATACTCTACGCGTACAAAATGATCACTTAAACCAGCCTATGAATGGTCGTCAGCCCTGTAAAGTCTGGGTACTTCCATATTCTTGTGTATCTATGTTCTTCTTATAACCCCTATCCGCACCCAATGGTTCATAGGGCAATGCATCGTATTGACACCACGGAGGCGGACATGTACATTAAGATATTAAAATAAACATCAAAACCCACAATTCGTTGAAAAAATATATATAATGAACATAATTGTTCTGAATACATTATATAAAAAACACTGTTTTTAGTTTTCACGACGAACCGTTTGTTTTTCACTTGTTGATGAGAACATTTGTAGTTCTCGAAACTAGTCGTGTTTACATGAATCAACTCAAAAGTGGTCTTATACAAGTCTTTTGTTTCCTCCGAAAAAGACGCACAAAAAGCATTTTTATCGAATAAAGCCACTTAAAAGTATTTATGTTATTTTATTTTCGTTTATTTATTATTCAAGCTGCAGCACGACCTGTCTTAACTTTTATGACGTATATTCAATACGATTTGGGACCACTCTTACTACGTCACATCAGTTACCCAGACTTCAGACTCGAGCTTAATATTCTCGGGGCGTCCCCCGCTGATGTCATTCATCGTCAACCCAATGCAAAAGACGCGTGACGCGAATAAACATCGCTTTATATTATTATCGTATGGGGCTATTCAGTAATTTGTCCATTTAGTTTAATGTATAAAAACACTTATACTTATTGTAAACAAAATTAGTATATTTTTTTTTTTCAATTTTTTTTTCATTTATTTCTTTAGTTAGCTTATATTATATTTGATACAAACTATTATTTACACTTAATTTACATCCTATATATATATATGTACATCTTCTCACAGCAAACAAAACATTTATTTTAAATTCTTTCAGACTCTTTTCATTCTTCATACATTCAGGCATCTCATCATACATTTTCAAACCCTTGTACATCAAACAATTTTGTGACTCGGTTTTTTTTCAAAAATGGCAGTCTTATTTTATCCTTATTTCTAGTAATATATTCATGATTTTTTTGTTTAAAACTATTATATCCTTAAAATATTTGGATAATTTTTCGTTTAAAAATTTATATATGAAGATAAGCATATTAAAAATTAGTCTCTTTTTCAGTGGTAACCAGTTGAGTTTCTCCCCTAATTGTTTATATTATATCTTTTTTTCTAAGGTACTATTATCATCGCTTTTTTTGTATAATCTCTAATTTATTTAAATTTCCTTCATTTGCCGAAAATAGTACTGTTGAGCAGTAATGTATATGTGGAATAATTATTGTTTTATGAATGAGTTATTTTTATTTAACTTTTTCTTCTGCTAGATTAGAAATGATATTTTTTGTTGATATTTTTTAAAAATATATTATGTTCAAAATTTGCATTTAAGGTTAATTTTGAATCCAATGTTACACCCAAATATTTCGCAAATAAGTGGTGACATCATAAAATTTCGCAACGTTCATTATTATGTCCATTTTGAGCACATATCGAGCACATTTGAGCACATGTCCATTTCGCATTCATTTTTGGAACTTGCATATATGCCTTGGAAATAGAATAAATAAAAATACATTGTACACGAAATAGTTTGAGAATTGCACCAACATTCAGTAAGTTTGCATACGATACTTATCCACTTACGTCGACTAAGACTAGAATTATTCAAAAGAGTAAAGACATAACAAGAACTTATCATCGACGGCTAGGCACCTTTTTATAAAAATGTAAAAATTACCCTTTACTTTTTGGGCGGTTTTAGACACATGACTTTGCAAATTGGATTTGTTTTGGTCGGGTACACTTTCCTGAGTGACGCATTATGGTTGAAATTACAGAATCATAACGGGAAAACCTTTGTACTATTGTTTATGTAAGTGCGCACCCCTTTGTAGTATGAAGAGATTGTGTACTTATCTTTCATTTCTTTCCTGATATCAAGAAGTTTATTGATACGTTTTTTTTGGTCGAACGGTTTTGTGGCCTATGTTTCTAGACGTTTCGCTTG
The DNA here is from genome assembly GCF_059751285.1 of Brachycentrus maculatus. Lineage (NCBI taxonomy): Eukaryota > Metazoa > Arthropoda > Insecta > Trichoptera > Brachycentridae > Brachycentrus > Brachycentrus maculatus. Next base: position 47,321 of record NW_028281056.1, on the reverse strand, counting down.
GTTCGATAACCATGTCGTAAATATTTATTTCATTTTTTGCCGATATATAGCGACGATTGAGCAGACAAATATGTATTTTTGTACTTTTCGTATGCCATGTGTATTTTTCAAGAACAGTCAAATATGTCTAAGACTTTGTACAATAAATTATTTTTAGAAGTCTATATTACATAATATACAAACTTTACACGTAGGTACTTCACAAAGTAAATTTACAGGGATTGCGACCTGTCATTGGCCGCTTAAGAGATCATTTTATATTTTTGTGTGAAATTCACCATTCTAAATTTTTTGAAAGTTGTACATATGATATTTTTCAACAACCGCTTTTACACGTGAGTTAGAACTGCCATCTGTTGACTTTGTGATGTAAATAACTTCACCATTTAGATTATTTATGATTCAAAATCAAAGATGAAGAAGAATATGGAAGTCTGGGCATTTACGGGGCTGACGACCGTCATCGTAATTTGGACTTCGTCCGAATTACGTGGTTTTAACATGATTAAGATTACATGAAAGTAGGATGGTCAGTAATCATTTAAAAATATGTCAAATATTTTTAAAAAATCACCGTATTATTGTCCTAAAATAACTAAATTGTATATTTTTAATAAAAAGGAACACAATATCTATCCTTGTAAAAGATTTTCCACTGAAATATAATTCAAAGCAATGAAACATTTATCTCCTCGTTGAATTAAATTACATTATTTTAAACACGAATACAGCTCTACGTGTTTCCAAAAATGTAGATGACTGTTATTGCTTGTCTGAAAACTTGAGTGACGTATTCTCACATACAGCTACAACCGGCTGCAGAGTTTAAACAACAAGAATGATGAAAATAATGTTATTGCTCAAGCGTTTATTTGAAATGTGTCTGAATGGATCATTATCAGACGGGAGGAATATCTAATTTAACATGCTCAACCTATAAAGGATCGTTTTGTGTTTATAACAGCCGATACAATCAATGTTTTCATTCATCATTTTCATGTGGAAAATTTGCCTTCGTAAATACGTTGTTTTCGTAAGTTGGTAATGAGTGACGTCACAGAAACGATGGACTAATTTGAATATTAGTAACATTGCTAAATTATTGGCGGCTCTATTTGTTGATGTCTATGGTCCATCCTCCCATCCCCCCCCCCTCCCCTCATATTTGTATTACACAAATGCCAGTGTAGTGGTAAACAAACAATCCACACTACTACTATTATACTTCTATAAACCATATACAATAAACCATATGACGTCATTAAACGTTCGATGACGGAAATTTGATGACGTATGCGAACGCACGTTTTTCTTTTTATTAAAAAATTTCTAAAGTTTAAAATTTCAACCTTAATATCTCCTTTAGTTCTCTACAGATTACAATAAGAATGTTATCGATAGTCTTGAGATTTTTCATATTAATTTATTACCCTATAAACCAACATCGTGATGAAAATCTGTTGTCTGAATGCTTTTTGTTTCTCAATAAATTGATAGTAAAAATAATAATAATACATATGACAAATTATGTACCTCCGTTTACGTGAAACGTCACCTCAAGAGCGTTTTACAATCTACAAATATCTACGTATATCGTAAAACGCACCCAAAGATACATAGAGAACTGCATCAAATCGATGTTAATGTGATCGTTTATTGTATGAAGGCAAGGTAATTAGTTCAATGCTACAAATACCAGTCGAAGCTATTATTAAATAAATTGCAGAGTGAAAAAATAATGGTTATCATTTAAACCCCCCTAGGAATGGAGCTCGGGTCCTTCAGCATGGTATCCAAATGTGCTTATCACTAGACTATGGAGACAGAAAAAAGAAATTTAAATACTTTATTTTTTTATTATCAGACACTGGATAATTCACCCTACGGATGATATATCAATATTATAGGTGTCTGAACGTGAGATGAAACCTTTATGGTTTTTTTTTTAAATTTTATTTGAAAGGAGAGTCTGAATATCCCACGGCTTACGACCTAGCTTAAGTGATCGCTTTATACACTTGTACTTAGCTTTATATAATTAGTCATGTTTCTAAAATATATTATGTTGTACTCACATGTGAAAGGGATTCAAGACCATTGCACGTATAAAAGCTTAGACTGAGGAAACACATATCGAAAAATGGACTTCATTCCTCCCCAGTATGCAGATTTTGAATGGAGGATAACTGAACGCCAATCCCCATTGTCTATGATTGTGACGCACTCAGTCGCAAACGAAGTCACATCCTTGGAGGACGTCTACTGGACTCCGAGAAAGTGAAGCTCCTACCACCAAGACAGGTCATGATTTACATGACTCACGTAGGTCTTGGGAGTGAGCTGTAATACGAGGTCACTATAGACCTAATATGATCGCGGTGACATAAGGGATGCAAGATCCCTTGACCTCAAAAAAATGTATAAAAGCTTTAAAAAATTGCGATCGTCATACAAGCAAATGAAATGATCACTTAAGCCAGCCAAATGCCAGGTCGTTAGCCCTGGGATGCTTAGACTTCTTCTTTCATAAAAAAAAACGATAACTGTTTCATCTAAGTAGCATCAAACTAATTTCGCCCTTTAATATGGTATAACTCTAGATAATTTCAATATAATGCCCCATTTACATACTCAACATTCTTGGAGAGCTTGTTAGTAAAATGTTAGTACCTTCCAACCCTTGTTCAGTTTCCCCTAAAACGTCTAAGATCCCGTTTCCTATATTGTTAAAAGCACTTTCTCGCCTTTCAACCCTCGGGAAAATCTTAATACGACACACAGCACGAAATCAGCTACTCGGGCCTGTAGTAGCGGAAGTCTGGAACAAAGTTTCTCGCGGAAGTGCAAGGAAATCCAGAAAGTTCTAAGGGAAACAGGAAAAGTTTGTGTAACTCTAGATGGAAATTAGTACAATTATGCGCTTGTTAATGATTATAAGAAGCGAATTTATGTGTTTGAACTATGTTAAGGATTTACGGGAAATATAGAAATATTTTTTATTTATTACTGTAGAACTTTTTAATGTTCGAGTACTATCTACCCTCTGATTGCAAACAGCTATATATGGTGTTTTGAATATTGAAAGCATTAACTTTGTGGATCATATTGATATATTATTTTGAGAAATAAAAATACTTTGTTAGTAGAGTAAGAGTAATAAATTTAACCCTGAAGAGGGCAACAGTTTGTTGCCGAAACTAGTTGGTTAATAAAAATGTGAGTGGATCAGAACACAAAGTATTTTTGTTTCTCAAAATAATATGTGTAGCTGTATATGGTATCAAACGTTTTGATCAATATCACTAGTCTGTTTTTGGTGGGTTGGAAGATATTGCTTTTTAGCAATAAGCCCACCAATGTACTTATTTATTTTCCATACATGAAGTTTACATACATAAATAAATTTATGTATTTATTTTAAATCAAACACAGATTTTTTGGGTCTACTAAGTTGTATTTTATTAACAAAAAACACATAAAAAATTATATTGTGACAATTGTTTTGCCTTGTTAGGGCATTATCAAACATTCGTTTGATAATGCCCTAACAAGGCGAAACAATTGTCACAATATAATTTTTTATGTGTTTTTTGTTAATAAAATACAACTTAGTAGACTCAAAAAATCTGTGTTTGATTTAAAATAAATACATAAATTTAAATGGAGTTCTACAAATTAAACGCCAAGTCAATAAATAAAATAAAATAAAATAAAAAAAAAATAAAAATTAAAAATAAAAAAATAAAAAAATACATAAATAAAACTTTGTTACTATTTGAACTAACCGTGGAACTAGGTATTTAAATTATCTCCTATTTATGAGAACATATTTTGTTCTCGAAACTAATCGTGTTTGCATTAATCAACAAAAAAGTGGTATTTTACAAGTGTTGTATTAATATATAAATCATCATGTTAATCTACAACGTAAATGCCAAAGAGGGTACTATATACGGAGGATTTCAACGTAGTTTTTCATTTTTTACCATGAATATATTACATATTACGTAGAATATTATTTAAAATAAAATGTTTTACTTGAATTGATAAACATCTATCGTTCTTCTTTATATGAAAGAAGATGGAAGTCTGAGCATTACAGGGCTTACGACCTAGCATTTGGCTGGCTTAAGCGATCACTTTATACACTTGTCGAACGTTCACCATTCTGCCCATTATTGAACATCCATTTTGCATTAATTCTTTAAACCTGCATATATGCAATGTCCGCCTCCGTAGTGTAATGGTCAGCACGCTCTGCTACCGTTCTGTAGGTCCCGGGTTCGATTCCCAAGGGAGGTAAATAAATAAAAGTGATTTTTTCACTGTTGTATTTATTCAATATTACCCTGGACTGGTACCTGAAGCGGAGGGCTGATCACCTTTCCTTTATGCGTAAACGATCAAGATAACACTGCGTTTATATGACGCAGTGCCCTATGCACCACCGGGGTGTGGATAAGGGTTTGTATATATATATTTATATATATATATATATATATATATATATATATATATATATATATTTATATATATATATATATATATATATATATATATATATATATATATATATATATATATATATTATATATATATATATATATATATATATATATATATATATATATATATATATATATATATATATATATATATATATATATATATGCAATGGTCTCGGAACCTTCCACATTTGCGTACGATTTTCGATAGTTTTGGAAAAATAGCTGAATGTATCGCCACAAGTTGAGAAATTGATGAAGTATTTATTTAGATTGATAAAGAGGAACGATAGATATTTCATATCAAGGTGAGACACCTTTCACTTTATGTAAAATTAAGGTAGCCCATAAATCTTTTACTTTTCTTGAAGTAATATTTTCTTTTAATTTTCCTTCACTAGTAGTAGCTAGTATTCACTGTCGTGCCAGACGATACTAAATCAGTTTAATGAACCCCTCAAATATTCACTTGGTCCCCCATTATTTTATATTAAGATTAAGATAGTAAACTTAAGGTCATCCGTCAAAAATTGGGAATAGATCCATCATTTTAGGGTCCAGGTAAATACGGAAACTTCTAATATAAAACACTTGTTATCTACTGCATTGAAATTTTCTATAAATCCGTCATTATTTGGAGTTATATTTCTTAATACATCAAAAAATATTGAAATAGTTAATATTTGAAGTTAACAACATTTTGAGTGTGTCCAAATACTTGTTCACAAATCTGGATTATCTCCAATTATGTGAGTTATTTTAAACCAGTTTTTACTCAAACCATCTTCTGACGGTCGTTAGCCCCGTAAATACCCAGACTTCCATATTCTTCCTCATCTATGTTGAGATGTCAACAAAATAAAATGAAATATTTGAAGTACTTACATTATAAATAAATGACTTCGTTTTACTATTATCTGAGCATCCCAGGGCTTACGACCTGGCCTTTGGCTGGCTTAAGCGATTACTTTATACAGAGTATAACGTTCACTATTCTGCCTATTATTGAACAGGTAGACGGGTTTGTATTAAAGTTGACCTAACAAATTTATATAAAAAGATGCTTGTATATACATATATATAGAGAAATTTAGTATATTCATAAAGCCATAATAATATGACGTTGCATAACAACTCGTAAATTTAACATATTTGCTGTAAACTAACAAATAAGAATGAATGATAATAGAAAAGAAATGTGGCTGTTAGTCTTTTGAATGCCCAAACTTCAATTTTATCTTCATTAAAAAAACCTTCGTCTCTATTGAGACACGTAATATAAAATATCTTGATTTATTGCCCTAATGGTTAACGAGAATGACTAAAAAAATATATGTGGAGAATGTGAGCGGGAAAACAGAGCGAGGACGGCCGAAAAAGACTTGGCACGATCAGATCAATCAGAACCTAAAATCTGGTGGTGTCAAAACTCGGAGGGCATGTATGACTACATGTTAGGATGTGAAGGAAGCGAGGAATGTATGAAGAGTGCGGCGTTTCATCCTCTTTGCCTACAACTGCGAGAAAACGGCGTGATGGTAGTAGTAGGGTTATCAATGAATGCAGGTCTTAGTATGGTAAATTGAAATTGAAAAAAAAAAGTTGTAACAAGAGATCTTACCTTTGTATGAGAAGTTCATCTATAATAGCTTGGTCCTGTTCACTCCTGATGCTCACCAGATGTCCTTTTTGTCTCACACACTCCGCCTCGGCTTGAGCCCAAGGCAAGCGGGCGTGGTCAAACACCGCGACACAGAACTGTCTCAAGCTCACCCAGCCGTACGAACACTGGCCGACCACTTCCTCCATGGGCTGGGCGTGGTACCACATCTTGAGGAACAACCCCAAGGAATCACTGATATCATCACTGACCACATCGTTTGACAAACTGCGCTTAGTCACATCACTCGCGTTGGACACATTGACAGTGTGAACAGTGCTTAAAACATTGTTTTCGTTACTAGTGTTTACAACCTTGGTTACGCTATCTTTAACAACTTTAAAATCGTCACTTTTACTAACCTCGATACTTTTACCTGTCCGTCTTATCACAACATATATGATCACATTGTTTTGCTTGGATATTATCTGGACATTTCTCAAGGGATCCCCAGATTTCGAGCAATGGACCCAGGAATTTGTTCCATCCCACAACTTTATCGATAGTCCCAAACACTCCGGCACTTTGGTCTCTGGAGAGTCCAGCAAGGTCGAGTATTCGGTTTCAACATCTTGCATGTCGCTGTTGTTCGAACTATCGGGTAAAGTTGTTATTTCTGGGACCTCTATGTCCTCAGGTTTAATAGCCTTTTCGCCCATTTGCAACCTTAGAGCGACCTGATTCCCATAAGGAAGGTGGATTCTAAATGTACAATGCAATGAGTTTGTGGGTTCGATCTCGAATGACCCGTTTCTTGCCGTGAGGGTTACATTGTAACAATAATCTACAAGTCTATATGATATCACAAACGATGGGGTTCCATGGACATGCAAATAAGGATTTGCTCTTGTTTCAGTTGCAGATATATATAAGTTCCTCTCAGACTCCGGAAGCTCCTCCAGTTTGCCACAGAGATGGCTGTGTTGGTTAGATCTCAACCTGGACGTTGGTGGACTTCCAGGATTGAGTTTGATGAACCCCCCGCTGACGCAGGGGACGTTGAGTCTCTCCAGAGTGACTAGCAGACCGTGTTTTTGGGCAGTCGCTGAAGGAAAAAACACTTGGCAGTCTGTGAGGCTTCGTGGCATATCACCCCAGCTTAATCTGCCTGAAGATCTGAATAAAGCTAGCTGGCATTCTGAAACAGAAAGAAACAGTTTAAGAGATTCATTACGTGAAACAGAATGTGCGAAAGAAGGTTTGCAGTTGACAAAAATTGATGAGGCAATAGGGCATCAAGATCAGTATAAAATATTGAGTCCATTGTTTTTATGGTAGCTTTTGTTTCTAAGGATCAACCTCATTCAATTAATCTTTATTTTACACATTCACTACTAGTTTTAAGATGTACTCGTATTAATAGAATATTATATAAATCCTTGTACATAACAGGCAGTCAGAATTTTTAAAACAACTAGTAAATATATGTTTTTAAACTGATGAATAAGAGCACTGCATTGTATCCACTAATCTTTAACTATATGAAAGCAAAGTGATCAATCAAGTCCTTAAGGTACGCTACGCTATCCTTAGGGTATATCTGAGGTGATATAAAATAAACATTTAAAGAAAATTTTATAATATTTATTTTGCCTCCCAAATAGACAAACGCGCTTACCACTACGCTACGGAGTCAGACAAAAAGACAATTTCAGAGATAATCGACTTATTTTTATATTGTTTTAGCTTATCGTGAAATATGAGAGCAGTAGAGCAGGTTATAAGTGTGATGATATAGAATGTAAGATGATATATTGAGTTATTTCCGGTATGGGACGGCGCCTATAAAACTTCCTGTCACGTGGATAAATCGTCTTAGAAATACCTCCCAGAAAAATTTACCGAAATGAAAAAAAAATATTTGCTGTATATATGTATTATGTAAGTACCGATTACGAACACTTATGTCCATAACTCACTTCGCATTGGGGACAAAAGAAAATTGGATCTCCTATTGTTTTTTTTTTTTTATATTACTTGCAATCAATGACAAAAATGCTCTCGTTGACTTAGAATAGTGATTTATTATTTTCCAATACTAATGGCTATTTAAAACACATCTAGACACTAAAAAAAATTAATGAAGATGCATTACACACATTTTCTATATTGGAATAAATATTTGTGTTTTTATTATACAAAAACGTATTTAAATTTCATGCTATTGTCGTGATTATTGGTTCGTGATTGAGAATGGGTATTAAATTGTGGTAGAGTGGGTTTAAACAAAGAATAAAAACAAATAATCCCATTTCATGCTATTGTTTTTTGAGCCTGAGCGGCTTCAAACTCAGAATGTATATAAATATTCTAATGTCATACTATTTTTCTGAGCGTAAGAGCTAATTTTTAAAAAAGAAGTATCAAATTGTGAAAGAGTATGTTTGAATTCAGAATAAATAAAAATATTTTAATATTATACTATTGATTTGAATCTGAGTGACTTGAATTGACGTGAATTGAAAATAGGTATTGAATTGTGAAAAGTGGGTTCAAACCCAGAATAAGTACTTTTTTTGTTTTCATACTCTTTTCATAAGCCTGAGTGGCTTATTATTTATTATATCGCTCACTCCTTTCAAGAACGTCATAAATCAAAAATCGTCCATTTTCAGTTGTACGTGTTTTCAGAATGCCTAGAAAATGTACTATATCGTAGCAAATGCGGCATTTTTTTTACTTTATATTTACCCGGTATAGGGCAGAAAATGTTGTTTTTGCATTTTTAAAAAAATGTATTGTTTAATAATTTTTTAAATATACTAAATATTTCTCAAATGCAAATAAAACATTCAGGTTTACCTTAAAAGATCTGTTGCACAGTAAAAAGTTCAATAAGAGGATTGATATTTATTTTTAATATATTGTGTTATATTTTTAAACTTTAAAAACGTTCTCCTGAAAAATCAAGTATTTTGATTTAAGAAGTTCTTGAAAGGAGTGAGCGATATGTATCAATTTGTGGCAGAATGGGTTCAAACCCAAAAACTCTGATTCAGAATCAGCGACACTAGCAATGGGACCACAATCCGATGAGTGAATATTATTTAATTTTAAATCAAGCATTGGATGAATCCTATCAATCCTCATACATTTGATAAAGATTTTTATACTTTTCATATTTCTTCTAATTAAATTAGGTACTATTTTATTAAAATTAAACACTTGAATAATCCACTTAATCTGTAATTTTTAATTTGTACCAGAAGATGAAAACAATTGTCGTTTTCGAAACTAGTCGTAAATAAAAATAAAACTCAATAAAGTGGATTATTCAAGTGTTTAATTTTAATAAAATAATCATGTCATTCCACAAAGTTAATGCCGAATCAATAAATAATATAAATTAGGTACAATAAATATTACTAACTTAATTTGTGCAATATCAATGCAGACTATGCAGACACCTTATTCTTTTTCTTTGTTTAAAAAATCCTATTATCTGTTTTATTTATATAAGGTATTAATCACACTTAAGAAAAACACGCGTTTTTTTAATGTAACGCTGTATAAAAAATTAAAAGCAATCGGTGAATAACTAAATGAGATTTAAGAATCTAAAAAAATTAACATTTACTTAGATGATACAAAATTTTCACTTACCTAAGTTTAAAACTTTGGTGAAAACTACTTGGAACACAGTTCTTGTATCAGTCAATCTGTAGCGCAACCTGAAAAAAATGAAAAAAAGTCAGAACACATTTTTTCTACAAAATATGGCAACACAGTAATATTCATATACCTAATACATAAAGAACCCCAAACATCCATTTTTTTTTCTTCATGTGGCTTGATATTTATTTTGAATATATTTCATTTTATTTTTAAACTTTAAAAACGATCTCCTGAAAAATTATGACCTCCTGAAAAATTAAGATCTGTTGCACAGTAAAAAACTCAATAAGTGGCTTGATATTTATTTTGAATACATTTCATTTTATTTTTAAACTTTAAAAACGATCTCCTGAAAAATGATGTTTTTTGATTAATGACGTTGTTGAAAAAAGTGAGCGATATGGGATAGAGACCAGAGCAGCCAGCGAGAACCAAATCTCTTCTAAGAACTTCAGAAATGAGGACATTGAGATGCTTAACCGTAAATGCGTAAAGAGACCAAATAAGGGTTGGAAAAAATGAGAATACACAAAAGTCTGATGAATATTTCGGGCTCATTAAGGGTTGAAACAATGCCCAGCACATTTTAATCATCCTACCCTTTATTATGTAAATTTTCATTTCGATTGTACAAAAGAATATGTCCCTAAAGAGCTTTAATTCAACACCGACGATAAAGATTCATGCAGAATAAGCTTGTTTATAATTTTAATGAACAGCGCCCACATTCGCACTTAACGTCTTAACCACCGCTAGGCTGCATTCATACATAAGCTCCTTAAATGATCTAAGAGCCGTCTTGTATTTATTTACTCACCCTTAATAGCCAAAATGCTTTGTACAAGCGAGCTGTTTGTTCTCTTTGTAGACTATTTACTAACTCTCGACACACAAGCCTAACATACTCCCACTAACGGCTCCGTTCCACTTTCTTATCTGCTGGCATAATAGGAAGGATACTTCAAAATTCTGGGTATACCGAATATATTCTCACATGTAACGTATCCGTGCGAGTATGTTTAAAGTAACAAATAATAGTATACGAGTGTGTTAATATTATCAATCAATCTCGTGATTCGATCTGATTTGAAAAAGACCTCACATACTAATAAAAGAGTTTCTGCTTAGTAAAAATCTTCTTTTCATCTCTCCAATAGATGTCTCTAGTGAAGTTCTAGTGATTCAAGAACAGTGTTTTTTTTATATGAACAGTGGATTGTTTCACAAAAAATACATATTTAATGTAAAAAAAAACCCACTCCCCAGAGAAAGTCGCAAATCAATTATTGTACTCCTGGAAGGGTTAAACTTTTACCATAACTTACATGTAATTATTATTATAATACAATACTTAAACTCATTAAATTTTAATTCCTTTTTGTCAGAAAAATAAAATAAAATTATGGTTTTCAACTCCTGCCTTGTTGTGCATATCACAGAATTTTGTCTAGCCTCACACCAGTTTGACGTTGTCGATTACGACGAAACCCGGTTGCTGGTCAAATAAAAAACAAATTTAAAAAAAAAAATATGTAGTTTAGAAAAGATTAGAATTATTGAAAGGAAAGGAGCAAAAAAAATTTTTTTTCAATACATATTATACAAAATTAAAATTCTAATAAACATTCATTAAAAAAATGAACCTTGAAACACATCTAGCCCCTAGCACAGCCGATCGCGTAATGAATTTAAAAAAATGAGATCTCAGCCTTAAGTGTGATATTTAGTTTTATTAAGTGTACCTACCTGTAATTTAATAAAGGTCTTAAATTATAATTAAGGTGTACTAGAATTGCAAACAAATGTGGCTAATAAACAAAAAAAATCTTCGTTTAATAAAAGCTTTCCCTATTCCAACATAGATGTCGGTAGTGAACTCACATGAACTGTATCGCGAGTTTCATCAATATACCTAGGGGTTCCGAAAAGTGTGTAATGTGGTTATCAATCATGGATAGAATCGTTGAATGTTACGCGTATGTAAAGTGATCACTCGAACAAGCCTATGATGGTTGTAAGACCCGTAAATGCCCAGACTTTCATATTTTTCTTTATCTTTGTTGAGATGTGAAAAAAATGAATATTAAAACAATTTTATTTGTGGTTTTGTTTTATTTTTTATTATGAAATCAAGGAATCTTTCATCCCTTATGTCACTGCAACCGTATTAGGTCTATTGAAACCACCCTCTGTGTCATAGCTCACTCTCAAGACCGACCTGTCTTGGTGGTAAGAGCTTCAGCCTCTCGGAGTCCAGTAGTAGTCCTCCAAGGATGCACAGACTTCCTTTTACTTCTTTATCTATGTTGAGATTTCAATTTTTTTTAATAGCTCCTCAGCACGCTCAACTACCGCACTGGAGGACCTGGGCTCGATTCCCAGGCGGATCAAATAAATATAAATGATTTTTTTATTTTAATATTTATTCAATTTTACGTTAGACTGGTACCTGAAGCGGAGGGCTGATCATCTTTCCTTCCTGTGTTAACGATCAAGAAAACACTGCGTTTATATGATGCAGTGCCCTATGCACCGTTGGGGTGCGGATAAGGGATAGAAAAAGAAGAAAAAGATTTCGACATACTCAGAATGCTGGAATTTTTCCGTCGTCGTAATGTACATACATGTATATCATAGTCATACAGGAGAAAGTGACCAAGTGCATTTTTTTACAAAAACGTGATCATTGACTATTTGACATCTCACTAGCTTAATATTGCCCTGAAAAAGATCCCAAAGGATTTTGAACTTGGAAGCATCATATATTGACTTGTCAAAAATGACAAACTGCATTGATTTTTATTTTCGTGCCAAGCAAAAGTGACTTAAATGGCCCTCCTGAATATTTTACGTTTTGTTAGTTGGTCACTTTCTTCTGTATGACTACGATATATTTGTCTCTTAGGCTAATAAGTTTGCCGACCACTAAATTTTGATGGATGAAGCGCTAACTGGGAGGGGATGATGCTGTGCATAGGGTGATGGGATCATCTGGGAAGATTAATGTCCCCAGAAAGGCGACATCCTCTGAAGGATTACTCCATCAGGGATGATAAACCTATCGCATTACAAATATGGGTCACGGAGTGCTCCGAGCTTTGCAATTCCACCGTAACGGCGCTAGTCTCTCGGCGTTGCAAAATTTGTGCTGAGAGCTAATTCGTATATTCTTCTTCTAACCCTTATTCGCACCTAATGGTGTATAGGGCACTGCATCGTATTAACGCAGTGTTGTTGTTTTTGGTAAAAGAAGCAAAGGAAGACCAAAGAAAACTTGGCGTAATCAAGTATTTCAAATACTTGATAACTATTATTTAAAAAAATTAATAACACGCAAAGTGTCTTCTTTTAGAGGTTTGTATGCAGGTAGGATAGTAAGAATAGGGAAGTTAAATGTGAAAAGTGCAACAAAAACACCCAGACTAATTGAAAATAAATATTTTTGCAATTTATTTTATGTAGTTAGAATGTAGTTAGAAAATCGCGGGAATCTAACCCGCGATTTTCTAACTACATTCATCAAAGCATACAGCTGATCCCCTAGCTTTCAAATAAACAAATATTAATTAAATACTGCTTATATTTAACGCAGTGCCCTACGCACCATTAAATGGCGGGAATGAGGCTTGGAACGAAAATGAATGTAAAGTACGTAAACGTTAATTTAATTTAGTAATTTTTCCATCGGCTTCAATTTTAATCCTGAATTGGCCTTTTGTATAAATTTATATTATTTACATCAAAAACTGTTTGTAAATTCATTTTGCATTGAAATAAAACAAAGGATTTTTGTTTTGTTTAATGTAGTGTTTTAATGTATCATCTGACACGATATTATGTCCATTAAAATCTGTCATAAGGTACGTCTTTTTTAAGTATGTATATTCGCATAAAATACACATGTGTTATATGACGCGCATTTTGTCATAAATATTCATATAAGCATAGTGGAGAACTATACATTAGGTGGGTTGCACTTAGAGTTTCTCATTTTTATCTCAGCACAAACGACATACAGGTTTTACATCTTTGAATAATTAAAAAAATCGTTTGAATATTTTCCAAAAACTAGCAGTTTTTATAAAGTTTTCATTTCAAAAACAGTAATTAAAAAAAACAAACCTTTGTTTGTAACTTGTTGCATGGTTTTATTTATAGCTAAGAAGGATTCCGAAAAAAATGTATGCTTAATTTTGTACCGACATTATCTTAGTAAAAAAAATTGCATTTCGTACGCTTAAACGTCGACAAAATGTTTTCTACTTTTATTTTAACTGGTAAAACAAAATGAATGTGTAAAAATCTGGAAAGGTTTTATTTCATTAAATACAATATGTTTGCGATTAAAAAACTTATACTTTTTCTAATAGATTTCTTATCCGAACCTAATGGACGCAGTGTTATCTAGACCATTAATTGCACGAAGGTAAACTTGTCAGTCATGCACTAGGTACCAGTCTAGGATGATATCAAATAAATTGTGTCGGGTTGTGGTACCGTGGTTAGGTCACGGACTCTTAAGTTAGAGTTTCTCGGTTCGAACCCACTCTACCACAGTTTAATACCCATTTCTAATAATCAGCCGCTTAGGCTCACAGAAATAGTGTGAAATTGAAATATTTGTGTAAATAAAAAAAAAAACAAAAATATTTATCTTAAAAATAAAAATAAAGTAAAAATTCACCCCTATTTTTATTTTCACTCCCCTAGAAATTGAACCTGGGACCTCAAGCACAGAAGCCAAATATGCTTTAATACTACGGAGGCGGACAGCCCATACAATAATCAGTAACTCTTTTATACTTTATTAATTTAGAATGATCCACTCTAATGCACAGAGTTGTACAATACAGGTGTTGGGGGTTTGTTTGCCCACCTAAGAGCATATTCTAGCTTCCCTTTGTCCCAGAGGAAATTTTCTAACCTTTAACCCGTGCAAGATACATCACAGTCCAAATAATGCATAGGTCAAGGTTCAGAGCTATCGCCCACAATGTTTTTGTGACAAAGATGTATTGTGTGATGTTAATTATTGTTACACAAAAATGATTCATCACCCTTAATGTAATTTTAAAAAATTTAATTCGCAATTTTTCGTAGAATTTATTTAGCACAAGAGCTTAGTTTATTTTTTGGATAGGCACACCGTGACTTGTATAAAAAAAGCAGAAATGTCTGAAAGAAGATGGAAGTCTGAGCACTTATGCTTTCCTAGGCTTTCGTCACTTATGTTACTTGACGATTGTGCCCATTTGCATTAATTTTTTAAACTTATACTTAGATTCCCTTCACACGTGGGTAATCAATCAATCGATTTGAAAGCGTGGCCATCAGTTGTAAAATTTGTGTATAAATTGATCAATTAAGTCAGCCAAATGCCAAGTCGTAAGCCCTGGGATGCCAGACTTCCATATTTTTTCAGATATTTCTGCTTCTTTTTCCTCTTTCATTAAAAAAAATATAGAATTTCATCTAAAGTTTAGACCCCTAAAATATTTTTAAACAAATAATGTTTTTATATTATAACGCATTAACAGAAAAAAGAAACCTTTTTAACGTACAAAATACACATCCATATATATTGTATATGCAAATGCGGTAATAATTTTTTGAAAATATGTACACCTAGGCATACAAGGGGTTAGTTAATCCGTAACACCACTCTTTTGGGTTTAACGAGCAAATAAAAATGCGAAACTGGGTAAGAGCTTTCTGCATTTACTCGACTCCGTGATGCTTTAAAGTTCCTATATTTTAGCAGGGTAATTTTTCTTTAATAGAGCGTTGGCATTTTTACCAGTTAACTAATTTTTACTAAGAGCGTTGACTTTTTTTCAGAGAGAGTTTTTTTGTTACTTTATTTTACAAAAAAATTAATATACATGAATAATAATTAATAAAAACAAATGTCTGAAATACTTGTTTGAAATAATGTTTTTTATTATTCGGCTTGGGTGTCGAAAAACCAAATTCATAGGAGCTAAATGTTCACTTTGCAAAGATAAAACAACTAAAGTTTATTTTGCGTATGTATGTATTTTACTTCTATATAATAACGTATCTCAAAAGTATCCTTTTCAAAATTTTCTATGTAAATAGTGTACTCAAGAGATGGATACAGATATAAGAGATATAAAAATAGAGTCATTTTTTTGTCCCTTAAATTAGGTTAACATTGTTGATCGTGTTCTCAAATATACTTTTACGTTTAAAATGAGATCTCTAAAACAAATGTGCGGTAGAATGATAAAAAAAAACAAGGGAAATGAAAAATAAAACAAGGCTGAGATTAGCATTATGGATAAAATTAAGAAAGGTGTATTAAGACGGTTTGGAGATATGAATCGTATTATTTATGAAAGAAGAGTAAAATAAATTTTTGAAGCTTTCATGGTTCAAATAGGAGCTGAGGAAAACCTATGAAAACTTTGTATAATCACATATCTTAAATACTTGAAAGTGGTCAGGTCAGGAGTCGAAATAATCTGCGGGTATGTGTGAAGAGAGCCATGAATGTGGAAGAAGCGAAGATTGTTTCCAAAGACAGAGTGGTATGGCGTTATTCTCTCTTTTTACTCATGCTAAAAGCAGCATGATGGTTAATTAGTAAGTTTGAGTTTAAAAGTGTTGACAATCAACTTACCGAAACGTCAGGTTAGCTGTTCTACCTTCACCGAGTCTCGAATCACTCAACTTCCACTCCATGGAGATCTTTCTTCTATCACTCGGAACTCTGCCGTAAACTCTATGTCCCATCACAACCTCCTTACCCTTAGCATCACCCTTGTCGACAAACAACCCTGGAGTTTTTCCAGAATCGTCATTCGGGTAAACAAAATTCGTTGCGTCTCTTCGTCTTTTTACACTTTTATTTACAAGTTTATCGCTTTTGCTTTTATCTAAATTCGGACTGTCCGTACCGCTAGTTAAAGTTGGTTCTGAGCTGGTACTATTTACAACAATGTTGGCCATTTCGTGATGTCCGACATGTTTATTGAGAATATTTACATCGATTTCTTCGTTTTTCGCTAAAGTTTTACGGGTACTATCGTTATCCACCTTATATTCGTCTAAGATCTCGTTCTTAGTGTCTATACTGAGGTTTTCCCAGACGGGGACATCGTTCTTCTCTGTGTTTATATCGTAGTCATCTAAGGGCAGTTGGTTTGATGTGAGAGTTTTGTTGATCTTTCCTGGGTTCAGTTTTTGTTTCTCTTTTACTGCAAAGTGCTGGTGGCTTGGTTGGATGGGAAGTCGTTTCTGACTTTGACTCGTGCAAATGTGATGATCGTCGTGTGGTATTGCAAACACTCCCCTTTCCTCGCCGTTGACGAATGACTCTATGGAGAACATTTCGATTGTTTGCTCTCCATCCAAGTGTATGACAGAAACTGAAACAAACAAATCACAGTATTAACAACACTATAAAATGAAGAAAAAAAAATCAGTTCAATTAGTTTGGGCAAGTGTACATTTGTATATTTTTAATGTTTTTTTCAAGAGTAATATTTGTACTTTTAATAAAAAAACTACTAAGTAAATACCACTTTTTCATAAAATCTACTGTGACACGTATTTCGAAGCGTTCCGCATCATTTTCAAACACCGTAACGTAATAACGGTGTTTGAAAATGATGCAGAATGCATCGAAACACGTGTCATAGAAGATTTTAAGAAGTAGTGGTATTTATTAAGTAAAACTTTAATTAAAAATGGATAGGTTTGACTGCCGAATCAATATATGAAGTATTTGTATTTTAAAAATTAACAAGTATACTTCAAGTCCATAGTATTTCTGTGAGCCTAAGCGGGTAATTATTAGAAATAGGTATCAGATTGTGGTAGAGTAGGTTGGAACCCAGAAATTTTGACTCAAGAGTCCGCGACACTAACCACGGGACTACTACTCGACACTGTTGCATTTATTATTTACCTTGCTTATTATATACAAAGTTTATAAATCATTAATTGGATTTTTGTTTCTTATAGTTAAAAAACATGTTTATTGGTTTGGGTATATGGAACGAATGAGTGAAGACTGAACAGTAAAACAAATTTATGAGGAGAA
Source organism: Brachycentrus maculatus (assembly GCF_059751285.1). NCBI lineage: Eukaryota > Metazoa > Arthropoda > Insecta > Trichoptera > Brachycentridae > Brachycentrus > Brachycentrus maculatus. Next base: position 29,473 of record NW_028281056.1, on the reverse strand, counting down.
TGTGGTTGGTAATAAAAGCAGAGGAATATCGATAAAAACTTGGCATGATCAAGTATTTCAAACGCTTAAAAGTGGTCTGGTCGGGAGTCGGAATGTTTGGCGGGTACATATACATATGAAGAGATTCATAAATTTGGATAAGGCGAAGATTGTTCGATCAATAAGTCTTTAAACTATAAAAACTCGATATTTATATATTATTTAAGAACTCATACAAGACCACTTTTTTACGCGACTAGTTTCAAGCATTACTGATGTTCTCATCAAAAGGTGAAAATACAAACTGTTTATTTAAACTTATTCACAAATCAATGTCATCTTTAAAATGATTAAAGAAAACACTTGTTTTTTACCACTTGAGTTTTATTACAGACTACATGTTTCAGAAGTTAAACTTCCATCATTCAGGTCTGTGTGATAACTAAAATATAAAAAAAAAAAATTGTTCTATAAATAAGGAGAGGGGAAAGTTAGGGAGAGGGGGGCGGAGTTTAAAAACAAAGAAAAAATGGAAAGCAATGGTGAAGAATTTTGAAACAATATATTATTTAATAAATTATTATTAGAATTTAGTTTTTTTTGGATTTCTAAATTTTCAAGATAGTTCATAATTTGGCCTTTATATGGAACAAGGTGTAATAATTTTAATTTATGAGAGTGAAATGAGTGATAAGTATCCATTATGTGATTTGCAAAAATATGATAATTATTTTATGTAATGATTTTTAAATCAAATACAGATTTTATGAGTCTACAAAGTTGTATTTATTAACAAAAACACATAAAAAATTAATATTGTGACCATTGTTTCGCCTAGTTATAGCATTTTCAAACGAATGTTAGAAAATGACATTTTTTGAAAATGCCAAAACTAGTCGAAACAATTGTCACATTTTTTTTATGTGTTGTTGAATAAAATACAACTTAGTTGACTCAAAATATCTTTGTTTGATTGAAAAATAATATATTAATTAAATTGGAGTTCTACAAATTAAACACCAAATCAATATATAAACATGATAATTATATTTTTTATAAACGAAAAAGTGTCAATATTTCCACTATTTAAAAAAAGAATTGAAGATAGCACAAATCGTAAAGAAAAAGTTTTGTTTTGTGGGAATTATCATTTGAGAGAAATATATATGACTAGTTTAAACTTTATTGTAAAAGTTTCGAATATAGTAACAGTCACACTTTTAACAAAAGTGTATTTCGATATGAAAACAGAACATTGGCTGTAGTAAAAGTTTTCATACGAAATGTTGTTACCCGACTCTTTTTCTCTCTACCATAATAATACCATAGTTTTTGCTGAAACTTTTCACATATAAATACCGCACAAACTGGAACAGTGGATTAGTAATTTATAAAATTTTGCTTCTTAACAAAAACCATTTTGTATTATGCGTAAAGTTTAAAATTAATCTTGATGGAATCACTTCGTATCTTATTTAAATTCAATTATGAAGTAAAATGCTTTAAATGGAAAAACACATTCTTCAAGACTCATTCCATAGGTTTTATTGATATTTCAACAAAAATAGAAGTCTGAATAAGATAAACGATCACGTTACACACTGTGTAACATTGGCCATTCTATCCATGATTGAAAACCATTTCTCAAATTTCAGAAGCTCTTTTATGCTTAACTGCATATTTTCTAGTTCAAATTATTTTTTCATTATCAAAAACCTTCATGAAATATTTGTAAGCTTACTTTAAGGATAATTTTACATACTAGGAGATGTCTGAGATATGTACATACATAAAGTTGTCTAAACGCCAATTTTTTTAAGCAAAGTATTTTAAAATATTTTAAAGTACATATTTTATTATTTTGTTTAAATCATCAAGTCACCAAACTATTTAGCCATCGAGTTATCAAGTCATAAAAAAATCATTATCGACCTATAAAGTCACCAAAGTATTAAGTCATCGAGCTATGATGTCATCAAACTATTTAGTCATCGAGCTATTAAGCCTTCAAAACTTTAGCCATCGAGTTATCAAGTCATAAAACAATTTCATCATCGACCTTTAAAGTCACCAAACTATTTAGCCTTCGAGCTATCAAGTCACCAAACTATTTAGCTATCGAGCTATTAAGTCACCAAAGTATCTAGCTATCGATATATCTATTCACGAAAATACTTATCCATCGGGCTATCAAATCATCAAACTATTTAGCCATCGAGCTATAAGTCACCAAACTATTCAGCTATCAAACTATCAATTCTTCAATCTATATCTCATTTATTCCTTATGAAATTGTAATATTACACGAATAAATCTTAAGACAACTCTGTCCTTACACGTGTCCCTTAATTAGCGGGGGACATTATACACATATCGCTCACTCCTTTCAACAACGTCATTAATCAAAAATCGTCAATTTTCAGTTGTGCATGTTTTCGGAATGCCTAGAAAATGTACTATATCCCAGCAAAAGCGACATATTTTTAACTAAATATTTACCTGCTATAGGGCAGAAAGTGTTGTGTTTGCATTTTGAAGAAAGGGTATTGTTTAATTATTAAAAAAAACTAAATATTTATCAAATGCAGAAAAAACCTTCAGGTTTTACCTAAAAAGATGTGTTGCACAGTAAAAAGTTCAATAATGGCTCGATCTTATTTTAAATACATTTCATTTTATTCTTAAACTTTAAAAACGATCTCCTGAAAAATCAAGTTTTTTGATGTATGACGTTATTGAAAGCAGTGAGAGATATAGATATCCAATGTAGTACTTTATACGTTGTACGGTCGTTCGCATATTCGTATGAACTGTTAAGGGGAATAATGATGTGAATTTCATACAACTATTCAGGGCACTAAATGGAATGCATTCTGCACTATGCGCTAAAAGACATTAAAATTCCAACAAACAATATAAAAATGCCATGACGAACGTTAAAATTCACATCTAAGGTTTAGATATATGTAACTATGTACCTACATTAAACATAAACATCATCATATAAATAAAAGAGAAATAAAAAAGAAAATAAACTGCGGTAAAGGTGTTTTGTTTTATTAATAGAATTTACATTTACTTCGTGAAATTCCGCAATTTTTTAATATCTGTAATATATCGATGTCTCGGGACGTGGAGGTCTACGGACGTCTTGGGTTATATTACCAGGAGGGGTGAAAATAAATATTAGTGATTTTACACTCGACTATTCATGTAATATTACCCGGGACTGGTCCCTGAAGCGCAGGAGAGATGATTACCTTTTTATGTGAGTAAGTATCAAGATAACACTGCGTCAATACGATCTAGTGCCCTATGCACCATTGGGTGCGGAAGGGGTTATAATAAATTTAAATATTAATTAAAATGTAAATGTTCCCTCCACAAATTAATTCTTATATTATTCTTTATTTAGTTTCACTCTTTCAATAACCATGTTCATTTATTCGAAATCTCAAATCTTCCCAGGTTATGAACCTAAGCGTTGAAATTTTGACGCAACATTACATTCAATAACGTTTTCTTATAGTAATGGCAGCGCCATTTTTAAAATTAACTACAACTAAAGCAATAATAAACATTACTCATGGCGAACTTGACGAGTGCTGTCATTTAGCATTTTCAATTTTTTCGATTGCATTGTTTAAAAAAAACATATTTTGATAATTGTTTCATAAATTTGATAGCATTGTGAAATAGAACGCGTTAGAAATGTATGCTATCTATTTTTTCTCTTTGCCTATTAAAAAGATTGAGCCACAGCACGACGTTAATTATTTTACCAAATATTTTTTTGAAAAAGGATTTGAGCATACCCAAAAAATGTTTATGAATGAATATTATCTTATTCTCAATATTATTAATATTTAAAGCATTTACTTTGTGGTTAGTCATTTTTACTTATTTTTTTTTTTTTACAAAAATGTTAATAAAATTAGTAGATAACCACTCACCGAGATTTTTACGTCTACCGGTTTCGAGACGTACCCGTCTCTTCGTCATGACAATCACTAACACAGCATGCAAACAATACTACCCTTCACCACCATAGCACCATTTACACACTCAAAACTACACAAAATGTCTAACACATGCGATTTTTGGTCGACCCGAAGACCAACATGCACTATAGTTTTCAATACAGACATGCGTTACGAGCCGAGGTTAAACGTACATTAAAATTAGACTAGGAATCGAATCTACTTATATACTTGTAGGATGAGAGGAGTGGGGAGGGGGTTCGAATTGGATATTGACGAATCGTGTTTAATCGATGTCGAATCAAACAATGGACTATATGTAAAATTTATTTGGTTGTTAATTAGAGGAATATTATTTTTAAGTGCTTTCCTAATATAAAAAATCTCCATATTATTTAGTTTTAACCCTTTATTATTAGTGTTTAATATTTTTACTCCTGTGTCTTTTTTGAAGACGTGATTTGATTCTATGAGGTGATTGGCAAATTCGGAGAAGTTATTATTGTTTAGACATCGTATGTGTTCTTTTATTCTGGTATTAAAATTACGTTATTATATATACGATAAAATTATTATCTACTTGTTAATTATATTTGATTAAGTGTTCAGTCATAATCTCTGCTCAAATGAGCTTTTGACCGAAAAAGCTCACAAAAATAATCATTTCATTATACTTCCTAAAAATAAATTGACATACAGAATTTTTAAAAATCTATTAATAATTCAGGGTAGCAAAATATTAATCATCCTATTGGAAGATTTTTTTATTAAAATTAAAAACTTGATTATACCTGTTTCATGAGTTTTATTTATATATACGACTAGTTTCGAAAACGACAAATGTTTTCATCTTCTGGTACAAATTAAAACTAACGAACAAAAAATATATTTAGGTGTATATGGTATATAGGTTAATAAATAAAGGGAAGGGAGGAGGGTTAAGGAACAAGATTTTTTGTAAAAGGAAACATTGATAATAATGGTGACGTATTTTGAAATAGTATATTATTAATCAATGTTTTTTCTGAATTTAAATTTTTATGTAATTCTAAATTTTCTAAATTCATGACTTGACCTTTATTTGTAACAGAGTGTAATAATTTTGGTGTATGAGAGTCAAATGAGTGGTTAGTTTCCATGATATGATTTGCAAATACCGAAAAATAATTACTTGTTAGTCCACGGAGATGTTCTCTTATTCAATTGTTAATAATCGTGTCATTCCACAAAGTTATTGACGAATCAATAAATAATACCATCGGAAGATGTTTTGGTATTTGTAAATGACGTCGTACGTCAATCATATTTGACATTTGTGCACAAGACACAACTGCAGTACACAAACAGATTGATAAAACGGGCACAAAAGTGTATCAACACTAGCTGCAGCCACTAGACGGATATCATTTTTTCCACTTTACAAAATAAGGTTCAAATAAAGATTTTCATTACTCAAAACCATATTCTTTTTGTTAAAAAAAAGTCATTGAAAAATAAAATAATATGATTAATTTTGCGCCACCCTAAATCTGTTTGTATACTACAGCTGTCTTGTTTAACAAATGTCAAATATAATTGACATACGATGCCATTCGCAAAAATTAAAACATCTTCTGATATGTGATTAATTTTGTGCTACCCTGTATTATTACCCTATGTAAATTTTATCCTAAGCCCTGACAATACTTGCTTACAAACATTTTTGTGATTGTATTGTCTGCGAAATTATACAAAGTTAGGTCGCAAGATAATAATAAATATTCGACAGCATCTCTCATCTCGTTTGCGAAATTTCCCGAGAGTTCTTGTGTGAAAACGAAGAATTTCTGCTATTTTGACTCATAATATGATTAAAACAGCCTTCTGGGGGAAATGTGGTGCAGAAAATGTTTTATGGAGAAATTTATGTATTAAGTTACTTAACATAACTGTGGAGAAATTGTTACTATTTTGAAAGATAGGCAGAATCTTTGTTAACGAGTATAAACAAAAATTAAAGAAACGAAGCATCACGCCACTTCCCCGCAGGGGTAGGGAGAGAGAAGAGAACGCCAAACCATATTTTTTACCAATTATAATCGTTTATATGACCCTTTTATTCACTTTATAGTGCATAGGACACTGTATCAAATTGATGCAATGTTAAGTTAATCGTTAGGTGGAAATAAATAAACAACTTAAATTCTTTAACTTCATAAGGTTCATAAATTGTTAAAAGGCAAATATCACTCAATCCAGGTCGTAACGTGCATAATTTATAAATTATAAATTAAAAATTTATCAAAATTTTATGTGGTGCGAGTAAAAAAGGAGTTTTGAATAAACTTATTGAATTTTACAAAAATGGAATGGTGACAAGTTTTTTATGTTACAGTGGATTTTTACAGATCTTTTTTTAAAACAATCTATATACTACTACTAACATCACGCCGTTTCTCCGCTGGGGTAGGCAGAGAGGATGGAACGCCACATTCTTCTGTCCTGACATACACTCCTCGCCTCCTTCACATCCATACATCTAGTCATACATGCCCTCCGATTACGCAGACTTTTGACACCGCCAGATTTTAGGTTCTGATTGATCTGATCGCGCCAAGTCTTTTTCGGTCGTTCTCGTTCTGTTTTCCCTTTCACATTCGCCACATATATTTTCTTAGCCATTCTCTCGTTATCCATTTGCTCCACATGTCCATACCACCGTAAAGAACTCTTCCTAATCTTTTCAATTATTCCTTGTTCAGCCTTACACCCCTATCTTATATCTTCGTTTTTAATTCTGTCATACAATGATTTTTCACACATTCGTCTGAGGGAGAGCATTTCAACAGCGTTCACTCTGTTTTCATCCTTCCTTTGACAGTTCCATGTTTCGCTTCCATACATTAGTGTCGGTACCAGCACGCCGTTGTGAACCGCTAGCTTGGCTTCCATGGACATATTTTTCATATTTTCTATATATGTGTAAAAACAGAAAACCAGAGGAAAGAACTCAACATGACATTAAGAAAAAATATCATTTCTACAGCATCCAGTATAATAAGGTAAAGCAGTGTATAAAATATATATGGAAGGCAGCGAAAGTTTAGTAGATACGAGAGTAGAGGAAGCGTGAAAAGAGGTTAAATGCCGTGGAAATATGGTCGTTAGTGAGATTGTGTGGAAAGAAGTTATTTGATCGTCTCAAAAAAAAACTCCTCAACCTATTTGAAGGGTTGTTTTCAGTCAGTGGCCATATATGTAACAATCTGAACTAAACTAATGTTTGTTGTCAGTAGTTTGTTTGTTTGTATTTTATTCTTACTTAAACGACTTTTTTATTTTGTTTTTTGACATCTCATCAAAGACGAAGAAGAATATGGAAGTCTGGGCATTTACGGGGCTGACGACCGTCATAGGCTGGTTTAAGTGAACACTTTACACACGTGTAACATTCACTAATTCTACCCATTATTGACAACCACACTACTCAAATTCCTGGACGTTCTATTTATACATATATGAACCCATTTTGAAAAGTTGTTCTTGAATCACTAGAACTTCACTAGTAATAATAAAACCCTTATCCGCACCCCAATGGTGCATAGGGCACTGCGTCATATAAACGCAGTGTAATCTTGATCGTTTACACATGAAGGAAAGGTGATCAACCCTCCGCTTCAGGTACCAGTCCAGGGTAATATTGAATAAATATTACAGTGAAAAAATCACTAATATTTATTTGACCCCCCTGGGAATCGAACCCGGGACCTCCAGAACGGTAGCTGAGCGTGCTGACCATTAGATTACGGAGGCGGACATGCACTAGAGACATCTATTGGTGAGATGAAAAGAAGCTTTTTATTGAGCAGAAACTCTTTTATTAGTATGTGAGTTCCTAATCCTGGATTATAATCACACGCATGAGAAACGCCAGAAAATACCATTTTCATTTATATTATTTAAGCTTATAATTTGACCAGATAATTTATTTACAACATTTTGAGTGCGTCCAAATACTTGTTTTATGAGATGTCAAAAAATAATATGAAAATAACTCCTGTAATTGGAGATAATCCAGATTTTGTGAACAGCTATTTGGACACACTCAAAATGTTGTAGACAATTTTTGTATTTATTTAACATGCTCTGTCAATTGATAACAAGAATGTTTTTGTTTGTAAGTAAATTTATGAAAATAAAATCAAATAAAATGCAAAAAAAAAATCTGGAAAATTTATTTGAATAAAAATGTTCGTCGGTTCAAAATCTTAAATCTCCTAAAGTTTTGCACCGATTGCTTTGAAATTTTGACACAAAATTGCATTCAAGTATCGGTAAAATTTTATTTATTTATTTAAATAATAATATCATCGTTTATTTGTGCAAAATCTTAAATCACCAGAAGTTATTCACTGATCTTTGAAATTTCGACACAACGTTGCATTCAAATACGCGCATGTTATAAATAATACCTTTATGTAAAAACTTATTCATACAAAATAAGAACAGTGTTTCATGGCAGCGCCATTTATTGAATGTAACAATAATGAACACAACACAAAACATTGATCTTGAAAGACATTGTGCTCTTTGAATCTTGCTTACACCACGCATTGTCAATTAAAACATGTTAAATATGTTAACTATCTCTTTATTTCTTGACCATTTAATCAGACTGAGCCGCAGAAATGCATTGTACCCAATTATGCAAAATACACTGCAATAAATTGAAACAAAGTAAATTTTTTGGAAGACGATCAGTTTTACTCTAAGTTACCAGTTCAGGGTAATATTTTTCGAAAAAAATACACTGGTATTTATATAAACGCCCCAATTAAAAAACAATGTGTATTTTGACTCCCAGGAAATTAAACTCGAAACCCTGCTATGATAGTCAAACACGATAACCAGAACACTATGAAGGTGAACAATATTGCGACACTACAGCAATTATTAAGATTGTTTTGTAATATGGTAAAAAATCTAGCATTTTACAACAATGATATAATAATAAAAATAATAATAAATCCCTTACCGCACCCCAATGGTGCAAAGAGCACTGCTTCATATAAAAGCAGTGTTATCTCGATCGATTACACATAAAGGAAAGGTGATCAGCCTCCCACTTCAGGTACCAGTCCAGTGTAATATTGAACAAATATTAGTGTGAAAATATCACTTATATTTATTAAACCCCCCTGGGAATCGAACCCGGGACCTCCAGAACGGTAGGCGAGCATGCTGATCATAACACTACTGAGGCGGACAAAGATATAAGTATATTATGTATATAAGACAATGATATTATTATATATACAATGATATATGTAAGTATATTATATATGGTACACTAAAAAAATATACTGTAAATTATTAAAATAATTTTTTGAGATTTTAACAATGGGAGAAATGTTTCTCTGTGTTTATTAATTTTATATCAAATATTTATTTAATAAAATATAATTATCACCTAAATAATTGCCTGAATTATAATATGAAACGAATCAATCAAAATCTTTGGTTTACTTTAATTAATTTCTCAATATAATTAATAAATATTTGAACACAATTCAACAAAGAAAAGGATGCTTCAATTAAAATATGTGTAATTTGAAGGAGTTGAGAGTTTCGAGAAAATAATAAGCTTACAATTCTCTTCATTCGTTACCAGGAGCGCAGAAGTGTTAGTTTAAAAGTCTCTTTGAAGCACGCCGTAGAAATGCTCAAATAATAAAATAAGTTTACAGAAAGTTGGTAGGCTCGTTATCACTTACATTATTTTAAAGGATAAAGGGAAGACCTTTCAACCCCATAAAAGGCATAAAACGTTGTTTTCTTGCTTGTGCTTCGGAGAAAACATCAATTTTACATAAAAGATCACGCTAAAAAGAGAGGCAGTCTCGTTAAATTTTCTTTGTTTTTCTTGTTTATACATTTAAGTAACACAATAAAGAAAGCGATCTATGTACTGGAATTATGTTTTGCAATAAAATTAAGTTAGTGAACATAAAATTTCATAAAAAAATAAATCGATTTAGAAGAAAATAGTATGTGTGTCAAAATCCTTGCAAAAAAAATTAAGCAATACCTTTTCTTCAAAATGAAAAAAACAACACTTTCTGCCCTGTGGCGGGTAAATATTAAGTTTAAAATATGCCGCTTTTGCTGGGATATAGTACATTTTCTGTGCATTCCGAAAACATGCACAGCAGAAAATCGTCGATTTTTGATATATGACGTTGTTGAATGAAGTGAGCGATACGTTTATTTTTGTGTAAGTAATAAAATGGAAACGTTTATTCTTTAAATATTTATTAAACGTGTTTTTATTTTATCGCGTTAGACATAAAAAATACCGATGTCGATACAAATAAATGAATGTTTTTTTTTTATGTTTAAAAAAATGTTTTCAACCGTATGTCAAACAGGTTTGCAGTGTTTAATTGCGAATTTGGAGTTGTGTTTCGCGAGCCAACGTATATGTAATGCATTCGTGAGTATCTGCGAAGGGTAGTCGAGTATGAGTAGGGTAGGGGGTGGAGAAAGGTAGACGTGAATCAAACCAATACTGGCCGCAAACGCTTCACTTATGCGAGGGGAAATGCAACGGGGTGATGTTGGCGTTCGGGAAATTTAATTACGTTAGCGAGTTTTCCAGTTTTCCACCGGTGATATGTGATGAGCGAGATTTTTCGTTAATTAAACCGAAGGCAATTCATAGGAATGCGCTTGGCATAACATCCCAACTTTTTTGTAAAAACGTTTATAAAACGCGTTGTATTGTAACGTTTATTATTATCCGGCCAGGGATCCAAAATGAATGAACTGAAAAAAATACATGGAAAGATATTTGTGTTAATGATTAGTGATTAGTTATAATTTCTCATTTCTTTTCCTTTATACATGCTTATTACCGTATTTTTTGTACATGTCTATTAACTGTACCTTTTTTGCTTTATATTTAACATTTTGGCCTGTGTTTTCTTATTTGTTATTTTTTTTAGTCTTGTTAACCTTAATTCTAAGTACCAAAACGATTAATATCGGGAATATATATATATATATATATATATATATATATATATATATATATATATATATATATATATATATATATATATATATATATATATATATATATATATATATATATATATATATATATATATATATATATATATATATATATATATATATATATATATATATATATATATATATATATATATATATATATATATATATATATATATATATATATATATATAAACTTAAATGTAACTTTTGTATTTTATACTTAAATAAATAAATGGCCTGTATTAAAAAAATACTCTGCATGTTGTCTACATTTAACCTGATGATGAAATGGTTATGCCAAAACCGGTAAGTCATGAAGTAGTGTTTTTAAGTGTTTGTAAGTGGTCTTCTTCTGCTTCTATTACCTTCAACTATATTCGCCTCATAAATATATTTTACTGTTCTATCTTCATTTACACGATTATCAGGCCTAAACCATCTCAAAACACCTTTCTTAATCAAATCGATTATGTTTATCTCAGCCTTGCATCGTTTTACCGCATTTTTTTCGGTGAGATCGCATTTCGACTGCGTTCAGTCTACTTTCATCCTTCATTTGCCAACTCCATGCTTCACTTCCATATATTAGGGTTGAAACCATGGTATTGTCTACTGCCAGAATTACAATATATTACACTGTATTACGAAAAAATGCGAGTAAATCTTATTTGATATAAATTGACATGAAACATACCGCTGGTTTTCGTTACATGAAAAATCTAATTTGGTTTTCTGAAATGAAACGAAATTCTTATATATTAAATTGTCACACCTTCAAAAGACCTCAAAGGTTCAGTTATTCTTTAAAAAAATTCAGAATATATGAAGGATGGATTATTTGAATTATGGGACGCCTCAGACAAATGAGCCAAAACGAATTTTCTGAAATTAGATTATTAATCAAAATGATTCCATTTTTCTACTGAGGGATTTGTGTTTTATACATTTTTTTCTTCGTCTTGGCTTCTTCTCAACTTATATTATCTTTGTAGAATGTTGGGGTAAGCTCTTCTTGATTTTGGGCGGTAGGTCCTTCTATCATGGGTAATGTCACTTAGGCCATGCCTTCGTATCGAGTTTTCTTTTTGCAGCATGATTTTTTTGGTTTTCTTCTAGTTGTCTTCTAAAAGATCCATAGCGATTGCTTGGTTCACAATATGATCAAATTCTCTGCGTTATATGCGCTCATACCATCACAGCTGTCTTTCCTCTTCCTTACTATGATGTCTGTTACACCTAGGCTGACTCTAGCTCACCGTCTAAGCATTCGGATTTCAGTAGTTTCTAGTATTTTACGCATTTCGAGTTTACAAAATACTATTGAAAAATAAAATTTAATGACATAAGGCAGCCTTACTTACCATAAACCTAAATTATTATTGTAAACTAACATGGATTTCTAATGGAAATCAAAAAAAATTCTTGCTAAATACCATTTTTTATTCAAACCTATTATGAAACGTGTTTCGATGCATCAAAAGCATTCAACATAAAAAAAAGTTAAATTAAAAATAGACGAATATCACCATTTTTTTTTTAAATTTCCTAACGTCTAAATGACTCTGAAATCTAGCTACGGTTTATGCAACACTGTTTATCATGTCCCTACCAGGCTTTAACTTTATAAGTTTCATAGCCTATGCCTACTTGTGAGTGGATTTACTCTTTACGTTTAAAGTTACTATAATTTCATGTAATTCATGAGTGAAAATTCTAGGCAAAAACACTCGCCGAATATCACCACATAAATGTTCCCTATTATAATGCTATACACATTTTACAAAACGTGTTACTCTTTATTTCATCAAAATATGCTTACTTTATGGATATTCTGATTTTAGCATCGAAAGTAAACATATTCATGAATACGTTTTGTTATTCGGACAATACACAGTTGATGGATGCGTCAAGGGACAATGTAGTCTGTAATCCTTGGATAATTGTTCATGATATTGGGATAACCAATGATAGTCTATTTTAGGAATACTATTTGACCAGAATGTGACGGAATTCTGAGAACAGTATTATTAGAATTCTATTTGTGAGTACAATCAGGATTGATGATTCACTGAATTCATATTGAAAATAAATTTTACAACATTTTGAGTGTCCAAATACTTGTTTATGAATCTTATTATTTTTTGACACGAGTAGAATCGGTGAATGTTACACATGTGTAAAGTGATCACTCAAACCAGCCTATGACGGTCGTCAGCCCCGAAAATGCCCAGACTTCCATATTCTTCTTAATTTTTGATGCGATGTCAAAAAATATCATGTAAATAAAGTTATTCACAAATATATTAGAAATGATAGAATTACGATTCATATTCTCAATATTATCAATACTTAAAGCATTCACTTTGTGGTTAGTCATTTTTACTTATATATATATATATATATATATATATATATATATATATATATATATATATATATATATATATATATATATATATATATATATATATATATATATATATATATATATATATATATATATATATATATATATATATATATATATATATATATATATATATATATATATATATATATATATATATATATATATATATATATATATATATATATATATATATATATATATATATATATATATATATATATATATATAAATATATACATACAAATATATATATATATATATATATATATATATAATATATATATATTGTTTTCAACGAAAATGTTAGTAACATAAGTATATAACACTTTCCTTATCATTCATCGTTCACTTTGTGTAAAACCACTTAGACTTCGTGACTACCGGTGTCGGAATAATCATTCCATCATCAGTTCAAATGTAGATTTAAATGAAATTGTTACGGTCTGACCTTTATAAATTTTTTTCTAGACGAAAAATCTCGGTGAGTAGTTATAAACATACTAATATTACTAACATTTCTGTTAAAAATAATGAAAAAGTAAAAATGACCAACCACAAATACTTTTACTTTAAATATGGAAAATATAACATTCATATTTTCAGGCGTCTCGTGGTATAAAAAAATCAGGAATGAAAGAATTTTACATGCATTTCACGAAGATTTCTACTAATAAAAAACCTTTTTAATTCGACCATAGATATCATCGATGACATAAAATGAATTTTATTAGATATTATCAATTAAAACATAAATCAAAATATGAAGTGTAATGTAATAAAGATTAATGTGGTCGTCATTAAAGGATAGAAAGGTGAATGTAACACAGTGTATAAAGTGATCATTTATACTAGCCAATGACAACTTACAAGCTCTGTAAATGTAAAGACATTCCTATTTTCTTTCACATAAGTTGAAATACAAAAAAAGAAAATTAATATGATTTAAAAATAAAATAAAATCGGTGATATTAATTTTGAAGTCCCTTTGCAAAAACTTTTAGTAAAACGCGATCTTTTTCAAAATTAAATCCATCTTATTTATATTAAAATTTAAGTCTTATAATCTTCAAAGGCGAGATAATTAAATTTTGTTCAAACAGTTCAGCCTTTATTCAATCAGGTTTTGTCTAATTACAAAATACAGTTTCTTGGATCTTAATACAACCTTATCCAATTTATCATACATCAATGATTAAAATATTAAATTTATACAGTAATATGTACGCGATATTAATTTAATATTGGGTTTTTTCTTAAATGAAAATAAACATTTATAAACGAAAACTAACTTACCAACCACCACGGCGCTTCATTGCAGGAGTAGGCAGAGAGAATAGAACGTCACACATATCTCTTTTCAAACAACCTTCGTCTCTTTCACATTTATGAATCTCTTCATACATAACTGCCGATAACACTTTACGCTTGCTACACTTTCAAGCATTTTGAATACTTAATTATGCCAAGTTTCATTTGGTCATCTTTTGCTTCTATCATCAATTACATTCGCCTTATAAATTTGTTTTACTGTTCTTTATTCACTTATTCGATTCACATGCTCAAACCATTTCAACCCATTTTTTATTTTTTTTTATTGGTAATGCTTATCTGAGCCTAGCATTCTTGTCTTATACTCGTATCATCATTCGAACATCTAACACACATCGTTTTATCGCACATTCGTCTGAGAGATATTATTTCGACTGCATTTAGTCTACTTTCGTCCTTTTTTGTCCACTCCATGATTAACTTCCATGCATTTGTATCGGATCCAGGACTCCGTTATGTACTTCAATTTTAGCTTTCACTGATAGGTTTTCTCCTCTTTTTTAAAGTATCTTGCTCATATTACTCTATTTTTTCTTAACGTACTTGTTCGCAACATAAAGAAATTACTATTTACATTACATATTTATATAAAAAATAGTAAAAAAGTAAAAATGACTGACCACAAATTATATGTACTACATTTTGAGTGTGTCTAAATACTTGTTCACAAAATTGGATTTACTCCAATTATACGAGTATTTTTCATATTATTTTTTGACATCTCAATAAAAAGCTTTTCATCTCACCAATAGATGTGTCTAGTGAAGTTCTAGCTATTCAATAACAATGCACAAAAATTGGTTCATATATATAGAACTTCCAAGAATTTGAGTAGTGAGGTTGTCAATAATGGGTTGAATTGGTGAATGTTACACGTGTGTAAAGTGATCACTTAAACCAGCCTATGACGGTTGTCAGCCCCGTTAATGCCAGACTACCATATTCTTCTTCATCTTTGATGAGATGTCAAAAAATAATATGACAAATTAAATGCCTTAAATTAGTTAGTACATTATAAATGATATTAAAAAGTGGGTCTAATTCATAATTTAGTGAAAAAAAACTGACACATTCAAAATATTGAAATTTTTTTATCGAGAATGTCCTTTGTCGATATCGCGAAGAATATAACGCCGTATGTGAATCCATTTTCCTTCTAGTTCGCAAGCAGTTAGCGAACGAGTAAAGCGCACTGAAGTCCGCTGTATCGACAGACCTGTATCCTTCTGAATAAATTATACCGGTCTATCCTTATCCCGCTAACGTAAGGCCGATCACTTATATCCCTTTCTCGCATGCTGTGGAAATAATTAAATATTTAACACAAGGCAGTATCATACTCTTCGTGTACCCTTATAATATGTAATAACGACCATTGTATGTATGTAGTCTCTACGCATACATATTTAATAATCAATTCATTACAGCGCAGAATAAACTATAAAAGATAACCTATTACAATATTGAGTGGTCCGTAATTTACTTTTTCCTCTTCATTTTCTTCTCTAGCCTTCTGTTTTTTATTGCTGGATATAGGCCTCTTCAATTCCCTTCGGTCGGTTGCTGGTTGCAGCCAGTTTCTACCTACCACAGCGGGTATATCATCGGACCATCTTTTATTGAGATTTTCCCAAGTCTCTTTTATCCTCCCAAGGTCTTCATTTCTTAAATTTGGGGTCCTTCTTTCATGGGGTCATTTACTTGAAAATTTTAAAATCAAATCGGTTACTTTCTATTATTTTATATGTGTATGGACATGTGCATCGAATGAGCGAGGAAAGAGCGGTTTTTGAAGCGTTTTTTGAAGCGAATAATGTTGGTAATAGGGGCAGAGGAAGACCAAAAAACACTTGATATGATTAAGCTGATCAAATATGCATGATCAAGTGTGTGAAAGCGGCCACGTCAAGAATAGAAATAATCGATGGGTATGCATGAAAAGTTTCATAAATGTGGAAGTGGCAAAGATTGTTTAATGGTAGAAGTAAGAATGGTCTGGCGTTCTATTATCATTGCCTGCCCCTGTGGGGAAGCGACTAGTTGGTAAATGTGTGTAAAAATCTTTACATTCATCTAAAGGTGACGAAAACAAAAAAAACAAGATTTGAAACACAAATTTTCCATTTGATAACATTCTAAATAACTTGAGTCAAATCGCTGAATATCTTATTAAAACCTAGTTGTATTCTCAACCGGTTTCAAAGCAAATAGCTGTAGACATATTAATTGATTAATTAGTCTGGAGAACGAAGCTGTAGGCTTCAAACCGCTCGATATTATAATTTAATTATAAAAAGATGTTGAACGTTTTATGAAAATTTATTAAATTAAAAGTGATCTGTGTTTCTTTCAAAATGAAAGAGACTTCATACTTTACAACATTTTGAGTGTATCCAAATACTTGTTCACAAAATCTGGATTATCTCCAATTACAGGAGTTATTTTCATATTATTTTTTTGACATCTCATCAAAGATGAAGAAGAATATGGAAGTCTGGGCATTTACGTTGCTGATGACCGTCATAGGCTAGTTTAAGTGATCGCTTTACACACGTGTAACATTCACCAATTCTACCCATTATTTACAACCACACTACTCAAATTCTTGGAAGTTCTATATATGTATATGAACCAATTTAGAAACCTTGTTCTTGAATCACTAGAACTTCACTAGAGACATCTATTGAAGTTCTAGTGATTCATACTAATTATATAAACACTATGACTTTATACTAATCATACAAACACTATGGGTACATTATAATTAGTTCCAATGAAAAAATATTAATATAAATAAAAACTACGACTTAACGCAAATCCTGAAATTTTCAATGCAGAAATTTTTATTATTCAATCATAGATTTTTGTTGTTCTTTTGTTTTGTATGAAACTTATCACTAATCATATAGTGAGATGTATTTAGATTTGGATGATATTCATACAATCTCCAACGATTTTACTGAAAAATTCAACAAAATCATATATTTATACAACAAAATCATATGACAAAGAAATATAAAGAGAGATATGTAGATATGTACATATTTCTCTTTGATATGTACATATCTGTACATATCTGTGTGAATTGAATTGAATTGAATATTTAAACAACCTCCAAAGATTTTACTACTAAATTCAACAATGTCATATAACTATGAATCATATAGACAGATGTGTACAGAGCTGCATACCATTTAAACAACTCTCAACGATTTTACTACAAATTTAACAAAATCAAATAGACACCATAATCGTATAACAACGAATCATATAGACAGATTGTTAAATAGTCGTAAAATATTTAAACAATCTCCAACGATTTTAATACAAAACTAAAAAAAATATTTAACAACAAATTATATAGACAGATGTGTATAGAGTTGTATTCTATTTTTAAAAAAACTCCTAACAATTTAACTGCAAAATTCAACAAGAGACTGGGTACTCAATTTTAAAATTTCAACTCGATTTTACTTTGAAGTTTTATTGTGAAGAAAATATTATTCAAATTTACTTAAGTGCCTATAGAAATCTAAATAAAAAGGAGAACGCTCATTCTCGAAGCTGAATTCGGAAATGTAATATAATGTGCGTATTGTATTTTTCATAACAAAAGATGCCTCGAACGATCAATAAATCTTCTGACTCATGTCACCAAGAAATATTGTATCCGATATGCGAGAAATACATCAATAGCTATTTTTATACACATATATATAATGTAACAATTTCGTTTTTCATATAAATTCGCATCATAAAATACGTCTTAGAAATTTTATGGTGGTCTCGGTTTTGTTAGATGATATTTTATTTATTACTAAAAAAGATTCTTTCATATAAAAAACCTGAATCAAAAATTATATGTATCTACATTTCAGTGCTTTTTGGTGAATGGTCCTTTTTTTTGGAAAAAAAATTAAAACCTAGATTTATTAGTTATTTAAAAAATATATACAATTTTAGTAAACCTATAGGGTTATTAATATAAATAAAGTTTTCATTCTACACAAAGATATTTCTTATCATATTCAAATAATTTAATCAATTTATTTACGAATTTGTGTTTTCGTTTATTTTTATCAACAGTTAATTGTATTTATCCAAAACGTAAAAGTAATATAACATACATCAAAGTATTATTGATTTTATAATACTTTTAAGACAGAAAAATATGAAATAACTAAAATGTTCAAATATTTAATGGTAATAAGTTTGTCAAATAAAAGATAGAAAAAAAATACAAACCAATTTTTTTGGATAAAAAAAAATTAAGTTTTTAAATTAGCACTTATTCATATAAATTAGGATTTCTTTAAAAACTTCATTCATAAACAGGACTTCCATATTCTTCTTCATCTTTGATGAGATGTCAAAAAAATATATGACAAATTAAATGCCTTAAATAATAAAATTATAAATGATATTAAAAAGTGGGGCTAATTCATAATATAGTGAAAAAAAACTAACACATTCAAAATATTGAAAAATTTTGAAAAATCCAGATTTCAGAACAAGTATTTGGACACACTTAAAATGTTGTATATATTCAAAATAATACATATTATAGAACTAGAAAAACATCAGCAAGAAGCTTTTAGTGCACGTTTATATTTTCTGAGAAACGAGAAAAGTGAGAATAAAAAATCAGGGGTTCCCAAAGTGTGCGCCGCGGCGCCTTGGTGCGCCGTAGAAAGTCAAGAGGGGCGCCGTGAGTCGATCCTCTATCATTATCCGAAAGCACAAATATTCTCGGGTACCTCTAATGCAACAATTTCTTTTTTGAGAGCTAGCATCTTTCTACCCAACTTCTATTATTGTAGGCAGGTACCTTTTTCTTCCGACTATAATATATATACGTATGTATATAGTCACATTATCTATTCCATTATAGCTCACTAAAGTAGGGCGCCGTGACAAAATACTAAACTTGGATGTGCGATGCGGGCTGAAAAAGATTGGGAACCGCTGACCTAAATGAATTCTCGAGGATGTATCTAAGAAAATACGATTCCGAGGAAAACCGAGAAAAATTGCACAATTACAGGAAGTTGATTATACCATGAGTCAATTACTAGGGAAGCATCAATATTGTGTCACGATATTCCCAGCCCTTTGACCAATCACCAGAGAAAATCTGATTACACCCCCAAGGGATGAACAGAGGCACCACCGCCGACATGGAAGGGTTGTGAAATTATTTCAGCACAAGAAAAAACTACAGTAAACCCTCCTATAACGTTGGGATAACTTTCAAGTATGTATTTAAAAGACTTAAAATACTTTAAAATTTTGCTCGTTTGTTTTACTTTTCAACTGTAGATGAAAACATCTGTAGCTTTCGAAACTAGTCGTGTGTAATGAAGTAAAACTCTTAAAGTGAGAATTAAGTAGTATAACAATGTTTTTTTTTTAATAGTAACAATAGACACTTATAAGAAAATCAAACAGTAATTGATATTTTAAGTATGATATAAACATAATCAAACACTGAATTTTTGAGACTACCAAATTGCATTTCATTTAAAAAAACACATAGAAATAAAATTCGTGACAATAATTTTTAATAATATCGTTATTTTTTTAGTATAATTATATTTTTTACAATTTCTATAAAACAATCTTAAAATTTTAGTTGCGCTGACCCTCTCCAAAAAAGAGACTGACCTTTTGTGATTGGAGATTATCAAATCAAGCAATCTTTGCAAACAATCTTCGCCTCTTCCACATTCATGCATCTCCTCATACATACCTGTCGATTATTACGACTCCTAATCTTACCTGACAACTTTCAAGTATGTGTTTAAAATACTTGATCATGCCAATTCATTCGCCTCATAAATTTGTTTTACTATTCATATAATACTATATTTCTTTCTACACAATTCACATTGTCTTTTTTTACTCGTTTATTCCTTACACAGAGTTAATTACAGTAAACCCTCCTATAACGTTGAGATAGGTACCGCATTATCGGAGGAAAATGTATATGGGGTCTTTGTTTTTATATTGTATTTTAATTTTAAATGATTCATATCAATCTTTTTCGCTGATCAAAATGTAAAAATCGTCGATTAATATTAAAAGCATTGATACCTTTGTGGTATGGTAATATAACACTCTCCTTATCATTCAGCGTTCACTTTATGTGATTCCACTTTTAAGTGGTATTACACAAAGTGAACGATGAATGATAAGGAGAGTGTTAAAAATCGATATGTTACGTTATCCGTTGTTCGTATCATAAGACCAATACAAGGGGTTCGTCTCCTCTGACGTAATTGTGCACCCAGTTTGTATTTCACTGACCGCTAACCTAATGCGACTAGGCCTTCTGCTAGAACCTTCAGCTTGTGTCACACGAAATACAGGTAATAAGCAAACACTGCCTCCTATACGAGGCACAGTGTATTGTGCACCAGTTCATGGACATTGTTAGCAAACATCCAGGTGAGATAAACACAGGCTGGATTAGACTTTGTACTGCACAATGTGCAAACGTTATCTGTTACCAATTTTAAGGGTGTCTCAATTTGATAATGAATATATTATTTTTATTTTTATAAATTTTATTTGTTCGGGCATTGTACAGCTTTACATTTAGTATATAATAAAAAATAGTTACATTAACAATAATAAACATTACATTACATAAACAGAAATAGTAACATTAATAAAAATAATAAAAATAAAACCCTTATCCGCACCCAATGGTGCATAGGGCACTGCGTCATATAAACGCAGTGTTATCTTGATCGTTTACACATGAAGGAAAGGTGATCAGCCCTCCGCTTCAGGTACCAGTCCAGGGTAATATTGAATAAATATGACAGTGAAAAAATCACTTTTTTTTATTTATTTTACCCCCCTAGGGAATCGAACCCGGGACCTCCGGATCGGTGGCCGAGCGTGCTGACCATTACACTACGGAGGCGGTCAAATAAAAATAAAGCCAATTAAACAATTCTACGTGTATGTTATAATAACTATTGAAGAGATAAATAAATAAATAAAAAGAGTGGGAATGTATGTGTGTGAGAGTGATATAAAGTCTAATACCGTTTTATTAAGAAGAGACACCTTTTAAATTGTCCTCTCATCCCTAGAGTGAATCATCCAGTGTTGATATAATTTTGTTAATAATAAACTGGTCAAAAAAAAATCAGGCTCTGTCTCCAAAAAATAAATGTAAAAATGATTCAAAATGAATGTCACGTATTATTTAAAAATATTAACACTTGTTTAATGCCACTTATTGAGTTTTATTTCATTTTACACGACCAGTTTCGAAAATTACAGTTGTTTTCATCGACGGGTGGTTTTTAGATCGTATTGCGTAAATGAATAGTTTTTTTTTAATTGACATTGTAACATAGATAAAGAAAACTTTAAAAGTCTTAGCATTTACAGGACTATTGACTCGTCATAGATTCCTTTTTTATTCACGTGTCACATTAACTATTCTACACATGATTTACAAGCAACTACACTACTCAAACGTCGAAAAAGATCATACCTTACATATCATAATAAACTTATTTTTTATACTTAAAAAAAAGTTTTTTAAGTGAACTTAAAAAACAGTTTTTGTAATGTTAAACTTTTGAAAAAATAATCAAGCAGTAACAATTTTCTTGAATGTTTATATTAGAAATTTAAAGAAAAATTATCAAGAGTCGTTTGCAAGTTTGTTAATTATTCAGTTTATAATCAAAATGTGCCATTTTTCATTCCCTGCAGATTAAAAATTTGACAAAGTAAATATCATTTCAAACACATACGAAATCATTTGCATACAGGTTTTATAAAATAACGAATTTTAAAATAGAATTTGTATGATTTGTAAAGGTGGTATCAAGTTTTAAAAAATACGATAATTTATTTCGTGCCAAGCTTTTGAAATTCCACAAATATAATTTTGCTCGCTTTATCGAAACGGTTGTGAATGAAATCGATGAGCGCTTTGATTCTATTTCAAGATACGTTTTCGGATTTACAAATGAAAAGGCTTTGCTTAAATATAATTTATGCGTACCGACGGTGTTAATAAAAACAGACCGTACACATCGAAATACACCAGACAGCTTACTACATTATTGCAATTATTTTTATATATTTTTAATTTAAAACCGCCTCCGTAGTGTAATGGTCAGCACGCTCGGCTACCGTTCTGGAGGTCCCGGGTTCGATTCCCAAGGGGGGTAAAATAAATATAAGTGATTTTTTCACTGAAATATTTATTCAATATTATTACCCTGGACTGGTACCTGAAGCGGAGGGCTGATCACCTTTCCTTCATGTGTAATCGATCAAGATAACACTGCGTTTATATGACGCAGTGCCTATGCATCACTGGGGTGCGGATAGGGGTTTTATTATTTTATTTATACTTTTATTTATTGTTTCGGCATTTACTTTGTGGTAAGACATGTTAAATGATTAAGAAAACACTTGTTTTTATACCACTTGAGTTTTTAATGACTACTAGTTTCGGAAGCTAAACTTCCATCGTCAGGTCTGCATAACTAGTAGTCATTAATAAACTCAAGTGGTATAAAAACAAGTGTTTCCTTAATCATTTTAAGTTTTACTTGGTAAATACCACTTTTACATATTAAATACACAATAGTGGTACTTACTTAGTAAAATTAAAAAAATGGATCAATTAATCAAATTATTTATATTTATTTAATATATTTACAAAATAAATATTACAATGTAATTCGTTAGCTAGATATTTGTAGTTTTAACATATCTTAAAACTAGTTAGACTGTTCTTCTCTAAAAAAAGACCTAGCTCTTCTGCTTTGAGAGGGACTTATACTCATTGTTTATTGCTTAAAAAAGCATTTGCTCTTAAAAAAGTTGTCAATTTGTATTACAAAATATTTATTATCAACCCCATCGGTTATCATCAAAAAAATAAATAAAAATAAACTTAATCTAACTCACCAATTAACCATCACGTCACCTCCTCGCAGAGGTAGGCAGAGAGAATAGAACGTAACACCAATTTGCCTTCGTAAACAATCTAGGCCTCTTCCACGTTCATGCACCTCCGTACACATACTGCCGATTATTCCTCTACTACTACTGGCTACTGACCTGACTACGCCCAAGTATTTTAAATACTTGATCATGCCAAGTTTTCTTCAGTCTTCCTCTGCTTCTATTATCGACCGCATTTGCCTGATTTTTTTTACTATTCTTTCTTCACTTGATTCGGTGTTCACATGCCCAAACCATCTCAAAACACCTTTCTCAAATTTATCGGTTATGCTTATATCAGCCTTGCCTTCTTACCTTATATCACCATTCGAAAATCTATCATAAAATGTTTTGCCACACATTCGTCTGAAAGAACGAATTTTGATTGGATTCAGTCTTTTTTTTTGGTCAACCAACAGAATGTTTCGAGAAAAATAACATAATATGATAAAAAAAAAATAACAATTCCAAGTATAGATTTTCACCTAAGTGATTACCTATTTAAATAAACTGTCATAAAAGCATAACTATGTCTACTTAAATTCTTCTTTCGCCAACTCCATGCTTCAATTTTATACATTGCGGTTGAAACCAGAACTCTATTGTGTACTATCAGTTGAGCTTTCCCTGATAGTGTTTTTATTTTGCCAAAACTTTTTTATTCCGTCTTTTTTTAAAGCAATCATTACTTACAAAGCTTGTGTTTTAGAGGCTTATCTTTGCAGGTAGGATAGCAAAAAAAAAACAGAAAATGGGAAGCCAGATACAAAAATGCATCATAAATGCCCAGACCTATTTTAAATCAATATTATTGTAAATCATTTTGCAATTGGAGGGAATCGAACCCACGACGCCTGTTTCGCAGTCGTTTATCTACCCAACCACGCCACGTCGCATGTATATACAATTACATTCCTAGAAACTTTTTTGTGAAAGCAAGAGCTTGAAAAAAGATTTTTTCGTAACATATATTCAGTAAATAACGTACTATCCACAAAATATCATGACTTCGCCTGTGGCCTAAAAGTTACACCATCAATCAAATTCTTATAAAGAGCACCGAAAGGGAGCTTTATTATAATTATTTAAGTTGAACAGAAATCACGCAAATAACTTAAGCACATGACGCAGTCGGTGTTGCCCGCGGAGAAAGGAAGAAAAAATATAATTTAACAAAGGACTTTTCCTTACAAATTTACTGTTTTCTCCTTGCACCATTAATCACCCGTCTTGTGGCACGATTCTCTTTGTCACGCTTTAGGTCGTTATAAAATAGGAAAAATCCATGCCGAATCAATTTAGCGCTCCAAGTTACATATAACCTCACTAAATATATGTTTTTTGACTTCTCATCAAAAATAAAGAAGAAAATAGAAGTCTGGGCGTTTACGAGGCTGATGACCGTTATAGGCTGGTTTAAGTGATCACTTTACACACCTGTAACATTCACCAATTCTACCCATTATTGACAACCACACTACTCAATTTTTTGGAAGTTCTCTATATATATTAACTAATTTAGAAACATTGTTTTTGAATTACTAGAACTTCACTATAGATTGGTGAGATGAAAAGAAGCTTTTTTACTAAGCAGAGACTCTTATATTAGTAGGTATGTGAGGTCCCAATCCTGGATTATTATCACTTACATGAGAAACGCCAGAAAAAAAAATTTAAATTTTTTAAATATTTTAACTTATAATTTGACCAGGTGATTTATTTACAGCATATTGAATGTGTCCAAATCTGGATTATCTCCAATTATAGGAGTTATTTTTCTAATAATTTTTTGATGAGATGTTATTTTGATGAGATGTTATTTGATGAGATTATATACTATAATTGGAGATAATCCAGATTTGTGAACAAGTATTTGGACACACTCAAAATGTTGTCACTATATCAACCTTTTTCCTTTTATATTTTTTTTACAAAAATGTTAGTATTATTAGTATTATATATAATCACTCACCTAGATTTTTTATCAATCGGTATCGAGACGTACCCATCCCTTCGTCAAGACAATCACTACAACAGCATGCAAACAATACTATACGTCACTATCATAGGACTATTCACAAACTTATAGCTACATAAAATGTTGATCGCATACGATTTAAGTCGACCCGAGGACCAACGTGCACTAAAGATAAATGGAAAAAGTATGCGAATGAATCGAAACATGTGTCATAATAGATTTAAATAAATAGTTGTATGAACCAAGTAAAAATTCAATAAAAAATTGATAGATTTTACCACAAAGTAACTGCCAAATCAATTAATAAAAACACCTGTAGAACGTTTATGTTAGATGCTTCGAATATTTTTTTTTTGCAAATTAAGCTCTTAAAAAATATTTTATGTATTAAAAATACATTAAATATTGCGAATGGAGATAGGAGGTATTGGAAATATAGGACACTTGTATTGTCGACAATTTTCTTTCAGGATTCGAGAAAGATTCTTATCACGACCATATTTATTATTACATTTCTCACAGTTTCAACGGTTATTTTTCACCCTAGCGTTTTTAATTTATTAATTTACTTCTGCTTATTTTTATCTTTTTATTAAATTGAGATTGTGTCAAAAAAATTAATGAATTATATACACAATCTTTCAAAAAAAAATATTAAAAAATCAAAAGACAACTTATATCTTAATTACCCAAGCTTTTTAAATACGGGTAAGAAACCCTGAGAGTCCTATCCACTGCTGATATTACACCTTCAATTCCACGTCCATTTATTTTTCCATATAATACCAATATTCTTCACTCTTAAACCTAAATAATCCAATCACCTCTTCTACAATCAAGTTAACACCATTTCAATCCGATTTGGTCTCCTATGCAGTAAACAGTACACATATTGCTGGAAGTCCCGGGTCAAATTCCCAAAGGAGTCAAAATAAGTCAAAGTATTTTTCTTTCCATGATTTATTCAATATTATCCTGAACTGTCATCGTAAGACATATTACCTTGTCTTCATATGATCAACGATTATAATTTAATCTTGCATTGATTTCATCAGTGCCCTAAGCACCATTGGGTCCGAAAAGATTAAGAAGAAGAAAAATAGTGAAAGAAAATAATGAAAATAAATAATTATATTTATATATATATATATAGGTATATATATAGGTATATATATATATATATATATATATATATATATATATATATATATATATATATATATATATACATATATATATATATATATATATATATATATATATATATATATATATATATATATATTTATATATATATATATATGTATATATATATATATATATATATATATATATATATATATATATATATGTATATATGTATATATATATATATGTATATATGTATATATATATATATATATATATATATATATATATATATATATATATATATATATATATATATATATATATATATATATATATATATATATATATATATATATATATATATATATATATATATATATATATATATATATATATATATATATATATATATATATATATATATAAAAATATATATATATAAATATATATATATATATAAATATATATATATATATATATATATATATATATATATATATATATATATATATATATATATATATATATATATATATATATATATATATATATATATATATATATATATATATATATATATATATGTGTGTGTGTACTTATATAGATACATCGTAACCAAAGCTTATTTCCAATCACTACTCAACCTCATCAAAAATCAACTAAAAATATTTGAATACTCATTAAAAAAGGTAAACTTTCCATCTGATTCCATCTCTTTCTCTGGGAAAGCTACCGCCTTGGAACTAAAGAGATTTTACGGCACAAATGCGATTTTTCAACTCTGTAATAGTTTCTTTAAGTTAAATTGTATGTCATCTGTTCGACTGGGGGCATTTAATGGGGCATTATTAAATAGACTAATTAATATCCCTCTCAGTAACTCAAATTATAATCGTGAATTAAACACAATTAAACTAATAGCAAAAAACAACGGGTATAATAGCGCGCTAATAGATGAAATGTTAAAAAATAAAATTAAAAATAATTTAACCAAAAAATACATATATTCAGCTCCTAATAATGATTCAATCAAAAATAAATCTTGGCGAAAAATTTTATATACGGGTTCAATAACTAAAAATATTTCGAAAATCTTACCCTCCCATATCCAACCTGCATATTATACAAATAATAATTAACATAAAATCCTCGATAACTCAAAATCTAAAATTGATTTATTACAAAAAAGTGGTGTTTATGAAATTTCGTGTGGAGATTGTGATAAAAAATATATTGGCCAAACTGCGAGAAATTTAAAGATTAGAATTAAAGAACATCATAGCGGTCTTGCTAGTAATTATTTTTCCGAATTTGCAAATCATATAATAGATACTAATCACTCATTTCACTCTCATAAATTAAAATTATTACACCTTGTTCCATATAAAGGCCAAATTATGAATTATCTTGAAAATTAAGAAATCCAAAAAAACCTGAATTCTAGTAATAATTTATTAAATAATATATTGTTTCAAGATTCTTCACCATTGCTTTCCATTTTTCCTTTGTTTTCAAACTCCGTCCCTTGACTAACCCCTTCCCCTTACTTTCCCCTCTCCTTATTTATAGAACAATTTTATATTTTATATTTTAGTTATTATACAGACCTGAATGATGGAAGTTTAACTTCTGAAACATGTAGTCTATAATAAAACTCAAGTGGTAAAAAACGAAGTGTTTTCTTTAATCATTGTAACTCACGTAGTACTTAAAAGGAGTACATAAAAAAAACTGTAATAAATTTCCGAGAAATCTTTACCTCCATTGAAACATTTCTGCAAATAAGTGTTTATTCATTTGTACTATGAGAAATTTGTTTATTTTTTTTTCAAGGTTTTTTATTATATTTGACATATTTTGAATGATTACTGACCATCCTGCATTTATATAATCTTGATTAAGTTAAAACCATGTAATTGGGACGCAGTGCCCTATGCAGCACTAGGGAAGAGACAGTAGGAAAAAGAAGAAGAAAAATACAATGTATTTGATAGAAATGCTAAGAAGCAATCATTGTTACTGAAAGAAATACGAGTCATGATACCAAAAACGAGATTCAATATTTTTAAAAAAATACTTGAAAGAAAATGTAACATTTCGGTAAAACTTTCCGTATAATTATTTAAATTAATCGAGGTTCTTTAACGTTTTTAAAATAAACCTTTCCAGCAAAGAGATAATTTTTATATACTTTCCGTAAGTAATATTAAAGTAATCTTAGACCCGAAATTATTATTGAATTTTTCTTCCTTAACTCGTATTCAATTTAATTATGAAAAAGTTAAGTAACGGATCTTTTTTTAATGGACTACAATGCGACCGCAAAGTTTTCCTGTGGCTGATAAAGTTAAAAATCTACTAATTTCTAAATTTACTTTGTTTTAATTAAGTTTTCATCTCTGATACGGAACAAATTACAAATTAAGTTAGTTACTTTAAATCCATAAAAAGATAATGCCTTCCGCAAAAAAGTTTTTTTCTTAAAAATGTAAAATTGGATTTTGCTCATAATTTTTCATGATCTCAAATCCTTACGAAGGTATATTTTTATTCAATAACTGAAAGTATATAAATTTTACTAACGTTCGGTTGCAAAATCATTTTTAAAAAATACGGTAAAACAAG